>NC_134700.1:175042345-175642345 GCF_043290135.1 Rhipicephalus microplus
CACTCTGTCCCGAGTTTCACTGTTATGGCTTTCTCCATCTCCCTCTCTCTTCTCGTGAGCTCGCTGACATGAATGATCGTTGTCGGCTTCGCACTTGGCACCGGAGTGCCGGACGTATATGGAAGAGGCTGTGGGCGTGAATCGGATGGGGTGAAGTAGCAAAAGATCGTTTTCAGGGCGAGGCAGCAAAAACAAGCGACAGTGAGAGAAATGCCGTTAGCCTCAAAAGTCACGCAAGGCATGTGCAGCAGCGGACAGTGAATTTAGAGTAATATACGCAGGGAAAAGCAGGCCCACACTAAAATGATCGTGAAAGAAAAATGAAGCTGCCCGTTTGTAATTTTTCCTGCTTCAGTATGTATGAGACATGCCAATGCTGAAACACTTCGGCTCAATATCCCGTCTATAACTATTGATGCCCGTTTGAAATCTCAGTTTTCTCGTATCCATAAACGACCATGTGGTCCTACCGGTCACCACAGGCACTGACATGTGATGTCATTGGTACGTAATGGTAAGAGAGGTTATCTACAGAGCATCAGCTTGCTTTTACTTCAAAACGATATTTTTATAGGAACCTAGGAGAAAAAAGAACAACACTGCAATTTCCGCGCTCTGAGCTGTGTACAGTGTGGATGTAAAGCGAGTGGTCTGCTTAGTTAAGCTTTCAGGTTCATCCGGGTTTTCTTCACGAGTTGCCTTCGGTCACTCGGTGCAACTTCCGAGTGTTTTCCTTGCTGGTGGCGTTAGCTTGTTTTACGGCGTGTGTTTGGGTGACTTAGTTTTCGCTATGCCTTTTGTGTGCGTTGTCGAACCGGGCCAAACAACTTGAAGAAGTTCAAACAACGTTCATGACGAATTTACGGCACCGCAATGTAAACAGTATGACGTTACGTACCTTGGTCAAATATGGCTCTGAAAATATCACTGCGTTGTCATGTATTGAGGAGGGAGGAAACTGTTCAGTGGCTGACCTAATGTGACGTAAACTGTACAGTTGAGGGAAACGTGAACTCGCGAATGAAATTTGTGCTTTTATAGCTTATAGATGAACCCAGACAAATGAAGAAGTCGAGGTGTAGTAGTGAATGAATGGCCAGAATTTAAATTCACGTGCAGTTGATAATTTAGGGAAAACGTTTTACCACCCCTTTATTCGATATTTCCTTATTTTTGTTTTGTTTTCTCTTTAATGAGTGTTTAATGTGGCACACTTTTGGCAAGATATCTTAATATTTATTCAAAGAGTCTGAAGCGCGCAATTTTTTTCTCACATTCAGCGCATATTATGAAAGTTAAGCGAACATTAAATCTACAAGATGTCTACCAACCGAAATAAAACGCGAACAAAGCACAAAGAAACCCCGAGAAGTGATCGACATGAGAAAGCGCAAAACATTACGTGAATTCAAAACTTAAAAGATAAACAAGCGTAAAACGAAGACCTGTCCCTTTCTGAAGTGGTCCTTTCAGCAAGGCCGCACGTGTTCAAGTGGGTGCCACAGTTCACCATAAAAGCGAGATCCTGCGCGAAACACGCCAGCATCATTCTTCGAGACCCCGAAGAGAATGTCTATACCATAAATTTGGAAAAATAAGGCCTGTTCTGATATAATTTCTTCTCATGTTTTACGTCTTGTATGCGTGCAAAACGTTTTAAACAGACGAATATTCAGGTAGTTTGGGTTTTCGTTCTCCATTTTTCAAACTACCCCACCTACTTTCTCAGTGCAGTGTGGCATACCGGTTCTTTTAAACTGGTCAACATTTCTGCCTGCCCGTTCTCTTTCGTTCTTCTGTTTCTTTGCAAAGCTGCAGATTGAGACCATGATGTAAAGTATCGCTTGCAATTAAAGTAGAGAAAGAAGTGGAAGGGGCAGACTAGAGTTCCTTAATCTGGAACTCCATGAAAGTGCTTTTACGACACCCACTGGCAACATTAAATCGAGCAGCATAGAATATATACGTGCCTTCGTTTTGTCAGATGTCTACATACTTTTTTTGTTCTTAAGTGTCACATAAAGCACTCACCTTCAACGAATTCGCGAGGCTGTTGACGCAAAATACCAGCGTCACTGATTTACGATGAATGACGGGTTCAGCACAATGTGCAGGACACTATTCACTTTTCACAAACAAAATGACCCCGGTCGACGGCTCTATACTGGGCCTGTGCGACCTCTCCGAAAGTTGGGGCCGCAAGAGCGCCTAATTCTTCTCCAACTACCGCGGTTTCCGGCTCGACGGAGGGCCTTCTGCGTCAGAACAAATTGCTCTCCCGAGAACGCGGAAACCTAAAGCGTAGAGGCATTCGTTCTTTCTAAATGCGATCGGTGCGGGTCGCATTAGAGAAGGGCCTCGGCACCGCAGCGTTGGTGGCGGTGCGCGTACGAACGTATGCACAGGCGCGTTGGTGCGTGCAGTTCGGGGTGTTGAGCTAACGTCGGTGTGAACGGGGTGGTTAGACGGAAGGAGCTCCAGCTGCATCGTGGGTTCTAACCCTCGGAAAGATGTAGAGGAGAAGGAGGGTGTGCTCGCGGCTCAAGAAGCCGCCAAAGCCATTAGAAGGGAGCGCGCTAGCGCCCAGCGGTTCTCGGCGAGGTGCCGCGCGCTCCGATACGCCTGCCCGGCCAAGCACTGCCACTGTGAAGCTGTAATGGCAAAATATAAAAAAGGGGAGCTGACCGAATCCGCTTGTGTAGTACATAGAGAAACTCAGGAAGGAGGGTAGAGAGGAAGAATGAAGAAAAGCGGCAGCAAGTTTGTAGAGTAAAAGCGCAGCGAGCTCCATCGTGTTTAAACCGAAGCCGCAAGCCATCGATCGTGACGGTGTCGCCCATGCTCGCAACTTGCGGTTTCTGAGTGACAGAGAAACAGAGAATTGGCGAAGGAAGCAACGCAAAGAAGATGAAAACGCAACAGCGGATGAAAGCTGAAGCGGGTCAGTTTTTTTAGGGGCGAAGCTCCTTAAGGCGTGCGTTTGTCGATCCTCCGTCGTTGTCGCACGTATAGCCACTCGGATGCGAGATGGAAAATGCCGGTAGTTAGAGTGTTACTAGATTGACGCTTCGTTCCACTCATCATCTTTCACTACGTGAATATGCTGTATTTTTTATGTATATGAACAGCGCACCATTGTGTTGAGAAGCCGAGCTTCAACGAAGGCTTGAAGAGGGCCGTTAGGTCGCTCAGCTGCAGTTCGCAAAATTATCCGTCTTCTGTTTCAAATAAAAAGCCAGTCACCTCTCTTGCGGTGCTACGTTTAGATAGAGGAATTCAATTGAGGTGTTCAGCGACAAAACTTCGATAAAATCAGTAATTGTGAAAGCGGCCTTGAAACTTTTTGTTTTTTCTTAAGCGGCCTTGCTGTTACCGGCGTTATTGAGCGGCCCCATATATGCATACATCGGCTGCATGGCGTTGCCTTTTCTACCAGTTCCAAAGACGCATTCGAATAAAAATAAAAATGGAGTTCAATAAGATGCAGTCGCACAGCGTTATGATATTTAGTTTTAGCTTCGCGTTTCCGTTTGTTTCGAAGGAGCGTGACTAGATGACGCAACTTCGCGACATATGACGTGACACGTTACCTGAGCACCGCACTGACGTTCTAATGGCCCTGTATACGAAAGGTACAACGAGCAGCGAAAGATCAACGCACAAAAATGACTTGTATATGCGTGGATATCATTTCGATTATTTTCAGCTGAGCTTCGCGTTGACGTTTTTTTTTTTGCTTTTGCAAACTCTCATTATATTTTACGCAGTATATGGCAAAGGACATGTATTGCGTCTAGAAGAAAATTTTTATTCAATAGTTTTAGGGAGTAAATGTGTATTTTCATACTTATATCTTGTTTACAGCTGGTTTAACATACACTTCATACTTCAATCTTGTTTACAGCTGGTTTAACATACACTACACTATTGGGCAAAAAAGTGTTCGCCAGGATACATTTCCGTTAGCGGATGGTCAAAAATTATATCATCATCATCATCATCAACATCATCATCATCATCATCATCATCATCATCATCATCATCATCATCCTGGCTACGTCCAGTGCAGGACAAAGGCCTCTCCCATGTTCCGCCAGTTAACCCGGTCCTGTGCTTGCTGCTGCCAATTTATACCCGCAAACGTCTCTGGGAATCCAGTTAGTTAGCCTTAATGACCAGTGGTTATTCTGTCTACGCGCTACATGCCCAGCCCATGTACGTTTCCTCTTCTTTATTTCAACTATGATATCTTTAACCCCCGTTTGTCCCCTAATCCACTCTGCTCTCTTCTTGTCTCTTAAGGTTACACCTACCATTTTTCTTTCCATTGCTCGCTGCGCCGTCCTCAATTTAGGCTGAACCTTCTTTGTAAGTCTCCAGGTTTCTGCTCCGTAGCTAAGTACCGGCAAGATACAGCTGTTATATACCTTCCTCTTGAGGGATAGTGGCAATCTACCTGTCATAATTTGAGAGTGCTTGCCGAATGTGCTCCACCCCATTCATTCTTATTCTTCTAGTTACTTTAATCTCGTGGTTCGGCTCTGTGGTTATTATTTGCCCTAAGTAGACATATTCTTTTACAACTTCAAGTGCACTATTATCTATCACGAAGCGCTGCTCTTTTCCGAGGTTGTTGTACATTACTTTCGTTTTCTGCAGATTCATTTTAAGACCCACCTTTCTGGTCTCCTTGTCTAACTCCGTAATCATAAGTTGCAATTCGTCCCCTGAGTTACGCAGCAATGCAATGTCATCGGCGAAGCGCAGGTTACTAAGGTATTCTCCATTAACTCTTATCCCTAACTGTTCCCATTCTAGGCTTCTGAAAACCTCCTGTAAGCACGCGGTAAATAGCATTGGAGAGATTGTGTCCCCCTGCCTTACACCCTTCTTGATTGGTATTCTGTTGCTTTCTTTATGAAGCACTATGGTAGCAGTTGATCCCCTGTTGATTTCTTCCAGAATGTTTATATATACTTCATCTACGCCCTGATTCCGCAGTGTCTGCATGACGGCTGATATTTCTACTGAATCAAACGCCTTCTCGTAATCTATGAAGGCTATGCATAGTGGTTGGTTATACTCTGAGCATTTCTCTATCGTCTGATTGACAGCATGAATGTGGTCAATTGTTGAGTAGCCTGTTCGAAATCCTGCTTGTTCCTTTGGTTGATTGAATTCTAATGTTTCTTTACTCTGTTAGAAATTACCTTTGTAAATAGCTTGTATACTACAGAGAGCAAACTGATCGGCCTGTATTTCTTCAAGTCCTCGTCATCTTTCATATGTATTAAGATGACGTTACACATGCATACGTCACATGCATACGTTAAAATATATATATATATATATATATATATATATATATATATATATAACGGACGAAGATGAAAAGTAAAGAGCCGACTGACCCATTAAGGGGAAACCCTTTCCTTACGCATGCCGTCACGAACCCCTCCCGCCACCACGGCGACAATCTTGGGTGGGCCGGCACACGTCGAGAACTGACCAGCACGGGATAAGAACCGGATGTGGACGTACACGGACATTTGGTTTCGTTCTCAGTGTTGACAGTGGTTCTTCCTCTTTTTTACTTTCTTTCTTTTTTCTCTTCCTTTTTTATTTTTTTTTCTTTTCGTCTTTTTTCTGCTCTTTTTTTTTCTTTTTTTTGTTCTCTCTCACTCTCGCAAACATCTTTCAAGGCGAAAGGGACGCGGAAGCAACGATGTTTGGAAATTCACGTTAGCATAACTCATCCCCTGATGAAGGGAGGGCCCCTCCCAAAACTGTTGGGAAATAAATATATTTATCCTGGTTGACAATGACAACGCTTACGTTGTGCCATATCCCATACCTTCACGAAGACTAACTGGCCCGTTGAAATATTACTCCCACTATATATATATATATATATATATATATATATATATATATATATATAAATATATATATATATATATATATATATATATATATATATATATATATATATACGTCACTTAATTGTCGCTAGCATATATATATATATATATATATATATATAGGTATGGGATATGGCACAACGGGAGCGTTGTCAACAACGATAAATATATTTATTTCCCAACAGTTTCGGGAGGGGTCCTCCCTTCATCAGGGGATGAGTTATACTGACATGAAGTTCCGAACTTCGTTGCTGCCGCGTCCCTCTCGCCTTGAAACATGTTTGCGAGAGTGAGAGGGAACTGAAAAAAAAGGGGGGGGGAGAAAAAAAAGAAAAAGAAAGAAAAGAAAGAAAGTAAAAAAGAGAGGAAGAACCACTCTCAACACTTCGATCTCAGTGTTGACAGTGGTTCTTCCTCTTTTTTACTTTCTTTCTTTTCTTTTTTTTCTTTTTTTCTCCCTCCCCTTTTTTCAGTTCCCTCTCACTCTCGCAAACATGTTTCAAGGCGAGAGGGACGCGGCAGCAATGAAGTTTGGAAATTCATGTCAGTATAACTCATCCCCTGATAAAAGGAGGACCCTCCCGAAACTGTTGGGAACTAAATATATTTATCCTTGTTGACAACGCTCCCGTTGTGCCATATGCCGTACCTTCACAAAGACTAACTGGCCCATTGAATTATTACTCCCACTATATATATATATATATATATATATATATATATATATATATATATATATATATATATATATATATATATATATATATGTATATATATATATATTTATATATATATATATATATATATATATTATATATATATATATATATATATATATATATATATATATATATATATATATATATATATATATATATATATATATATATATATATATATATATATATATATATATATATATATATATATATATATATATATATATATATATGCTAGCGACAACTGAGTGACGTTACCTACGAAGTCGTCCCGGATAGCCCAAACTGTACAAGGCGTCGCCAGCACCGACATGAACTTGTGCACGTAGTGCGCATTAAGCCATACGTCAGCGAGTGACTCTGCGGGGCACCGTCGCTTGTACAAAGTGACTTTATGCGTGAATCACTGGCTCAGCTATAGCATCGGGTGATGCTCTTTTAAGGGGAGGCAGGAAAAGGCCACGCTCGAAAGAGACAAAGAACGAAGACGATGTGCGCGTCAACAGTCTCACGGAAAGGGGCACTGAAGAAGACGACGTGCTTTTGTTTAGGTCTCTCGCTCTTGGTTTCTGCATAAAAACACACGCCGTCGGTTCACGGACTCAACGTCTCGGTGATCTATTAACGTTGAACCGCGACACTGGTGGAGGCACTGGGTAGAAAGCCTCCGATGCTCAACACCCCTTCTGGGAGCCGTTCATTAAGTCCCGACAGGCAGCCACCTGTTACGACACAAGTGCACCGCTTCAGTCGGCGGTTGCTAGGTCTCTCTCCTGAGCTTACCTCATTGGACGAAAATTCTACCAGGCAATACGTACCTCTGCCAATGGCCTCCACCAGCCAGCCACAGGTGATCCAAGGGGTACAAAGCAGCCCCGTTTCCAATCCAGCCCAGGTAACACTTCTTCAGCCACTTGTACCTGATCGCTTCAGTGGTGCCCAACATGAAGATGTTGACGATTTCCTTGAGCATCGCGAACGCGTTGCCGATATCAACCAGTGGAATTCTTAACAGAAGCTCGCCCGCACGTACTCCACTCTCGATGACAGCGCTCACACGTGGCTTGAGAATCGAGAAGGCCGTATATCGACATGGGATTAGTTTCGTCAGCAGCTGATTGACACCTTTGCTGGCGTCTACCGTGGAGATCGGGCTCAGAAGATGCTCGATTTAAGGCTTCAAAAACCTAACGAAACTGTGGCAATGTTTGCTGAAGACGTGACGCGCCTATGTAGTAGGGCTGATCCCAATATGTCCGAGGAAAAGAAGTTGGGCTTCCTTATGCGTGGTGTGAAAAAACAACTGTTCGCCGGACTTGTGCTCAATGCCCCAACTACCGTGGCCGATTTTATAAAAGAAGCCACTGCCATTGAGCGTGCTCTGCACCAAAGATCGAGGCAGTATGATCACTCGTTCACTACCACCCCGATCAACGCCACTTCAGTGACTCTGGACAAGCAGGGCTCCCTACGAGACTTCATCAGAGATATTGTCCGAGAAAAAATTCAGAAGCTTTGGACTCCTCCAGGGTATACACCAGTGACCGCCGTTGCCGCAGTCGTTCGTGACGAACTTGGGCACGCTTTTTATGCAGCTGATCTCAGTCGCGAGCAGCGTCAAATAAATTACGCCGACGCGGTCCACCGTCCACAACCCGTCCCGCCTATTACTTCATACTACCAGCCACCTACAGCCGCACCTTCTCGAAACCTTTGCAGGAGGCTTTCAGACGTCGGCCCATGTCTCCTACGTCTTCATACCAGCAGCCTTACTCACCACCACAAGAGGACATGGGACGCCCACAATTTCGCAGAACAGACGCTTGGCGCACTGTCGATCGGCGCCCTCTTTGCTTCAAATGTGGTGGTACCGGCCATATAGCTCGCTATTATTGGTACCGCGACACGTCGCTTCGCCCGTCCCGTCCAGGATACGACGATCGCCGTGCCAACGCCGACTACATTGTTCGCCATGACGACCCTGGTTTTCGAAAACCTCCAACAACGTGGTCTTCCTATCACGATGTGCTTCGTAATCACCAGCCCAATTGCACCCACAGGTCACGCTCTCCATCTCCTACTCAGACATCGTCACTGAATCAACGTACTTTTGCTGACCTTCGGAAAACAAGGTTGCCGAGCCCTTACCGGGGAAACTAAAGGCGTACACCTTTTGGGGTAAGGTTGCAGCTCGACCACAAGACGATAAAAAGTCCCCAGTACTACCGCTACAGAACGACTCGACGCCGACGAATATTAACAACGACGAAATGGTGAGCGCCGACCTCAATGTAATTATTGATGGAGAGCAAGTGACAGCCTTAGTCGATACGGGTGCTGATTTTTCCATAATAAGTGTCAAGCTGTCCGATCAACTTAGAAAAGTAAAAATACTATGGACAGGACCACATATAAGAACAGCGGGTGGTCAATTGCTGCTCCCTACTGAAAGATGAACAGCAAGAATCAGCATAGGAGATTCTTCTTTCGTCACGACTTTCATCGTTGTCCCCGAGTGCTGCAAAGATTTAATTATAGGAATGGATTTTCTCAGGGAGCATGGCGCAATAATGAACATCCCGGGCCGCGTGGTTTCATTTTACGAGAGTGCTCGTCTGACTGATCCTACATCACCAGAGCACAAATCCTTTCGTCTCAAAGACCACAATATAGTCGTGCCGCCTAGATCATGTATCAGGTTTCAGTAGCATGTGACGTACCATTTGATGGTGAAGGAGTCGCCGACCAACTAACCTCGCTGCTTTTCACTCAAGAAATTTCAGTACCAGGAGGAATAGTCAATGTCACCGAGGGCCGAACGAACTTGACGTTTACCAATTTCACCTCCGAGCGTGGCAATATATATATATATATATATATATATATATATATATATATATATATATATATATATATATATATATATATATATATATATATATATATATATATATATATATATATATATATATATATTTATTTATTTATTTATTTATATATATATAGTGGGCATTTCTTACATACTTATACTGTTCTTATCCCTGCATGATCATAATCACCATCATCCGCTTGCCTCTTCCTCATGGCATCATCATCGTCTTCGTCTGTGGACTGGCTCTGCCCGTCCCTTATGCGCGAGTATATATATATATATATATATATATATATATATATATATATATATATATATATATATATATATATATATATATATATATATACCATATTCGGCTACACGCGCACTTTGTTTTTTCAATCCAACACCACTCCTCCCGAATTGTTGAAGTCGAGAGAGAACTGAATACGTTGTTTATTTATTCAGCAATCTACCAGCTCCTTGCTTTCTGCGTCTCAGACCTCCTTGAATTGTTGGCGTTTCCTTCTCGCAGCTCACGCAGGAGCGGCATTCGCTTTTTTAAAGACATGTTCTGTTATATTTCACTCGATTCAGTCTCTTATCTTACGGTTACCGTCCCCTCAACAAATGTTGAAAGTGTGAACGGAGTAATGTAGCTCTGGAGCGATGCTTACGCAATGTTGTTGAACTGCCGAACATTAACAAGTTCATCCGGTGACAGTGACATTTTAAAGAGGGAAGTATATATATATATATATATATCAAGGACTCTAGTTTTGTGATCAGTTTTAATGATACAGAAATACCCGTAAGTTTCGCTGGTTTCCTAACTACACCTAACGTAACTTCTCCCCCTTAGACAGCGCAGTAGTATTCCTAGGTAATTATCGGTGCAAAGCAAAGATACGCTCATAAAGTGTAAAAGATGACGGGAACTCATGTTTTCCATTAGAATCTTTTCACTTGACGAATTTATTATTTTTATATATTAACATCCTAAGAACAATAACAATACAATCTCTGCTAATCACAAATCTAGCTGTAATATCCACTGAAAGGATTACCTGTTACATTCCTTGAGGTGCGGCACTTCCAAAGAGAGTTGGCAACTTCTTTTCTTCCCTATGGTGCACTTGAAACACAACACATTGTGATTATATTGTCGGTAGGGTGTTAACTATAGAAGGTCGGTAGTAGCTTTCCAGTGGGGTTAGTGGGGTTTCCAGTGGGTTTAACGAAAAAGGAAAAGCGTTACTTCAAGAAGATCCCTAAGCATTCAGTAACAAAAGCAAAGAGTTATTTAGTAATTCAGGCAAAGTGCACAGGTCCAGATATTATCATAACGAAACGAACACCCAAAGGTGTGTTCCGTTACTCGTAGCGTAACATCGATTACCGGGAGAAAAAGAAAAAGGAGGTACATTCTGCGGAAACGCCGATGGCGACGTTACGCCTGCTGTTAATACGCTGCTAAAGTGAACTGCGAACAAGATAAGAAAGTCGCTCAACCAACCCGTTTCAGTCATCTTTTGCAACATCGATGCGCAAACTATCTACGCAACTGGGAGCAAAAGAGAGAGAAAAAACAGAGATTAGAAAAAGTGAAAAAAGAAATAGCAGTGAGCAGGTTCCATAACCGTTCCGCCTTCTTCGTCTCGATTCTTTGATCATACTTTTTTTTGCTGCTTCTTTTTAAATCAAAAAGGCACGTCGACCATTTCACTGATCGCCTCGTTAACTACACGCTACTTCAGAAGGAGGAAATCGCCGCGCGACCGACCGTAAGATCGTTTCCGAAATCGTGCGACGAGCAGTTTGGATCAATATGACGATGTAAGTAAACACAAAGAGACGGTCCGCGACACGGACGAAAAAAAAAAGAGACCCTAATACCTCGATTCTGTAAATTGCGACTGACGACCGAAGGCACCGCCTCGCTCCTTACAATATATAGAGTTGGAGGTTCACATTTCATCCGTCTCGGCCACTTTATGAGAGCTGACTTCGCTTTGCTACCCTTTTCCCGTTCCCTTCGGTGTCCACTTTCAACGTACTACAGTATTTTTTTACCACGTTCTATGTGGTACCTTCGCTAAAGCGTGAGTAATGAAGTCGTTTGCAGGAACAAGATATGGCGTCGCTCAAGCACCGAAATGGCATCAGTAACTGGGGTTCCTTGTTTTTTTCTTTTGCTGCGAACGGACGGGCTCAGACAAATATGACAGTGGGTGCGTTCTATAAAGGGGCAAAAAGAGAGATTTGAAACGACTTATCTTGTCGAGTTCAAGCATTTCTATGCGTGCCGTAAGTCATGCAAACGTTTACTATGTTTCATGAGTAAATATGTACGTTCGATGTCCTAAAGAAAATGCAGTTAGTGATTTCTATTTCTCGCTTTACACGCCTTTGTCCACGTGAATTATAACATTTATATTGACATCTCGGCGGGGAACTGGCCTCTGTGAAATATCATTTGCAATAATGGCCTAGTTCACGGCCGAAACTTTAATAAAGACACTTTTTATTCGTGCGCAAAAAGCTTATTGCCGGCTGCAGCAACACTTTGTCCTTAACTGAGTATATTGTAATGAAGAGAAGAAGACACAACGACCATATGCTGCAAGTACCTACTGATGTCACTCTCGTCCTCTCGCTCGTCGAACGCGATAGCCAAAGCTCCATTGCCGCTCATTATCATTACGCTCGGCCATGACTGCGAGTGTGTGGAGCTACCGAACTTGTCTCTGGAGGGCGGCACTGGGAGTGCCATGGGGGTCTGTCATGAGTTCGCTGTGACTTGTCTTACAGAAATGGCATGTGCTCTAGAAGATGACACTGACTGTGTCGTGCTGGTCATCACAGGTCTCGTCCATGCCGGTAATGAATGCAGTCACTTGCAGAATACGGAGCTAGCGCGTGGAAGTGGCTCATGTGGAGTGGTCGTCTCCGTTGAAGGTCATCGTGACGACTACCCCTTCGTAGCTTAGAAGACATAACAGCGCATTTAGAACGCTACCATCACTAAGTGCGCTGAGCGGGGTCGTCGGTGCTGTTGGAGACACATGAAGGTGCAATGGCGTGTGCAACTAGACATCTGCTACATCGCTGAGCAGTTTTTGCGTGGAGAGTAGTTAGGCGAATCATGCTCCTGCGGTGTTTCTGTTGCGTGACTTGTCATCAAGTCGACCCGGCCAGGAGTTTTGTCATAAGCTGGAACCATAACCTACAGCGGCAGATCTTTTATGCCATCGTCCTTGGATAGGATGGGCACTTGCGATTTTTTTGTGGAGGTGGCACTTGGTAACAGGAGAGCGTTCGCAACCTTGGCCAATGGCTCTAATTGTGTCTGGAGTTGATGTGGCTCCTCACAATGGGCCAAACCAAGAGTGGTAGTGTTTGCTTCGTCACCAGCTAGTAGCGGATTACCCACACATTATGTGTCATGGAGGCAGTGAAGGGGGCATATTTCTGCGTTCCACTGCCTATGCTGTGCGTCTGGCAGGTGGTATCTACAGTTGACAATGAGTTGGCGGCGAGGTAGTTGCAGTCACTTGAATGTGGTTAAAAGACAATGATGCATCGGTTACACCATTCATGCCGGGACTGTTGACATACGCCACCACATTCTCGTCATGCCTTGGCAGCACCACGAAGACAGTCAATGGCGATAAGCCATTTGTGATACTCCGGCCAGGTATGGAGGCTGCCGAGGGAGTCGACGGTCTAAATCCGCACAAAAGCGGCGTCCTCAAAGACGTGAAACATTGATAGTTCATAATGAGCTGAGCGACGGTTCTCAGGTGGGCTGGCCTCAAGTTTTTGCGACGCGGCCGCAGCCAACAAGGCCTCTCAATAATCATAGCTTCACACGAGTCGGCAGGATGAAGACCTGGCAGCCACTTCATCAACCAGCCGTCACCATCGAATACCTCAGCAAGACGTAGTGACCGAATGTGGACCACACAACTGTTCATCCCAACTCTACATCATGACCAGCATCATGACAGCACCGTCAACTGACCTTGACATATACTAAGTACACCGAATCAGCGGACGACGGACCCTTACAGGACTGGTTCAACCTAATCGAGCTCCACGCCACCGCTGCATCCTGGTCGGAACGGAAGATGGTCACACACTTCAGCGACCACGTCACCGGTGAGGCATTCAAATTTTACCCCACCCACATCTTCGAGAACGATGAGTCTTGGAAAAAAGATTAAAGAAAAGTATTATTACCCGTTTCAAAGTATACGATAAAGCTCTGTCCACATCACATCAGCGGAATGCTTTCAACTCACCCATCACAGTTACGCGAAGTCTTCCCGCAGTAAGCCTATTTTCTAACCTCAGAGAAAATATACAACCATTGTATCATCATATGACCGTTCCGAAAAAATGTCACGCATTCGAACACCAACTGGTAACTCGCGCATCGCAATAAATAAGGTAAAACCTCCGAATACCGAAAGAAATTTAGACCATTTCGCCAAAAAACGGAACCTAAAGCCGGCTTTCCCAAGAGCTCTGAAATTGGCATGTTCAACGTGTTCACTGCACCACAACAGTTCAGATGTTACGGAACTTTCCGAATCCCTTCATGCTTCGTGTCACACACAAGGCCCAGACGGTTTCGAACGTGTGACGGCATTTACGCGTGACGAGCTGGTGAATCCGCACAATACCAGCCCACACCTTTACGTTCCGGACAAGAGTCTTTCCAGAGACATTCTCAGCTTAATCACGCTGCTAAAAAGAAAGACATATGCCATGAAAATCACCTCAAGCCATGTCTGTTGTGCTCTCATGGTAAAGCGATAACACACATGCGAGTCAAAGCACTGCAGAAATTTTGAATCCGCCAACGCTGGCACGTCGTCACCTGACAGAAGCATTTACAATCAATGATGACTCACAACCATCTTGGGAGCTTTCTCATCAGTCTGCCACGCTTCTTTCATCGTAGAGTATCGAGTACCAACTATCTACTGATCACATCATCGCACAAAGAAAAGGAAACTCATGTTCCTGAAAGATACCATCTGACAAACATTCGCAACAAAACGAGCAAATTCAACAAAGCCAACGCCGCGAACCCCAGGCACTACAGCGCTTACTCGAACAAAAACAGGAAACAAGCGAAACCTCATCACGAGTACACTTGTGGCTTAGTCAGAGACAACACCAATTAAAGAAGCAAAGACAAAGTCAATGCCTAAACCATAATAACAGAAAGCAACCTCGACAAAGTTTTCTGCACCAGTTCTCAAGGCCGTGTCTATGATTCAACAAAGTGAGAGAAGGCCACAGAAAGCTACGAAACAGACATGCAGCCCCCACGTGTACAATGAAGGAACACAAGCATCGTATCATCAGCTTCGGTTATCGCACATGCAGGCTGCAAGCACTCGTTCTGTCTCAGCCACGACACAGAAAGCAGCGTCTACGGCGGAGAACTCGGTGCCTACGACATCCGACTCTCAAATGCTACAAGGACTTCCACCCTTGTTCATTCCTCGCAAGAATTGCTGTGTCATCAATCATTTGTACCTTCAAGCCATCCTTCTGCTGGCCAGAACGCAACAGTCAACCTCGCCCACCGGAGTTGTTATATAATTCAGCGGATTGCTCCCTTGGCCTTGAAGATTTATTGAGATTGTAGAAATCTGTGCGGGACGTCAAACTGTGAATTTGGGCATTATTTTGATTATTATCTTCTTGAACTTGTTCGAACCAGTGCCATCTCTCGCGGTGAGCGGGAATCATGTGACGTATGATGGCATGGTTGGAGAAGCCGAGGAAGAGTAAGTGCTTAATGAAATAAACATGGCGTAAGAGCCAGGCCATGTGTCTCAATCTTCATAGCGTCACACGCATGTGACGTATAAAGCGATGGTTGGTAGAGGCCAAGAAGAAAGAATGAGATGGAAGAAACATGGGGTATGAGCCAGGCCCCGTCTCCCAGTCATCATAGCGCACGTGCGTGCGTGCGTGCGTGTTTGTGTGTGTGTGTGTGTGTGTGTGTGTGTATATTATGAATATGAGAAGTAGCTTTTTAGGTGTTATATTTTAGATAAACGTTTTGTGTTGCCTATAGGGCCCTTCCAACTTTACGCACCCAAGTGAAACTGTATTGAGCTAAATAGATTATATGACTGATTTCATCAAACACTGCAAAACGTCTTTTTTTAATCTTAAGGTTTTACTCTTTCCTGACTATGATATACTATTTATTTTTTGTTTTGTTTTTTGTTTTTGCCTTGGCGAGAAATTGCAATATTCAGCGTGTTCATCGTTTTTAATACCAAGTAAAAAAAATTTTCTCGAGTAATATATATAAACGTTTTGTGTTACTTCATTCAACGAATAAAATATTTCGGGAGCGAATGAAGCAAAAACATTGTCGGAATATTCTGACAAACTATTTTGGGCTCATATATTGCAGTTTAATTTTCGCAATGTAGCGGTTCAATTGAAAAAAAAAATGGCTCATACATAGTATAAATGTTCTTAAAACATGCAGAAAGTTTGAAAAGAGTAGCTACCGATTTAATGTAAAAAGCAATTTTATATCTGAAAAAACGACAAAGTTCTACGGCGCCTGCCTTTGCCTCACGTTTACTGGATAGTACTTTTCGGCAGCGAATAATACATTTCATGCAACTGCTTGTCACTTGTTTAAATAATATAGCTTTGTAGAATTTTGAGAAGTTCAATAATGATAATCCAAGAGAACTGTGTGTTTTATCTTGCATAACTGAAAGGCAGGTTGCATTCAAACACTTCATATTTCCAAGAGCGGAATTAGTATGCGGCCGATAGCCTGCAATAAAGTAGCGGGGCGTTGTGCTTGTCTTCCAATAATTATTGCTCATAGTCTTCTAATAATTATTGCTCATAGCCTTAACATTCAATACCGACATGTTTGATGTACAGTTTACCCATGCTGCTTTTAAGGCGTTTCAGACGTAGGTTTATGCGTGGATGCTTACGACTGGTGTGCATGATGAAATGCTGTATCCTACTTATACGCGTTAGAGAGAATTCGATATGGTCCCCATAAGTGACACTTCAGTGATATTTTTAAGGAGGCGCTTTAACATTTTCGTTCCCCTATTTCCTAATGATCTGAAGGTCTTCAAAAATTTTTAAATAAAAGCCCGACTGGTAAGGGTGATGTGCTATTAAAGTTTGCAACAGCTCGGAGCTATTAAAAATATGGATGAAAAGTATAAATGACAGACCGGAAATTGCGAATCGAAGTTCATTGCGAAAGCGACTACTTTTTCCCTTTGCCTCAGCCAGCGTTCGTCAACTGCCAAAGCTGAGAAAGCGGTTTATTGTGGACTTCACGATGCACGCCTTCTTAAAAACAAGTGTTCCCTGGTGGGATCGCAAAAATTGAAGTACGTCATTTCTGTCATCGATGTGACATCATAATAAGGGACGCGGGTAACTGAAGAAACTGAAAAAAAAAACTTCAGACAGAAACCAGGTCTGAAAATTGAACCCACTTGTTTTCTCGCAGTCATTTGTTTTACCATCATGTGTAAGAAAGAGAAAAAAAAGGAAGAGCCTGTCACACTGTGCCTGTCACACTAGTCACAGTCACAATATCGATATAAGCCATGAAAATTTATATCTATTACAAAAACGAGCTGTGCGATTAATTGAACTTCTACCTTTTCGTTCGCACACAGCCCCTTTTTTCGAAAAACATAGACTGCTAGTCATTAATAATATCCGATATAAAAAATTAGCAATGATTATATATCGTGAAGTTAAATCTAATCGAATTGAATTTTTCAGGAAGTATCACGAGCGTAACCACAGTCATAATTTACGACATATTAGTTTCAAGAAAGACACGCTTCGTACAAATTACGGTACACAAAAACTAACTTACCAAATTCCCCACTTTCTTAATGAACACCCCACTGTGATGGCATTAATTGAACAAAGTTCCTCCATTTATGTTTTCAAAAAGAAGATACACACATTCCTTCTAAAAACTCAAACAGATTCTCATACCTCTTTCGATTCATTTTATTTTATGTAACTTTTATGTGCTGCTGTGACTTTATGAATTTTTTTTTTTTGCTTTTGTCTGCCTGTTTGTTGTGCGTAAATAGTCTCTTATTATTTCTTTATGTGCTAATTCATAATTGCTGTTCATTTCTTTGTTAATACTGGCTTGATGTAAAAAAAAAAAAAAAAAAATTGTAAATGTTTTTTGATATTGTATGTATCTCAATTTCTCAATTTTTGTACTGCTATATATAACCTGTTTATGTATGTGTGTACATAGGGGGTTGGCGCTTTGTCAGGCTTTCTTTGCCTTTACGCCGATCCCCTAGGCAAACTGTGTACACGGGTTGTCTGAAATTAAATCAATAAAAAAAAAAAAAAAAAAAATGTGTGCAGGTCATTTGTAGCCTTTAGCCGAGGCATAGTGATTCTCACATGAAGGGAACTCAACTGAAGTGAATTAAAAAAAAGCGGTTTTTCTGCTGAGAGGCGCCGAAACGGCGACCTTTGGATAACGCGTCCCACGCTCCACTGCGTGAGCTACAGCAGAGCTGGTGTCCCGTGCACATTCTTGTGTATTTTTTTTTCTGTGCATTTAATTCAGGAAACTTTATCGAGAGCTGCTCGTAGACACGACGGCGAGTGTGGAACAAAGATTTTTTTCCCTTTCAGCTGGCGAGACGCAGCACGTAGCCTTATACAAGTTGTCATGAGCAATAAAAACCTGCATAAAAAAAGCAAAATGGCTGCCAACAAGTCTTAAAGAAAACCTTCGTGCTCATAAAAACTGCCCTGCAGCAGTAAAACATAGGCGAGAAATCGAAGCCTAATCCTGAACCAAGCACGCGTGTAATCCCTTATTACTTCACGTACGCACGTACGTACGCCCGAATAAGCAGTATTCTCAAGCAAAGAGCTTGGCACACTTGTTTCGCCATTATGTGTCAAACTAGATGAAGGCGACCCCGTGGATTACGCTAACTGCGTTCTTGTAACGCATTTGGCGTGGAGATAACTCTGTTTTTGGAGCTCCACATTTCTTATAGAAACATTGTTCAGCTAGTTCGGTGACGTTAAGCCACATTAAGTGTTGCCGTCCCTGCGTTGCGCCACGGCCTTGCATTTCGACGAACTTACGTAGTGAACGGCGCTACGGTGATTTATCACTCACGAAGTAATTTGTCACCTGACACGACGTAATACCTTCTTCTGACAAAGCGGTCTTACGTCTAGTTAGCGAAAGCTAATACTCTGAATGACTACCCCTTCTGGAAAGCGTAACTTTTTTACTGTAGCCCGCACGCTTCCCACTTTTATACTATGAATTATGTTTAAGACCAAAAACGAACTTACGAGACGACCGTAAATTCTGTGGTTAATCTGGCAAGTTATTTTAAGGAAAGCAGAACACGAATAATAAAGATGTTTTTTTTCTGCTAAAAGGGGCTCTACGAAAACTGTGGCTCATGCCTGTCAGCTAAATATCTCAGTGACCTATGGCCTTACGCATGCCGCTAAATGTTTTCAGCCATGGGAAAATGAAGAAATAACCATTCAACGTTATTACTTAGTTATTATTAGGCCACGTGTGTAATATCATGTTTAACCATGCTACATATGCTGAAACGCGAGGTTAATGCAAAAGTTTTTAACGAAATTTTTAACAACCATTGTTTACGAAGTGCAGGCGCTTCATATATTGAATTCCTCTTGACACAACTTTCCCGCATCACAACGAATATAACTTGCTGCTTCTTGCTTCGTTTTACTGAGGACTACTTTGCATAACAGCTGTACTTATTGTGCTTCGTTCTTAGGATAATGATGACCACATTATTCCTTCGCCTTTAATTATATGTACCATCAACACCGTTTTCTTTTGTGTGTAACTGTCATCGACCATCGACCACCTTTCGGAATAAATTTAAGTTTTGCTGGTGTGCGAACAGTGGGCGTTATTGGCAACGTTATCCAAAGTTATTTGAGAGGACAATTGAGCATTTTCTATACGTATGAAATGTCTAAACAAGTCACTGTAAAGCTTCAACCTATTTATTTATTTATTTATTTATTTTGGCATACTGTTGGCCCTTAGGCAATTACGATGGTGGGTTACCGTTATTACCAGCACAATACTACACAAAACAACCTTTTATTTATTAAGCAAGCTTACAAACAATGTTAACATAGCAAGAGTTACAACATAGCCCAATTAACATGGATATTTCAAGAAATGTCCTTCTTTCAAACGGAACTGAGTGAAATGCAGCCTTATAGCTTATTTAGACAGCGCGACAAGGTGTATGTTGAGCCAGAGACCACAGACACGGTGCATTACAACGTCCCGTTTTCTTTATCTGTTTTTTTTTGTCTGCTCCATTCGATTTGTTCAAACCATGCCGCAGCCATTCCGATTCGCCACAGTGCTGGAGTATGCAAGCAGCGTCGTGTGTTATACGTACAGCGGGTTCTCTTAAAAAAGAAAAAAAAAGAAAACAAGAATCGTGTCTTGGTCAAGTTGTAGCTTGTGTACTGATTGAAACTTCGAAATGGCATGCCACAATGACAGAACATTCGAAACCGTGGCGAGATTTTGGAGGCCTAGGAAGTAATACATATGTGTTTTTTCTTCTTTAGCCTAACATTCACCAGCCTCGGGGACGCACTTGAACTGCGTAAACATTTCTGAGATGTCTAGTCTGATTTGGTACACCTTGCGACCGTTTAACCATGGCTCGGTCGAGTAACGCGTGCCGGACGGCATTGCAAAGCAGTGAATACGAAAAAAACGACCTGCGTGCGCGGAAAGCGCAGGACATTCACAGCTAACGCCAGAAGAGCACAATTTTAAGAATACGTTGCAAACTGTTTCAGAGCTAATAATGCAAGTCACCTTGCTAGGGGCCCATTGTGACATATATTCGTGTGGTGGCTGATTACAATGAATTATGGCTGGACCGTTTTTAGCAGCTTTTAAGTATTCATCAAACCACTCGTAACGTGATTCATATTGTGCGACACCTTGTTACACTATTCGCATGCCGTGACGCCTTGTTGTTAGTTTGCTCTTCTACCACGGTATATTGCACCTGTTAACAAGTTTTCGACCGTACATAACGCTTGAATATGGGTTTGAAGCACCGAATCGTCGAGCACCGGCATCGCTAGGTGGTAGAATAGTGGGCTGTCATAGAGCAGACCCAGGTTCGAACCCGTTTTCATTTTGCATATTTTTCATTTCATTTTCATGCATACTATTCATTTTGTTTTCTTAATCCGCGTGATGGAGGTTACGGACTACCGGTGGCGGTAAGCAATTACGGCAACGTTGTTGCAATCTCGTAACAGCTTTCGCTGTGAAACTGTTTCGTGTTATTAAGGCTTCCTTCGAGATTGCAGCTAATTTATTGAGTGAAACCTGCCGGAGCGCCTTCTGGGGGCCCACGCTCTTACTGTTCCATTAGTGTACCGGTGGACAACAGGTGGCGATACTCCCAGGTTTGATTTGATTGACTGATATGTGGGGTTTAACGTGCCAAAACCACCATATGATTATGAGAGACGCCCTAGTGGAGGGCTCCAGAAATTTTTACCACCTGGGGTTCTTTAACGTGCACCCAAATCTGAGCACACGGGCCTACAGCATTTCCTCCTCCATCGGAAATGCAGCCGCCGCAGCCGGGATTTGATCCCGCGAACTGCGGGTCAGCAACCGAGTACCTTAGCCACTAGACCACCGCGGCAGGGCGATACTCCCAGATTTATAGAAAAGCACACAAACTTGTTAAAGCTAATGCTCGTTAAAAAACGTCGGATAGTAAAACTTTCTGACCATTCCCTCCCCCTACCCCTCACTCTAAGGTGTTTTTTCATAATCGTATTTTGGTTTTTGGATGGTTGTTTGATTAATATGTGGGGTTTAAAGCCCAAAACCACCATATGATTATGAGAGACGCCGTAGGGGAGGGCTCCGGAAATTTCGACCACCTGGTGATCTTTAAGGTTTTGGGACGGTAAATTTAAGATACTATTATATTGCCTTGTATATGCTGTGCTTGCTACGCAAGATACAGAGCGAAACCTTGCTTGGGCCAGTTGGTTCTTGATTATTTAGATTGATTTATAAGCGCAAAAAAGGGAACATTTAGAAAACACACACACACACACACACACACACACACACACACACACACACACACACACACACAGTGCAGTTTGTGTGTGTCTTTTCTAAAAGTTCCATCCTTTTTGCTTTGTGTGTCTTTTCTTAAACTGCCGTCTTTTTGTGCTGATAAATCTAAATACAGAGCAAAGTGAGCATCATTGACCAGTATATATGTTTATTTACTGCATAGGCATCTCAGAAGGCTGCCCCAAGCCACAATGGACAAATGGTGGCTTTGATGCCAACACAGGTAGACGAGCATATGTGACACCGGCTACTTCGATGCTTCTGCACAAACGATGGGAAAGTTTCAAAGCCCTTGCAGTGAAATATCCCAAGAACATTGCAACGTCGACCATTTTGATAACGTTGAAAGTGTGATGGGCTATGTTGCAGTCGCTCGCGAAGCATTTACAGTTGCTGCTTTTGAAGAGGAGACGTCTGCGATTCGTGATCATGCGCAGACCCTCAAATAACTGGCTTATTCCGGAAATGTAACGATGAAATTCAATATCGTGCCCGTTCGAAGTCTGCCCAAATTGAACCACGCGGTTAGAAAACTACGAAACTCGCAGAACAAAGAAACAATCGACAGTATTAGCCGCATGAAACCATAGCACATGCAACCTAAGCATATCTGTCGCGAGCTGAAAATTGGAAAGTGTTGTTGTGCCACTGAAGAGAAGTTAAAATAGGTTTACTCAGCTATACGTCTACAGGTTATATGCAACATTCATGTACTACATTAATAAGAACAGCAGACAAGACTGCCAAGGAAAGTATACGGGATGGTATTATTGGTAATTGTAGTGTAGACGGGAAGAAAAGTGGACAAAAAGATGACTTGCCGTTGGTAGTGACCAGCAGCTTCGGTGCCTGCCCACTGTAAGTCATCTTTTCGTCCACTTTCCTTCTCTTTACATTCCATTTGCTACTAAAAACATCCCCGTATCTAACGTGGTTGCTTGGGCGAGTTTGTACGACATAATTCACATAAAAAACAGCGCCAATAACGAGGGACAAGAAAAGAAGGAGACAGACAGCGGCCCTTCCTTCTTTTCTTGTCTCTCGTTATTGGCGCTGTTTTTTATGTGAATGCCCATCTACTTTTCTTACTTCACCAGCAATATGCCATGACGTCTTGCACGGAAATGATTTTATATATGAATTGTTTACATAGAATCTTGCGAGAAACGAGAGTGCTAGTGTTTTATTGCACTGGTGGCTAAAAGCGATCACAAGTGCAGAAAATTAGTATCACTGTGCACACTGCATGCACGTTAGCTTTCACGCAATAAAGAACTATTGTAGCCTGCTTATTGTGTTGCCCGTTGTCTATTCTGGACCTCGCATCACTTCAGTATTTGTGTTCTAAGAACAAACAAGCGAACGAACGAACTCCCAAACTGATTCGCCGACTAATCAACGAATGAGTCAACAAGAAACCACCAGTATAAATGCACACTTTTCCAGTATAAATGCACACGTCCCTTTCATCAGGTGAAAAAATAGACATTCAGAAAGAAAGAGCCACACAGTTTACACCTAATACATTCCTGTCACGCATATTTTTGCTCTCGGTGGTTCACTTGAAGGAAAGAACGAAATAATGTAAGTGAAGCTCACTCAAATTTGAATGGCGACGCACAACCAAATAAGGCGATGCATTCAGTCATACAACTGTGGCTGGAGAGCCACGGGGAACACGATAGCGTCATCGTCAGGCGCATGGCACCTGCAATCCCCGGCTCGCATTCCCTATGTGTACGCCCGAAGGAGATAGTTGCAGATATCAGTTATTTGAAAGACAAATTTATTTTTTTCTGTTTTTCGTTTCCTAGCTCTTTTTCCCTCCTGTTACCGCGAAGCTCATATTACACGCTTTTAGAAAGCTCCCGACAGTATAAACGGTGAACAAGCTTCGAAATACACACGAAGCTTTTTTGAACGTTCACTGATGTGAGGTGCCAGTGTAATCGGGAAACTGCGTCATGACAGAAAAAAAAAGGGGGGGGGGGATTGTCTGAAAGACTCGCATTCGGAACACCTCGCCAGAATAACTCGGTCTTCTACATCCTGCCTGCAGGATGCAACGCGCTAGCCTTGCCTTTTTTGATACCGACCTTGTTGATTATATGCTTTGTTTGGTCGCCCCACTCTCCTTTTTAACTTACACGTTTCTGGGCCTATCACACCGCGATCACCTGTGGTTTAGTTTGCGAGGTGTATTGAATATTTTTGGTAAGGCATTTGGGCGCCGGTATTTTAGACGGTAAATTCAATGTTTTCTTGTTCTTGTATGTAACGACGTGGAATAATAGGGCTGGGAAGCATCGGGTGCCCGAACGCAACTACTTCTATGCGCATTCGTCCACCCTAAAACTGTTAGTTTAGCTGTTGGAGATCTAAAACACGACAGTTACCAGCCCAGTATGGCTGCCCGAACCCATCCTTAAAATAGTCTATACCTGTGAGCAGCCAGCAATATTAGTAGCCGCCTTTGTGTTGAGAGCACGTTTGTTTGTTGCTGAAACGTAAGACCTGAAATAAAGGTTTTGAATATAGCAAGAATGGTTTGCAGTGTTGTGTACTTGATTTTGCTAGGTGTTCTTCAATAATTCTATCTCGCTGATCCACTGGTTGCGGGATCGAATACCGGCCACAGCGGCTGCATTTTCGATGGAGGCGAAAGTGCTCGACACCCATGCACCTACATATTTAGGTGCTCGTTAAAGAACCTCAGGTGGTCAAAATTTCCGGAGTCCTTCACCATGGCGTCTCTCATAGTCAAATCAGGGTTTTGCGCCACTAAACGCCATCAATTATTATCAGTAATTTCAATTTTATTGGCAGAGCAAAAAAGCTATGTCTGTGTTTGAGATAGCATTTGAAAAATCCTATTAGAAAAAACCTCATTGGGCTATGCGACTGATTACGACTCAATTGGCAACGTATCACTTTGCTTCGCTGCAAAAGACGTCGAAAGACGATAGTCTTTTATCTGGAGGCGCGGCATGAGATTTGGTGTCATGTGGCAGTGATGTGAAGAAACGACAATGTTTTTAGAACGCGTGCACACTGTTTAACACGTACGAATTGATTTTGCGACTCAAATATGCGTAATACTTTCTTCTCTATCGACAATGTTCACAATTATGAACACAGCCATCAGATGAAGAAGGGTGGAATTTGAGCACGGGCATAAACTTTCGCCTGGTGACTTAATCGTTGGACAGACATTAACACAGGCAGACTAAAATTTTTGCGTTGACGTATCCCAAGAAAGACTGTCGTCTTTAATATACGGTGAGTGCGGCACCATAAAATCACACGCAGTTTTACGAAAATACGTAAAAGTTAAAGATTAACTATAGCGGTCACTCATTATATGATGCGAGGTGTTCGAGATCAGGAGGAGGATAAAATAAAAAAAAACGAAGAGCGAACAGCCGCGCTCCCACTTGGCAATAGAATGCTGGGAGAAGTGCGTCGAGGGATTGAAGAGAAAAAAAACAACAATAGAAAATGTGTTGAGGATGCGTCAAATTCATGTTAGGAAGCCTGAAAACCACATGGAATTATGTTTAGTGCCTTTCACGACCTTTGTCTCACGCTAGAAAGAAGTGTGAGAGCACTGCAGCTGTTCAGTGAAGTTATACCACCACCTATAGACGAAGCTCTCCGACAGAAATGCGAGGATGTTTAGAGCTCTATCTGAGTCTTTGAAAACTGGTAAAACGAAGGCAAGTATTTTAATTAGGTTAACACCCTAAGCGCCTCATCAGAGAGCGTGCAGTAGAGAATATCGCGTGGGCTCACGCTAAGAAATAGAATCCAGTGGTCAAGTCGGATTAGAACCCAGGCAGTTTGCACGGCTATTGAGCCACGCCGTAAGCTCTTGAAGCTTCTTCGCAAAAAGATTGCACAGAAGGTGTACTGTCAGTCGTATGGCCACGTTAACCCACGTAACTGCACGATGTAACCATAGAAGAACACTAGACATAACACCAATAAACACATATAAACTGTGTAACGAGAGATCTTAGTTTAAAGCTGGCCACCTAGTACAGGAGGAATAATACCCGTGCCACACGGACAGAGAAAATTGCATTCACCTACTAATGCCTTCAGATTGAAGGTCATTCCCACGATGCCACACGGATGATCGAAATGGCATTCGCCAAAATGCCATTCGTCACCTAATGCCATCGCCAGAACTCATTCAACTGAGAAATACGTACTCTCGACGGTACAGCTGATATAGTAATTGTATAAAGCGACATTTGATTCGACTGGAAGAAAACTTTTCGCGTATTTTATTGAAACATTGCACTAATCACCTAAACAAGTACCCAAAAACTTATCTTCAGCTGGTAGACGCTGTAAAATAAATGCGACAGGCATCATTTTCTTTTTACCCTGCGGGTCTGACTAGCTGTGGCTTAAGTTGCTACATGGTCAATTGCAACGTCGTGCAACAAAGTAACGAATCAAATCAAACAGCAGCGTAATAAGCTTATTTATACATTTATTCATTATCTGATGTGTATGAAGCTTGTAAACACTCGTTAATTTTTTTATTGCTGGTCACCCAATGCTTACGAAGAAGTTGCTGCGATCGACATCATCAAGTCAAATGTCTTTCGCTTTGGACGTGTAGCAGCTCCGCCGAAAAAAAAAATGTCATTCGGGAACTGAATGCCTTCGCTACCGAATGTCATTTCATGGGTCTGTGTGGCACGAATATTAGCCATAATTTTTCACCATTATTGCCAGTCAGAACATCCGCATAGGGTGCATGCACGTAGGCGGACGTGCTGTCTTACAGACGCGTAGTGATATATTCGTTACTTCTCAACACAATCATGAATTACGCCAACACAATCATGAATTACACTTTTCAAGACCACTTGCTGAAGGTTCTCTGATGCAGCTTAGACCAGGCTCTAAAGCCACTCTTGCAGCTCAAAGGGACACTAAAGGCAGCTATTAAGTCGATGTTGGTTGTTGAAATAGCGGTCCAGAAACCTCGTAGTGTTACTTTTGTGCCAATGAAGTGCTTATTTTGAAACAACATCATGTTTTAGTGGTGCGCATCGAGTTAGCGTAGTTCAAATTCCCAGCCCAAGCCTAACGTCTCACGTCACTGTTGCTGTGCGCAATGTTGCCCGGCTTTACTGCGTGGCCGCCACACTAGTAGCAGCAGAACGAAAGCAGCAGGAGCCACAGCAGAAACAACGGTTTTCAGCAATTTTCTGTCATTGACTCCGAGATGGCAGACGTTATTGATTCACTTTGGGCCCACTAGATGGCACGACTTGTCCAGTTTAACCAGGCGAAAATTGAACTTTGATCCACTCGCACAATTCCTGATGGTAACGTCCGGTGGCTATTTTTTACAAGAATTAAATAGAAACGAACAAGCAGCGTTTTATTACGTCTCCTGATGGTCGGAAGGCTTTATTTAGTGCAGCTAGTTTGATTACTAGTAATTAACTGTAGGCGGTACCCCTGAAGTCATCGGGATAATTTTGCGAATGTCCTATCGTAACACATGTGTTGTCGTGCATTTACCTTGATTTCTTGGTAAGTAGGACACTGCAGGTGATAATATGATCGTTTTAGACGTTGTCATACATTGAGATTTCACTATGACTAAAATTGCTATTTGCCTTCAGTGTCCCTTTAACCACGCAGATTGGCTTTCACCTTACATAGCCGCTTTGGACAACAAATGAAAAAAAAAAACCTATGAGTTTTTGCTATGGTACGCAGCAGAAAGCACAGTTTATTGCGGTAATATGGAATAAACTGCACTTCTACATAGCCTGGTGATGCTTAAAACTTTGCAGTGTCTTCTGAAGGTTACCCTTTTCATTCAGCGAGTGATTGTAGAGACATAGCCTTTCTATTCTCGTTAACCCTGCGTTAGGTTTAGCATTACGCAATGGTTCACGTAAACACCACCACATAAACGTTACCTGTATTATCTTTATGAACATAAATACAACGCAATTGATCCGGTTACGCATGCGATATACTTAATACCTAGAGCAACATCACGATTCGGAGTATAAAACATAAAGCCATACGTTGTAATTCAATGTAGAAGCATTTCTGGACATGCTAGTCTATAAGGCACAATAAAACAAGTGTAACTCAATGACGCATTGTTGGGCTTCCTGAATGGCGCTTGACATTACCCAACCGCTCTTAAGCTACATTCACTGAATACTTTGCTCCTTTTGCAGCTTATCTCACATCAAAACCACATTGTTCACCTATGTCGCATGCACTCCCCTTATTCGGCGTCGTGAACCTGCAGTACCGAACGGCGCGCCCGTATCTGCGTGACAACGTGTTTCCTGAAAGGGAAGTGGTCGGCCTAGTGCTTTTATTTCGCGTTGGGAAAAGCGGCTGTTTTAAACTGCATAAGGTTTTATCCCCAGATAACTCTGTGTACGCAGGTCAAAAAGTGCTTTTACGAGGGTATTCTGTGCTTAACGGTCCGACAAATTTGAACGTTTCCTGGCCAAAGTACAATGGGTGCGCGTTTATATAGTGCACGAGGCGTGAAATCCTGCTCCGAATGTGAGTACGAATGGCGTTGGAAGGACGTGCACGTCTTTGCTTCATCTGAAGTAGCTTAGTGCAGCCAGTTCCAATTAAAGTACGCGGTAAACAACGTCTACATAGAAGAATGGTTAGTTGGGCAAGTTGATACTTACCCATAAGTGTACTGCGCAAAAGAACGGACAGAAACACGAAGTATAAAAAAAGGACATGCAAGCGCACACTATCAACTGAAGCTTTATTGCAAGACCAAGACAATAGATAAAGGCGAAAAAATGAATAGCGAAGAAGGGCAAAGGGGGAGGAGAAAAATGCACGAGGGGCCCAAACGACAAAACCTAGGCATCATCAGGAATAGCACGCACGTCATGCAAAACCTTGATAGGTCAACTGCTTATCGTGTGTGGTCACAGAAGTAAAGCTGACGCACAACTCAGACATCTTGTGAATATTCGCAGCCTCAATAAGCTCGCGCACTTTTTAGTTTTTAGGCCGAAATTGCACAGAAGTGTCATCAAAGAGCGGGACGCAGCCGCATTCCCTACAATGGGCTGGTAAATGAAAGTCCGAGTGGCCTTTCAGGGAATCAAAATGTGCTCGGGGTCTGACATTTAGACAGCGACCTGTCTGACCCACGTATGCACAATTGCATGACAAGGGTATGGAATAGACAACACCGGTGATACATCATACATAATTTTGAATCGGACTAACATTGCATGTATCTTGCGACTCGTCTATCTGCTTTGGCACACAAAGTGGATAACTTGTACCTGGCAGGAATAACCACTCGGACATCACATCTTGAAGCCACCTTTTTTAGGCGGTGGGTAAAACCGTGAACATATGAAAGAACAGCAAAATTATTATGCTTTGCCTTCTCATCCAAGTTGCAACCGACACTTGGGCCTCCTTTTATTTTCTTAATCAACTTTTCTCAGACCTTTTACAATACATCCCAAGGAAAGCCTGCTTGTCTAAGTTTTTGTACCTGCCGAGCAAAACTTTTTTCAACTAAATGAGTGCAGGATTTCTGCAGTGCAGGGCTAAAACAAGAGAGTGCAATTGCATTTTTAACCAATTTTGTATGACCCGATTTATAGTTCAGCATAGGTTTCACAGACCTAGGGGTGTAGCACCAACACACATGCGTGGGCGAGAACTGTAGCTGAAGAATAAAAATTGGATACATTGGTCCTTCAAGTATTCCGAATTGAACTTCAGGCATAAACCACACTGCTCGTTTCTGTTTAAAATACCTGCTGACATGTCTTCAGTTCCCTTGCAAAAAAAAAACAATGTAGTAATCGACATAATGGAAAACGACATAACTGAGGCCTGTAAAACCAGTTGGAGCACCCGATCACCTCTACTTAGAAAAATATCGCCTAAAACCGAAGTCACCTTCGATCCAATACGTACACCTTTCTTCTGCAGGTACATCACCTTGGAAATAATTTAATAAAGAATGCGCTTTACTTTTTCATAGTCATGTGTATGGTAGGATCCTAGGTTACGAATGCTTTCACGAAGAACCAAGTTGAATGAGGCCGTTGTATCCGAAAATTTGTTATTCAACTCCGGAAGGATTCATTTTACTGCAACTTTTTTTAAGGATACTTACGCTTTTGTAGTTCTAAATGACCTATATAGCTTAGCAACATTGTTATAATTGTAAGCTAACTTGTGCTAGCGTGGTAACGATGGAAAAAGTACGTGCTTAATGTGTTTTCTAAAACTAGCACGTTAACTATACTCTCGTTAGCATGAAGGGGCGTTCATTTCGGAATTCATAGTTTTTGTAAGCTTGTTTTCATTTTTTACAGGAATGTCTTCAAACTTTCACCATACGCCTACACAGCATGAACCTGACATCAGCAAAGTCCTGAACCCTTAACCACTCGGCCACCTCGCCGACACAAGTCCTGAACCCTGACTATTCTCTAAATTATGCAAAATGCAAAGATTCGCGATTCAGCTTTTCCCACTGGTGCTGCTTTCCGCTCTCGCATTATGCAGCTGGAATAGAGTAAACGAAAATAAACTCCAAAAACCCGCCGTTCAGCGTGTTTTAATATGCGCTCTCTGGTTGCCACACTTGTCATTTTGCTTTATGACGACGCCTTTCAAATATACTAGAAGATTCAGAGAGATGAGACTTCGTAGAAGTACACTTCACCTTTCTTCTTTTTCTTCCCCTATTCGCCGAATCATTTATAAAGTTGTTTTTTTTATTGTTTTGAGCGTTAGTGAACTCTCTACGCAATTTCGACTGCAGTACTTGTAAAAAATTGACTTTCCGGGCATGCAAACAGAGAAGAAGTGGGAATGCAGAGATGATGCAGGAATTATTGGAGCGAAAAAAAGGTATAACAAAGGCATTCATTTTTATGCCTTGATCATGCTATGTCTTATGCAAGACCGAGAAACATGGTCCAGCAGCAGCAAAAAGAACTTGCGCCTTTGTACTCATCTACTGGGATAGTACTAATAAATGACAATACTATAAGGATATGACAAAAAAGTCCAATAGTAATGGTTCATTTTGCCTTAAAGCGATATCTATAAATCAGTTTTCAGCAATTTTTTGGACGTGTGATCTATGGTTACGTACCAATAACTTGGCATTTACACTTACTTTACAGTTCAATTGGATTTAGAACATATTTGGCTTTCTGTTCGCGACCTACGCACATTAACTGGCTCTACATAGTCGACCACGACACTTCTTGAACTAAGTGACAAAAGCGCACTTCCGGAGCGTCCAACGTAAAGGCATCATTGTTTTGTAACTACAATAGTTTGATAATTTCCCCGTGTCATACAGGACACCCATGCCATAGACATCTAATAACAAAGTAGTAGGTTTAGCATGGCCAAATGACGTTGCGATTGCTATCAGCAACAAATTGCTGACATCTTTATAGGCGAATACGAAACAATCAATGCAGTGCGTGAATGGAACGTCTGTAACTTCCAGCCGTTAGGCAAAGAATACATACAAGTTATCTCCGGAATTTGATCACGGATGAAGTTTAGAAAGATAACCGAAAAATATTTGTTTAAAGTCATACTGCACAACATAGGTCAGCAAAAAAGGAGGACGCGGTCAGAAACACCCAGAAATACTGCTTGCGTTTTAGATCTTCTCGGACTCGCCCTCACCGAAATTTTCTGTGTTTAGAAAAAGTAGTTAACGATTTAGAGTACTAGTTGCTCTACTATGGAAGAGCTGTGTGCCGTCCCTGCTAAAACACACCCCTGTTGACCACCTTTCGAACTGCTGATGAATGTAATTTGTTTGTTCCACCGAACTCACTCTAACCTAAACTGATCAACATATTACTCACCCGGACTCAGTCACCACTTGATGAGTCAGCTCCTTAACCTAGGCTGAACAATGCTTCTTCCTGTAAACAAATGATATAAAATAATGTGGCAACACAAAACAAAGAAGGATAGTCATTTTTTCTTAGGCGTTTCTTAAGCTTAATAGATATGTTAAAAAGGGCAGCCATTGCCAAAAAATGCCGACAAAAAAGCTTCCATTCTTTTGTGTTCAAATAAAGAAAAGCTAATGTTAGTCATTGTCAAGCAAAATATATATCTTCAACTTCTAGAGATGCTGAGACGTCTTGACCATACGTCGACATACTTTAGGGCAATTGGGGATTATTTTTACCATTGCCATCATTTTCCTCACAGTTGTAGCCGTCTTTTATGCGCCGCGTTGCTAGTATAAAGGCGATGTTTATCTCATAAACTCGCACTTAACAGTTCGTTTATTTTGTTCCTTCTTTTCAATACTGCTTGAAACAGTCGTGTCAGCTCTGTCTGTAGACGTGCACAGAGGGATAAACTAACGATAACACATCAGCCAAACGTAAAGTCAATTTTTCAGACCAGCCTTCAAAGAGCCCGTTGTAAGTTCTACTGGGGCAACTGGAAGTCTATAGCCAAAAGTTGGCAACTGAAAAGAAATATTGCTAATTTTTGAGAAGGAAAGCGACTACTATGCTATCTTATTTTGTCGAGAAGCGAGTGGCCTTTGTGCAGATCTGAGATACAATATGTGTACTCTTTAGATTATGTGATACATTGTGTTCGCTAAATGGTGATGAAGAAGTATACCTCAGCTTTTGTAATAAGTTGGAAGCTTTAAACGACTGACTCAGTACGCAATTCACGTTGTGTGGTGCCTTGTTATTCTACTCTTCTACCACGCTATGTAATACACATATTAGCGTAATTTCTTGGTCAAAATGACGCCTGTATAGGGTATTTTTGTGAAGCCACCTCAAGAACCGGCATGGCTGTTCGTAGTATATTGGAGTGGCACACAAATGGCATAGGTTCAAATAGCACGCGACCCTGATGTTCTTTATTACTTTGCGTGACAGAGGTGTCAAACACCGATGGTGGCAGCGGACCACTAAAAGACCAAGACAATTTCTTGTGATCTCATAACAGCTTTAGCTGTAATGAATATAATTGGAAATATTCCGTATAATACCATGTTGCTTAATCTAAAGAAAAACGAAAGATAAGCAAGCTAACGCAATGCGTTAGCTTGCTTATCTTTCGTGAAAGTGACACTTATGAACGAAAATGAAGGCTTCGTAAACTAGGCTCTTGGATTTAGTGTGGGAATGCGTTCTGCGTTTTTTTAGCGCAAAAGAACGCCACTAGAGAGCAGACGGGACAAAGCTCTTTACCCTGTCGTCTACCTTGTAGTGTCGGTTCACGCTAGGAAACCACTAACAAGATGATCTTTATGCATTTGAGCCTGAAAGTCTCTTGAAGGGTTTTCAGCCCTGCTTTCGCACATTTGCCTCAGTTTTGACGTACAGATATGTTGCTTGTCATTATGTCTTGGAAATGGGGCTTCTGGGGTATGCTGATCTAGCGAAGCACGCTATAACCGACAAAGTTGTATCCAATGAGTTTATTGACCTAAAAAGAAAATGAAGGTTACAGATGAATTAAAAAATTCTGCTGTTTTTTAGGTTTTTTTCTTCTGGGTCGGTTCATTGAAAGTTCCAATATTTCGAATCGTTTCTTCATAAAATCTCTATAGAATCGATGTATTTTTGCATATTTTTCACATATTTCTGTAATAAGCTAAAATAAACATATAGATTCAATGTAATTACAAACAAAACGCTTGACTAGGGGTTTCAAGCCACTGTTCTAGCATTCATTCCACATTGTTGCCTAAAGTTCATTCACGAATCAGCCGAAGCACACACGGCTCTTTAGTTTCACGAAGCAGTGCCCAATGTAGAAGTTACCACTCTGCTACTACAGTCACACCTACGCGTTCTATTTAAAACATTGCATCGTTAAAGTCAGCAGTTTCAAGTTGTAAAATCTCTGCTCATTTCCTCGGTCAAACGCGCGGGTTAGTATGCGCAAGCTTATCAATTTCCTGTCCATGAAAATGCTATGTCGAATGGAAAAAAGGCCTCCTGTATAGGCTACAGCTTATCTTAACAGTAGCAGGCGCATTTCCCCACATAATCGTTGATGCTCCGGACTTCCATTGTTCACCAGTCACCCTCGCAAACCCAGAAGCGGCAATCCTTGGCACAAGCGAGTGTAGATAAATCGGGCGTCGATTCGATGTCGCTACGCCCGTCCGCTCTTTGGGGTCCCAATTTTCTGCTTTATTTTGCAATCCTGTAGCTTCCCGCATGTGCACAGATTTTTCGCTTTGTCAAGCCACCTATTCGCAGCCCGATTTTAGCGTTGTCAGTTTTTGTTTTGTTTTGATTCCTTGTGCGAACTGCTCAGTAGGTCCAACTCAGCCTGCCGGTTTTTTTTTTCTTTCTTCATCACTTTGTCGTCGTCTTCTGTTCTGGTTCGCCGAGCTTGCGTCCTCGAGAGGCGCGCTGCCATGCAACTCCCCCTCCCTCTTCACCTCCCTGATGATGGTCTTTCAGTGGGCGGCAGTAATCGCTGTTCATGTAAGAGCGAAGTACCTATCGATGGCCAAGATGCAGCCGCCTCATTGATCCGAACTCCGAAATAGAGCCACGCTGCCGTACGCCCAACCAATCAAGGTCAATTAGCGATTCCTTCTTCGCGTCCGATAATCTATAATGGCGTGCCTAAGCGAAGTTGCATCTACCTTGCGACTGTGCGCTTAGATGGTACTGTAACTCGAGGACGGAAATTCTAATCTACGCAGAAGTAAACGCCACAGCTAGAACGCCGAGTGGTACAGAGCATGTGTGGGCGCGCAGATCCATATTCAAAATCTGCGCATATACGACTACGTGAAGCGTATGCCCTCGGCACGCGCGGTTCTATTATGTTTGTGTCGTAAGTTTTCGAAAAGAGAAATTCATGTTAGAAGGGCGCGTGCAGACGCACCGAGACTTCATGAAAAACAGCCCATACCAATAACACGTGGTGTTACGGGATCGTTGCATATACTTGCTATAAAGTAATTGCGCTAGAGCGATAGCACTAATAAGAAGCCAAAATATGAGCTGGAGGTCGATGGAAGAAAGACGCAGAGTAAAATGACAAACTAACCAGTTTAAAGAATTGTTTACCGAATGTTTCGGTAGTGCACTACCATAACGTTGCTAACCTAACCTAACCTAACCTAACCTAACCTAACCTAACCTAACCGTTGTCATTTAGAATGCACCATGGTGCATTCTAAATGACAACGAAATATGATTCTTGTTCCACTTTTTGGTGAGTGACCAGAAATTTGTATAAACGTTTCAGGAATTCGCATAAAATATAGGAATACGTATAAACTTTTCGCACTAAGCAATGCAACGACACCAGTTACCACTGTGACAGCAGTAAATAATAACTATTTATATTCACAAACACTTTTACTATACCACTACTACTACTACTACTACCACTACTACTAGTAGCACTACTTATACTACTACTACTACTACTAAAAAGATAAAATAATGAAGTAACTTAGTCGAAACCCGAAAGGAAGAAAGGAGGAACAACAAGAGAGATGGCAGTCAAGACACGACCTATATAAACCGTATCGGGCCAAACAACTCTATGCTGCAGTGATAATCTACGTCATTCTCCTCGCTGGATGACAGGTGCATTAAGGCACACCAATCGAGGTGATTCGTAATGCAAAAAATGAGTTAACGGGGCTTTAAGGGCATACTAATACGTGGAACACTTGCACCAGCACTTGTATAAAAAAGTAAGGGGGGGGGGGGGGGGGCTAGTTTCACAAGTTAAAAAGAGTGCAGGAATAGACTACAGCCCATGCAAAAACAAGTTATCTCACTTCATTTCTACGTACATAGTATTTTCCAACGAATAGAGGCACAATAATTGAACAACAATAGCTTAAGGACCAACAGAGTGACAACTATTAGGAAGTTGACGTGCATGTATATTTAAGGAAAGCATTCCAGCATGCTTCGCCGTAAGTACCATGGATATCACTCGAGGGCTTAAAACCCGAAGTGGGAGCAGGAGTGTGGCAGTCGTTCAAGCCACTCCATGATTAAGTGCCCGGTCATGCTTAATCGCTGACGACATGACAGGCCGCGACAGCTAATTAAGAGCTCCGGTGCCCCCATGCTCAAAGGCTCGAGTTCAATTCTTCCGCCATGACGGACGCATTTAGATGTGAGCCGACTGCAAACAACCGCGTGTACACACATTTAGGCACCCGGTAAACACGGCCATGCAGTCACAATTATTCCGCGATTCCCCCCCCCCCTACAGTGCGCCTCGTAATTATATCATGGCTTAACCGCGTCAAGCTCCAGACGTTAGTTAATTCGTACCGTGGAGACAGGCACTGCGAATTAGGTGATTTGGTGCAGGATATTATTGCATTGCTATAGTGCAGCCCAGTTTGAGCATGAAGAAAAAATGCCACAGTGGAGAAGCCCTAGCTCATGGTGTTGTTTGTTTTTCTCTTTCTTCACTGTTGCACCTTTTCTTCATGCTCAAACTGACCTTTCCTATAGCAATACGCAGAGCAAGCACGTGTAGCTAGGAACAGAACTTTCATAAAACTTAAGGCAGTCTTACGATGCAAACCTTAGTCGAGAGCCAACAAATTCGGAGCCGCTCGTTCAAAATGGTCGCTCAGCACTTGCAGGTCAGTGAGCTCCAAGCTGGACAGTGGCGATTCCCACCACTTGACCGTGTGTGTTGGTGTTAGTCTCATTTGAGTGTGTGTAAGGTGTGGGGATGCTTTTAGCAGCCAAGGTAGTTCGAAAAAAAATTTCAAAATAAGGTTTATCTCCAACTAAAAAAAACGCTCTGAAAAAAGGAGGAAGCGTCAAAGGAGTGAAGAGGAAACTTGGGATAGGCAAAAATCGGATGTATGCACTAAGGGACAAAGAAGGCAAAATAACTACCAATATAGATGGGATTGTTAAAATAGCGGGGTGATTCCACGAGAGATCGACACGGGTCCAAAAGTTGATATTTTAGATTTCATTGAGTATAGATCCATCGCTAGGGGGCCGTATAGACCAACGTTACTAGATACTTTTCCAGTTGTCAAACTCCGCCGCGGCGCGTGACGCTTTTCCATTGAGCGCCGCGTGGGGGCGCGCGCGACACGATTGGCCCGGTTCGGTGAGAGGTGCAACCGCGAAGGAACCGGCCTGCGAGCGCAGAAGGCGACCGCATCGTTCTGCTCGAGTTGTTGTGCGCGTTTGCTTTTGTTTCCCGTGTATAGACGTAAAATGTCGATGACTGCTGTGACTGTGTAGTGAGAAGCAATGCCCCGTTGCTTTGTGACCGGCTGCAAAAGCGGCTACGACTCTGCGAAGAGCGCAGCTGAGAAGAGACTCTGAGATGAGACTGAACTCGTTGATTCTGTTGTCGTGCTCTACAAACTTGAAGTAGAAAACTCAGTTCCCCGAGTCGGCAAGGCAGTGACGTTGTCAAGCGACCTTTGTCTCTCAGTCATTGCGAATGGGCGGCTTGTACCGTCAACTGTGTACACAGGATGCTCGCACCTGGAGGTGAAGTCATTGAATGACCTAACACGCTTGCTGAGCTATGTGGAAAAGCTAAAGCCATGTCAGGGCTTTCCTGCCAAGCTTTACCCACAAATATCATCTTCGTCGGTAGCAAGTAAAGAGGGTGAGACTTGGCGACGCAAAACATGCACCACGCTGAGCTTGGATGCCACCTGCACAGAATGCAAAACGTTGGGTAGACTGTTTTTGATGCGCACGAAGAACTCCCAAGTGCGCAAACCCAGACCCAAGAGTAAGTGCATGAAAACGCTGCGCCGTAAAGTGATCCGAGCAACGCTCAAGAGAGAGAGGCTGAGCAAAGAGCTGGCTTCTATGGAAAAGCAACTTTGTAACGTGACTGAAGCTAAAATTGAAAGTGTGCTTCATGTTCTTCCTGCAAAGCAGCAACTTGCTTTTAAAACGGCGGTAATGGCAGCAAAGGCAAAAATGAAAAACGGAAGGCGTTATGACGACGAATGGCTGATGACATGCCTGTTGTTGCAAATTTCCAGCCCAAAAGCTTACACCTTGATATCAGACATGCAACTGTTGCCCCTTCCCACTAAAGCCCACTTGCGTCAAATAATCAGTGGCATCCCATGCAAGTACGGGTACAATGAAGTTGCGCTAAGTACAATTAAGGCGCACTTCCAGGGCAAGAGTCACATCAGAAGGTGCACCTGTGCTTGCTTCTGACAGCTACCTAACCGACTACAGGAGCTTCAAGCAAGGCAGCTTAAAGCATCCAACACAGAAGATGTTGACGTTTTTTAAAATAGTCAGCAAAGTAGTTTCAGCTTGTCTGGACAAGGAGGATCTCTGCGGGGACATATTTTGGAAAGTGTTGGAAGAGTTGGAGAAGCACCACCTTTCTCGACTCGGCTGTGACCAGCACAATTCAGCATTCACGTGCCAACTGCTGAACTTTTTTATCATCACCCGCATGCATTTCTTCTCGCGGGATGTGAACCGCCGCCTCGGAAGCAGCCAAAAAGTGGCAATAGCGAACAAAAAGGCCCGCCTGCTGTGAGCAATCAGGCAGCAGCCGAATAAGGTTCTTTGAATGTGTGTACGTTTGTGTTTTAAGTGTGTGCTGGCGCGTTACTTTGGCTCTTTGGATATGTGAAGCACTCCTGCTTGTGCGTAAAATAAATGTTTGTCAGGGCGTGCATACATTTCGTCGGCGTCCGCTGCTGAGCTAGGAGCCGGGCTGCTGCAAAGGTGAGTACGAGCGCTTTGAGTTGACGTTTTTCTCTTGTCCTCGCCGGTAGTTCACGCTTTCAAGAAGCAACTTGTTATACCAACTGCCACAAGCAACCACGCGTGCGAGTGGGCGTGATAGTGTGCGAAAATAATCTAGCTGTTACGAACCAACGTGCTGACGCACGTTCGCGATACGCGGTGCTTTCTTTATCGAAAGTTCGCGAGCAATACAAGCCGCCCAGTCTGCGTTTTCCGGTTTTCTGTATAATAGCAGGCAACTTGTCTCAAATAGAAGGAAAATGTTAGCCGAAAAAGCATGCAGAACCTATGAACAGCACCCGCTACTGCGCTGAACTGCAGGGGAAAGTTGCCTGTTCAGCTGCGCGCCGACGCGCTCGATCGGGCCGACCGTGGCGCGAGCGCCCCTGGCGGCAGTAAACAGAGAGGGGTCAAGTTTGTGCGGCGGTCCAGGCGGAGTTTGACAACTGGAAAAGTATCTAGTAACGTTGGTATAGACCAGACGCGTCTCGCATGGGCTCCTGCTTTTCGTGCTTTTTAACCCGAAACAAGGCCAGTGACGAACCCAAGAGTTTTACAGCCTCAGCCGCCAAGACACGAGGAATCGGCGGACACCAGCTTCTTTTGGGTGAGTGCATTCTGTCTCAAGATATAAGACTTAATTCCCGACAAGCGCGTCCAGTTTATTAAGCCTAACGCCAAGTTCGTTCCTGAGCAAAGCCGCGCGGCGCGTGCACAACGCGCTCAGGCCTTCCTGACGGCACGGCGCGAGCGCTCGCGCTCACCGTGGCGAAAAGCTTAGAATGAGCAGAGACGCAGCCGCAGCAAGCGAAATGCAAAGAAATCAGCAAGACGAAAGAAATACAAGGCAAACTGACCCAGTGGAGGCAAACAAAACAACAGAAAATTCGTGGACCTATGACGCTGGCAGTGGCAGAACAATTGCAACGGAAAGCGCTTGGATCACGAGAAATAAGAAAGACAAGAAGGCTGTCGCCAATCCAAGGTCACCGGCCAACCAACCCACAGAGCAGCCACCTATCAATGAGCAGACGCTAAAGTCATCACCAACGCAGCAACAACGCAGGCCCAAGATGCCACCTCTGCCGCTCGATGACTTCAAGATCGTCTACCGCCCGCAAGCAGGTCTTGACCTCGCCAAATGGAACACCGTCGCTGTCACGCATGCCATCGGCAGAGTGAGTGGACTATCACAGCAAGACTTTAACCACAAGGTACGCGTACAAGTCCAGAGAATGGAAAACCTAATCATAGCAGGCACCGCCGCCAAAGAAGACGCCAAGAAGCTGGTAAGCATCCAGAAAATACAGCTTGGAGGAAATTTTTACACTGTGAACGGCAACATCAGAACACCAGACGATGTCTCCAGAGGCGTCATCAGTGGCTTGATACCCGGTACGAGCACCGCAGAACTCATGGCTGGAATTCGCGCACCGGCAAGATACACAGTTCTTCATGCCCGAATGCTAGTTCAATCGACCGCGGCAGTCGTCTTCTTTGAAGGACCGCACGTTTCCTACTACATAATTTTCCAGAGCGTAGATTTCCGCTGCAGACCATATCGTAAATCAGTGCAGTATTGCCGAGCTTGTTGCAATACGGGTCACCGCCAGGACGTCTGTCCGAAACCTATCCCGGATTTCTGCTATAAATGTGGCAAGGCCGGACAAACGCAGGGACATGAATGCGCACCCATCTGCAAGATCTGCGGGGAAGGGCACGAAACAGCAAGTAAAGAATGCAAAAGGAGACTAAAGCCAAGTCCACCGCCCTTCAACGTAAGACAACAGCGCCTCAACAGGCTTCAAGAAATAGACAACAACTGGAACGCCAGCGGAGAAGAGTTCCCTGAGGTTAGCATATCGGCCGCTACCTCTAACAGTAACAATGAGGGCCGCGTCTCCACGCGCAGCAGTTCCAAGTCAAAATTGCGTTCGAGTTCGCGCTCCCACTCTCGCACGCGTTCCGTCTCTGCGCGCAGTAGATCCAAATCAATACTGCGTTCCAGTTCGCGCTCCCGCTCTCGCACGCGCTCGCGTTCCGTTAAACGTGCGAGCTACGCTGCCATGGCAAGTGGATCTAATGACCGCAGCAGCTTAACCTCCTCGAAGTCGGACACCTCATCCATACAGGGTCTCGAAGATAGACTGAAAAACCAGCAAGAAAAGCTCCAGAATCAGCACAGCCAACTGCAAAGCCAACAAACTCTCATAAATAAACTGCTTCAGAGTCAAAAACGACAACAAGAGCTCATTGACAAACTACTTGAAAAGTGCACGCATCAGCAAGGACATTCGGACAACGCAGAACAACAATATCAAGAACAAGCAAACTCAAGCACAGAGCCGGCAACGACGCTGACCAAGGTAGGCGTCCAAGCCCTAGTGAACGCAAGGTGCACGATATTCGAAGAATCTTTCATGAATAACATGCACGCCACGATGGAAAAGATTGTCCAGTCTGCAATAGAAAAAACAGCCTCAATGTTTGAACACAAGATCACTACGCTTAATGCCAAAATTGATGGAATTGCTGCGCAAGTCAACAATTTCATCGCGCACGTGAAGAAAACTTACGTAACCATGGCACAGTTCGACAGCTTGAACAACCCACGCCAAATGACTCGGAAGAAGGCACGAGCGAACAGTCACAATGCCTCTCGCTCAGTCTCGCCGAGTCGCGATGGCAGGCGTGACATCGAATCGATTGAAGATGGCAGTCCCTAACCATAAGTATAAGAACCAGCATTCAACTTTACGCATATGGCAATGGAACTGTCGGTCATACCGCCCTCGACACGCAAGCCTACAAGAATTCATCAAGCTTAACCAACCAGACATCATTGCACTTCAGGAAACCAACACGCAGAACGTACGACTGCAAGGCTACACGACCTGCGCACAAACCCATCGAACTGCCATACTTGTCAAGAAAGCACTTTCAACGCAAAAACACGAAATCGAGGACACTCAAATAGAGCATACCCTAATAGAGATTCTGCCGGAACGAAAGACGCAGCAAAGTCTTTTCATAACCAATATATACAGCCCCCCACGAGACCAACTACCAGACTTCGATCACTTCATACGAGAAATCAGGAAGCGCACAAATGGCCACCAGATCATGATAATGGGAGACTTTACCGCCTCTCACACGGCATGGGGCTATCATATCACCACGAGGAAGGGTTCTAGAGTGCACGATACTGCTCAACATCACAGACTAACCCTGTGGAACGACCCTCTTCAGAAGACGAGAATCGGGAACAGCGTCTCCAGGGATACAAATCCAGATCTTACATTTACGACGAACGTCACTAGGGCAGAGTGGAGTGTGCTACCGGAAACTTTAGGTAGTGATCATCACATCATCCAACTCTCCGTAGCGCACACTCGTAAACAGACCAAGACTGGAATAGCGCGGTTAACGGAATGGCAATACTTTAGGAATGACCTCGACGCTGAAACCATCATAATCGACATTGAAGACTGGTTTAAGAATGTGCTCAAAATAGCCGAACGCTACACTAAGGACATACAGCTTGACGTCTATACACCCGCCGTCGACGCGCATCTCCTCCACCTTTGGGAGGCTAGAAGAGGACTTCTAAAACGGTGGAAGCGGCAAAAACTAAACAGAAAGTTATGGAAACGCATTTCCCTCCTCACCGAGCAAGCTCAAGATTATGCGAACCGATTGGCCAGGCAGAACTGGCATGCTTTCTGCGACAAGCTGCAGGGGGCTCTGAGCACCAAGAAAACCTGGCATCTGCTACGCACACTTCTAGCCACGCAACCCTCCAAAGCAGCACAGAAGCAGCACCTTCAGAGGCTTATTCGAAACTACGCCGGTACAGAAGAACACCTCCTAGAAGAATTACAAAAGAAGCTCTGTGGCGATGCACCCACTAGGGCTTCAATTCACACCAATGAATACGCTGGCGCACCAAACACTGAACTCGACCGGCCCTTCAGCCTGGCTGAGCTGCACACAGCCCTAACGAAGTTGACAAGAAATACCAGCCCCGGAATAGACAGGATTGTCAACAAGCACTTACGCAACCTACCGCACCAGGCCACCACGGCTCTTCTCCGTTATTACAACGACTGCTGGGATAAAGGAGAGCTACCTGCGGTATGGAAGCACTCGGAAATCACCATGATCCCTAAGCCTAACAAACCAGTCGGCATCGAGAACCTACGCCCGATTTCTCTCACCTCGTGCGTGGGAAAGCTGTTCGAACACATGGTGCACGACCGCTTAACCCAGTACCTGGAAGATAGTGGACACCTACCGGACACCATGTTTGGCTTCAGGCAGCATCTTTCGACGCACGACGTGCTCTTACTACTCAAAGAAGACCTTCTTGATCACCTCACCCATCGAAGTAAGTACTCCATACTCGGAGTTGACGTCAAGGCGGCCTTCGATAACGTCAGCCACGACGCGATCCTCAACAACCTCGAAGGCGTTGGCTGCGGCATTAGAACCTACACGTATGTCAGAAACTTCCTGACAGACCGTACAGCAACTGTGGGCATATGCAACATCCGCAGCAAAAGCTTCCAACTACCGAAAAAAGGAACGCCGCAGGGTTCGGTCATCTCGCCGTTACTTTTCAATGTGGCTATGATCAATCTGCCAAAAATTCTCGACAAAATACCTGATTTACGGCACGCGATCTACGCTGATGACATCACGCTCTGGACCAGGGCTTCGAACACTGGGAGACAAGAGACCTGCCTACAAACCGCCGTAGATGCCATCGAACGGTATCTCAGAGACTGCGGTCTCTGCTGTGCCCCCGAGAAATCCGAGCACCTCGTCCTCAAAGCGAGAACAAGAGGCAGACCCCCTCTATACGACGAGCCCGACCCTAGCGTAACGCTGAAAGGGACCTTAATTCCAAAAGTCGAGACCCTGCGAGTGCTTGGAGTTCACATCTACAAGGATGGATCGGGAGCTGCCACCATACCGAGACTCCAACGGACACTATCACAACTCACGCACCTCGTCAAGAGGATCACGAATCAACGAAACGGACTCAAAGAGCACGACACGCTACGTAAATTGCAAGCCCTGTTCACCGGCCGCATTACGTACGGCACGCCGTACCTAAATTTGAAAACCGCTGAAATTGAAAAACTTAATATCATGATAAGAAAGGCCACTAAAGTAGCCCTGGGACTTCCGCCAATGGCCTCTACCACACGTCTCCTAAAGATGGGCGTCCACAACACGTGGCAAGAGCTCATTGAAGCGCATAGGAATAGTCAGCTGGAGAGGCTCAAGCTGACGCCCACGGGGAGGTCGGTGCTCCGGTACCTCAACTACAGCGACACGTTCATCGCCGATGCAGACCGGAAAAAGCGCATCCCGCTGTACTTTAGAGAGTCGCTGTCCATCGCACCTATTCCACGCAACATGCATCCTACTTTCCACAAAAGTAGACGCAAGGCTAGAGCTAACGCTATTCGACGAAAGTTCAAGCAAGACCCGGACGCCCGCTACACTGACGCAGCCAAGTATCCGCATAGAAACGCGTACGCTGTCAGCGTCGTCGATTCTCAAGGCCGAGAATTAGCGTCAGCCACAGTCAACGCACTCAATTCAGACGCCGCAGAAGAATCGGCAATCGCTCTAGCAACGATAACATGTACAGACGCCGCGGTGATTTTCACCGACTCACAAGCCCCCTGCAGGAATTTTGCTAAGGGCCGTATCTCATCCAATGCCATCAATATTTTGAAACGGCGAAGCACTCCACTCCCATACACTTGTGTATTATGGGTACCAGGACACGAGGGTCTGCAGGGAAATGAAGCGGCCCACGCCGCTGCCCGCGAGCACGTCAGCCGGGCTGCCCCCTGCCCACAGGACATTCGACCCGTCGTTGAAGAGACGGAAGTTGTTCAAAACACCTACTCGTCGTTACTCCAGCATTACAGGCTGGAGCGACGAGTATACCCTCCACCACACCCAAAACTTACAAAAGAGGAAAGCGTAATACTGAGACGCCTGCAATGCAGCACATACACACATGGGGCCCTAATGCACCGTCTCTACCCAACGAGATATAGCTCTATTTGTCCGCTTTGCAACGTACCGGACACCCTGGCGCACTTGCTTCTTGCATGCCAGTGTATTGCCAGACGTAACCTGCAACAACACACGACTGATAACGAAGCAGGACGGACGAACGAAGACCTAACCGAAACGTGGGAGGCGAAGCTCGCCCTCGAGGACTTGGAAGAGCAACAACAACTCGTCGCCAGGGCCAAGAGGGCAGTAGAAGCCAGAGGGTTCCTGGACTAAGGAGCCCTCCCACCTCAGGGTGACATCGGGCATTGCTCGGAACACTGTTTCAAAATAAACGTTTACTTCTCTCTCTCATTGAGTATATTATATTTCGTGCACCTCTCACCAGGTAGCCCGAAAGTCAACTTCGTTTTATGATTAACAGCATAACTTACGAGAAAAAAAATATCAAACTTCACCAACACGGAGGCACCAATTTCGTCACCTGTCATTTTCGAAAATTGCAGATTTTATAAAAAGACAAATATTTTTGTTTCAAGGAAGATATTTTTTACCTGAAATGCATGTCTAATGAAGAATGAATTCATACGATTTCAAGTTTGTAGACCTTAAGAAAATAGCTTTTAAAAATGTCTAATATTGTGAAACAAAATAATGCAACATGTTTTTCTATATTACTGTATAATGTTCTTCGGTTGTCTATTTACGAGATTTTAAGAAAAATCGAAGATGGGGTTTTTTATTATTCAAATTTCAGTGGAGTGCACTTTTGCCAATATGAGAACTTTGAGGCGTTATATAAAAATTTACATTTGCTCTACGGCAGCAATAATTTATGTACCTAATGAACACACTATATCCTTAAAACGTGTCAAGTTTGAAAACGCTGCTTGCATTACTTTCGGAGGGAAAAAATGGGGAATACGTAACTTATTTTAAACTGTCGCAAAATCAGACATTTTTAAAAGCTATTTTCTTAAGGTCTGCAAATTTGAAACCGTATGAATTCGTTCTTCATTAGACATGCATTTCAGGTAAAAAATATCTTCCTTGAAACAAAAATATTTGTCTTTTTATAAAATCTGCAATTTTCGAAAATCACAGGTGACGAAATTTGTGCCTCCGTGTTGGTGAAGTTTGACATTTTTTTTCTCGTAAGTTATGCTGTTAATCATAAAACGAAGTTGACTTTCGGGCTACCTGGTGAGAGGTGCACGAAATATAAACTCAATGAAATCTAAAATATCAACTTTTGGACCCGTGTCGATCTCTCGTGGAATCACCCAGCGGAGCAGTTTACAGAGATATATACAGTGGCCGGGAAAACCACGACCTTACTACTATAAGAACTAGCAGTAACCCATATGACACCCGACCAGTAATGACAGAAGAAGTCAGAAAAGTCTTGGAGAGCATGCAAAGAGGCAAAGCTGCTGGTGAGGATCAGGTAACATCAGATCTGCTGAAAGATGGCGGACAGATTGTGTTAGAAATACTAGCCACCCTATTTACGTGGTGTCTCCTTACGGGAAGAGTACCAGAGTCTTGGAAGAATGCTTACATAATCTTAATACATAAGAAAGGAGATGACAAGGACTTGACGAATTACAGGCCGATCAGCTTGCTCTCCTTAGTATACAAGCTCTTTACAAAGGTAATTGCTAACAGAGTTAAGAAAACATTAGAATTCAATCAACCAAGGGAACAAGCAGGATTTCAAACAGGCTACTCAACAATCGACCACATTCATACTATCAATAAGGTAATAGAGAAATGCTCAGAGTATAGCCAACCACTATACATAGCCTTCATAGATTACGAGAAGGCGTTTGATTCAGTAGAAATATCAGCATTCATGCAGACACTGCGGAATCAGGGCGTCGATGCAGCATATATAAACATCCTGGAAGAAATATACAGGGAATTAACTGCTGCCATAGTACTCTATAAAGAAAGCAACAGAATACCAATCAAGAAGGGTGTAAGGCAGGGGGATACAATCTCTCCAATGATATTTACCGCGTGTTTACAGAAGGTTTTCAGAGGCCTAGAATGGGAACAGTTAGGCATAAGAGTTAATGGAGAGTACCTTAGTAACCTGCGCTTCGCCGATGACATTGCATTGCTGAGTAACTCAGGGGATGAATTGCAACTCATGATTACGGAGTCAGACAAGGAGAGCAGAAAGGTGGGTCTTAAAATTGAACTGCAGACAACAAAAGTAATGTACAACAACCTCGAAAGAGAGCAGCGCTTCGGGATAGGCAATAGTCCACTTCAAGTTGTAAAAGACTATGTCTACTTAGGGCAGGTAATAACCGCGGAGCTGAACCACGAGAGTGAAGTAACTGGAAGCATAAGAATAGGGTGGAGCACAATTGGCAAGCACTCTCATATCATGACAGGTAGATTGCCACTATACCTCAAGAGGAAGGTATATAACAGCTGCATCTTGCTAGTACTTAGCTAGGGAGCAGAAACCTGGAGACTCACAAAGAGGGTTCAGCTTAAATTGAGGACAACGCAGCGAACAATGGGAAAAAATGGTAGGTGTAACCTTAAGAGAGAAGAAGAGAGCAGAGTGGATGGGACAAACGGGGGTTAAGGATATCATAGTTGAAATCAAAAAGAGGAAATGGACATGGGCCGGGCATGTAGTGCTTAGACAGGATAACCGCTGGTAATTAGGGGAACTAACTGGATTCTCAGAGAAGGCAAGCGGGTTAAGGGGAGAAAGAAGGTTAGGTGGGCAGATGAGATTAAGAAGTTTGCAGGTGTAAATAGGCAGCAGCAAGCACAAGACCGAGTTGACTGGCGGAACATGGGAGAGGCCTTTGTCCTGCAGTGAACGTAGTCAGGCTGATGATGATGATGATGATGACGATGACGATGATGATGATGATGATGATGATGATGAAAAAGATTACACGCAGCGATCCGACCCTGGTGCGAAGAAATGCGCGTGCTTCTCTCGAAGTAATGCATTGCAACAAAGCAGGCAAGCTGCGCGCAAGAGCTTGTAGTGTGTGCCACCCAGCATTATTCTGCCCGGCGGGGATCAAGAATTTCAGCTCCTACATTCCAGAACAACTTCGCAAGTCCATGGCATTTCGTCCTAAAATGTCGATGCACGCAGGCGCGCACCAATGTGCACCCATTCCATAGTGACGTGATGAGCAGGATCACCGGTAACTCCACCTACGCAGAGCATTGCCGAGTGCATGATTGGGACCGTGTTTTCAGGTCGGGGAGGTGATCGAATGCCACTCGATCTTCGGAGTTGGCCTCTCTGAAACTTGATTGTATTGTACTATAGGAAAAAATAGTCATGCGTTTACCTTTTACAGAGGGCTCATTTCCAACGTATATGACCTTTTAAAGAGACACTGTAACACCAAAAAAGCCGAAGGACAGTTTTTTTTCTTAGAATAAGCGTTTTTACAATAACTGCTTCTATGGCTCTTCTCAGCCGTGCAGAATGACACCAACTGTCTGGCCCCACGGGCTTACGGCTTGGCTAACTCGGAATCACGCTATCTCTAATAAGCCTATTGTCAAACTAGAAAGTTTTAACAAAAAATTTATGCGTCTGCAAACTTTTTCTTCTTAGTTTTTTGTAGGTAAATGACGACGTTGAAGATGGTGATAAAGCTAGTGATGAAATGCATCTTGTTGAACTATAACACACATGGAAGATTTTTTTATTTGCGTCATGACGAGTATGACGTCATTGATATAGCGATAGCGGCAAATGGCTGTTGCTAATTCTTTTTCAGGGTCAATGGTCAGCCCGTGTCACTGATGTGCTATAGCCTACGCTGAGTATATTAAAAAAATAACATATACCTTTTAGCCGGCAATTTTCAAGCATATATCAAAAGAAGCCTGTAAAGGATTGAGGACAAATTAAAAAAAACTGTAAAATTTGAAGAGGTCACCTGATTCAACAGTGTTCCTTGATGTACCATAATAGGAAGCTTGCTTAGATCGTGAAGCAAATGAGCAAATGCTGAAACCACAAGCTGCTCTGAAACATTGTCATCTAAATGTCTCACCGCATTAGCGTTGGCAAATGCGATGACTGAAGGTGAAAACAGAGATATACGGATGCAGGTGGAAACAGAAACGCCAAATACACACAAAAAAAGAACTTTTGATTTGAATGTTGCCCCTGCCAGTTCGTTGCCGATAGAAGGCTCCTTCCACGTGAAGACACGCTAATCGTTTCCGCATAGCTCCCATCATTAGGCATGCACTTTTTTTATTTTTTACGCATCAGGACAGCCTCGAATAAAAAGCAGCCATGCGTCATGCAGTTACAAAGGGACGCTGTGGCAAAATCAATCAAGTGCGGCGACCGTTAATAGAACAGCGCATATACTGAAAATGACCTCAAACCAAAACGTCGCTAACAAGCGCATGCCCACAGACTCGGGCATGCCAGCCCTATAGCGCATGAATTGCCCTCGCATTCCCACATGCGACGGTATTCGCGCGTCAACGCGTTAGCTTCTGCTGCTGCGCGCGCTTCCGACGGTGTGAGCCAACACCATCTAGAATTGCGTGAGCGCGGGCCCGCGTATGCGGTCGACGCGTCGGGCGCGGTCTCGACTGGCAAATATGTTCGCAGAGCGGTGCCGACAAAGAACCGCCAACGACGCACTCTCCGCTTTGTGCGAGCGATCATGCAGCACAAGCCGATGTTCATACCACAAAAAAGAAAAACGATGCCGCTGGCGTTGCTTGCGCGTAGCGGCGCATGTGGGCTGGTTCAACGGTAATTGCGTTGGACGATAATGGGAGTAATTGAGGGTTGGCCGCAAGAGAGGTTGGTTCGCGCTAATAGGCCACGCTACGGTGACTGGCCATGCGCCCAGCCTTAACGCGTTAATTACTACGCCGAAACGAGAGAAGGGAAGGGGTGCCCGCGAAAAATGGGAAATGTGGTTTACACACCTGGATGCAAGTTAAAAAAAGGAAAAAAGAAAATAATGTTTACGTTAGTCAAAGGATGGATATCGTCTATTCAGGATGAAGAGCCGAAAACAGGCTGCCGTTTCAACTCCGCTTTCCTGACAATATTGTACTGTGCTAAAAGCGTTCTCGTAATCACACTGATAACTCATAGTTCTCTCCTCGGCCTGCAGCAAAGCGGAGCCTGTGCGATGCGGAACACAAACTCGTGTTTGGCGTTTTTGCAGCTACCGACTTTTGACTAAAGTTCATGAATAACTATTTCGTGCATATCTGTGTGCGTGACTGTACGAGTTGTGCTCGTCTGCTAGCCAGAAGGTCGCGGGTCCTGGCCGCTGCACTTCGACGGAAACGAAATGCTGGAGGCCCGTGAACTGTGGAATGCCGGCGCGCGTTCAAGAACACCCGACAGTCAACATTTCCATAGCCCTTCACTACAGCGCACCTTATAATCTTATCAAGGTTTTGCCAAGCGAATCCCAAGATATTATTAATGACTGTGCGTCTCAATCGTGTGTGTTTGTGATCATTGTGTATACTATAGTCAATGCTCGACATGTCAAGTAGGGAGCGACGTGAATAACCTGGCTAACGTCTCCAGTTGCAGTAAAAGTTTGTTATGTGTGTGTGTTCTGGCGATGTAGGCCTATATACGGGTAGAGAAAAGCTTTGCACGAGCAGCATAACAGTACTTCGCAGCTATTCATGTGATCAGAGGATACGAAGCCGAGCATAATAGAGACCCGCTTTCTGCGGACTTACCACAGGTCTGCAGTTAAGGTGTCCTCGCCACCTCTGTGAAACAGGCCTCAGGCCTCTTTCACTTACCGTGTGGTCGGTCCGCTTGCCTACATTGCCCGGAGAGAGGGCAATGGGTTATGTAAAAAGATTTTTTTTGATTAGGTAGTATTAGGATCTTTTTGTTTCGTTCGTTTTTTATGCCGTGCTTCCGCAAGTGGAGATACAAAATATTGTGTTGGAGGGAATATTGATTGTTTCATGGTCCTGCGCTTGTCTTCTTGTTTTCTTCATCTTCAGTGTTTAGTTACTTTTTGTTGCGCCATTTCAAACTCATGAGGCATGGAAAAAAGAGACAAAAGGAAAGAGGTAGACACGGAGAGATGTAACAAAACCAAGCGAGCCAGTAAACTGTTGAACCCCTCAATAAAGAAGGCCCTCAGGAACGGAGTTATCACGGCAATGTCTAAATCCGGCCATCCCAGCGAACATCCATATAGATCAATGGATTAACCCCCCTCTCGAAAAAAAAGAAATTTAACAAAAGCAATCGCGCTAAATCGTGAGAATCAGCAACATTTTTTTTAACCACTTAGCCACTTGGAACCCTGAAATTCGAACATTGCAGCACCCCTCATTTGCCATGTCGGGCACACACGTTTTCACCAACAAGCTGATGTGAAACCCTTGCTGTTCACCATGGCTGTTTGTCCAGTGCTTCCACGTTCCGCGCGTCTGTCACCGTTAGTCCTGTGCTTCTGTCACCGAAGTTTGCAGTACTGACTTCGGGAGCAGTGAGCTTACCTTTTTTTTCATGATACACGATTGTCCTGTTAGTACGACAGTGTGCGCTTTTTTGTCCTTCATTTTTCTATGATTTGGACACGCGCATTTGATGTTTGAGAACTTCCCGTCTCAGTAACTTGAAACATCGTAGATGCTTCTGGAACCAGTGCGCATTTTAATGGTGACAGTCCCTTTAAATAAAGCTGAGGAGAACATACGGAAATGCCTACACTTTAAATAACACCCACGAGACGCTCATTCATTGGTATCGACTATTTTGGTCATTAGCGTTCTACGTAAGCTAATGGCTACAAGTATTTAACGGTAGAGGTCTAGTTCCTAATACATATATGCTGTACGAGGTTTCCGGCGCATTGCATACAGGTGCTGCCTCTGGTCTTGGAAGTAATTTCAAAAGCCAGTTTGTCCCGTCGCGATATCATCATTCTACAATGCCATGAAAAGAAGACAATTTTATTTGCCCGAGGAGGTTTAACAAGCTAGAAAAGAGACGACAGTGAAATATTGGTGGCAAAGCTGTTATGAAGTTCTCGAAACAGCTCGCCTTCATTTACCAGGCATTGACGCAGTGCGATTGAGGCTAAATCACTCATGTAGATGAACATCAAGATAGGATTTATTATAAATCCTTGTGGTACTCTTATATTGAAAGTTTTGGGGCCTGAGAGCACGCCTGAAACAGATACAACCTGAGTACGGTTAAGTAAATAACTAGAGATGAGTTTTTATGACGGGCCAGTTATACCGTAAGTGAGCTTGTTTAAAAGAATAACTTCTTTCTTTCTCCTTTTCTTCATTTTTTCTTTTCTTTCTTTCTTTTTTTTTTTCAAATCAAAGGCATTTCACTTTTTTCCATCTCTCTCGCTATTTGACGTCACAATGTCGGGCATGATCTCTGGGCAAAACATCAATAGGGTTGAGCATGCCCTTTACATTCAGCTTTATCAATCAATCTGTTACGACAAAGATAACAAAACCACTTCCTTGAAGTAATGCAGTATCGTAATGCAGTTGCAGTAATGCAGTAATGCAGTTGCAACTCGCTCACTGGGTCTTCTTACAGCTCCACTTTGAATAAATGTTCCCTGCGATGAAAAGCACTCACGAGTACGCATTTAGTGGTAACTAGAGTGAGAGAGTGGGGCCGACTCACTTCACTTCATTAAAAGATGCTCAGTAGATATGGCGCTTGGGGAGGTATAGCTGGACATCGAGGCGCAAGAAAAAGTAAAAGAAAACACTAACGTATTATTGCGAAATGCAGCCTATCAAGAAATATTGGCCAAAAATTGGGGCCTAATGAAACATCGACTAGAACTTGCGCACTTGAAATCGATGAAGACGACCTTGGTACTTTTTGCCCCCTTTCTCTTTACAGCACATAATGTTACGAACGGATTGCTTATTCGCATATTCGGTACGACGTAGTTTGTAAAGATTATAATGACAGTAAGAATGTTAACGTGCTCACGCAAAAACACGACGGCAGTTTAGCGTCTCGATTAATGACGGATAACATGACAATTCCAAAATATTACATGAAAATTCAATACTGTGTCCTTTTCTAGTACGTAATGGCTGAACTTTGTTAAGTGCAAAACAATTAGGTGTGTGTGCCACTAACTGCAGGACTAAATATATGTGGACGAAGCTTTATATCGCTGCAACGTGATCACGATGTATTTGCAATAATATTACAAGTAGTGAAAATTTTGCGATGCATTCATTAGTGATAAACAGTTGTTCTTTTTTTTGCGTCATAGTGAGAGCAAAGCCGGTGCAGTGGGTCTGGCTTAACGTATTAGAACATCTGTCGGCTTTTAGTACAGGTACTAAAAATGTTGACCCAGCAACTGTAGTCAATGGGGGGATACCTAAAGAACTCGGTCACGAAAATGAAATCGCATCACATGCAGTGAAGTGTTTGCCAAGTGCACAAGTGGTTTCTTCTCACTTGAATCAGTGCTACCATTGTATACACAAAAATAGGTGCATTGCACATGACAAACTGTTACAGTACACCTCGGACACAATAATAGCAATTTGTAGAATATGGCTGACTGTGAAACTTGTGAAGCTGGAACATCATAGATCTGCATACGTGTCATTATGCGGATCGCAAATAAGCAATACTACCGGTTGGATATCGCAGCTCAGAAAAGTGCCTATGATGAACCTCAATCAATTGTGCGTATGCCTGCAGGATTGCTCGCAGAGACAATCGCCCCGCACTGCACTCGATCAACTAAAAAAGAATCCTGCACGACAGACAAGACTACGTCGCAGAACAAGACTGTGCATGTGTATTATATATATATATATATATATATATATATATATATATATATATATATATATATATATATATATATATATTTCTTGTTTTGACTATTATTTTACTGCCTCTGTACACGATTGCAACCGGCTCCTCTCCCAGCAGATTAAACTCCCTGTTTTTTTTTCTTTCATCCATTTCTCTTTTTCTGAGTGATAGATCGTAGGAGACAATGCATGCATAGTTTTCAGGGACTGAAGTAGAGTTCCTGTAGTATCTTAAGATAAAATACGCAAATTGCGGACCTTTTTTACGCTGCATGTTAAGAATCGATTCAAGTGAACTACATTACCACAATTGGCTGCACGGATTGTAGTCAAGCTCCAAGAGTATTCTCTCGTCTGGCACAGTAAAGGTCAGGCTCACAAAACTTCCGTTTCGCGAATGTTATATATTTTGTTGAAAATCAGCGCACATGTTGCGTCCTCCCTTCTGCTGTGTTTGTGCCATTGTGCTCAGTATTACCTAATGTCTTACAAACAAGGCCGCATTTCTTCCGCTTAGTCTGCATTTGCGAACTTGCCGCACTTGTGATACGCGCAGTATCATGACTTGGTAAAACATTATTCGACGAATACTTCCGAAGTAGTACGCTGATTTGCAAATGCAGACCCGAATTACCGCAACTGCAGGGGAAAGCAATACTTCCCTCGCAATCATTCACCACTTTTCAAAATGAACCGCATCCATTTACATACTTCGTTGTGACTTTTTTTCACGAATACCTTATGCAAATGACAAGTATTGTAAAAATATCCTCATTAACTTGCATGGAGTGCAGTTCACATCGATTGCATTCATATGCGCCTAGGTGATAGGCAGGCTCGACATGCTGCGCTTGCTGTATTTTCATCTTGCGGCGCTGCGTCACGCCAACGGAGAAATTAGGTATCGACCGTGGCCCCGAGATGTCGTGCGTCATTAACACTTCTTTTTAATTCACACTTTGTGTTCTTCGCGTCTCTCATGAAATGTAAACAAACACAGTGTGCCAGGAGGGGACACCGCTGGCCTGATTTTCTTCGCCCTATCTAAGGTGTTCCGGCAATCAGCTCACGTGTGTTTGCTTGGGACGTGCCCCACCCGACCGGTTTCTCTCGGACTAACTGCTATGAGTGTTTCGTATCATGAGCGCACGTGCTTTGCCCCTCATCTCTTCTCGTCCAACTGTTGCCACTGCAATGTACAACCGGCATTTCATTACGCACTGTTTGCTTCCAATTCAACAAGTGTCTTAGTTTTACGTAAAGACTTCAGCTGGAAACAAATTAAACGCCATGGAGTGGCTTGTAATTTGTTTTAAGCTATAGTTGTTGAGCTGCTGACACATTAAGCAATATTCAGCGCGAAGTGACACATGGGTGAGAACGGACACAACACGCGCGCTAATGCGGGTGTTGTGTCCTACCTTCTCCTGTTTGTGTCACTGTGCGCTAAATATTGCCGATTATCTCACCAAAAAACTGAATTTCTTCCCTTCACACAGCAAAGTTGCCCAATTTCTTGACACTTAAAGTTGAGAAGTTTTCAGGCACACGTTAGCTCGCGTGTAGTGCCGCATGTTTTGTAGTGTGAAAACGCCACATGTATAGTATTACCCGCCGTTTTATAACGGCTTGCAGGATGCAGTTTTCAACACAAAACTGTTTTGTGCTTGGGTCCACCAAGACTTCTGTAGCGTATTTTCACCAGGGAAATGATGTAGAAGAAATCTACAGGATCAAATGGCGAAGAAAAAAATTCTGTCAGTTGAATTCAAAAACACGACTTCTCAGTCCACTGGAACACATGCCGGACGGGCCATCCACTGTCCTACGGACATTTGTTTCTTTATTGCAGCATGTAAGAATCCATGCACGATCGTCGCTCACCCTGGAGGTTTTACAAAGGCGTCTTTTATATCTCACGGTTTCCTCTGGGACTGTCTTTGGTTGGTGGGGTGGTGTCACCCTCTAGGAGCGGTAAATTGAAGTCATGGAACGTGATTGTGTCCGGTGCGATTAAATCCTGCGACACGTTGCTGCTAGTAGATCACCCCATTTGACGTGTTTGCAATTGCAGAACTACTTTAGTCATAAATCCCCTGAATAGCGTCGACCTCGCTTATAGCATGCATCCGTACCACAAATAGGTCTGCGACGCGCGTTTCCTTCACCTGGCCGTTAACTCCGCGTTTCCCACTTACGCCCTTCACGAGAAAAATCGAGGGTGGGCTACCGGGCCGACACGATACGCGTTGCGTTTCCATCCCATGTGGCCGTAGCTTTCAGTGTATTTATCATATCGCGAGATGGTGACCCTAGCGAAGTTCTGCGCTCAACCAGTAATGCTTTTGGCTGCCACACAACCTTTTCTAATAACGCTCTCCCCGTGAGCTGCCACAGCTATGATAATGGCTTTGTTGTGCGCTGTACGCGCCAGAAGAATCCAGCGAGAAGAACACGATGTTGACGCATCAAAGACGAAATGGTCGCGCCTCTTCCGGTTCGCGTTTACCAAAAAAGCTTAAGACAAAATATATACCTGGTGTTATAGCAGAAACAACGTCTGTCTGTCTGCTTTCACAGTTTGTTTGAATATGAACATTAGTCGCCGGGATAGAGATGTACGTACCATCAAGCGTCAATGCGGGATCTACGTTAAATGGTGCTATGGCTGCCAAGCGTCGTTACAAGTTCTTTTTTATCAATGTACAGTAAACACTTCACTAACTCCAATGACGGAGGGATGAAGCACATTTTTTTTGCTGACAAATGCTACATAATATTGCAAAACCAATCTAGAAAACTTTAGAGAGAACAAATCTGGTTTATTATACGGCTGATCTCCGCTCAAGTACCTTATAACATAGAAACATTGGAATGCAGCGCACAGGTGTAGTGAATATGGTGCTCCGATGTTAACCTTTTGGTCTCAAGGACAAATGCTGCACTTCGGTAGACGCGAAGAGGCTTGTGTGCTTAGATTTAGGTGCACGTAGCGGCAACTTCCGGAGTTCTCCACTACGGCGTCTCTCGCAGATATATGGTGGTTTCGGGTTTCGTGGTATTGTGCGTGCGCGCACGTGTGTGCGTGCGCGCACGTGTGTGTGTGTGTGTGTGTGTGTGTGTGTCAGTGTCTATCTTCTGTTCCGTGATTAGTTGACTTGCATTGACTTTCGAAGTGCAAATATTGGGGAGAGAATTTCTACCCCACACAGAGGCCTATTCAGAATAAACAAGTGCTCTCACCAAAGTCGTGACCTGTGTAAGCCAGAACTGTGACATCATGAGCATGCTCTCATGAACCGAACTCTGTTCACATAAGTTTGTAGGCTTCGCGAGATCGCAGAGGCATTTAAATATAATGTTGAGTTTTCACTGGAAACTAGGCTAACATGTGGCTATAAAGCGAATAGTTAGGTTTCGTTCATCCTACAATGCGGTATTGCTCTTCTCTTTTTTTCTTCTTAAGCTCGACAGTTGCACATATACATTTGAAGTCCGTTTTCTTATTTAAACTCCTGTGGAAATGCTCAAGATCTTTGGGCTGTTGTGTTATTTTGCTTTAACGCATATTGTGTTCTGCTGGATGACATACTTCGGGCCTTTCGCATTTTGGATTTTTCGAAATGGTATGTTTGGTTTTTCGAGTTAATTGAAATATATGATGTCATCATGAAAGCACCGACTCACTTCTACATATTATTTAGACAAAATTATTTTGCCTAAATAAGATGTAGAAAAATTTCTTCGTGGAATTTTTTCCTAGCGCAAAATTTTCTTTTGTTCAAACTTCTCAATTATGCACTATGTGTTCATTCCTTTTTTTACGTTTTGCAAGTAATAAGGCTAGCTGGCCGATGTGCCTGCATCATATGAAAGAAATATGCCCATCGAACACGCTGTGTAGATGGTTGCACGCGATAGTTTTATAGGCTAGCAACACGTTATGAATGCATTACTATGAGACTTGCCTCAAATATTCGCTGAGATACTTTCGCTGTATGTCGAGATACTTTTGCTGTATGTCGAGGCTGACATACTTTCGTTGTATGTCGACAAAATCAACAATGTCTTGGCGGCGTAATAGAAAGAATGACAAGTTGCGTAGGACAAAGAGTGTAATCGTTGAATAAAAATGTATCCAAAGCATTATTGCCATCACGACAGCAATGTTCTGGCTTATATTTACACATTAAAATATGGACCTTGAAAGGTCGTTGTTACTGCGCGGCATTGAAAATAAAAACGTAAGTGGTGAACTTGACTTAAGGCACATATTTCTGACAAGATGTAGTGGTGAACGCGATTAAGGTGAGTGGGCTGTTGTGTTTTGTAGAAGACAGTAATTATGGACGATGGTGGCCTAACCATCATGCAGTAATGAGAGCTGGCCCTCTGTCATTTAGGTTAAATTGGGTGTTAAAATCTCAACATCCTTGACGTCTTTCAAATTTGCTGAAATTTCGTACAGCACAAATTTCTCAGGACGCTCAACACGCTGCCACAATGTGTGCTGAAAAGTAGTCATCATGCACGAGAACGCATTGCATAAGTTATGACCGCGTTGCATAAAATTTCTCCCTTTCCCAACAAATGTGTTCTTTAGAGTAAAATTGCATAGCAAAGAAAAGGGAGTGCATGTCGCAAGAGAGTAATATTACGGCCAGGGGAGGAACGTGAACCTCAGCAAAACGCACGGTAATGCAGCATGGAAGAAAACACATTTTTGTGTGTGTGAAATTCTGATGCGTCGTATTAGGGTCTAAATGGAGCCTCGCAAAGGTGACCGACTTGGCAGAAGGCGGTCGTTCATAAAGCAAAAGCGTACGTCTGACATTTACGTCTCGCCATTACCCTCGAAATGCTCTGTCTTTGACCTTCATGACCCAGGCTAGTAACTCATGACACACACACACACACACACACACACACACGCACGCACACACACACACACACACACACACACACACACACACGCACACACACACACACACACACACACGCACACGCACACGCACACGCACACACACACACACACACACACAGACACACACACACACACACACTCGCACACACACACACACACACACAAACACACACACACAACACACAACACACACACAACACACACACAACACACACACAAACACACACAAACACACACGCGCGCGCGCATGCTCGCTTGTTTGCGAGCTCGGCCGTTATGAACATTAATCACTGCTAAAACGTTATTTGCATGCCCCCTTTTTTCTGGCATACCTCCTTTTTATCTATTTTCCACAGTTTTCTTCTCTTTTCCTGTCGTGATTTTTCTTACTAATGCAGCGTAGCAAATAAAAACTTGAGCTTCAGTCAAGACAACTGCAGTTTGCTGATATATGTATTTTCAGACACTAAATCAAACCGCAGCAATTCATAATGTTATTTGAATGTGAAAAGAAGTGAAGAATGCAAGCGCACATTTCTAATGAAGTATGAATTCAGTTTGTCTTGTATAGCTTGTTTTGTGCATCCTGCGCTATATGCACTTCCCAGTGTCATCATAGACCAGCACGAACTCACATTACTTCTTATTCTATAAACCGAAGATCTTCTTTTGAGTTTGCTTCACCACAATAAAACTATTTTAACAGTGGTGCAGTCTTCAAAGGCGGGTTCTTGCTGCAGAACGAGTAACGTGGTGCCTTGCAGGGCATGGTCGTCAAAGAGCCCGTGTCACAGAAAAGTCACCATTGACTTTGGCAGCGTTGACCATGCGAGAAAATTCAAATGGTTTCAATTAATAAAAACAAATGTTTGAGGAGGCATTTTTTCAGGTAATTTGCGCGGCACTCAAGTATTCAACTGCAGAGCCGCGCAATTGCCTGCAACTGCTAGGGGAAAAAAATACTGTTGTAATGTTGGGCAAGAATTTGCATTTGGAGATGCAATACTGCGTTGCAGAAATGTGCAATCGCAAAAGGGTGTCACAAATTATCGATTATGTTATGAGTGTCTCATTCACAGTCACAGCACGCACAAAATGTCACATACGTGGGTGTGCCTGTTGCCGTAGAATCGCGGAAGGGATACTTCGCAATCCAAATTGCAGCAGACGCCCTGTGTGAGTTCATAAAGACTGATGTCACGCGCAGAGCCATTTTTCTAATATCAAGATTCAGGCTTATGCCGAGAAAGAAATCACGTGAATGGCACCTGAAATCGCTATTGATTTCACTCTTAAAGGCCTTCAAACCGCACCGAGTTCAATCGTTTGGAAATTGTTTCTTTCTCGCCTTTACTACCCTTTCTAAGAGTGCTTATCCTTCTCGCCACTTAATATTTTTTTCGTGAAACGCGTGGAAAAGCTGCAATAAGTGTTTATTTTGCGCTTTTTGACTATACGATTGCTGTCTCTTCCTTGCGCAGTTGCAAACGTAGAAAACGAAGGGAAATTTGTTTATCACACACAACAGTCCTGCGAGACAAGGAAGAACGGGCGTGCGACTGCCCTAAAAGGCAATATATATGACATTTCAAAACAGATATCTCTCATTTGACTAGTGTATCGACCAATCGAAAGCTTATTTCATCCTGACGTCATGTGAGCAATCAGCTGACCTCATGAATAGGGTAGCGAAGACGGTAAATGCCAAGAGGGAATAACCAGCTTCTTTTTGGTATTTTTATAGGCTGTTTAGGGGCTGTTAAAAATTTAGGGTTCCATGCAGTTTTTTTTTTGCAATAAAGGTGCACGACGATGCACACAGTGGTTGCGGCGGCTGCATTTTTGATGGAGGCAAGAATGCTGTAGGCCCTTGTGCTCAGATTCGAGTGCATGTTGAAGAACACCAAGTTGTCAAAGTTTCCGAAGTCCTCCTCTACGGCGTCTCTTATAATTATATGGTGATTTTGGGACATTGAACTTCACACAATATTTTTACGTGGAAAGTGGGTTGGCACAGTGGACAAGCCACTAGACTATGAGTCATCCAGTGTAGAGCGCCAAGTTGAGACGCCTCTAGCCCGAAAAAAATGCACGTCTTGAGCAGCTCTAGTGAGCACGCTATTCTAGTAGCCACAGGCTATGTTCACACGCTCTAAACACCGAGAACAGTCTAGACGATTCCTTTCCAAATGTACAGTATTCATGCGAAGACACCTGCGTGATTGCTACAGTGTGCGAGAGCTTAGATTCTGGAATGCGTTAAACAAGCTTGTGTGCTCAGAAGCAATTGAAGTACGCTCCGAGAAACAGCATTTGGTATCACTCCAAGTATTACGAATCCGAAATATAGGCGACACGGCAAGCTGGTGTCCTCTGGATAATAACTTTGGCAGTCAGCTGGTAATACAACATGAGCAGACATCGGAATTTTTCATGCACTATACAGCTTTGCAGTCATTTAAACGCCATATAAAATTCGCCACAGCGGTTTGGTAGCTATTATTATTATCCGCGGGCCACCATTGAAAACGCAACTAGTCCATATGTGTTAATTTAGGTGTGCGTTCATAAACATAAGACGATCTAAGTTTCCTGAGCTCCTCACCATTGTGTCCGTCATACGCAAATTGATATTTAGGGATGTTAAGCTTCAATAAAGATTAGTGTATTATCAACACTATGTATAAGCTAAATTACACTGCAATAGGAGCATTGTTCTCTTATATAGTGTTTCTAAAATGTAGCTTGTTTGTTTGGAACCAGCTACTTCTTTTCAATAAATTATATGAGAAACAATCTTAGCGAATGCAACAAAACAAAACAGAGGACCACCATGGCACGATGCAGGCCAATGGAGGAACTTTATCCATTAAAGTGTGTTCAAAACAATTCAAGAAAATTTTGAAAAACTTAAAATCTCAAGACACGGGCTCTAGAATATGCCCATGACTTTGGGGTATAGGTTTTTAGAGCTGACAGAGCGAGAGACTACCAAATTACTGTGTTCAAGAGGCATTTATCCTTAGGTATGTTTAAACATGTTGTGGGTACTTAGGTGCGTATGAATGAACAGATGAGCTTTAGTAGGTTCTTCGCAACGTACTTTAGCACGTTGCGGGCAACTCCCACGTCGTAAAAGAAAGATTAAGCCTATTTGCTGCTTCGCGGGCCCGTTCAACTGCCCATAGCTGTTTTTTGAGTTCGAAGCTGGCAATAGCAACCCCGCCCCCTTTCAGGAAGGCGTGATGACTTCACACAGCGTAACGCAGGGCACGGCCAGAGCATGTGTTCCAAATTAGTTATACCATTGCAGAAGGAACATGTATTTTTAGGCTGTATTTCGGTATACATCTAGGGCAATAACGCGATGTTAGGTTACACTCCAAATAGAAGAAGCCTGAGTGTCAGAGATTGAGGTCAAGCTTTCTGCGTGGTGGTGAGTATTGTATGCTTATAATACAATACACGTTTCTTACTAAACAGCTGTCACACCCTTCTCTTTAAGCTACCTGTGTTACATAAATGATATGCCCCTGTTTCACATGTCATCATGTTTTGGGTCTATTTTTGAAACGTCTCGTTCAAAAAATTACCGTATTCAGCAACCAAGCGTGTAGTTGAAAGTGAAATCCGCAAATGTGCTTTCTTAAGCATCATCGCACCGTTAACATCACACGGAAAGAAACATCAACGTAGAGAATGTGAAAAGTTGGCCATCGCTCCTTTTCTTCGCTGCCTTTATTTTTTTCTGTATTGGTAAAGCACCAGAGTTTACTGCCTAAACACACCATTTCGGATATCTCTAGGTCCAGCCATTATGCAAAGGAGGCCCGGTAGTCGCATGTGATGATCGGTTAGCGGTTATCGCGTGGGCAACAGGCATTTCGCCATGCGCACCGAACTATGCCTGGGCCGGTGGTGTTCGGTTATTCACTGCGGTATATACTGTCTGATGGCTGCTTCGGAACTGCGCTGCGCGGAAGAAGTTTATCTAGGCCTTATGAGTATTCTGCGAAGGACATTCTTCATAGTTAATAATGGTTCCTGCGTATGTTCTAGGCACCTGGCTTCTGAGGAAAGGTTTCACCGCTTGACTACCTCGAGTTTCCCGATCGAGGTTTGCGTGGAAGTGGTGGTCCCGCATTGTTAACGCGTTCACATTTTGTTATAGATGGCAGTTCGATTCGAAACACCCTTTGAAGGCCGTACATTTATACAAGCAGGCTTACGCAGACGGCATTTTCTGACAAAAGTAGCTATGAGTTTTTAATTACTAGTTAACACGCTACCTGCATCGAATAAGTCAGCACTGTAACTTTAACACAGACGTAAAAAATTTTAAGGCTGGTAAGTGTTCAGTGATAAATTTAAAACTTTCGGTACGATTTACGTGAAAGACATTAGCACAATGAAGGTTAGTTGACCATAACTTTGTAAAACTCATTAATTCAAAATACGATGCCAGATATATATATTACGTCGTCAAAAACTAAATGAAGTAGCCAATTTTTGGTGTAAGGAGTAGGAAAGAAATAAATGTAAAGTGAGAAGATTGTCTAGCATCATCCCTTGAAAAATATGTGCGTTATAATACTACCGCACATAGAAACAAAGACAAAAAGCAGTTATAATTAGCGAAAGTATGTGAATCAAGATATTACTTCTTTCTATAAACAAACCAACTCGTTCGAGCAGGTCAATTTTTTCGACAATGCGCCTTTTCTTTATCCTTTTGTTGCACTCGCGAACTTCTCCACTTCTTGGTTTCAACACGCAATTTTTAAGTTCGTAACATTTAAGAGCGTCGGGCTGTCGTACGCTATCCTGTGCTGTAACATGCTGACGTTTTTGCCCAGCACGTCAAGGATAGCGAGAGTGCACTCGTGCCAAGAAAAATTATTCTTCCTCGTATTTTCCAAGCGCTCTGATGATGATAAAAGAGCGCTCACTCGCACAAAGGAGCAGTCTTCGAGTGTGTTGATTATGATTCCCTATTTTCATCAGCAAAAAAAAAAACAAGAACTAGTCCACTTGGCATAACGCAGAGAAAATCCCATATATGAAAAAGACACTACATGTGGGTCTTAACGTCTGAAAATCACCATTTGATTACGAGACTCTGTAGTAGAAGACTGCAGAAAAGTTTACTACCTTGGGTCCTTTAACGTGCTCCCAAATCTGAGCACACTATCCTACAGCATTATCGCCTCAATAAAAAATTCAGACGCTGCAGCTTGGATTCGATACTGCAACCTGCGGGTCAGAAGCCGGGTACCTTAGCAACTAGACCACCCCGGTCGGATCACATATAAAAAGAGATGAAAATGTTCAACATACATGAGATGGAAAGATAGAAAGAGAGAGAGTGAGAGAAAATTTGGCAGAAAAGTGAAAGAGCAAGAACAAAGAAATTGATAATGAGGGTAATGAGAGATATAAATAAAAATCAAATAAAGAAAATAAGACAGGTCAAAATGAATCAATCGTGAATTTATTGACCTAATTTTTGACTTCGCAACTTGCGCAGCTTGTAAATAGAGTCACACGTCTAGACAACATTTAGATCTCATATTTACATCTGCTCCGGATAACACGAAAACTTCAACCTATAACCTTCGGTTTATTGTAGACTTACTTCTGTCCCCTGCGTTCGAGATATCTGCATGTTCGCAAAACGTAGTACGAAAACATATTCACAACTACAGTAAAGCAATTTATGAAACCATTAACCACGGCCTTAAAATGTTTGTTATACTTTCTTTCTATCGTTCTCTTTTCGTTCAGTCACAGAAAACTGGTGTTTATTTGAACATAAACTAACCGAGTTTGTTCATGCTCACATACCACGCATCTCGCTTAGAGTAACAGTATCTAAACCATGGTTCTACAGATCGCTGAACGCTATGAAAAAAAACTAAACTGGCTGATCCCACGTACAGTGGGAATAGATGATAGGCAAAGCACAAGTTTGATATGTCACATTATAATCAGCACAACGTTATGATGTGGACGCAACTTATGCCACACGTGACTTCCATGTCATGATTATCATGCCTAGACGTGCTCTTTACCTCATTTGTATATTCACGTCACGTGATACCAAGTTTGGTATACGTGCAGCTAGAAAAACGGCTGCGAGCATGCTATGAGCGTTGTATATGTAGTCATTTTACATGACACGCATATCATCATTATTATGTTAAGACGTGTCCTTTACCTTCGTAACTCATTCACGTCATGTAATACCAAATTTTCTATATGTGAAACTAGCGAAATCATAAGCGTGGCATGTAGTCATGTTTTTACACGACACGCATCGCCCTTCAGTGGTGTAGTGAATAAGGTACTTGGCTGCTGACCCACAGGTCGCGGGATCAAATCCTGGCTGCGGCGGCTGCATTTTCGATGAAGCCGAAAATGCTGTAGGCCCATGTGGTCAGATTCGGGTGAATTTTAAAGAACCCCAGGTGGCCGAAAGCTGAAGAGCTTTCCACTACGCCGTATTTTATAATCATATAGTGGTTTTGGGATGTTAACCGTCACATATCAAATTAAATCATCACACAACACACATGTCATTATTATCATGTTTGCACCAGTCGTATACCCTCGTCATCCACGCGTCTTGTAACACCAAATTGGGTAAATGTAAAGCTGGCAAAACGGCCGCGCGTGCATCATGAGCGTGGCAAGTAGTCATTACTTACATGACATGCACGTCATGATGTACACGTAAAGGTCTGTCATGTATGTTAAGCATCCAGTCATATCATACCACGTGAGTTTTGCAACATATCATGTGAACGAAACCACTGCAAAAGCAGCAAGACCATGAAATATAAATCGTGACATTCGTCGCAATATTTGATGCTTTTCATGTTATAACTATTCAATTATGTTTGTCATACAGTCATGTCATCTCATACCAATTTTGGTATTGATACCATTATCCAAACAGCCAGGAGAGCTAAAAGTCGTAGGCGGCTAGATAGATAGATAGATAGATAGATAGATAGATAGATAGATAGATAGATAGATAGATAGATAGATAGATAGATAGATAGATAGATAGATAGATAGATAGATAGATAGATAGATAGATAGATAGATAGATAGATAGTTAGATACGGACGGACGGACGGACAGACAGACAGACGGACAGACAGACAGACGGACAGACAGACAGACAGACAGACAGACAGACAGACGCATTTAAAATGCCTGATGACAAATAGCAATAGGCCCACATGCTTTTTGTAAGCTTCACCACAGTAATTACGTTTGTGCGACAGAGCACGCTCTACAGGCACAAACTACCCCTGGTGTTTGGTCAACAAAGGCTGACTTGCACGCCTCCTTCGTTATTTGCATGCTTTGCGAAGAAAATGAGGAACTCTAAGCGTCAAAGGCATTCTATTGTTAACATACATTTACTGAACAGACAGACAGACAGAGCGACATACAGATAGACAGAACGACAGACAGACAGACAGACAGACAGACAGACAGACAGACAGACAGACAGACAGACAGACAGACAGACAGACGCATTTAAAATGCTAGATGACAAATAGCAATAGGCCCACATGCTGTTTGTAAGCTTGACCACAGTAATAAGTCTGTGCGACAGAGCACGCTCTACAGGCACAAACTACCCCCGGTGTTTGGTCAACAAAGGCCGACTTGCACGCCGCCTTCGTTATTTGCATGCTTTGCGAAGAAAATGAGGAACTCTAAGCATCAAAAGCCTTCTATTGTTAACATACATTTCCTGAACAGACAGAGAGACAGACAGAATGACATACAGACAGACAGAACGACAGACAGACAGACAGACAGACAGACAGACAGACAGACAGACAGACAGATAGATAGATAGATAGATAGATAGATAGATAGATAGATAGATAGATAGATAGATAGATAGATAGATAGATAGATAGATAGATAGATAGATAGATAGATAGATAGATAGATAGATAGATAGATAGATAGATAGATACGCTCAAAGTTGCTGAAGTTCGCTTCCGAATACTTTGAAATGCTTCGCATTTAACAACTTCTCAAGGCGGCAAAAGTCAGGGGCACTCTTTAAGCTCAGGCACAATATTGGTCTGCAGAAAAAAAGTACTCTCGCACCCTTCGTGACGCTAAATACAAGTTTATGCCTTGTGACCTCCAATCACTCATCAAAAAACAACAACAAACAGTTCTAAAAATTCATTCCCGCTCTTAACAACGTAGACGATAATTCCTTGGGGGATAGTGACGGGAGAAATATGGATTCCAACGATTGTGCCACCTTGTTTAATAATTATTACTAAGAAGGACCATTCCAACATTCCATCTGCAGAAGAAACTGATTACAGGCACATGTAAATCGTCATTACCGCGGGAATCTCAGCACTCATTAAACATATAAAAATTTTGACGCACGCAGGCGTCGATGGTATTAATACTGAAGTTCTTAAACAAACTATTGCATCTATTGCCATCACACTTGCCCACATCTTCAATCAATCACTGTCAAAAGGCGAGATATCACATGCAGAAAAATTTGGTGAAATAATACTTATATTCAAATCTGCCAACAAAGCTGATGTTTGTAATTGTCGCTCTATATTTCTAATTAGCGTGCCTTGTATACTGCTCCAACATGTCATTGCATGTATTATCGCTGAGCAACCTGAAGCTAACAATTTTTTTTATTGGAACCAATATGGGTTCATAAAATGTTTTCATGTGACACTCAACTAATGAAATTCATATATATATATTATTCACTTTATTCACCTAATCTCTAAACTATCGTATTTAAACGAAGATTCCTCTACTTTATTTTGGATCAGAAACTCTCTTTCAATCCGTAAGTAGTATATCATTGCTATCTCCTTCTCATATGCTCTAACAGGTGTAACCCCGGGTGTCCCCCAGGGTACTCAGTTGTGTTACCATCGCAACTACCTCTGTAAGAGACTGAATGAACTCTTAATTCACGCCATCTAGGTTAAGACATACGCGGGCCTTCAACGCTGACTCGCAGTGCGCACATACCGAAGGACTGAAGACGCACATTCCTCAAGCTCTGCTAACGTAAAATGAACCACTGCGTCCAACAGTGGCCGGGCCGGGGTGCGGGTGGGGGTTCGCACTATTCCACACTCCGAAATTTTTAAATTTTTCTGGCGTATTACACGGTGTTTCAACAATGGAGTGCAATAGTGTTTAAAAAAAAGCAGCAAAATACGCTATTTACTCGCTGTTATGGCAGTTGATTTTTCTGTACCGGCAGGCATCCTACTAGCCTTGAATACATAGTTAAGAACAGTAATTGGGAGAGTTAGGTTAATTACCTTTTTATTTAGTGCAGTTAGGCCATTAAGCAAAATGGGAGAATTGAAGTGTTTCATGTGAAGAACCGATTGCCGCTTTCAGGTTTTGGAAAAGTATCCTCTAGTAATGAGTGTGAAATGAAATTCTCCCCAATTAAGGGCCAAAACCGAAACCAAAACACGAATGAGCGAAACTGAAATGAGAGAGCGTGGTTACATCAACCATCAACAGACTTTGTTGTGTGAGTGTGTTGGCTGCGCTCGCAATTACAGCACGCATGACGCACATATGTTAACGAACGGGGGGAAACTGCACCCCAGTAACCGCTGTTTTGAACAGTCACGTCAGTGTAGTCAATTGCTTGTTGCGCTCATCGGTTTGTTGGTTGCGGCTTCACCGCAGAATTTAGCATTTTATTATTTTATGGTTATTACTAGAGGCCCCTTTTCCAAAATCCTAAAGTGGCAATGGGTTCTTCGTATCAATGACTTCCATTCTGTGATTTGACTTGACTGCCTACCTCCACTAATTAAAAATTGAATTAACTTAGGTTTCCTATTTACTGTTTCAAGTGCTGTCTTCAACCCTTCTAAGATGTCTGCCACTACATAAAAAGTAACTGCGAAGACAGCGAGGAAATAGCGTCTTTTGTCAATTTTTGAACAATATTGGACACATTTTTTGAAACACCGTGTATATACACGCACACATGCAGATGCACGCACAAACATACATGAAGTATGGTTGAACCCCCTGCCCCACCCCCACAAGAAATTTGTGGCTACGCCTCTGTTGTTCACAGGTACAACTTTTGCGTCGCGCGCAGCGCCACGAAAATCCCTCTTCCCATTTTTCTGCTCCGAGATGCCCTCTCAGCTCTTTGGGCAATGCCGACTATCATTCGTATGCTTCTTACTGCTCTTTCAAAAGATAGATAATTGTTGTCATCGATCACACGCTAAGCAGGGACTTCACCATCGAGATCTTCGACGGCTATCAGTGTTGCCTCTTATTTCACACCCGACACTACGTCGTTGTACAGCCCGGCGCAATACGTGAGCCACCCAGTGACCGAAGGACATGTATTTTCCTCTGACGTCGTCAGCATTCATAGAGACATGCACGGTCTTTCATCGGACCACCACAAGTTAAAAACATGAAATGAATGGCTCAACAGAAATATCTAACCAAACATCCGGTAATATCATGACAATGTACGTCACTACCACCTACTAAGACAGGAGCCGTGTGGCGTACACGCCCAAAACACTGCTACGCGACTACGACTCGACTCTCTCCTTTGTTCTATCAATAAGGACTGAAGGCCTCCAGCACGTTATGCGCAATACCTTATTTCCACGCTTATGCATGTGAGTGAGTGGACGGCAGTTTCCCAAGCTGCTTAGCGTTTAAAAGTCGCCGGAGAGCCCGATCTCACGCCACTGCTGGTGCGCAGCGTAAAATGCGCTATCAAGATCTATCGAAATATTTTAGCGTCGTATCCCCGTGATTGAGTTATATGGCTCTGGACTGGTGCCGGTTGTCGAGCCACATGAGCTTTCTTCTAATGTACTAAACAACAAAGTCGACACATGAGATTGCGCATACATATCTGCCAGAGCCTTACTATTATGGCCTGTGCCGTGCTGTTCTGCCCGTAATTCTCCAGGATGACTGTTTCGGAAGGGAAAAGCGTCACAGCTTGCTGAAGTAGAGAACGCTGCTCACGTAAAAAAAGACGATTCGGCAACATAAGTTTTGCGCTGGTTCTGTCATTGCTGGTCAGTCTCTAATAGTATAGTGTGTATTAAAAACTCTTAATTAAAATAAAAATAGCTTTCTTCATGCTTTCCAATATTTTCTTAAAAGTTATTCAGTTAACTGCTGATGCAGCAGTTAACTAAATAATTACTTGGCTCCCCTTTCTGTGTTGTTTAAATAATGGGTAGCGTAGTAAGAAATAATAAAACATTGAAAGCTTACTTGCTCCATCTTCAGAAACGAAACAGGCACTGCAGCAAAGATTCTGGGTGCAACGCTTTAGAGAAAAAACAAGCGACTGATCCTTCAGCAATCACGCACAAGTGATAATAGTTGCTGGAGTATAACATACCAGAACTACGATATGTTAATGAGGCGCGCCGCAGAGGAGGACTGGACTGGAAAACTATAGCCTACAGGCTGCACCACGTGCTTAGTGCGTAGCGGGCGTCTCTCATTCTATGTTGCGGCTGAGTGGAGTGCCTGAAATTTCAACCATCTGGGATTATTTTCACGTAAATATACACCTACATACAAGCATCTATATCTAATTGGCCCAGGACTCTCTACTATCTCGAAATGCTAGAGCCGTGGTCAAAGTTAAACCACTGTTCTTTGTAACGGCTGCCGGGCACCATGACGACGGACAGAAACTCTGTAAAAGCAAAAAGGAAAAAAAATAGAAAAAGTGTACTTAGGATTAGAACACCCGCCTCAAACTGACCAGGCGCGAGCTACAAGCTTGATCACTCAACCAACTCGGTTATAACGCTAGCCTGTCGTGTTGTGATGAGATTAGAGTTATCAGTGATACTATTTTCCAGTACGCGAGTCGACGCGACTCTAGTGCAAAAAAAACTCTATTTTGAAACATGTTTTTGTCCCGCATAAACAAGGTTGTGGGCTCAAATGAAAGGCTAGTTTTTGTACTACTTATATCTATGAGAGATTTGCAAGTCCCTATCTAGTTTTGTTAGACGGCCTTTGCTTGTCGCGAAAATCAAGTTGTGATTTCGGTTACTTTCATAGGGTTCCATTGTGTAAACTTTATTTTTGTCATGGTAACAAATTCAGAAGCCCCGACGTTAACGATGATGCATTTATTAGGTGAAGTACAGCGACTAGAACTTTTTCCTTTGAGAAATTTTGGAATTTTAGCCTCTGTGATTTTTAATCGTCGAAAAAACGACCCTGTATTTTTGAAAACGTGAGAACTTCCTGCTGTGGGCGCTAAGAGAGCTTATTAACGAGTGTACTTGAAAGCTAAATATGGTGTGCTATGGGTTTCTTGTTATTTTTAATTTACATCAATGACCTGTCATCCCATATCTCCTTTAGGACGATTAGATCATCTATCGCAAAAATATTTAATCGTCAGATGACCTCGCTTTTCAGGAAGACCAATATCGTATAACTAGTTGGGGCTCACACTGCCAAATGACGTCTAGTACTGATAAATACAAGCTAATGACCTTCAACGGCGGTATCATTACACTCTTGATAACTATCATGTGAGATGCACATCATCGTAACATGACCATAGCGTGCATCTTTCTCCCTTACTTTCATGGCTTACGTTTATTGACAAAAATTAATCGCAGGCCTCCCGCATTCTTGGCTACTTCAACCGTAACCTTCACGGTGCTCTAACATCGACCAAACCACTTGCATAACTTAGCTTTGTTCATCCTCAACTTTTATTCGCCTCATCAGTTTGGTCACCTGATCAGGCCTATCTCATGAATGGCCTTAAACGTGTGCGAAACTATACCAAGCTTTTCGTTACTAAATATTACAGCCTACACTCCAATATCACTCACATTAAATTTGTCTACACTTCAAAAGCTATTGGAGAAAAGCTACGCGGAAAGAGGACGCAAGAGAGGGCTCAGCTCGGCGTTATCAAATTCTCGTTTGAAAACATACACACAAAAAAGCTACTGAGGGAGCTGCAATGTAAAGCATTGTTTCGAAATAATATAAATGCGTGCTACCGAGAGATGACCCGGCAAATATGTGGCGAAGAACATATACACCACGTCAAAATTCACATTTTTTTTCATTTCCAGACGGTTTTTCGGCAACATTGCTTTTCCACCAGTCTCCTCTTCTACCAGACTCATTCCTTTCAAGAAGGGCCGAAAAGGCAAGCTATCGTTATCACTGCAGACGGGAATCACTTGCTTCTCCGAGTACAGCGGCTACTAGTCCTACGGCCTCTTTTGGGAACTCACCATTGTCAGCAAGTGCCACTTCCCCCCCCCCCCCAGTTTTTCTCCTCCAATTTATTCAATGCTTTCTTTGTTTTTTTCGCGCCTCCCTTTTTTTTACTCTTATCAAAGGGAGCGCGCGTAAGTCTTTTCGGAGAACTTAAGGCTTCCGCACGCCACCTGGGTGTACTCTGCTTCAAATATGCATGAACCTTGAGTGAGTACCGTCGTGTATTCTTCTACGGCCCCTGGCTCATATTTCTATTTGTAGTCTCACGTTGAGAAAGAACGAAAGAAAAAAAAGAAAGAAAGGAAGGAAGAAGGAAAGAATGAAAAAATGAAAGAAAAAGAGAGAGAAGAAATAACTTGGCTGGTGCGGAAAGAAAAAGTATTAGAAACGAAAAGTGACACAAGCTGTATACGTTAGGAAAAGAAGATGGAGGAAAAAGAGCACCATTTGGTGCTAGCTTCGGCGGAAGAGAGAAACAAAACAAACAACAGCGGAGAGCAATAACAATTTGCACAAATCGCACCCAAGCCTTTGTTGCGTGAACTGAGCCCGACGATGGCGTTTGTGTGCCATTGAGCCAATTGTTGCGACCATGACGTAGACGCATATAGAAGCCAGCTGCGAGAATCTCAAAGCCGCAGTTTCACTCTCGTTGAGTTTTAGCCCTTGAATGTGCACCTCTAGTGTTTCTGGAATATTCGAGAAGCAGTTTAACTTGAGAAAATTTTACACAAATGTTCATGTTAGTGACAAAAAAATATACACTCTAGATTCAACACGTCAATTCTCATCATAAAAAGCAGATTTCGTTGAGCCTCCTACTTTCACATGTCCCGGAGTTATTCGAATTGTTACCAGGCGAAGGAAACTGTTTGTTTGAGGGCATCAAATATTGTAACGCAATAGTTCATATAAGCACTAGCCTTATGGATAGTACTGGTGAGGTAAACTTGACCCTGAGAGAAATAAATAAAAGATGGTAGGAGGGCTTGTGGCTGAAAATAAGGGAGCATGAACAAAAATAGACAAGAAGTCCAAAAAGCAAGATTACTTAACCCATACAAAGCTAAGGCTACACAAAGCTAAGTTATACGTATATGTGAAAAAACAAAAACATAGTTCAGGTAAACAAGGCTAAGGCAGAACTGGGCTTCCCGGCTCACAGGTCATCGTCTAATTACAAACGATCCATACATCCATCCAGGTAGGCCGTTTCGTTTGACACCCAAGTGAATACGTAATTACCATTCCAACACGTATTACTGATACCACTTCTACTCCATTAGACTTGTTTATCACAAGTAGTACAGACAGTACGTTACAGGCAGGCGTCCTGCGGGCCCAGATAAGTGATCATTTGCCCATATATCTAGTCATAAAAAAACATAACCAATGTAAGGAGTCAAATCCTTCCTGCCGTTCACTTTCAACAAATTAATCCGCGAACGCTATCTTTATTTAGAGAGGAAATTAGAACTCTAAATTGGAACAACGTTCTATCTAGTTCTTCTGCTGATCCTGCTTATGATTGTTTTATTCATACTCTATGTTCTGTGTATAAAAACATTTTACTTCCAATGCTTTAAAGAGACGAAAACGGGCGCGCAAACCTTGGATTTCTTCCGTAATACTCAATATGATAAAAGAAAAAAAATAGCTTGTATCAAGAGTTTCTGATAAAGCGAGACCCGGATAAATTTAAAGCTTTTAAGTTATACAGAAATAAACTCACTAAACTACAAAAACAAGTTAAACGCGATTATCACTTCAAGATGTTTGACGGTGTCATCGATTCTAAGCAATTATGGAACAAACTTAATGCTATTATATCTACCAAACAAGTGTCTAATGATATTAGTGAGCTGGGAATCGAAAATAAAATATACAAGGGCGCAGTACTAGCAAACATATTTAACGAGTACTTTACCTCACTAGTTGACAGTAGTCATAATTGTGATTCATCAGGCTATTTGTTTCCTGCTTTAAATAATTCTGTGTTTGCTAATCCTACAGACGCGTAAAAAGTCATCAGCGTTTTTCAGCATTTCAAATCGAGTAAAAGCGAGGACATAGATGGCTTAAAATTAAAACCTATAATATACATTTTAGATCTCATATGCGCCTGCTTAGTACATATTTATAATCTCGTGTTCACCACTGGCCTGTTTCCTCAGAGAATGAAAAACGCTAAAGTAACGATTATATATGAGGGTGGGGACAAAAGCAATTTAGGAAACTACAGGACAAATTTCAATTTTACCAGTTTTCTCTAAGGGGTGTGGAAAACTTATTTTCATTCGGTTATCTAATTTCTTCAATAAACACAACATTATTACGCCGTCACAGTTCGGTTTTCAGTCAGGCCTCTCAACCGAAAGTGGCTTACTATACCAAAAGAAATTGATTTTAAGAAATATTGAAGCAAGAAAACTTACCCTAGGAATATTTCTAGATTTCTCGAAAGCTTTCGATAGAATAAACCATGAAATTATGCTAGAAAAACTTGACTGTTATGGAGTTAGCGGTACCATTTTAGCTTTAATTAGAAGCTACTTATCTAATAGGAAACAATGTGTATCAATCAATCGAGAGCTATCATGATCCATGAACGTTAAGAATGGTGCACCTCAAGGAAGCAATTTGAGACCACTATTATTTAATATTTTTTATCAACGATATTGTACAAATTGACAGCTCTGTGGAGTATTTAATCTACGCAGACGATACCAGTATATTTTTTTCTGGGGAAACGGCTGATGACCTCATTGTTTCTGCTAATGAAATACTAAATAAAATATATGCCTGGACTGTGGCAAATTCTTTACACATTAATTGCTCTAAAAGCAAGGCTGTACTGTTCCGTGCGAAAGCCAGGTCATCCGAAACGTCTCACAAACTAATACTTAATAACGTTGAAATTAAACTTTGTCAAACAGTTAAATCTCTCGGTTTCCATTTTCACGAACACATGGCATGAAATTACCATGCCGAACACATTAGTCACAAACTTTGTAAAGTTTCAGATGTGTTGCGTCGATGCCAGAGCATACTACATGTGAAACAAAAAAATATTAGTGTACAATGCTCTTCTTTTTTCACATTTACACTATTCCCATCTGGTGTGGCATACACGCTCTAAAGCATCTCTAAAGAACCTGGTCGTGTTTAAAAAAAAAATGCCTTGCGGTGCATTAAAGCTGTATCCTATAACGCACACACTGCTTCAATATTTGCAAAATACAGAATTTTAAGAATTACCCGTTATTACGAATACCAGCTTCTGTCATCTTTTAAACCAAAAATACGCAGAGGAAGTATCTTTTTACGCACCTTGGCCACCTTGCAACAAAATCCTGCCAGTCGCGTTACTCGGTGTACGGAGACTTGGCACGTACCTTGTCCTCGCACAAACTATGGATTTGAAACACTACGTTACCGCCTTCCAAGTGTGATGAACAAATGGAAACTAACAACTGATAATCTGCGTATATTTCGTAAACTGAAATGTTAAATCGGATGTGCTGATTGTGTTGTAAATCAATGTTGGGTGATTTGTGCAATGGTTATTCAGTTTTTATTCTTTCAAACATTGCTTTGTTATGAATATTTTTGTATCTATTTGATAGTTGTCATTCTATTATTTGCTCTCATGGGCCACATGCGTGTTTCCTTCTGTATTGTCGCTTTTCCGCTGCCTGTAATGTTTGTACTTTTTGTAAATTTGTAGTTTAGACATTTTCTGGGTGAAGGGGCTAGTCAAGCTGTGAAATGCAGCTTTTTCCCATCGCACCAAACCACGTATACAGTGTATTTTCGTGTACTTGTCACGTGGTTGAAGAAACTCGAACTCAAAATTAAATATTAAACAGAAAATTAAAAGAAATGATAATCCTGAAGTCAGCTATACTATTAGTGTATGCCGGAGGCCGCCTCTCGTGTTCTACAATATTATTGCAAGAAATTACTGCGGAAAAGCACGAGATAGGACGACATCTAGAGTAAATTGTTGGAAAACCACTCGTACTTATGTGTTTTTGTGTTGTCAGTGTCAGATTGTTTTTTTTCTTTTCACATATTAGCTGTGATAAAAAACTTCGCTTGTTATAAATTCGTCTCCAATGGCTGGACCAAATATATGTGCGGTGGTTGTCGTACAATCGATGATAGACCGATAGATAGACCGATAGATAGATAGATAGATAGATAGATAGATAGATAGATAGATAGATAGATAGATAGAAAGAAGCGAACCTAACTTTGCGACCAATCGGATGAGGTCGTTGTGACAGCAGCTTTAATTGTCACTTTTAATTACAACAAATGTGTGGTGTTCTGTGTTCGAAAGAAATACAACATTATCATTCTAGATGTGTAGAGCCACAAAAGTAAAACTAGAAGACCAGTTTTAGGTCACCGCATAATATTACACGTGTTGTGGGAAGTTAATTACGTTAATTAAGGCTATTGAAATAAAAATGACATGTTCAATAAAAGGTCAAGTTCCTGTATTGTGTAGGCATAGCACGATGCTAGGTATGTTAGTTTAGATGTTACTTTGACTAAGCGATATATCCGATAAACGATGAGGTGCCTGAACTTCACTCCATACATAGAAATAACACATAGGCAGTGACAAAAGTGACAGCTACGCTCGAGCTAGTATTGCATCGGACAACAGCAGAAAATAATGAAATGAGGAACGGAGAAAAATGCTGACAGAAACAGTGATGCTGAAGACCGTTGTGTTAGCAAAATCACAAAAATGTTTAATGTCCTTTTTACTACCTTGAAAAAAATGTCGAAAGCACTACTGCGTCTCAAGCATCGAAAAATGAAGAAAAAGTGTAGGATGAAGGGATTAGAATTTTAAAATGCGAGAATGACAAAATAGTAAGGCGCATTTTGGTTAAGGCGCCAATGTTAAGGCACGTAGAAAGGGCAACTGAAGAAAAAAAAAGAGCTAAAATTTAGGTTAGTGCCGTTCACTTAGAGGAAATGTGTGCAAATGTTCTTGTTGGCTTTTGAGTGATTTTTTACATCGCTTTCTTGCACTTGGAAATTTATTTTCTACAAACAAAGACTAAACAGCTGTCGATTGTAACTCGTTTTTTCGAATGCTGGCACAAATGGTTGCACGACTTTTTTTTTCTTGCGGTGTTGCATTAAATACGCATATGTGTAACAAAAGTATTTTGCTAAATCACAGCATTGCAGGCGGAGATGTGTCGAAAGATGATGTTTTACTAGAACAATCTAGAAAATGCTTACATTCTAGCTTACATAACTGCAATAACATACTTTTGCTTGGTGGCTTATGGGTATTTTTCTTATCTGCAGCTATGCGGTGGCGACGCTGCTTGGCTAGCGAAAAATCTCACAGAAACTCATTTTGTCATCCCATGATGTCTTCACCAGCGGGTAAGCATTATATATATATATATATATATATATATATATATATATATATATATATATATATATATATATATATATATATATATATATATATATATATATATATATATATATATATATTTAGTAAACTCACCTCGCGTCATCTTGCTGGTGCTCAAATGAACACGCTTAAATGCTGCCGAGCTCTGCGTACCGCCAGCGATAAAGGTGTGTATGAACAGCTCACTGTTAGTTTTCTGAGTAATCTTCACCATAAAACCAAGTGGTTAAGCACCGTACACTGCATATTCAGGGATCGCAAGTTCGATTGTTGGTGACGAAACGTTTTCTTATAGTCCTATAGTTTTTTTTTTAATATGAGTTCTTGTACATTATAACCATATCCATGACGGAAATGTGTCAGCGAGGTTTAGGAGAACATCAGCGTAAAAAAATATTACTAAATTAGTGTCTCAGACATATTAATGGAATTCAATATTGTAAGAAGAACCAGTCTCTGCTGTATGTTGCCGAATCGTGTACAACTTGTTCGTCCTTTTCACCGTTCGGATACTCCAAAACGTCAATTATTTGGCTCATGCGACTATTGGATAGCTTTCTGGGCCCGAATTCACAAAGCTTTCTCTTTGGCTACGCATTTTCTTAGCCAACTATTCTCTTATCTGGAGGGATTACTATAGCGCGGGTATGAATTTAACTTATTTGGCACTTAAGAGGGCAAGGAGGACAGACGATAGCCGATGAAACGACAAGGAAAGAAAGAAGTGTGTGCCGATAATATCAAGGTAGCACGCAAAGCGTCTAGCATCGAGAGTATACGATGATAGCCAATGATTTGCTGCATCTAAGTTTCAGTTCCACGAGCGTCTGCTACAGCGCTTACGGGATGCCGCGTACGTTGTAATAGACGTTTTGGTGGGCTGTGCAAAGCCAAGCACTCGCCTTTAATCAACGACTGTAGCTAAAAAAAATAATTGCTTCATGGCCTTAAGCCACCGAGCAATCCATGCACTATCTCGCCAAGTACAAGTAAACAACACTCCAGGTGCACCACATAAATGAAACCACACATAAATCGATGCATGCAATGTTTGAAAATGTGCCTTGAATGTCTTCCCTTATTTAAAGCGACCACTTACCTTACATTTCATTGAAGCTGCGCTGCTACTTAACTAATTCGGTGCTATCTAGCACGGTATAGTGGTGAACGTAAGGGTGTTTTGTACCTGTAGTCAAAGGTAGCCTTTGTTACAATATTTATTACAAGACACATGAGCGACTTTGGTGCCTGCAGACGAATTGTGCGGAAATAGATAACAGCTGTAATCAAATGAAATTGTGAGCGCAATTTCGCTGGTTCCATGCACCGCAGCATTTTTATAAAGCCGGAATGCGAGAACGTGCATACGCTTACGCTTAGGTATATGTCTACGTAAAATGAGGGAGACTCGTCGGGATGTGTCTCAGTGCTAATGCTTTTCACAAAACACGGTGCAAATATTTCGTCCAGTGTTGTTTGAGTGCGCAAACAAAGCAAGGGACGTGTATACGAGTCTTGAGGTCGAGAGACGTTATCACACGTGCGAAAAGGATGAAGAGAGAGAGAGAGAGAGAGAGAGAGAGAGACTCTCGTTTCGGCTTCGCGAAAGCTTGAAATTGATAGATAATAAAGACAATTTTCTGGCCCAGCAGACGTCAGGGAAAGTCTCCGCAAAGCAGCGTCGGACGCTTCGAGAGCATAAAAAAGAGGAGTACGCGTTATATGGGAGTGACAGCCACTCAGAAAGCGAGATGAAGTGTGACTGTCCTTAGATGTGAGAATCATTGCTAATTAGGAGAGTTGAGTTAATGAGCTAAAACTTTCCTAAATAACGATAATGGAAGCAAACTGAGCATTCATCCAGTGAAAGTGACACTAGTGACAGTGAACTCATAATAGTTGATTAGCGTTGTCACCGGCTGGTATATATTTTCATTTTCCTATTTATATTTGGCAAACTATGAGAAGGTAGCCTATGTTAGAGCCGGCTATCCCAACGTCATGACAGTAATGTACAAGAATAAATAGCGCACGGTTATAGTCACACGTGGCGGTTTCTATCTTCTAGTAACCTTGGGCAAACGCATTCTAACTATTTTTTCTATTTTTGACAAAGTTTCACCGGACGTTGTTGCATTTGGCTTCATTCGAAGGAATGACGATATATCAGCAATATGGCGAATGCAAGCACTGCTGCAGTGGACGAGTGGTTACAGCGCTCAACTACAATTCGAGGTACCTGGTTCGATTCGCAGAATCACTGAGCACTTTTTTTTTTTCAAGAGGTTGCCCGGCCTGACATTATGCGTGGTGGCGGGTACTAATTTTTTGAGTAGTAGGCTTTCGCACTTGCTTCTTTCACTCCCCTTTTGACCCAAAAGCGCTGTACTGTGCTCCTTCAAAAATTAAACAAGTCAGGGTTCATAATTTTTTCCTCCATTCTCTCTTATCGCAAAAGTGTTCAGTGCTGAAATACCAATTTTATACCTGGTATATTAATTTTCACGTGTTTGGATATTCGACCAGCAATCAGTCTTCACGGTGTTTTGAAGAAAATCTACACATGCAGTGAGCTAACTGCTTGCAGCCAAGTTGACTGCCTTTGTAGGGACACGCTTTCGTGCTAATTTGGTGGGCATCATCACATGCAGCAAGACCAAAGAGCACGGACAGTTAGAGCTGACGCGAACAGAGTGATTAGTTTGTGTCTTCTCTCCCGCTATTTGTCATGCTGCACGCTTCAGTGTAATGTCGCTGTGAATGGTTAAAATGAACTATAGCAGTTAATCGAGTTCTGCTGAGAGGGTCCCTACTGTCCAGAATGGAACAGAACAATGGCAATATAATTTGTGTGATAAAGAGATACCCTGCTTTTGGTTACTAGAATAAATTTCTAAACTGAAGTTTATTTTTTATTAACAACAGTTCCAGTGCAGATGAAAGGTGCATGGACAAAATTCGTGTATTCAGCTTGACTAGGTTTGTGACCTTAATTGTAATTGCGTACCGGTATCACCGTATGCATAAATATCACACACATATACAACGACGGGTGATAGCTTGCTTATCCTGATTGAAATTGAAAGGTTGAAATCGACATATTCAACCAATGCAATGTGTACGAGATATGCCATGTAGAGTAGCTATGCTCTAAACTAATCTTCGCAGGCTCGTTCCATTTTACCCAATTTCTTGCCCATGACTGTAGGTTGGTAAATAAAACAACTGCTTCGAACACACATATTCTGTGTAAGGTTACATTTATTTTTATGCAGTACAAAATAAATTGAAATATGTAATGGCTCAAAAGAGAAATAACTAGAAACAAATTCAGCCATATCATTACCAAACTTACTCACCAATGATAAATGGATTCTCATTTAAAAGATACACACATACATACATACATACATACATACATACATACATACATACATACATACATACATACATACATACATACATACATACATACATACATACATACATACATACATACATACATACATACATACATACATACATACATACATACATACATACATACATACATACATTCATATACGCACACACACATATACATATGTACACCCATACATACATACATACACACACTCAGGTGTAAATATTAAAATGAATGGCTATAAAACAACAATTCTAATAAACTCATTTTGAATATACTACACAAAGTAACTTACGAGAGAAATCCACCGGCACTGTTATGTCTGAGCACGGTGTTTCTCGAACCATCTCGCAAAAGCTTGATGCATGGTTTTCCGCTGATGCCCAGTGACAAGCACTCTTTATGAAAAACACTAGAATAAAGCCCTTGACAATGTCATGCTAAAGAAAAGGGCTGTGCATCAATATTTTGTATATGTCTGCAATATCACTCTGTTTATTTACATAGCTTGGCTCATTCACAACCCACTAACAAAGCATGTTAGGACACTTGGGCTGAAAGTTGGCACAGCGCGAGTAAATTCTAGACAATACATGAATAATACAATTATAAGCTACTAAGCTCCTTGGTGCAGTGTTTATATTGACAGCTATAGGTGCCATTTCGTTTCCCCAAAACATTTCTCAAAAGTAGAATCAACTTTATTTAGCTAAATGTTTCTATTCTGGTGCGTCGTGGTGGCTAAACGGTGGAAGTGACTTTTTCGGCCAAGAAAACAAGGACCAAATATTTTTCCAGTTCGTGAATTCACCCCATGCTAACATTGAGGCAGCTGGTAGGAGTGCTTTTGGAGAGAGGAAACCACCACTTTCCCACCAGTTGTGGCCTTGGGTAGCTACTTCACTTGGACAAAAATGATGAAAAACACTCCTCAAGAAGACTTCAAAGTTTGCACACCAACACAGTTCCCATACAGCTGTCTATTAGTCTGCTTGAAAAATATTGAGTTTACTGGTGGGCAAAGACTGTACCCTATGTGAGGTGATGCTCCAGTGCACTGCATGTATGTCTTGCTGCTGGCCTCAACTGCGATGTTGCTCAGCACATATGTGTAAAATAACAACTAATACTATGCTACTGCAAAGTAATTATGTGTCATTTGCATAAAACAGGGACCACAATAAAATAACATAACATTTGCCTTCACAACGTTCAAAAACTGTAAATAAATTTCCCCAGAATTTTCACAGTTCATGTGAGGATAGTAATATTGGTTGTATACACATTCTTACTTCCACTAACAAACTATTTTAAGATGCCAGATTCAATATTAGAGTATACCAGTACTTTTGTAGGGCTAAACAATTGTACAGGCACCTAGAAAAACACAAGTGAATGCATGCTATAGCTACATATAAAAATAAATACTTTTATTTCTAGTCTGAGTAGAGCTGCATAGATGATAAGTCACTTGCATTACATTATGAACAAACCTATCCGAGCAAAGTATACATTTAAAAAGTTACACTTACACAGGAGATAAGTAGACTGTTGAAGGACGGACAGGCAGTGGGATAATACCCAAGCACTAAAATCTACTGTTAAGATATACTAGGAGTAGTGATGATCCTCTTCCTTCCAAATAAAATAATCCACATAGATTCACTTCCCAGAGGTTATACACTCATGGCATCATTGGTGCTATACAAATGAGTGTACACTGAAGGATTACATCGACTAAGTACATGATTACTGCATCCATGGCTTTACTTCTTGTACTACAAAGAATGCAAACACAGTTACCATTGGCGACCATGGATGCTGTGATTTCTGGCATGTAAATGTAGAGACACGCAGGCACTTAACACACATGTTAAAAACTTCAGCTCAAAAATATTTGCCCACTAACACTACAGCAGCCTTTAAATTCGTGTCATAGCTTGGTATCTTCCATGCAAAAGTTAAATAATTTCGAATGCAAGCAAAGGAACTGCTGAATAATGCACTGCTAAGAAGTTAAGCAGCAGCTGCTCCTGACATCACAATGTGCTCTTTCTGCTGTTGTAAACTTTGAGCAGAAGAACAGTCACTGGCAGTCCCTTTATACTTGTTGGTCTTCTGTGCTCTGTTCTTGATACACTGTACATGACCGTGGAGCACCGAACCCCTTGTTACTGCTGGAACTTAGAAAAATACAGATCATTGTTACAACCATGCTATATGCAAGAGTGTATAGTTGTCAATTATGTGCTCATATTTACAGATATTGTATTTTCAGAAGCCAAGGACAAGCCTCAACACACACACACACACAAACAGTGAAGGCTGAAAATATATTTAATATGATACAAGAGCAAAACCACAATGTTATAGATGAAGGCATAAAACTTCTGACAGGCATAAAAAGCCAATAGAGTTTCTTTTATTTCGACTTTACACTAGTTGCGAGAAGTAGACCACAAATAAGTTCACTAAGAAACACAAGTTAGACTGCATTACAACACAACAGCCAATGTTGATAACTTTACGGCTGTCTAACATAGCCAGCTCACTATACCGCATATAGGAGCAAATGGGCAGTCTAGAAGACACAAAGAACTTGTGGATTATGAGTGTGCTTGTTACTGACATCTATTATTCTAAATGAAGAAAACCTTTCAAAAATGCACTTCATCAGGGGAAATAATCATACGCAACAAACACAACGGGCTCCTACAGGTGCCACCAACACTCACCATTATTGTTGATACCAGTGTCTTGCCGGATGGATATGCTGTGTCCTGCACAGAACACCAAAGGAGCGCTCCATGACTTGGATTGCATGTGTGCTAGCTGCATCGCTCTGCTGCTGAAATAGGCTAGCCACAGACAGAGAAATGATAAGCCATGGCTTTGAAACACACTGAACGTCACCTTTAGAAATCAACAATGCATACTTAGGTCAGGTACAATTTGTAGAAAAATATATATCACTATGCAATCGTGGTGAACATGTTCGGCTGAAACACAAGCAACAGCACTGAGAGATAAAAAGCTACATTAGGTAAAAGATGCAGTTACTGGCCCTATGTCATCTGAGGCTTCTTTCAATAGGTCTTTCACCTTGCAAGTTGTGAAAAGCCAGGCAATTTTCACCCACTTGCTATTTCCTTCCAGAGCACTTGATCCACAGAGGGAGTCACAAGCTCGAGAGCTCAATAAGGAATCAAAGTATTTGTGCTCGTTTCAAAGCACAAGCTTTTGAGTCTCAGATTATTGGAGTTTCATTCATAAGCTGCAGGCTTTCAGCTTTCAAAATTCTCAAGTATCTTGCAATTTAGTTCTGTAAATGTTGAATAAGAATTATGTGTAAGAGTATTACAGGTATCCACTGAAAGCAACCATGCTTGGGTTTTCAATTTGTGCACAGTAAGTGGTGTTCACGTAATCGTATGTATTAAAGAAAAACTAACCTTGCAGCCAGCCGTTAGGCAGTTTTGTGCCCTCGAAGCTCCCAAGCAGATTGCAGTCCTTCCAGATGAGGCTGCCATGCATGCTTCCACGCCAGATCCGCTGAATGATAACAGTCCGAGCAGTGACATAGGCTTGCACAGTTAGGGAGAACGTGTCCTTCCTATTTTTGTACAGGTGCGCCAAGTAATGATGAGGATTGATGTGCCAGAATGTGCAACCGATGCACCACAGGACCTTAACAAACCAATCTCTGCGATCTGTGAAGAGCCAAAAACGAGATATTTAAAAACAATCATTAAAGCACTCACTTCTAATACTTATTTGAGGAAGCTATCACTTCGTTAAAGTGACCAAAATCTGCTATAATCACTTTGAAATAAACTGAAGCCTCATGTAAAATTTACGTACCGCAATATATATGTCCTACTGAAGTTTAGTACTACCACAGTGGTAATCGTCTATAGAACTAATTTTCCAAAATAACATAAACTTTTTAAGTGCAACCTGGCTCCTGAAAATAAATTCACATTAACTTTCCAACTATCAAACGTGGTCAATCGACAGGCCCAACCTCATAATTAAACAAGAGCTCACTTGTACCAATTCACAAAAAACTTTTTATGTATTTGCTTCATAATATATGTATGTATATAACAGTAGTAGTAAATTTTTCATGCTTCAACTTACCATACAGAAACATTACATCTGATGGGCTTAAAAACTTGCACACGTTATAGAACTGCGTGAATTATAGTACCGGTAAAATTTAGTTCTGCAAGGTGAACTCACCGATGGCAGCATTTAGAAGCCGTCGGTGTCATAAGGAACCAAGTACGGCCAAGAGGCAAAGGGCATCTGCAGACTGGAAGCTGCCAATGACAGCAATGAAGGGCTGGCCAGGCGTGCACGTCCATTGATAAAGTGTAAGAACTGGCCATGACCGGCTGTTGTCAAGGCTCTAGTGCCGTGCAAAACGATGGCCAGACGAACTCGGAAACCTGTAGTTAGGCGATATTGGCCTACAACTTCATCCAAAGCAAGGCAGCGGTGAAATCTTTGCTTTTTTGGGGGGCTGGAGGGAAGCTTGACGTTCACGGGCTCTCGCTGCTACATAGAACTCTCAATTTGTTACCGAAGAACAGTCTAGGCGCGCTTCCATTAGGACTATGGTTCTCACAAAAAGGAGAAGTGACGGCTTAACAAACAAAAGCGCCAAGCTGCCGCACCACGACTTCGCAGGGCGAAACAGTTATCAACGCTGTCTTTCAATTTTCGGTCACACGAGCACAGCTTGTTCACAAGTCTTGGAACGTCAACACAGCAACACTGTTCACAATGAACATCGTTTTACTCTCGAACAGTACATTGCTCTCAGGTAAATAGAAGCGTACGGGCTAACTAGTGGCGAAGCAAAAACCGAGCGCGTAGTTCATACGTTTCCGTACGTACTTGGGGTCACTCAGGTAACGTGTCAAAACGCTGTCAATCCGAAATGTCGCACAGCACCAAACTGAGAGACTGGAAAGTCAAGCGAACGAACTGTTACCGGCACACAAACACACATTGCAGGCTTCTCGAGTGCTAGTTGCCGTCGATACATCGACGCCGATCCCCGCTTGATAACCACACCGACGCACAGGCTTCGCTGCGCTTCACCGTACACCATTGCACTGCCACAGCTTTCCGCACTGCTTACACGCACCGAAAGAGCTGCTGTAATCACAACACATCCGGTCAAACGCTGAAGTAACTCGTGCGAGAAGCGTTTGCTGAAAGTCGCACCGACCGATAGGCTGTTTACGACGCCATGTTGTTTTCGACAACTGCGCAGCACATAAGATGATAAGAGAGCTCTTAGAAAGTACTTGCACTATTTTCACGGCGTGACAAAATTTTCTCTTATGTGCGAGGGGGGTGATATGACGAACAGGACAGGCGTGCCAGATGAAAGAAGTGTTTTGGCAACGTCACGGAGTGAGCTGATGTAGAGGGTACTGCTTCACAACCAATCACAAGCTGTGCCTGTCGCCCGAGCCGTCGTCTGCTCACGTTTGTCGTCTGCTTCGATCAGAGCATGCGACAGGGGATTCGCCTTCGCAACGCTATTATTCTCAGGTCAAGTGGTCGCTACGTCGCACAAAATACATGTCAGTGGCTCGCTCTACTTTTGAATGATGTTCGTGCGCCAAGTTAAATGGCTGGCAATTGACGCAGGGATGAATTCAGCCAAGGTTTGCTCCAGAATCGTGAGGGTTTACATATTTTCGGTGTCATACAAAGTTACTAGGGTCATTTCATTCCGATTGCTTGCCATAATATCACGGTCCATATCGGTGTCTGAACAGTGAAGGTGAAGATGCATGATTTGTTTGTAGTTCCATGCGTAATCACGCACACCCCTAATACGTTTTGGTTTACAAAGTACGCTTTGTTCCAGATCGTCTCAAAGTGTATCGACAGCTGTATTTCAGAGATCGCAACCATTGGAGAGTTAGAGCCAATGAAAGTACACGAGAGCACAAAATTTAGGAACCACTCACTGAAAACTTCCTCTCTTTTTTATTTCCAATAGCGTGCAAAGAATGTGCTCCCATTAACCTCTTTGGTGGTAATTTCCACCAATGAGGCAAGAATCTCGAGCCGCACTTTTAATTGGATGAGATGGGGCGCAACACAACAACATAACAAATAAGGTTGATCCTATGCCATGTCGCGTTCGAATGCACCGACCATTCACGTATCACATTGGTTTTCATCCAACCACAAATCTTTACATGAGTAGTTTTATGCCATTGACGCCCAATAGAATTCTTCTATTACTGCGACTTCGAACTTATTGGACGATGGTGGTTGTCAACACCATCCACTGCGTACAAGGAAACAACACGCGAAGCTCAAAGCGCCGAAAGAAATAAAGCGCACCAGCAGTCATCAGGCAGCCCTTGATGGGCGTGAATTAACTCAAAACCAGCCAGGGCACCTAAGTATACCGCTGCGGCACAGGTTCTAAGTAGCCACATTGTTCCTAAGAGTGGTCCAGACCACTCTTGGGATTTTCTCTCAGCCATGCTGTTTTTACGCACAATTTCGCTTCGTGAATCCACTTACGAGCACTATTCGGTGACGTAAGCAAATATAGCAACTGCATCACCATCGCTGACATGTTCCCGGGCAGTCACAGCGCGCTTTATTTGCAGCGGCCGATGTGACAACTATGGCCTCTTACGACGTTTTTTCGTTTCGTGAATCGACTTACGCAAGAAAATTTCTCTTGCACAAAAATGTTTTCGTAAGTGAGTTTTGTGAATCCGGGCCCTGGTTATTTGCTTTGTAAAAAAACAGTTCATCCTGATTTCAAATCCCAGACCTGGATAAATTTCTTGTGCCCTAGGAAGCTTTTTATTACGATAGCACTTATAAGGACAGCCCTGCCGTGGTGGTCTAGTGGCTAAGGTACTGGGCGGCTGACCCGCAGGTCGCGGGATCGAATCCAAGATTCAGCGGCTGCATTTTTGATGGAGGCGAAAATACTGTAGGTCCATGTGCTCCAATTTGGGTGCAAGTTAAAAACCTGAGGTGGTCGAAATTTTCGCCGCCCTCCACTATGGCGCCTTTCATAATCTTATGGTGGTTTTGTGACGTTAAGCCTCACATATTAATCAATCGCATATATGGAGAGTCTCGGCTGGCTTTTTGCCAGGGCCACCACCATTGATCCCTCTATATATATATATATGTGTCTATAAAAACGAAAAAGCAAGAAAGAAATAATACAGAAAAATACTCCAGCGTGCGGAACCGAACGTTCGACCGCTGAATTGTGAGCACGAGGCATCAGCCACGAAGGAGCAACTCGTTCAGCATTCAAATAGCAAGCTATTTATCTTTACCACTAAGCGCTTGCTATACGGACATCTCGGGGGAACTATCGTGGTTTCAGCATTACCAGCGAGATGGCGCAATGAGCGCCTGGCGCCTGATCGTCACGACGCGGTGGCGTGCGCTCTTATCTCCCACGCGTAATTTGCCCCGCGGAGAGGGGACGCTCACGCTTGCGCTCGTTTATATCGCGGTGGCGACAATCGTACGCCTTGGGCTTCCGTGGTAGTTACCAGGCGTGGTAGTTACCAGGCGCACAATAGTGACTGCACTCGTTGCACAATTTCCATTTGTCAAAAGGGTGCGCTTTTGAGACACAGCGAAGTAACAACTGAGAGAATTTTTCGCGCCCATCTGTACCTGTGACTACGTTTTGTGCTTCATTTGTGCTTGAGAAACGCGGGGCACGTTTTGATTTGCTTGCCACTCTTCGCGTGGCTTTCCAATTTGTTGATAGCGCGTTCATTGCTTCGCCTTTGCGGCAAAGCTGTGACTTTTTTTCCTTTTGAAAAATTCGTACAAACTTTCTTGTGCGTTTGTGCTTCAAGGGTTTGAATGTCGAATTCTAACTTTCCCAAAAACCGTGTTTGAAATAACTCGATTGCAGTATGTCGCACACAACCCTCACTTTGTCAAGATGTTTCGCTATTACAGAAGCTGAAACACACAATGGCTTGGCAGTGCACAGAATGTTTGTCGCGAAAAATAATACGGAACGGGATCTTATAAACATTCAGTCCACCATATTTCAGACTATATGAGGTATTCTTGGAAAAGCTTGATATTTGAGCTGGAAAATAACCACTACTTCAGGGTTAGGAAGTTTGGGTATGAACTATGACTTTTGATATATAACATGGACGGCCGTAACACATTTGTGAGTTCTGCTTTATTTGAGCAACGCACCACTGCCATTTGTGTAAGGATTTTTCATGACGCTTTTCTGTATTGATCCCTTAGCGTAGCTTATAAATTACTGAAATCTAAGCCCTGTCTCACACCCTTTTTATTATGCACTCTTTAAGTCAGTGAGTTCTTTTCCTCTCATTTTCCACATCTTATATCGTGCCATTGGAGGGTAGCTAATCAAAAGCTTCTGTTCCAGTGAAAATGTCTGCCTTTTTCAGATATATATCTTCCTCATGAAACAAGGCCAAAGAAGTGATCGAGTTTGTTTCGCCACATGAAGGCTCTATAGGCAGTGGTGCACTCTTTACACGCAAATTTGTGCATAGCTGTGCGGCAACGTTCACGCACGTTTGAATGAGTGCATTTGTCGTTAAATATTCAACGTCGTTGTCGCTGTCATAATTGAAATCCACAGCGTCATCGGTTCACGAAAAGTCCCAATGGTTTGAAAGAAGTAAATGATCAGTGCGAACGACGCGACCTTTAAAGTACCGGTATTTATGGTAGCAGTTGGGGTAGTGCTGTTGATAATCTTCACGATGCTGATAATGCTGATAAAATCGTTACACCGTACGGCTTTCGTCTTCTATTTGTCTTAGGCGAATGTGCAAGAAAATTTTCAGTTTTGTGAAAGAGCTTCTACCTGATAAGGTTCAGTATTACCGGCAAAGAGTAACTTCGCAGTTCAAGCATATTTTTAGAGGGCAGCTCATAGGCTCCCATTCTTGCATTGAGTGGCGTCGCCGTTGGCATTGTTACCTATGGCGTAACCGACAGAGCAAACGGGAACAAAACAGAGCGAACGTGAAGTCTCTAAATATCTAAGCTCACCTTCCTCCTTGTCAGGCACGCCTTTCCCTTGGTAGCGGTTAGGGAGAAAATAGTATATTCTTCCTCCGTCGTAGCGCCTCATGCGCATGCAGGGCTGGAACGTACACTGCTGCAGGCTTCGTTTGTCGCAATGAAGCTGTACTCACTTCCCTCGGTTCACGACGGCTTCAACGCACAGAATGGTGTGCGTAACACTTGAATGCTGGTAGTTTCCGTGGCAACATGTAACAAGGGTTCAAGTGCTGCAACTGCGCATAGCCAATACTGCAAACGCTTTTGGCATTGCATAAACACGAATCTGCACTCAGAATTCGCATGAGCGAATTTTATTTTCAAAGCTAAGTTTGATTGTTCCCTTTATGTAGCATATGGTTAGGGCGTGCAAAATATGGCTAAAGCTGCCATGCTTTAACTGAACTCGGATACACAAACAAGCGTAAGTACAAACCTATGTATGTCAATGCTTGAGCATCCGTGTTTACTGAACATTTTCAACGATAGCTGAAAATGTTCAGGGACCAGTGAACACGTGAATTGTGAGCGATGCTATATCTAACTTTCCCGATAACCACATTTACTCTTCCTTTTAGTAATTTCACGGCTACTAGAAAGTAACTAATGTTATTTTTTTCTGTTTTTTATATGTGAGGTAGTCAACAACCTAAAACCAACACATTGCGTTAAGAAAGAATAAAGGTATTTTGTGGTTCTTTTCTGCTATAGATCTCCTTTGCCATTCAAGAGCCAGGCTTTCGGCTGATTCTACACAATCACTGCCGTCGGTGTTCTCGCTGTTAGAGGAGCAAGGAGTTCAATTAATCCCCACACCTCCCTAGGTAGTGACTGATTATGGCCATATATAAGATCCCTTTGAAATTTAGCTTTACGCAAGGGAACTCCAGCAGACCGACCATCCGCCTTCTTATCAGAATCCAGCACGCATTCACTTTCTCTACGTCTGCCGATTTAATTCTTTTTTTCTTTTTTCTCGTCAGCTTTATTTTCATCCGCCCCGGGCTAAATCAACGAGCTCGGAGACGAGCATTGAGCCCTCCTTTGGAATTATTCATTGCTCTTTTTCACTTCACGCTGTTTTATTATACTCATACGCTCAGATTATTTTATAGAGTATACGCTATTACGGCTGCGAGCCAGAACGATCGATGAGATTTAAATATTAAACAAGAAGGTGTTCAATATAGGATGAAGACATGGAGGGATTATGTACAAATTTGAAGTGAATAGGGGGACAAAAAATAGGCCGCGTGAATTGGAAATAAGTTTAGAACGATGGCACTTGTGAAACACGTGGCGAAAACTAAAAGTGTGCCAGAAGGTGAAAAATAAAGAAATGAAAATAAACGACGAAGAGATACGAGAGAGATGTACGCTATGACGTTTCGAATTAAAAATATCAAGGAAAGAATGCAAAGATAAGTTAGAGAAAAGAAGCGAAGCTGAAAGTTGGAAAACAGGACAGAAAAATAGCAATAAACGTTAGATGGTGGTGTTTTCCCAAAACTGAGCGATCGAGGACGACGGAAGCTCAGAAGAATACGGTTAATAACGTGAAGACCAGGGTCACACGCTGATGCTTATTTTGTTTCTCTGTTTCTTGTTAAGCGCATCCCCCCCCCCCCTTTTTTTTGCGCTTGCCTAGTCTCTTGGGAACCTGCCACTGCCCTATTGCTCTGACCTCCGATGCGGAAAAAATGACCAAAATAGACCTTGCACAATCAATCTTCTCCGAGGCAGATCGGTCCCTTGAGGTGGTCAATTACGGCGTCGTCATTACGGCAGATGAAAAAAAAAAGCCTGGTGACATTTCACCGTTACCTCGAGACTTTGCGACTGGTACGTGAAAAGGGCGGTATGTGAAGGCCATTCATTTGTCTCACCAGCCTTCATCTTGAGGAGTAGACGAAAACCAAATACACAAAAGAATGCCATAAGAGAGAAGTGGGGCAGACGAGATCACTATTTTTATTGTAAATAGGATTGGGATTGCTTTTTTGTTATGTTATTGACAAATAACTGAACCAAGCTGTTGAAAGCAATGGCGCGCATGCTTTGCGATATATTTAGCACAAAAGCGTTCTGTTCAAACGTAGTTGGTAAAGTGCGTGAAACCCTCTCGAGAAAAAAAAATAAATATGCGCCTTTGTGCAGCTCAATGGTTACAAAAGGTGACGAATGAAATTAATAGGTTTTACTTTGTCTCACCTTTAAGCTTCTTTGCCGTTCGTGATTATTTAGAGGCTTCAGCATAACTCGGAAGCACCATTATCAGACATTTATTTGCCAGCGCTCTCTATGCCAGTCCTCTCTGCATCACCAATGGAAATGGGGCAATCGCTCGAACGCGGGACATAGTGAAAATTCAACACAAAAGCTGAAATTTTCATTTGGAACCCCACAGTTGCAGCTCGCGACTTCTGCTGGAATAGCTATCCTAAACAGGCGCTCGCAGTCAAGCGCTGCGATTAACGGCTTCCGACCAGTGAGATCTGTACAATGTAGTAGAGAATATCGAAAATTCTCAACCACATAGTTTCCGAATGAGATACGGCATAAAGACTGAAGCTGACTAAGCATCTTTGTTGTGAAAGCACTTGTGAATCTCAGGTGAACATCGGACTTCTTTGTGTCACTCCTAAGGATTTGGGGACACGTATACGTAGCGCCAACTCTCGGCAACCGCAAGTACGCACAGCTGGAACTGAATGGGAAAGAACAGACACGTATCATTATTGTCAAAACGCAAAAAACTTATTGAAAATGACTCCCGGGTATAGACAGCACAGACTCACTGGAACAGTTTAGTAATGTTTGCAGTATTGTAAGACAAATACCACCTAATCACTGTCTAATAGAAACCCATGAAGCCGCATTCCAAATCGATAACCTTTCTGAGAAACTTCTGGATGGTAGTGTGATAGTGGAATGTTGACAGAATGTTGCAGTGTGTCTCTGCTGTATATAACCGGAAGTCATTTTTAGTAACTCTGATTTTTTGTAAGACGTGACTTTAGAGCCAACGTCCCATTCTGTGGCCGGGTATTGTTGCCATCGGCGGTAGGTGGCACTTTCCGCTCATGTCCCGTAATACTTGTGATGCTGGTAGCCATGGGTCAAAGGAACATCCTGCGCCTATTCGATCAGTCTGCCAACTGATAAATTTTTGGCGTCCACGAAGTGTTCACTCATGGTTAATAGAGCACCAATGCGTCGTCGGTTAGCAGTTACTGTAGAGCGCGTTTCCATAGGACATTTGAATATAAAAACGATCTCGTCGTCAACGCTAGTGTAACAAAGCTTGCGCAGCCAGGCTGACCTTTATAAAAGTTTCCACAAGCACGTCGATTCACCTCGATGGGTGCTTTATGAATGCCTGTCACGCTTCTACCATCAATCACCCACCCTTATAAAATGCGACCTTTCATGTCGTCCCCTCTAGGGCATGCCCGTTCGTAGTTGTTGTGAGCGTGAGTTTTCCTTCATTACCACTCATTATGTTTCTTTTGTATACCGAGAGGGCCCAATGTTATGTCTGCAGGCTTCCACTCTCAACTGGTGCGTGACGATTGATCTGTTTAGTACCTTGTAACGCCAAATGCTGCTCAAGAAAGACATGTTTGCGTGTGAGGGCGTTCTTTGTCAGGATAAACGCAAGACCTTTCACCAGCGGCTTCATGTAATAGATTCGGATATCTGAGTGGTCAGTGCGACTGGCTTCCTTCTTAACCTTGACTAGTTTCTTCTGAACATGATATATCCCAATGCCCCGCCGTGTTGGTCTAGTAGCTAAGGTTCTCGGCTGCTGACCCGCAGGCCGTGAGATCGAATCCCAGCTGCGGCAGCTGCATTTTCGATGGAGGCGAAAGTGCTGAGGCCCGTGTGCTCAGATTTGGGTGCACGTTAAAGAACCCCAGGTGGTCGAAATTTCCGGCGCCCTCCACTATTGCGTCTCTCCTAATCATATGGTGGTTTTGAGACGTTAAACATCACATATCAATCATATATCTCAATCGATGAAGAGGAAAACTGGTCGTGTTCACGTGCGCTATAATGTACGTGAACACGACCAGCTCTACACCACTACTTTCTAGGCTGAACCCCACTAATTTCACGTGAACCTGATATAGCCCAATTGATGAAGGTGAAAACTGGTCATGTTCACGTGAGCTATAGAGTACGTGAACACGACCAGCGCTATACCGCTACATTTTCTAGACCACTATACTTTGTCTACTTTGCCAACTACTTCGTCTCGCCCGCTATAGTGAGCCGAACAGAGTAGTAGTCTATACACAGTTTTATAAAGTGACCTCTATATCGGTACGTGGGCCACACGTTCCAAATATTTTCGTATAAATAAGGTCGAGTTGAGCTACGTGCCTGTAAAATCAACTCTTCTACGTCGAGTTGGTGCAAATGAAGCCATCGCACTAACATGACTTCAACTTAGAGTAATATTGTTGGTAAATTTTCATTTATTTGTGCCCCAGGGATTGCTTTCGCCACGTGATGAAATGGAGTTTGAGGATGAGAAGGTTGTCTTGCAATGAGAACATTGTAAAGGAGAGGACAAAAGTATAGATACACACATAACCATTTCTTAGAGAACAGGTTGGGGACACAACAACTTCAGCTCCACTTCTGAAATGCAATCTCTTGCTTGTTATCGCCAAAAAGTAAAGTTTGCTTGATCATCACACGCAATTATTACTGTGGGTTTACTACTAAACTTATCTCCGAGGCAAAGACTCCTCACTGCATTGACGTAGACGTCAGCAAGTCCTTCGCATTACGCTAAGCAAATGACTACTGGGCGTCTTAGTTATTGCGTGAAACAAGACGATTATACTACAGCACTCATGATCTGAAACGAAACAATTTAGGGATAAGCAATTCACTGACTTTCGTCTCTATCGCAGTTAGCTCGTGTCACAGTGGCGCAGTTTTCACCTTAGTGCTTACATCCGAGCCAACATGACCTTTTTCCGTAAAGAGACTCGTGGAAACGTGACGTCGTTATCTCTATTAACTGCGCATACAAATCGATCGTAATACCAAAACTTGTGTTGTCGCCTTTCAATCCGTGAGCCCCATACCTTTTGACTATCTTTCTTTTTTGTTGCACCAAAGCCGACACGGTAAAATGTTACACCTGTCCGTATCTAACCTGTCACTCGGAACACGTAGCAGCCGCGGCCGCCGACCAGGACTATGATACGGTCCGTTTACGCAGCTCGCATTCCCGATCAACAATTAGCTTAATTAAAGAAGGCCCCACGTTATAGCCTCCGCGATTGCGCAGTGCACCGCCCGACGCCTGCCCTCTGCCGTTCTTGTTGTATGCACCGTGCATGTCAATGGCTGCCTATAACCCGTTGAGAGATGCATGCACGCTCCCATTCTCACCTAACAGGCTGACTACTGCCAAGGTCAACCTAATTGGAACTATCTTTAGCCACTTCGTAAGCAGGGTGCTTGCAGTGCACAGAATGATGTGACCTGCAAATGAAAGCTTCGTACAGCAGGCTTTCGCGACCTTGTCAGTTGCACGTTATTGAGCGAGTGGGAGACAAGTGCACACCTAATACCAATCCCGTATCAGCATAAAGAATAGGCAACACCCCAAAAAAGAAAGTATAATACGCAGAAAGCTCGGCAGACATACGTCGAAAAGTCGTGTTTCACAAAAGCTTGGGTTTTCGCGTAGGAAATGATGTGGTAATAGCATCAGCGCGCTTTTTCCCTCTGATTTTAGACCATCGTGGTAGTGTTGTGCACTACATGTATTCACTTCAAGTTCTATTTAACGTCATACCTGAAGCATAGCAACACTCCTTTTCGAAAAGTTAACACAGATACAGACAAAAAAAGTTGGCACTCTACCCACTCTCATCATTGTGTTAAAGTAATTGCAGCTTAATAACACATATTCTACTGGTGCCCTAATTTGTCTCGGCCGAGAAAAGTGAACTGGACCTCGGCTGATGCTTTGAATGAGCATTAGCTTCATTTTCACTGTACGCCTTGTTTTGTATGACAATGAAACTGAAAACAATTCGTTATGTCAAAACGTTTACTCTGATAACATTTCCTGAGAAGTGATTTCGTATCTCTTAAAACATATATTTCGCTCTGAACTTCCACCACATTTGAAAAACTTTGAACGTAAGCGTCCTCTACACACCTGACGAGTCAGCAAAGTTGACTTATCAGTCTCTCGTGCTTTCTCAACACTGTTTTTTTTTCAGGTACGACATATATAGGTTAATGAATATATATTAAAGGTGAGCTTCAATTGTAAAAGGGAGTTTCACGTCTACTAAAAAAATAAAGATTAAAAACATTATCACAAACATGTGACTGCTACTGGTAATGCATACTGCTACTGGTAATGCATACTGGTAATGCATACAAAGCACGAGCCTTACCTATAAATAATAACGCAGTGTGCCACTTGAGTGATATCTCTCCTTTGTGTAAGTGCTGAATCGTTATACCCAAACTATTCCATTATTGTTGTCTCTTTTATTTGTTCTATTGGCAAGCTTTGTCAGCCGTTCCAGAGTTATCTCTGCACCCGCTATTGAATGCGTATTTCCTTCGCTATCATTGAGATTGTGACAAAAAAAAAACAAAAACACAGTGAATGTTTCTCTATAACACGGAAGTATGCAAAGGTGAATATATATGTATGTTGAGAGAGAGAGAGGGAGACACAAAGGGGAAAACCGATATGGTCGTGAAGGGGTCGAAAACGCAAAGCGAGTTTAAAGCTTTCGGCAACAGCAACAACATAATAAATATATTTCGTCAATTCGGTCGGTGAGCAGACTTTATATACGCGCTAGAATCCGGTCGAAAAATCACCTAAGCCTTCACTGTGCTGTCGCTGTTGCACCGAGGGTCTTGTATTTATTTCTCTCTCTTTCCCTCTCCTTTTCTATATATTATGAGAAAGCGCTTTATTCTTGGCGAGCTCAAGCTGGCACACACTGATGATATCTACAGATAAGGAAATTATACAAATGATGATGACACGTCCAATTGATAAAGAAGAGTCGGTGACTGCGCTCACACTAATTCCCCGTCACGCTGGAAGCGGCCTCCTGGCCGCGCGAGCGACAATATTAGAAATTGCGTCGGGTGTGCAGTTTCAGCCGAGAAACGTGCACATTTTCTCTCCCACGGCAACGGTGGTCGGAGGGAGCGTTAAGTGGTGAGATACGGTAATTAACGGGGGACGTTTGTTCAATCACCGTATAAGGCCTTATAAAATGACTGAATAATTTTTCACATAAGCCGGGCACACGCACGGGAGTCCACAGAAGAACTTCATCTCCTGGTGAAAAGGTGACAGCCCGGTGAGTTGAGCCCTAGCGAGACTTGCGAGCTTCCTGAGAGATGCCGGTGTTGATTCGGGCCAGATGACGGCAGTGCTCGAGGCGAGACAAAAATTGTGTGGATAAGGGGCTTGCTAAGGTAGCAGGAGCCGAAAGGAAGGAGACGTCCAGAGTTACACTTGGAGAGCGGCCATGGACCAGTAAATAGGGAGAAAAGCATGTGGTGCGTTGCGTAGCTGTATTGTAGGCGAACGTTCCGAAAGGCAAAATGGCGTCCCAGTTCGTGTGGTCCGGGTTAACGTACATGGCGATCATGTTCGAGAGGGTACGATGAAAGCGTTCCGTCAAGCCATTTGTTTGAGGATGATAAGTAGAAGTTGTTTTGTGGATGGTGTTGGCGGCGCGTAAAACCTCAGCAACAATAGAGGAAAGAAAGACCTTGCCGCGGTCACTGAGCAGAACACGTGAAGCTCCATAGCGTAAAAATATGTTACGCAGAAAAACATCAGCTACTTCAGTGGCTGTACCAGCGTGCAGTGAGGCGGTTTCCGCGAAACGAGTGAGGTGGTCAACAGCCGTTACAATTCAACGATTTCCATTGGAGGTCACGGAAAGGGGGCCGTACAAGTCTATCCCGACGACTTCGAATGGCAAAGCGGGACAAGGAAGAGGTTGGAGAAAGCCAGAAGGAGCAGTCGGGGTTCGTTTCCGCCGTTGACATAAGGCACTCGAAGAAACATATTTGGCAAACGCGGATGAGAGGCCAGGCCAGGTGAACCGACTGCGTATTTTGTTGTACGTTTTGTGATAGCCGAGATGCCCAGCAGCAGGATCATCGTGGAATCTCTCAAGAACTAGACATTGTAGACAACGTGGTATAACGGGGACCCATTTGTTTCCTTCAACGTGGTAATTATAGCGATGTAAAACACCATCGTGAAGCTTGAATTTTTTTAGTTGTCGGCGAAGTCGGGCGTTCGGAGGAGTGGATGTACCTTCTAAGCGTGCTATTATGGAGTGGCAGTAAGGGTCAACGCGTTGATGCGACACAAGGGTAGAAGGGCGGGCAGATCTTAGCCAACTGAGACCTGCGATGGGTTATGCTGCGGTGGAAATCGGTGACGGTGGGCTATTACGGTTGGGTAGAGGGCTGCGAGAGAGAGCATCAGCATCTTGGTGCTTCTTACCAGACCTGTAGATGCCATCAAAGTTGTGCTCTTGTAAACGAACCACCCAGTGGCCAAGACGACCCAATAAGTTCTTTAGCGACGAAAGCCAGCACAATGCGTTGTGGTCGGTGACGACTGTGAAGTGGCGGCCGTGGAGGTATGGATGAAATTTTTGTACCGCCCATACAACAGCAAGGCACTCTTCAGTTATTGTATAATTTTTCTCGGCAGCAGTCAAAGCACGACTGGCGTAAGCGATGACACGTTCGCGTGCGGTGTTGTCACGCTGCAGTAGAACGGAACCGAGACCATGACCACTGGCGTCAGTGTGAAGAATTGTGGGTGCACCTGGATCGAAATGACATAGTACCGGGTCGGATGTCAGGGCTTGCTTAAACGCCAGGAAAGCCTTTTCACAGTCTTCAGACCAGACGAATGCCGTGTTACTTGCGAGCAGTTGATGGAGCGGAGAGGCAAGCCTTGCGAAATTGCGTATGAAGCGCCTAAAGTAGGATGCCAAGCCGAGAAAACTGCGCAGGTCTTTTTGACGCAACGGACGGGGAAACTCGAGGACGGCGGCAAGCTTTTCAGGATCCGGTCGAATACCGTATTTGCTGACTAAGTGCCCTAGAACCTTGATCGTCTTGCTTGCGAAGGTGCATTTTTTCGTATTCAGCTGTAAACCAGCTTTTGCAAGAAAACCTAGGACTTCGAGACGTTGTAGATGTTGCGAAAAGGTAGACAAAAACACTATGATGTCGTCTAGGTAGCATAAGCAGGTTTTCCACTTCAGGCCACGCAGTACGCTGTCGATCATACGTTCGAAGGTAGCAGGCGCGTTACAAAGTCCGAAAGGCATTACGTTAAATTCATATAGCCCATCTGGGGTGGTAAAAGCCGTCTTCTCTTTGTCAGATTTGGACACAGGTATTTGCCAGTAGCCCGATCGCAGGTCAAGGCTCGAAAAATACTCTGCGCCATGCAAAGAATCTAGTGCGTCATCAATTCGTGGGAGAGGGTAAACATCTTTGCGCGTTATTTTGTTGAGTGCCCGGTAATCAACGCAAAAACGTACCGTTCCGTCTTTCTTTTGCACAAACACAACCGGCGAAGACCACGGACTTGAGGAAGGACGTATGATAATTCGTCGAAGTATGTCTGATACGTTTTCCTCGATTATCTTCCTTTCTGCGAGAGACACGCGGTATGGGCGCCGGTGAATTATTCGGGAGCCGTCAGTCTGAACTCGGTGAGTCACAGAAGTTGTCATACCAAGGACAGCGGAATGAACGTCAAACAAAGGGCGATGTCTGTTCAATAAATTCAGCAATTCTCGACTCTAGGCTGCTGTCTTATCAGGGCTTATTGTCACCGATAGAGGAGTGGGAGAGTTGAGTGGCGGCGTGCTTGGCTCTGGTAGGTCTTCTTGACTTGGAAGCGCAACAATTGCAACGGGATGCGGGTCAATAGCGCATGTGACTGTTGATCCACAGGGCAACAATAAGGGTTCGGGGTTCTGGTTTAACGCAGTAATAAAAGCAGACCCTTCAAAAAAAAACGAATAAGGCCTGGAATGATCAGAATGCCTCGATGTACCGTGTGGCCATAATGTAGTAGAAGCACGTCAACATCCACAATGTTGCTGCAATCAACGCTAATTACTTCTTCTTGGGATGGCCAAAGAACATAATCTGAAGTGGTGACGAGACGAATGCGCTGTTCGGGTTCCGATGCAGAAGAGTCGGTGGGATTGAGGTGGATGAGGCGCTGACGACAAGATATAGAAGCGCGTGCAGACGACAGAAAATCCCACCCCAAAATGAGTTCGTGGATGCACTCACGGAGAACTGCAACAGAAATATGATGACGAATACCGTCTATAAAAACGCGAACTGTATACTGGGCGAGTGGACGACAAATGGCGTTCGTCGCAGCACAGAGAGACGGGCCCGAATAAGGTGTTGTTACTTTGCGGAGACGGGAGCAAAGGTCAGAGCGAATAATGGAAATAGCAGCGCCAGTATCCACTAGAGCTTCGACGCGTATATCTTCGACTAACACTGTTAACAAGTTCGATGGTCTGTCTGGAGGAATCGCTGGCTGTCCGGTGGATGCAGTTTTCCCTCCTAAAACTGCATTGGGGAGTTTTCCGAGTGGGCATTCAGGACATTGGAGGCGGGTCGCAGAGGCGACACGGAACGGCGATTGGGAGATGGTGAGCGGCGGCGAGACTCACAGGAGTTCACAGGCAGACCACTACTGTGGGCTGGAGAGGGCGAACGCTGAAAAGAAGACCAGTAAGGCGTGCGCCGGTAGTGCGTGAGTGGACTGAAGCGTCCGCGTTCCTCTGGAGCGTAGCCACGTTGCTCGTCCTGTTGACGCCTTCGGCAAAAGCGAGATATATGGCCCCTATAGCCGCAATAATAACAGATTGGGCGTTGAGGACGTGGCATGGCGTATTATGGCTGTGGGCGCATCGGTGGTGACACCGACGCCACAGGTACATGTTCATTTGGTGTAGACGCTGGTATAGTGGTGGGTGCTGAGAGCGCCGCGACTTCTGCGCACGTTGGTACCTGACGAGGTCTGGATTCGGCGGAACAAGGTGAATGTGATGCAGATGCAATCTCTTGCCTAATGATGTCCCGCAAGTTGGTTGGAGCTGAGGCTAAAGTAGACGGTGGGGCACAGGAAGAGCAGTGCCCATGAAGCTCCTCACGAACGATGTCGCGGACCAGGGCACGGATGTCGAGGGCCACAGGAAGACGAATGTCCAAGGCATCATGGCAAAGACGAAGAGACTGAAGTTCTTCTAGTCTCTGGCATATGGTGACGACATCTTGAGTCGTGGTAGGGTTTTTCGACGCAAGGGCGTTGAATGCGATGGTATTTATGCCTTTGGTAATATGGCGTATTTGTTCGCTTTGAGGCATAGCTGAATTTACACGCTTGCACAAGGCAATAACATCCTCAATGTACGAGGTGTATGATTCACCCGCTAGCTGAAGGCGTTCAGCAAGCTTCTTTGTTGCTGCTTCGGCGCGGACACTGGGGGAACCGAAAATCTTACGGAGCTGCCGTGCGAATGTGTCCCAGTCGGGAAGATCTTAGAAGTGGTTCCCAAACCAGGTTTTTGCAACATCAGTTAGGTAGAAAGGGACCGTACGCAACTTGTGTAGAGTATCCCACCTGTTCAACTCGCTGACGAGGTCGTGGGTGTGTAGCCATTCTTCAACGTCATCCCCTTTGAGACCCGAGAATACTGGCGGATCACGCTGGTGCATGGCTGTGGATGGCCAGGGTCGAAGGCGGAGGCTGCACTAGGCTGGTGGTGTCGGATGGACCAGGATTGTCTTGAACTGCCATGGCAGGTGGTAGTAGACGACGACCACAGCGGAACTCCGGTGGTAACGTGCAAGAGGACTTGGGGATCGAGAAGCACCGTCCACCACTTATGAGGAAGAACTTTATTCGAGGCGAACTCGAGCTGGCACACACTGATGATGATATCTACAGATGAGGAAATTATACAAATGATGATGAAACGTCCAATTGATAAAAAAGAGTCGGTGACTGCGCTCACAACATATATATATATATATATATTGTTACGAGGTTGGTTGCTTCTGAGCGAGATGTATTTGCAGAGTAAAAACTACAGGCAAGAGACACAATGGCTGATTGGCCCAGTCGCGCGCCTGTCAGTCGCACCTCTTCCTTTTCTTCCTCTCCGTAGCAGGACCCCCGGGCGTTGGAGCGCCGTCTCGGCGAGAGTCCGGAGAAGTGCGACAGAAGTAGGGTTTCAAGCGCGAAACATGGACAATGTCAACTAGTGACGAACTTGGTGACGTATTGGAGTGCAATGGCGCTATCTCGTAGGTTACGTCGCTAACTTGACGTAAGACTAGGTAGGGTCCGGCGTATCGGGACAAAAGTTTTTCGGAGAGACCTACACGGCGACACGGTGACCAGAGGAGCACGTGGTCACCTGGGGCAAACGTTATATTTCGATGCCGGTGGTCGTAGCGGGCTTTTTGCATATCTTGTGACCTGGTGAGGCGAGACTGGGCAACTTGACGAGCCATGTGAGCCCGATCAATGGCTTCGCGCGCGTACTCGGAAGGAGATGGCACGAGAGGCAAGGTGGTTTCAAATGGCAATATGGGGTCGCGACCATATAAAAGATAAAAAGGCGAGAATCCCGCAGTGTCATGTCGAGAGGAGTTATATGCGAAGGTCACATAGGCCAACGTTGTATCCCAGTCTCGATGATCATCGGAGACGTACATCGAAAGCATCTCTGTGAGCGTGCGGTTGAGACGTTCAGTTAGGCCATTAGTTTGTGGGTGGTAGGCGGTAGATAGCTTATGGGCTGTAGCACACGATCGAAGGAGGTCATCGACAACTTTGGACAGGAAAGAGCGGCCGCGGTCCGTAAGCAGCTGTCGGGGTGCACCATGGTGTAAGATGACGTCATGAAGAAGAAAATCCGCGACGTCAGTGGCGCAACTGGTTGGCATGGCCTTTGTTATCGCGTAACGGGTCGCATAATCTGTGGCGACGGCAATCCATTTATTTCCTAGTGTCGTCGTCGGAAAAGGGCCAAGAAGGTCGAGTCCCACGCGATGAAATGGTTCAGAGGGGACTTCAATTGGGTGAAGATATCCAGCTGGCAGCAAAGAAGGTCTTTTCCGGCGCTGGCAGAGGTCGCAAGTGGCGACATATCGACGTACGCTGCGGTACAATCCAGGCCAGAAAAATCGACGTCGCACGCGGTCGTATGTGCGGGAAACGCCGAGGTGTCCCGCTGTTGGTGCGTCGTGAAGTTGTTGAAGTATGGCAGGCCGTAGATGACGAGGGATGACAAGCAGAAGCTCAGGGCCTTCAGTGGTGACGTTGCGGCGGTAGAGGATGCCGTCATGCAGCACGAACATACGGGATTCAGCGTCATGGCTGTCAGACTGGATGGCGTCGATGATAGTGCGCAATGACTCATCCCGTCGTTGTTCGATGCGCATATCGCTGACGTCTGTAAACGCGATTACTCTGCTCTCCAGGTCAGGCGCAACGGGATCAGGAGGATCTACCGGATATCGAGAAAGACAGTCTGCGTCCTTGTGCAAACGGCCAGACTTGTAGCTGACGCTAAACGAAAATTCCTGAAGCCTCAGAGCCCAGCGAGCCAGACGTCCAGTCGGGTCCTTCAGAGAAGTCAGCCAACAGAGGGCGTGGTGGTCCGTAACGACAGTGAAAATGCGACCATATAAATATGGCCGAAACTTGGCGACGGCCCAAACTAAAGCTAGACACTCTCTCTCGGTGATGGAATAATTCATCTCCTGGGGAGAAAGCAGGCGACTGGCGTAAGCTATCACGCACTGTCTACCGTGGTGCCGCTGAGCGAGAACTGCGCCGATACCGTGGCCACTGGCGTCGGTGCGAACCTCTGTGGCAGCAGAAGGATTAAAGTGGGCAAGTATGGGGGGCGTAGTTAGGTAGCCGATGAGAGCGGCGAACGCTTGAGCCTGCTCAGGGCCCCATGAGAATGTGGTATCCTTCTTCAGCAAATCTGTCAGTGGCCGGGCAACGTCAGCGAAGTTTTTCACAAAACGGCGAAAGTAGGAACATAAGCCGACGAAGCTACGGACGTCGGATGTAGAACGGGGCACTGGAAAGCTACGGACGACGCGGATCTTTTCGGGATCTGGTTGGACACCATCGGCGTTTACAATATGGCCCAGAATGGCAATCTGACGGTGACCAAATTGACACTTCTTGGAATTGAGTTGTAGCCCAGCTGTTCTGAAGACTGCGAGAATTGCAGCGAGACGGGTCAGGTGGCTATCGAAAGTAGATGAAAAGACTATCACATCGTCTAGGTAACAAAGACAAGTAGACCACTTGTAACCACGCAGGAGAGAGTCCATCATTCGTTCGAATGTGGCAGGGGCGTTACATAGTCCAAAAGGCATGACCTTAAACTGGTATAAACCATCTGGTGTAATGAAGGCCGTCTTCTCGCGGTCCATTTCATCGACAGAAATCTGCCAGTAGCCGGACCGGAGATCTATAGACGAGAAGTATGTAGCCCCGTGTAGGCAGTCCAACGCGTCATCGATGCGTGGTAGCGGGTACACGTCTTTTCGTGTGATCTTGTTTAGGTGGCGATAGTCAACGCAGAAGCGCCAGGTACCATCTTTTTTCTTCACAAGGACGACAGGGGAGGCCCAAGGACTACTTGATGGTTCTATGACACCTTTGTTGAGCATTTTGTCCACTTCTGCTTGGATAACTCTACGCTCAGTGGGGGAGACACGATAGGGGCGTCGGCGAATAGGACTGGCGTCACCAGTATTTATACGGTGCTGAACAGTGGATGTTTGCCCTAGAGGTCTGTCGTCGAAAGAAAAAATGTCGGTATATGACGCGAGAAGGCGATGGATGTCATTGGCTTGCGCAGGGTTGAGGTCGGGTGCAATCATCTTCGAGAAACGATCTGGCCGAGAACAGGTGCTGTTCGCTACTGGAGACTGAAGTAAATCAATCTCGGTGGTGAGCGCTGCTATTTCGAATTCGTCAGCATTAGATACGCTGGCCAAGAACATGCCACGAGGAAGCACTTGAGGGCACAAGCTGAAATTGAGAAGTGGAAGCGAGGTACAATTGTCAGTAACAGTCACAAGCGTATGGGGAATGGCAATGTTGCGGCTCAAGAGGACGTCGGCGAGAGGAAGGAGGACATATTGACCATCGGGAACTTGGGGCTGTGCGGTCAAAACGACGAAGGTGGCTGCCTGAGCTGACAGCCGCACATCCTGAAGAGAGCACAGGCGCGGCGGGGCAGTGGGGGGGTCAGCGACTATCTGAGGCAACTCTAGCTGAAGAACGCCTGTAGCACAATCGATCAGAGCAGAATGATTCGACAAGAAGTCCAGGCCTAGGATAATGTCATAAGGGCAGTGGTCAATCACGGCTAAAATGACAGAAGTAGTGTGGTCCTTTATACGTAAGCGGGCAGTGCACAGACCGAGAACCATCGGCGTGCCGCCATCGGCCACACGGAGCATTTGTGCAGCCGCTGGTGTCAGAACTTTCTTTAAACGTGTGCGTAGGCTTGAACTCATGACCGAAATGCTTGCGCCGGTGTCGACAAGTGCTTGTACAGGTTCGCCGTCTACTTTAACGTCTATTACACTTCGTCTGGTGGGAACGGAAAGAGGATTTGCTGCGGAAGTCGTCAATGCAGCACCACCTCCGGGGGCTGCATTTCTCAGTTTTCCGAGACAACGCGGCCGGAAGCCACGGGGGACGAGAAGCGCCGTGGCTGCGGCGAACGGGACGATGGGCGACGTGTTTGCGGCGATCGAGACTGGTGCCCACGTGGTGAAGGCGAGCGGCTGTACCAAGTGTTCCGAGAATGGTCAATGGCATTGGGCTCTTCGGCAGGTGGAAAGGTGCGGGCGGTATCGTCGAAACGGGTCATATTGGTCGTTGCGCGATGTGCCGAGGACCATGTGTTGCGGCAGTAACGGGCAATATGTCCAACGCGGTGGCAGTTGAAACATATAGGGCGGTCATCTGCAGTTCGCCACTCAGCCGGGTTGCGAGTACGTGGAGAAGACCGTCGGTCGGAGAAGGGCATCACGAAAGGGCGTTCGCTGACTCTAGGCGCGGTGACATGGCACACGGAATGCACTCCGATGTTTTCAAGCTCCCGGCGCACGATGGCTTGAACAAGAGGAACAGTAACAGGAGTGGCATCGGTACTGCGCGAATAGAACGCCGAGGGCGCCATAGCTTCCAGTTCACGACGAACAATGCGTGTAAGGTCTCCCGGCGGCGATGCACGTTGTGGTGTTGACTGGTCCTCGCAAGTAGATGTTGCAGCGGTGTTTGGGAGTCGAGCGAATGTTTGTAGAATGCGGCGACTTTTCACTTGCTCGAACTGACGACACTCTTTGATGATCGCGTCTACGGTGGAACAGCCCTTGCACATCAGGAGATTGAACGCGTCGTCGGCAATCCCTTTCAGAACATGTCCCACCTTGTCACCTTCTGTCATGTCGCTTTCGGCCTTTCGGCAGAGGGCCAGCACGTCTTGAATGTAAGCGAGGTATGACTCCGTAGGGGATTGGGCACGGCAGGCCAATTCCTTTTTGGCGGCGATCTTCCGACTGGCGGTTTTGCCAAACACCTCCCGCATCTTTGCTTTGCATTGGTCCCAGCTTGTGAGTTCTTCTTCATTGTTCTCATACCACACCTTGGCCGTGCCTCTCAAATAGAACAGCACATTAGCCAACTGAAGTGTGGGATCCCATCTGTTCGGCACACTCACTCGTTCAAACATGGCCAGCCAATCGTCAACGTCGACGCCATCGGTTCCGCAGAATGTACCGGGATCCTTGAGAGGCGTGAAAACGTACGGTTGCGACGCCATGTTCGTCGGAGACGCTGACGTTGACGCGGAGGGCTGAGCATTGGCCATGGCTGGAAGGGCGATGCGACGTCCGCTGCGGAGCTCCGTTGCCTGATGGTTACCCAGCACCTCTCACCAATATGTTACGAGGTTGGTTGCTTCTGAGCGAGATGTATTTGCAGAGTAAAAACTACAGGCAAGAGACACAATGGCTGATTGGCCCAGTCGCGCGCCTGTCAGTCGCACCTCTTCCTTTTCTTCCTCTCCGTAGCAATATATATATATATATATATATATATATATATATATATATATATATATATATATATATATATATATATATATATATATATATATATATATATATATATATATAATGCGATCTAACAGACAGTAATGCCAAGGTTTGTATAGGGAAAGTTATCAGAACAAATGGAAAGTAAATAAGGAGAAAGAAAAGTGGGTGAAAAAATAACCAGCCGTGAGCAGGAATCGAACCTATGACCTTTGAATAACGCGTTCGATGCTCTCTCTCTCTCCCTCTCTCTCTCTCTCTCTCTCTCTCTCTATATATATATATATATATATATATATATATATAGAGAGAGAGAGAGAGAGAGAGAGAGAGAGGGAGGGGAGAGAGAAAGCCTGGAGTAAACAGGAAGGTGGAACACCCATGCTGCAGTGAAAAAAAGAAGTGAAAACCTCTTCAGGGCTGAGAACTGTGGTTTCCTTGCGGGACCTGCTTAAAGGCAATTAGCGAGACTCATTAAGCTGCGTGCCCCGCCTTTTTAAGAGCGGTAACGAGCAATCACGGGTCCTTCTCACAGAATCGATCAAGCGCGGTGCTCTGGGCCGATGCTCATTATCGTGACACAGCTATCAAGCGGCGGAATAAGAATTAGCGACGAATCTAGGCTTTGTGCTTGAAATTAGTTGGTTTCCTGGTTGGTTGCCGGTTCATTTGTCTGGTGTAACCTATTACGAGGAACTGGCCACTATTGCCTGAAGGAAATTCAGACGAGCGTGTCCTCTTGGCGTGTGTTACAAGCATTTTTGAAGCAATCCTACTTTTGGAGTATTCAGTCAAGGCTAAAAGCTTGCTTTATTAGTTGCGAAAAGCGCTAGCTAGCAAATGCAACGGAATTTTAAGCTACGTATGCAGAAACGCTCTTTGACATGAACTTTAGTTGCCATCGCCTTCAATGTAGCACAAGCGCGTTTCAAACGCATGGACTGTCTTGAGGCTGTAGCAATTCAAGTTCAAGTCTACGACTGTTTCTGTATACGAGGGTAAGTCTGCTAATGAACTTACTACAAAACTTACTTGAGGTAATGCCTGAGCTAGCATCTATGGAGACCCCGAAACAGGTGGCTTGAGCCTGAGTTGGATTGCCGGTTTCTTCATGTATTCGCACACACTACATCTTTCTAGCTGTACATGTCTTTGACAATATCCGAAATATTTAAAAAAAACTTCGTTTCGGAAAAACGATATATTGCAGTGATTTTACGATGTAGCTTCTCCATCACCACTGTGGAAATTTTAAGGCCATCTGAATATGCCGTGTAAAGAGCATCAACATATTATAACAACTGATTGTAGTTTTATTAAAAACGAAGAAACTGTACATGAAAACACTTGGGTTGGCGTTTAATGTACATGGCCAAAAATAGTACTATCATCTATGCTTTACAAAGTTCTAAACATTTCTAATAAGACAGATCCGAGAAACGCACTTCTCGAGCATGAACGCTGAATATTCAATACCATTATTGCTTATTTCATCATCTATAGATAATCAGTTTTACTGTCGCACTCAATTGAGGGGTACTTCAAAAGCGCACCAAGCGCCGAACGAGATAGGCATCAACTGGTTCAAGTGCACCATTGATCGCGTGTATGAATTGCGCGCGCCTTTAAGTTTGCGTGACTGGACATGAACGCTCTCTAACTTTGGCACAAATTTTTGCATAATATATGTAAGCGTTGATGCCGAGAAGACACTTTATATCCCGCACGTAATTATGTGCATAATGTTATGATTCGCCAAGCTTAGCTCTATTACAAGGACGCAATGTCGATTGTTGATCAGCACTTGAAATTCTAAAACGGCCTAAACTGTAGGGAGATGTAAGTATGTACATCATCTTGAAAAGGCCGGCTAATGCTGTTCATTGGTTTCGTAAATAGCATAGCATTTAAGCTCTTCTATGAATGGAAGCGTACAGCAGTCCAGAAAAATTGCAGAATGTTTTCTGCAGCTGACGGTGCATTTGTCGGTGAACAGGGCTGAAAACTACTTCAATATTGTCATTGTAATAATGTTGATGTGGTGATGCATCGTCATTCACTTACATGCGTCATGCAGGTAAGATTAAGAGTAGTCTAATATAACCAACAAGCAATCTGCTCACTATTTTTGTAACCTGTGGTCGCCCTGATACTTCAGGCAATATAGATAAGACTCGCGTGATTTTCCGTGTTTACCAGGGACGCTGAGTTGCCGCTACGTCAATTCTCACTCTCACGACACTATATTATGCAATAAGAGAGATCCCCGTTTTCTTTTTCTCGGTGAGATTATGACAACGCAGCGTTATGGAGCTGACGAGGGCAGCAGTGATATTCAAACCTAAAGGAGTCTGAATTGGTTTGTGAAAGGGCCAAAGCCATAAAGATGCCAACTGGGTAGAAGGTGTAGAGAAAAGTAGACAAGGAGACAAAGGCAAGCAAAACCAGGGAGGTTAAGCAGACGCCCCACCGGTTTGCTATTCTTCGGGGGAGGAAGAGGGATAAAAGGAGTGATAACAGAGACAGACCTAGATAGAGATATGGACACAATACCATGGTGTACACCGTATACAAAACAAAGGTGGTAATGTGAAACAAGAACAGGGTGTGTGATCAACACCCCCACCAAATAGTACCGCCTATAGCATTGATTATTTTTACCCATAAAGAATGGGGTCATAAGGGCGCATAAGCTTTATACCACCTCTGTCAGTAATGTCGAATCAAACTGCAAAATTAAAGAAGCCTGTATTAGACGAACAGGAAAACGTTGCCGTAGACGTTCGATGTAAATGGCAAAAAATATTATTACCATGTGTGTTCGTGACGGTACCCTGGACGCTTACAATAAGATGAATCCGAGAAATAGACGCCTAAAGCATGAACATTTATTAATAAATGCAATTACCCCTAATTATTTTGTGTTTAGTTAAATTTTGTTATTTTCGTACTCCTTCGGGTGATATCATGACTCCCCAACCAAGCACCCAATCAGCTAGAAATCAGCTGACTCTACTGCGCCATCGATTGCATGCATGAATGGTGTGTGTCGGTTGACTTCCGTGGCTTGGAATGAGTGCTCTATAATTTTGGTAGAGAGGTTCACTTAGTATGTGTAATCATTTATCCAGTAAAGTTACCTTATGTACCGCACGCTCTTTATGTGTATCGTGTTAAGTATTCACTTTGCCTATAGCTGTGTTAAAATACATCACATTTTCGATTGCTGGTGTGCGCTAGAGTTCTACAGCTACCTGAAATGCAGTGTGAGTTAAGTAAACTCATACTCTCGACAATCGGACACAATGCTGTGTCCTTTACGTTTTTCGTCCTGCTGTCAGTGCTAGCTGTATCAATTGCCACAATGATCACGACAATCTTCACGAAAGACGCCCACTGATTCCGTAAACTACATGGCACATGGCTGGGTGCCTTTAACCATCCTCTTCCGAGTACAGAAGCGTAAGGCAATTTGGCGGAAAATAGAGAACCTCAAAGCTTCACTTTTAAGAGTTGAAAGCGATACCGATATGTTCTTCTTAGAGCATACTTCAACCACCTGGTGCCTACTTTTTTTTGTGTGTAACGTTACTCGAGCAGTTTGAATTGTCTATTACTACAATGTAATTGATAAAGTTGAAAGTGGTGTGTGTGATTGAAACGTTCGAATATGGCTCTATTCTGTGTAGTGGTTAACATGCTTTAAACCACTAGCTACCATTTGCGTGAATCTTTTCGAAGTTACTATGTACCCACTACGTGGTCTTAAGGGAATACTTGTGGTAACGTAAGTGCCTTTTGTGTCGGGCAGCCGGCTTTAAGCAACAAAGTCATCACGAAAATCCGATGTTCTGATGCCCGACCACTTGTACCACACAATACCACTGTGTGCACCACCCAATATCTCCACGCAATACTATGTGTTGTATTGTAAAGCCCATATAAAGAATGTCGCGTGTTTAAAGCTTGTAAGTTATTTTCACTGCATTTCCAAGCAGATGAAGTTATTTTTACTGTGTTTCAAAACAGAGCTGTAGCGGCGAGGTAGAACATCTGCTTGCCATGTAGATGGTCTGGATCGGATCAGAACTCATACCTGGAATTTTTTTGTTTATTCAGTTTGCATCTTTATTGCTGTTGTCGTCACGTACAACATGATGACTTCTCGCTCACAACTGACTAACCTGAAGCCGACATAGACGCCGATGCCGAAATTATTGCGAAACGAAATCATTAACGCTATCACGTTATAATTGCGCGATGATTGCGCCTGCTGGCCGTGTATACCTGCACTGATTAATTATTGTAGTTACGAATGGGCGCTCACTGATTTATCTTCAGCAAAACATTTGTGTTCTATAGAAAGGATAAATATTGGAGACTTCCCATTCTTCCTACGTCCACTGGGACAATGCAGGCAACAGATTATGCTTGCTTTATTTTGGTTTGTTCACGAGAGACGCCGAACGTTCTTGCGACAACATTTTTCCTTGCTAGTGACAGATTTGTGCGCTAATACATCACCACCGAAAAAAAAATCGGGGAGGCGTTCACCAGAAAAAAGGCGAGCCTTCTCTTTCATGATGCAACTAGGACAAATGAGCGCTACAAAGCTGGTAACCACACATGGGGTATTTTCACTTAAAATGATGTAATTCAACTTGCCAAAAATCATGCACCATAAGCATGTAAACTGGTTAAAAAGAATTACGGCATATTCACGGGGTGAATGATGATGAATGGGCGAAGCTCCGGAGGGATTCATCGGTAAACTGTGAATCTTCCGTGTAATTCGCCCAGTCGATCGTCATGTAAAGACGTGAGAAACGCTGTGTGTGTATATACACAAATCAACTTTTATTTGTTCTTAGACGATGGATGGCTTGCGATGTTTCTTGCCTCGCGCGCTCGCACATCGGGATTCTGTCTGCGAGCGCGCGCTGCTGCCGCCTTGCGCTCTCTCCGCTGTGCAGCCTTATCCATCCGGCGACTCCGAGCGCGCGCCAACAGCGAACGGATTTTATTACAACGCTCCCCCTAGCGTACGTCGCCGCACTAAATCGAACGATTGCCTTCAACCAATGACACGCGCCATATGTGACATCATTCCTATTTTATAAGATCTCGCGTCTTTCATCAACTACAAGTACCGCTTTCTAGTTTATAACATCTTGCATCTTTTCATCATCAGCTACAAGTACCACCATTTAGTAAACACTACAAGAACTAAACGAGAGGTGGCTACATACAGGAGACGGTACCGCCATCTAGTGAACACTGCAAGAACTAAACTAGAGGTGGCTACATACAGGGGACGGTACCGCCATCTAGTGAACACTGCAAGAACTAAACTAGAGGTGGCTACATACAGGGGATGGTACCGCCATCTAGTGAACACTGCAAGAACTAAACTAGAGGTGTCTACATACAGGCTACAGGGGACGCACAGCCCACGCCCTAAGGAGCTTCGCCCCTAAAAATACACTTTGCTGCAAAACCGTAGAGCACGAATGTTGAAGTGAAGGCACTGCATGGTGCTTATTCAACCCCTTCCCTCTGAAATACCCCCCCCCCCCTTCCTTAAATTCGAACGTTACCTTGTTTAATTTACTGACTGAGGAGGGAGCTATAAGGACACACAAGTCCTATACCACTGGTATCAAGAATGTTGAACCAAACTACATACTAGAACAGTCCACAATAGACGAATAAGACCCAAGGCTATATTCGTCATAGTTGAGCAAACTCATCCAGAATGTTTTTTGATATTCAGTTATCTAAGTTGTACGCTAAGAAAACGTCGGACAACATGGCGCATTTACGGAGTATTTCTGCCACACAACTCTATGCTCATCAGGCTTGCTCGTTTTTGGTTTCGTAAAAACCCCGTTGTCGCCACTTTCTATTAAGAGTGCATGTCGTGCTCACAACGCGCACCTCATTTGTGACCGCAAATAGCTGGGACCTTGGTTTTAAATAAAGCAAAGAAAATATGCGAAGTAGTTGACAACTGATGTTGTATGGAAAGAATAATGCCCCGATACATGATATAATTGCCAGATATACGCATATGGTAGCGTTTTACAATACCTAAGCACAATAATCCTTTTTTCACGGCGCTAAAGGTACGCGTACCCTCTGCTGAGAAAGTACGCAGGGTAGTAGGCAAAACAATTTCTTTAAACTTTCCTACAGTGCTTGTCTCATTGAAAAACTTTATTTATCTGGGTGTTGCGCACTGTGTTTTGTGTGCTATGTATGTTGTGCATTTTCCCGCTTGGCGTGTCCCCGTCATTCTTCTTCACGCTTTTTAAAAATAGCATGCTGGACATGCCACCGGAGAACCTCTCCTGCAGTGTTCATTATATGACCTTCCTTATCTTGCTCTCTCTTTCTCTCTTTTCCTTTTTCACTGAGCGCAGCTATGCCGTAATCTTGCACATTGCGAGTCGCAGGCAACGGAGGAAAGTGCCAACTTGCATAGGAACTTTCTTTGCACAGAACATTGTTCATAATAACAATATAACACTCGTTCAGTATGAATTCCTCGAGTGCGTTTCTCGCACTGTAGTGCCAAATTTAGGGATCAGCGTATCTGATCGTATCAACATTTTCATTACGATTCAAAAGAAAGCGCTGCACGTAAATTAGATAAAAAATTTGGCAGCATATCAACGGAGTGAATGACGGAGAGGGGGGCGAACCATTCGTCCGTCCATTCGTTCTTGCTTCCATCTGTCCATGCGTCCGTCTGTGTGACCGTCCTTGCGTCCATCCGCCCGTCCGTGCGTGCACCTGTTCGTGCGTCTGTCCCTGCATCCGACCATGCATCCGCTCCTGCGTCCGTTCATGCATCTGTCTGTGTGTCCGTTCGTCCATCTATTCAACACTCAAAGTACCACCATCTCGCATCTTTTCATCATATATTCCCCATATAAAAGCACCGCCATCCAGCGAACATTCCAAGGACTAAACGAGAGGTGGCACACGCACACTTTCTTACGGCTTGCGCTTCGGGTCTACTTCCCACCTTTAACCACCTCGAGTTCATGGTATATACTAGTTCACTGTATTCATAGCACTGCGGCCCAACGCTCGCTAAACCTTTCTAAAACCAAAGAGGTTACGCTCACCGAGTATAACGTAGCAACCTTTTCTGTCAGATAGTGCTCAATGTACATGCCAATGGCTGCTAATAGGGATCGCAGCGTGCGCGTTAACTAAAAGCCGAATGCTCCTGTCTCTCATTCCCCATTAGCAGCCATTGGCATGTACGTTGAGCACTATTTTTCATTGTTCAATAACGCACAGAAAAAATATCTCACTTGCACTACCTTGGAGATCAAAATTCTATACTTGTTACACACTACAACGGCTACGAGGGACAAATGTGTGTCGCTATAAGGAGCTTCGCCCCTAAAGAGTTACCTGCTTTGTTACGCTCAACGCAGCCATCAATTATTTAAAGAAGAGGCAGGTTTCTTTTACCCTTCAATTTTGAGCGTTCATCCAAACTTGACGTAGAGACCTTTGCCGATCTGGCTATGGCATACGCATATCATTGCATGAATATTCACGAAGTACGCTCTGTACTGCCCAAACGTTAACGGATGGATAAACCAAGGTCCTTGTTAAAATTTGTGTTCTCAAATGAAACGCTGTTTCGTTGAAAATAAATAACAGGGCATGCACGGTAATTCCGTGTTTCCTCCTCCCCATCACTCGCGACGGTATGCAAGCCATCAAATGAAAAAAATCCATATTTATTGAGACTAATTCTTGCCGTACAACATTTATCACGCTAAAATTAGGCATCTGCATAATCCTTCAACCTTAACGCGTATCCATTCCTTTCGTCTGTTCCTATGGGCTTCGTGCAACGCTCCATTCACGTCATCACCGAAATCAGCTGCCCGGGAACGCTGGATCATACAGGAAAGCGCTGAGTCAAACAAAATACATTTACCATGTTGAGTCTAGGGGGAGTAAAAATAATTAGCGTTGCCCGCAGTAAGTCACTCAAGCATGAGTCGCATAGCAGAGCTGGTGAGCTGGTGCTGGTTTGGCTAGGCTTTTAACTATCTCACCTCTTTTCATTCGCACCTCTTACAGTGATGTCGACTTTATTTATGTCTTTGTTTGTCTTGATCTATTTCTTTTGCTTTCTATCTGTTTCTCTTCTTTTCTTACTCTTTATATCTTTATTTCTCCTAGCCTCCATTCTCTCTATATTCCTTCCTTCCTCGCCTTTTCTCTCTCTTCCTTCTTCACTAAGTGTATTTTTCTCTCTGATTATCTCAATTTTTTCTTTCTTCTCTTTTTTTCTTCCTTTCTTTCTTTCTTTTTTCTTTTTCTTTCTCTCCCGTCGCTCTGTATCTTTTTTTTTCCACGCCATGTTTCACTCCCTCTCTTCCTCTGTTTAAATCCTTGCGAATACAGCGCACGTTATTAACACCAGACCGTGAAAGCTTTTCGGAGCTCTATATCACGGCGTCTCTCCTGATGTTTTCGTGGTTTTGGGACTTGAAACCCAAGATATTATAACCCGTTATACCTGCTTAGTATACAATACTACGCTTTTCAAAGCTATGATATGCTCCGCTACCACGTCTAGATAGCCAAGTAGTTATGACGCCCTTTTTGAGATTGTTGGTAGATGTATTTGGATCTCGTTTTGCAAGAAAAACGTTGTCGACAAACTTTTCTCCTCGACTTTCTCTGTCTTCATTTTTCTCGCTGTGTGATTGTTTTTTCGCCTCACCAAATTTTAGCTTTCCACGCCATGAAAATAGGCACACGTGTTCTGGAAGTGAATCACAAGTACGTCGGTTCATGATGATAATTCTCTGTTTACGACACACAAAAAACATCACGCATAAACCAACTGTTCTTTAAAAAGAAACATCAGACAACATTCTTACACAAATTTCCGACAGCAGCCTGCGTATACAATAAAAAATAAATAAATAAATAGACACAGAAAACATAAGAATTACTCCAGCTGATAACTAATACTCATTTCATAATTTTTCATGGCTAATACAAGGAAAGCACTAGAAAAACGTTGGAATAATTTTTATAATTACATTTTGTTATGAAAAGATATCATTATTCCTTGGTTTGACTGAAACAATAAGAGTAAATATATATAATTTGAAAGTAAATGAAGAAATACTGAATTTTTCGCCAGCGTACTTGCAATATTAGAATCGCTCGATCCGTTAGCAGCACAAACTTCAATAAAGCTTTCCTATTTTTTTTAGGCAAGAGCAGTTTTTAAAGCGATCTTTAACAGTTATTTGAAAGAGAGCATTCAATTGCATTTTGTTCGAGTCATTCTAACAGGTTCAGAAGTAGAAGTGGCTTCGCACTACTCGTACTAAGCCTTCCTTACACAAAATAGATTTAGACAGTCTATAGACTGTTTAAACACGTTTGTAAGAAATATGTCTGAATCTCTCTTTGTATGGCTGAAAAAAGCCTCTTTGTTCGGTCACCACTTTCTCCTTCTTTCTTCCTTTCTTTATTCCTTTGAATCTTTTATTGTTTTTCTGTAGTTTCTTTCTTTTTTTCTAATCCTATGTAGGTTTCTTCATATTTATTTATGGCTTTATTTATCTATCCGTATATTTCTTCTTGCTTCCCCTTTTTCAGTTTTAATACGTGATTTTTGCTTGCAGTAGGCCAAGCGATGGTGATAGCATGCAATCACAGCCCCCGACAGCCCAGGCCACAAAAGTACTTTGCACTTGAAAAGCAAACAGCCATCAGTGAGAGGCCTTCATTTTACAGAAAATGACGCAGCATTACTACTATCCCATTTCGTGGTTAATCATTCAGTTGTGTGAAGCACTTCATTGAACTGATTCATACAATAAGAATACCTTGATACAACTACATTGACCACTCACGAGATACAAGAGCTTACAACGTACTTTCCCTCAATAAAAAGGTAACAAGCTTGGCACGTAAAAAAAAGTTCCAAAAACAGCAATTCGTGTAGCGGGAAAAACATCCAAGAAATAGAGAAATGATTGATGTGATAAAATTTTCCAAGGAAAATAAATCCCATGAACGAAAAATGACAGAACAGGGAGGCACCAGAAAAAAAAAAACTATGCTACTATTTCATAGATGTCTGAATCTTTCTAGGGCACTCTGACGCCCGCACATTCAAGACAGAACTGACGTCTAAAAATCCCAATGCACTCTCTCAAATGGATATACCTGACATTGTGATAGAATATAAGCTTAGGACAAGAGGGCGCATCTTTTCGCGGGACAAAAAAACACAAACACGCCGGACAAAACTTTTTCTATTTTTGTCTCAGTGAATCCAATCGTTTTTTTTTTTTTGAGGAACTCGTATTTGCATCAGTGAATGCAGCATCTGATATGCATTGCTTTGCCATCATACTACGTTATTGTTTTATGTCTGTGCCTGTATGTATAGTCTGAAACCTCTGGTACCACGGGAGTTTCTCGCTTGAGTGCTCCAACAGATTCGCCCCGTCAGCCATCAGCAACAATGCGATGTTGTTAGCTTGTGTCGCCCTTATGGTTGTACGTTATTTACTTGAGTAACGACGCCGGATGATAAAAAGGGCTGTCAGTAACCTTGAAATAATGCGGCTGCGGAGAATGAAACAAAAAAAAAACATTTTTTGCCATTAGTTTGAAAATCAAAGCTTAAACTTTTTCTTTCTTAGCGGTAAATGTTCTTAAGACTTAGCCTTGTCTTTCATTGTGGTCATGGTATGAAACCATTGTGTAGGCGAAAGATAAAAAAAAAATTGGTCTTACGATAGACTTCAATGTAGACATAGGCGAATTATAAGGTAAAGAATCTCTGTTCCCAGCAAAAATAACCAATTGAGTACAGTATTAAGGCGTCAATCTTTAATAAAATGTGTTTTAGGCTTGTCAAGGAAACCTGTAACACAAAGGCACACGTCGGGAACTAAATTCTCGAACACATCACCCGTATTAAAATACGAAAAAATGACAGGCAGAGAAAGTTGGAAGCTTGCGATGGGAAAATTCGTGAGGCTTGAGGAAAAGAAGTTCAGTTGCCGAAACGTCAGCTTGACGCTACCCCCGTTTGCGGATTTTTTCCCCATTATTTAATGGTATCTTGCCACCGGTAAGATAGTGCGTTGAAGGACTCTTGTTTGCATCGAGGCAACTTATGGCTCTCTTTTATTGGAGTGCCTAGAGTGCTCCTATGCGATCACTGTTTTTTCTAAACATTCACTTTCGAGGCATATACTCCACTCTAGAGATTTCGCAAATGCTCTTTCAATTGTCTGAAACTACTGGAAGGCGAAATAAACTGAAATTTCTAATACACCTATGGCACTGAATTTACATTATGTATGGTTACTAACCAATATGATACCCAGAGTTTCGCCCACTCGTAATCATATAATTTTCCTAGATGCGTGGAACTTTTTCTTTTATTGCCTCTTTGTATTCATTAACACGAATGCTTATTAGCACGTCAAACGGGTGGCGCGATCTCTTTTTAAAAAATGTAAATCAACACAGCAACATTACACGCATTGTATTCCATTTGAAAGTTGCACAAAACAATATCATATGTGCCCAGAACCCCCATCCCCTTCCGCCCCCTCCAAAAATCGCAGGCTTTCTTACGCCATCACGTAAGACCAGTAGACAGGAAAAGCGATCTCTTCCGTTTTCTTCGTAGTCAATGTGTAGACCACGCCTGCCTCTCCCCTTCCTAAAGCTTTCAACACCTAACGTGCCTTTGCACTACTTCTGTGCTCGGCCCACCAAGCGACCATGCCATGCCATGACGTCGCCTTCTGACGTGACATCTGCGTTATGATGACGTCCTAAGCTTTTCAAGTGTGTGTCATCGTGATAGAATTACATGTTTACATTTTCAGTTGATGGTGCTTTCTTTGCGACATTATGGTTGAGACAAGAGAGAGACTGATAAAATGAAAACGTTTGGAGGTTTACCTGGAAAAAATAACCGGTTGGCTACTTTCTGTAAGACCTGGGAAATAGCGGTGCTAGCCTGGTATTCTGCCACTGACCCATGCCAGTGCTTGGAACTCATTTCTAAACTGGCTTTAGGCAGGCTTGATGTCAAGAAAGGAATCGTGTTAAGGTGAGTGATAAAGCGTTTTAGACCATCAAAGGAACAACCAGGCGTCACACAAGGCAAATTGCGTAACGAGTGGGTCATCCTATGTGCCAACCAATTAAAAACTTGTTCTTGATCACCTAATAAATGTGGCTTATACCCACTTTAGGCACAATTCTTTATCTTCGTCACCCACCAAAGGAAAAAATTGCACAAAATTTATATTAAGTGTGTTGCGGATACCACGCATCCGCAAGGAATGACGAAGTATAGCATAGTGAATGCTGTCCTATATACTACACAAAAATTGTGATTATTTAGGGCGTAGTGGTAACCCAGCAAGAGTGGTTGTAGTAGTTACCCAAAGAGTGTTTAGAAAAGGCTCTGAAAGGCTGCTGTGACTGTGGTGCGCGTTCCGCGCAGGCCTGGCGTTTATTTTTTTTTCTCGCAATGCATGATGGCAGTCGATTTCTTGCCTCCTTAATTTTTTTTGCTGTTGTTGTACAACCCGAATCGCTAAAAATCACGCGGAGCGTGTTGTTGAATTTCGCGGATGAGTAGTCAGCCAGTAATCTCTGACTCGGGCTCACTCTTACGCAGCGACAACACCTCGTGGCCTAGTCACAACCAAGCGCAGCGACATATCACAACGGTGCCTTCCCGATATTCACGCAGACCACGATGTACCGGTCGCATCGTTTCTCTTCTCGGCTGTCATTTCTTCGTTTGTTACGTCCACTATCACGTATTGTGGTCTTTCTCACTCTCCTTTTGCCACCTCCTTCCGACAACTCGTTCCCTATTCCACGCCACCTATACGATATAGGCACGACAATCCATCACATCGGGCAAGGCGTGCATGCAAAGCGAGAAGTTCGAGTGACATTGGGCACGCACGCCAATATTGGCGTGGGAACCGAACGACGCATGATGAGGATATTCGCTCGGAGAGAGTGACTGTATGTGGCGATGAAAAGGACACCACCCGTTGACAGCGAAGCCTAACCGACTGACATCAGCCGCTCATTCGAAGGCAGCCGTGCCTGTTGTCGCCTGTCGCGGTGCGCTTGCTTTTCTCCGCACTGAATTCATATCTTCTTTGTCATCTTTGCTGCAGTCGTCGACTGTCACGGCGTGCCTGACATCCGGACCAGATGCATGCAAGGCTCAATCTCTGGCTGTACAAGCCGGGACAGACAAAAAAAGAACGGTGTACGTTTCTTGTGGCGCTTTCTCTCTTTCCAAAACACTGGCCTCGTGTCAGCCGCGGACGTCTGACGTCGTGGTAGTCAGCTGTCTCCGGCAACGCCTCAGCTTATCGGCAACAAAGAAGTGTGGGCATGCTAGCGGTATACGTCAGGTGTATTTATGACGACACTTCTCGGAGGAAATAGAAGGCATTCTAGAAACTCAGAAAAAAAAAAAAACGACACGACAGTCCCAAGTGTAAGTAATCACCCATTGCGGCTGGACTCTCCTTGATAGAAAAGAGAAACATATACGTCTAATGCATGATATTGTAAATTTTGTTCGCGCGATTATACTGTGCTCACTGAGTTTGAACGCGTGATGCAATCCCACGCCAAATGGGGCAAAGTTTAGAAGGACATAGGCGATTATCTACGTTCCTACCTGAATAATGCGTTCCAGTTTTTGTTCCTTGGAGAAGAAACACATCGTTTGTCAAAGCAGCGTGCGAACGTTTGAATTGTTTAAGTATAACTGGGTCGAGTTTCGTCAATTCAACTTGAACGAATTTGGAGCGTGATTATGTTGAGCTGATCTCAACTCAGTGTTCTCGTGACGTGAAGGAAGACTAGCGCGACTCGCTTTTGAAACAAAGCAATGAGGCGACGCCTACGAATAGTTCTGCCACAACTTGTAGCGAACGCTTTGCCACAAATGCAAGAGTAGCTACACTAGCTTAAGCAATCTCAGCACAGATAATCTCTCGCCTAACATGTCTGTGATTTCCGAGGAGACGTTGCTGTTAAGCGCACAAACGAGCGTAGCGTTTGTCAAACCACGAAATTAGCCCCGGCATTCTCTGACCAATCCTTGATTTGTATTCTACAATATCTGTCGATTGTTGTAATGCAGAATTCGTGAGTACAATCGCTAGCGAGTGCCAGGGAAAGAATACAATAAAAAAGCAATAAATGCACTGTTTCTTAACGTCGATACCTAAATCATTTACGGTATTTTCCAATTATTTCTGATTTTTGTTGCGATTTTACGCACTGAATGCGAAAAAAAGTATACTGAATGCTAAACCAAAGCGTGCAATGAACGCATTATTCACATTTCGTCTGCTTTTCTTTGCTCATTTTCTTTGAGCGATTGAATTGATATGCGGAGGGACATCAGCCACTCCGAAACCTCGCAAAAGCAATTACAAATCTCGGCCGCAGCTTGATTTTGCAATTACCGAGATCAGACCCTTCCGGGGAGATCAAGCTAAAAACAAAGACCAAGGACAAAAACCACCTGGTTTTGAGAGTCAGCAAGCCAAAAGAAAAAAAAAACTAAGGATGGAATTAGGAAGAGTAAAATAATAGTGTATCGGAAAGGGGGAAACTTGCTCGAGAATGCCGCTGGCACGGAGGGCAAAGCGAAGTGGTTATACACCTTTTACTTTGATGTCTAGGAATAAAATGAAAAACAGCCTTTGTTTTTTTCAAGCGCTAGAGATGGCGAGGGAGTTTGAATGGAGACTGAGAAAACACAAATGTGTGATTGAGGGAGACGGCATCAAAAGAAAGGAGGACTTGCTGAAAGCACGTCATGGCTGCAATAAATCTAGCAACTAGGGAGGAACATGCGTGTCTAAGGGCTCTCAAAAGCGGACCATTCAAACGGGAAAGTACGTCTTAAGGTGACACAGATGAGAGTGCTTCATTCTATGTTTTCCGCATGTTAGCTTCCTTACACGGGATTGTTGCTACGAAGAGTGCACCTGCAGGTACCATGATAGTTCAACTTCGTAAACCAGTAGTTGAGAACGTTAAACAAGTTCTGTTAAAACCCGTTGTTTGATAGAATTGATTAATGTCAAAGTGATACGTGGTTGGGATAATAAATAAGGTAATATTTTTTTTACAGTCTACGTTTATGACACTTCAAGGTGAGGCTGGCAGGTGAGGACAACGGACGAAGGAAAAGCACAGTACAATATGCTTTGGACTTTCCCCTTTTATTGAACGCGTATATTTGCCCACGGTGGTAACGTAGTTGCGTTAGTCGGCTGCTGACGGAAAAGTCGTGGCTTTAATCTTGACTTTGGCGGTAGCATTTGAGGGGTTCGAAGTGTGAGAGCCCCGCATAACGTGCGGTACCAGCTCACATTAGGGAACAATGCATTTGTCTTATTTCCCGCAGCCCTACACGGTGGCGCGCCTTGTAATAGAATCGTCTTTTTGGTATGGGAAATCAGCGTTAGATTTTGATTTGCTAATATAAGAGAATCACAAAAAAGCAAACCTCAAATACATTGAAAATGAGGAACAAGGTAAAATGTCAAGTACATTTTCGGTTGCACGTCAATATGCCGCATCATGTAAACCCGAGCAAGTGATGACGTATGCCGATGATCACGGGCCACAGGAATGGTATCGTTAGCGAAGCGGCTATATTGACAAAAAAGTCAGTATATGAATATCCGAGGCATTTTTGCCTACACGTTTTTCCTTGCTGTCACCATCCCATCCGATCATCATCATAAAGCCTTACCCGATATGGGTTTCGCTCAGGTGCTTCGCAAGTCACACTCGACGCACCGCTCACCGACAATTACGCCATGGCGACTCGCCTGAAGCAGATACAAAGTGCCAGCTCCAGGTTGCGCTGCGGCCACGGCTTATACGATAAACAGAGACCAGTGTCCCCAAAAAGTGCTTATATTTGTTTTCGTTTTGTTTTTCAATGGGACGGCAGCGACGCGCTGAGCGTATAACCATTCTCCCCTCGCACACGTTCCACCCAGCCGTTCATTAAAAGCGTGAGATTGCGGCCGCGCGTTGTCGACGGTATCGGTCTGTTGGGAAACCTGACAGTACGTCCCGAGCGAGACGCTCATCTAATGAGTGTATTTTCGGCGCCCTAAATGAACCTGACGGGTGAACGTCGAGTGGTGGCCCGGTGGAGCTTGCACCGTGTGGAATGAGCTCCAGTGTGAGAAGAAAACAAAAAAAAAAGAACGAGGCTCAAACTACACACTTCGAAAAAACCTTCGTGTCTTCTTCTAAAAGGGTCACGTCCGCTTAGTCCTCATTCTCGCAAGTGCCTAAACCATTAAACAATAGATTTCATATGCCTCGCTTGTTTTTGCTACTATACCTTTTTGCTACAGTTTTGTCAAACCACTTTCTGCTTTTGTCACCCCATAGAATTCATTAAAATATGCCCAATTCTTCAAGAAAATTTGTATTGGGGCGTACATATGCAGCTAAAACACGAAAGTACAAATACATTATCTGTTCTATTCTGTTCCAAATTATTATCTGGACAGGTTGAAATTTATTTTACCTTTGCCGGTATACTTTTCTACTTTCTGTAGCCCAAAATGGTTGTTCGAACGAAGAGTGCGCCAATAAAGAAAAAAAAATAGTAAATAAAACAAAATGAGGAAAATAGCGAGGACATGACACCTCGTTAGCAAACAAACTTTCGGACGCTCTCACTTTTGTTACTAACAAATTACTGAATAGCACATCACTGAACACATCCCCTTGACCACGCCACCATCACAGGTGCTTTAGTGCTGTTTCCTCTTAGGAAGATTTCCAAAAACTTCCTTATTTTGCTAAACCTGCTACATGCATTATAAATTTTACATTATTTGAACGTCGAAATAGTTTTCCAGAGCCGGTCATTCAAGGTCTATTCGCTGTTCTATATAGGTAGTGTGATTGTGCGATGGCACCCATCAAGGTGCAATTGTACAATAGCAATACCTATATAAACATTCCGAGATAAATCTGTCTTGCGGGGAAGGAATTGGATTGGTCCCGAAATGTCGGGCTCTCCCCAAATTTGGCTTCAGCCATTTCACCCTCCTAAATCATACTGATTTACAACCTAAAACGCTTCCTGAACCAAAAGATGAGCTTGTGTAATAAGTAATATTACAACAATCTGTCACCAGAAACATTGCCTTTAAACGCTATTTAGAATTGGTTAGACCACCCTACAGTGCAACATGTTTTGCTGAATTAGCTTAATTCGTTTGGCAGGTGACTACAGATTGTGCATTTGAGGCGTCATTCTAGCGTTATAGAATAAACCGTAATGGCAGCTAGAGAAGCGCCGATGTTCGCTTTGTCCAGCTTAAATTTGTCTTTAGATTTGAAGTGTTTTATCCGGCACCTGCAAAATAGACCATCAAATATCATGTAACGAACAGTTCCGGGTCAACATTGCTTGCAAAAAACTTCTAGAATGCTCACCGCAAGTAGAGATGAACAGAATGCGCCACTTTACCATTTAGTCATTGATGAAGCCATGAAGGCACTGAAAAAGACGTCACAGAAAAAAGAAACGGTCGTATGAAAAACAAGCACTTCGTCGCAAAGTAGAGGGAACGTTAGAAAGGAGCAATTCATCGCACGTGATTCCTCAGAGTGTCAACAGTGCTAGGTTTGAATACTAGAAGATTCTACAAAGAAAAAAAAGTTAAAGAATGTAAAACAAATTATCCTAGGGTAATTATTAAACAAAATTATCCTCGAGGGTAATTTTTAGATCATCAGGGAAGAAATGTTTAAGCCAACCAAGATAATAATCTTGTTTTCGAAAAAGCACCACTTGGATGTATCATAACTATTTAGCTCATAATGAACACATGTGTTTTCTATATATGAATCTAGTTGACGAAACCATTACAATCGAAGTAGATGCATTTTGGAGAGAATAAATTCAAGCGCGCAACCTGACGAGGAAGGTAGACACACTGGAGCTAATTTGCAAGACTTTACTGAGGTCCACACTGCGTGCCATATTTATGTAACTTGTGGCCAGATGACTTGTAAGAGCAGTCATTCAGAAAATCAGTGACCAATTAATTTATGAAGACAATGCGAAAAGTATTATAGCAAAGGGAGGATATGAGAATTCTTTGAGTGACTACAGGCACATTTTCAATTTAACTTATCTTCACAAGACAAGCAACTGTTTATACGATGAAGATTGACAGAAAATACTACGTTCTTGATTGCTACCTATGCACAACAAAACTTCGTGTTGCAGACACTGAAGTCATTGTGTTTCCCATTCAACATTCGCTTTCCCACATGCTGTATTTATACGCTATGTCCGGGTCATATTATGGTGAAATATGCGGCACCTATTCAGTTCTTTTGTTACCGCGAGAAAATGGTTGTTTTTCATATGTCTCGAGAAGATCAATTTTGCCAATTTGAACAGTACTCCAGCACGCATTGAAGCAACCAAACTTTGCACAATGAAGAGGTTTTTCTAAAAAATATATTTTATATTGAAACCAAATATTAAAAAAGAAACATATAAGAAGTGTTGAATTTGTCGTCGCCAGCTGGTTAATAGTGCAATAAAAACACTTTACATGCAAAAATATTCCAAAGAAAGAAAATTCAGAATGTACAATTTGTAAATAAATGCCCCAGGAAACGTATAAAGAGTAGTGAATGTCGTACGAAAATGTTTCTGGTCACATAGACAAAGAAAATCAGACCCGATTTCTGCTTCGTTTCTCGTGCCATGCGTTGAAGCATTGCGTGGCTTTTGGTGAGACGCAAGTGTACTTGCACACTTTTTTCAGTAAATATTTGTCTTGCGATAAAAGTTTCTAGGTGTCTTACTATAGATGGACACCCGAGATGTGAATAACTCCTCTATAAATGAGATCTCTAATGAACTTCGGTATTTCGTCTAGAGTCACCTCTTCCCATAGGCCACCTCACATTGCATAGGTTGTCGTTCCAATATATGTATCCAGGCTTTTTTCTTTGCATTTTTGCGCATATTGTACGCAGTTCTAAAACGTTTCACACTGCTCCGTAGTAAGGGCCAGTATGTGCTCCGGGGACCTCCTTGTCATTAGGAGAAGCTCTGCAGTCAGCGCCAGCACACTGCGTCTCAGCGAAGTGTGGAGCACGCACGTAACCAGAGGGCATATAAGGCTGTGCACAAAGGTAAGAAGCTATAAGCGCTTTCGGCGGAATAGACAACTAAACAAAACAAACGCACGAAGGGCTGCGGATGTCTCAGGCTGACGCAAAACATCGTCGCCATAAAACTTGAAAGTGAGGTGCTCTCATCCTCGAACTTTAGGCTCGTCCTCACTCAGTTCAGGTGGGGTTGCAAGACATTTTCGAGCAGCGCGTGTGTTTTGCATAACTGATACGCACTCATGTGCGCATGACGACGACGTCATAGAACCACCTATTGGCACTAGATGTAACCCTGTGTGTCTGATATAACAATGCAAGCAAAATCAAAGCTGACGAAAACTGTCAAAGAACCCCACCTCCACAATTTAAACACTTGGTGAACCTTTGTAATTACTTTTTGTAGAGCAAATTTTGCCTGACTCCTAGGAAAACCTTTTTATTGATTATGTAGCACAAATTTCTGGCAATTATTACTGCTCAAGATAGTTCATATGAGAAGCTGAAACTGTAATTGAATATATGGCTTGCAAATGTTATTTTCATTGCAGAACCTCGATGTTACTGTAGCCTAATAGAGACGCACACGCACTTCTGTGAGGTTCGCCAGGCTAGCACACTTTTCCAACAATACACGCCCATTGGTTCGCACAATAGTCTGTCGAAAATTTATGTCGTCAAAGCGGGCAAGTTCAAATGAATTATGATAGGTTAGTGGCTGGACGCACGACCATTTTAACCACCACATATTGATGAACTAGAATTTACAGTCGCTCGTGACTAAGAGATCACAGAGGCTTGTCTCCTGCGTAAAATTCTGTGCGCGATACCGAGTGACTGAACACTTTGAACGAAAAAGGGCAAAAGTAAGGTTGCGGTTTAAAAACGTTTTATTATTAAATAAAATGAGGCGCTTTTCAACAGCTTCACCGCGAATTCAGAGTTCATGGTTGCTGGATGGTTTGCCAAATCCAGTAAGACTACGTCGATCTTGACATGCATGGTTTGTCTTCTCCCAAGAAATAATCTTACCAAAAACCAAAAATGTGCAGCAATGCACACTTTTAGCGTACCGTACACTAATCCCAAAGTCCCACTAACCCCCACTCCGGAAGAAGAAATTGTACATATATTGAAGTGCACAGGTAATTCCATGTTGAGAAAATACTTGATTGTTAGCATGGCAGCTTGGGAAAAAGTATGGGCAGTGCCGCTAACTATAAAGCGTAAAATGTAAGACACTGATACACTCCGGCGCGCTTCGAAATGCAAGTGTCACTATTTGATACCCGAGCTAACTTTTAATTTCTTCACAGCATTATCGCATAGATGCTTTGAAATAAAAGAGTATGAAAATGCTTTACAAAACTCTGTTGCGCAACTTCAATGATGAGATGCAGGAGTGCCGCATTCGTTCTCTTCACGTTTCGCAAGGTCTTTCTATTTACTGAAGCTAATATCGAATACGTTGTCGACGAAGTATGACAGCCAGATCACCAGCAATACTCAGGCCCAAACCACTTCGCTCATGGTTGAAAAATAGCTCTTTAGAGCCTTATCTTGAAACGCGGTGCGCAGTGCAAGGTGTAGTGAAAGGCAAGATTTAAATTGTGCTCTTACATCAGCTTTCATTGCCATCTTGCGGTTGTCTACATAAAAAAAAGTAAACGTGAATTTCCACTACCACTATCGAGGTTCGCTGAACGCACAAACTGAACGCCATATTCTTCAGCATACCGTCAATTTCCTTGAGCGTTTTTTTTTTGTCTCGTGCAAGAAGCGTCTACATTCTATATACGATGTATCCATACGTTCAGGAAAAAGCTTATTCACTTTTTGTCTCATCTCAGGAAGAATCAATCAGTCTTTCTTTTTGTGTTCATTGTATATTCCCTGCCTTCCTTGATGATTTCGCCCCTGTGTCTTCAAAAAGAAATAAAGAAAGTAAAAATGAGGTAACATTTTCAGCCTTCGTATTTAAAGAAACAAATACAATAAATAAATAGGTCGACGTTAGAGCGATACGTTTACCTAACAAGAAGTCTTGATGAAAGCTTCCTGCTCGTCATTACCTGTCCATTCATCTCACAGAGAGTGTTACTTTTTTGTTTTTTATAACCTTAGAGTGTGCGTTACGCAACCATCGAATCTGAGCATCGGCGCTGAACGAGTAGGCTTAAATAGCTCTATATAATAGTAGTAAACTACCTCCCAAATACTCTTACAGATGCACCCAAGTAAACTCAAATGCGACACCTAATTTCTTTTCTTCTTCGTCACTGTATCGATCACCCTCTCGCCTCCTCTTTCCCATCCCGTCAGAAGTTTTCTGCAGCTTGCACGGCCTCCTTGATTGGTGCTCTCTTGTGCTGCTCATGACGTCATCTGATGACATCATCACCGATCATTGTGGCACTATACCTCGCTGGTCACCTCTACTAGCCCTAACATTACGCCTGGAATAGCGCATTTGAAATCAGCCACCAGCAACAATACCATAAGCCCTCTTCTTTTTTAATGCGAAGCATTTTTAAGCGAACTTCGACGAGTTTGATCTCGTATCTATCTATCTATCTATCTATCTATCTATCTATCTATCTATCTATCTATCTATCTATCTATCTATCTATCTATCTATCTATCTATCTATCTATCTATCTATCTATCTATCTATCTATCTATCTATCTATCTATCCATCTATCTCTCTATCTATCTATCTATCTATCTATCCAATTACGTCTGGTTGCCCCCATGATCACCCGCTTCTCTTGGAGTGAACCAAAATTAGTATGGGAGGGTGAGATGGTTGAACAAAATTGACGTGCTAATAAAGACATGAATAATATGACGATTCCGTCGCTTACGTCGTCAAACACTTTCCACCAAACAGTTGTACATACCCATGGACGAGTATGTGCCACAGGTGATTGACAGTTATCCCAGGAACAGCGAGAAGACACATGCAAATTTTTAACGCATGAACGTTTAAAAAAAGCTGACATTGGCAGTGTTGACCGAAGGAATGCAAAGTATCTGTCAGGCTCCCAGCAGGAAATGAACCCCAGCATTCTGCTTGGTAATCAAGTATTCTACAACAGAGTGACACCAGGTCTCGGATATACTTTTGAAATAGACCCAAGTGTTCTTGAAACGTCAAATGTGGTTCTGGTGCTGGCTATCAAATTTTATAAGCTATACATATGTATATATTCCTATGATACAATCTTCACGACGGGTTACCTTCAATTTTCGGTGCGATTCGCTGAAGGCGATTTATGAAGCAGTGTCCACGGCTACCATCCTTGCGAGCAACAGCGCTTCATATCAGCTTATCGCTTCTGCAGTGCTAATGCTCCTGTTCCTGCTGGCATCGTTGTGCAGTAAGTGTACACCACTGGTGCTATAAACATCTGAAACTATTCAGCGTATGTTTGTGCGCGCAGCATTGCGTCATTTTATAACCTGTCGCTCAATGAAAAAATTTACATGGTCACCTTTTCTCCACATGCTTCGCATATTATCGATTTCCAAGGTACTTGAATCGGCCGAATTTTTTTTTTCTTTTAAGCTAACACCCTTCAATTTTAGGTGCCTCCACTTTATCGGTACATGTAAAAAGTGGCTTTCCTTACTGTGACGCAACATAAACACGCGCATTTCGCTTTGGTCTTTATAGATCGTTAAATGAAGTGACCGAAAAGCTTTTCTGGGTGCAACGCTTGCTGCTACTATCATAGTCTTGAAAGCACCGATCCGTGAAGAGTTGAGCCACACTACCAAGATCAGACAATCCAAGCAGTATTCACACGCAAAAATTGTACCACAGACTCCATGGACGACCGTTCAGCTGTATACGAATGCTCGCGCTAGGCAACAACCTCTAAGATAACGTATGATCACCCGATTTAAAATACCTTAACCATTGAAAGCCTCTGACATTTAAAGAGAAGTACGAAATGTGACCGGCTATGAGGCGCCTGCGTTTATAATTACAGCCAAGAATACCAACTTATATCATTTTCGCGCGTATGGTGCTGGTACATAAACTGAAAAAGTTCACTGCATTTTGCACACGAGTGCATCTGACAACATCAAAAAATTTTATTCTCGTGAAATGTTGTTAGCGCGCTTCAGCAACGCTGGTTTTCCATGCGATACGTAAGTACAGCAAGGTCGGCACGCAGCTTCATTTTCGCACAATAAATCGATTAACCATTTCGTTTTTCTTTTCAAGTTGCTCTCCGCAATGAACCTCTCGCGAGGCTAAAATATTCAGACAAACTTAAGCAATAACCACACCGTACGGTAAATATACAGGCGGTGCTTGCGTAGTTGCCATATGGTGAACCGATACAGCTAAGAGTGAGAGAGATAGAGAAAAGAAAAGGAAGGCCGAGGGGTTAACCAGATATTGGCATCTGGTTTGCTACCCATTACGGTGGGTGGGGAAATAGGGGCAAGAAAGAGAGGGTAGATAGAGAGAGAGAAAAAAAAAAACGCTCGTGCACTCATGAGAAAACAAAAACATACACAGGAAGGGCGTTCTGGCCACAACCGTTCAGAAAGGCTGGTCGATCGCAAAAAGTGCAGTAGCTCTTTCGGGTCCTTCTTCTGTGAAGTTGCATCTTGTCGATATTGTTGAATTCTTTCCTCCGTCAGAGGTTGATTATCTGATTGATTGATTAATTGATAATTGGGGTTTAACGTCCCAAAACCACCATATTATAATGAGAGACGCCGTAGTGGAGGACTCCGAAAATTTCGACCACCTGGGGTTCTTTAACGTGCCCCCAAATCAGCGTACATGGACCTATAACGTTTCCGCCTCTATCGGAAATGCAGCCGCCACAGCCGAGGTTGATTATCTAGTTTGCTGAGTTCCTTGCGAAGGCATAGTCATTGTCTACTATACTGTAGGCACTCACAAGGAACATGTTGGATCGTTTCTTCTTTGCCACAGTGGCCACAAGCTGCGGTGTCCGCCATACCAATGCGGAAATAGTAGGCGTTGGTAAACGCAACGCCCAACCACAGCCTACATAAAATTGTCTGGTCTGCTCGGCAAAGCCTCGAGGGGACTTGAAGACTTAACATAGGGTCAAGCGAGTACAGTCAAGCATGCTTGAAAAACGGCTGATTCCATTGGGATGTGGTTTGCTGACGAGCAAGCCAGAGGAGCTTTCGTGCAGCATCTGACGTAGTACACAATAAAAAAAAATAACGAGTAAAAAGGCTGTCTTTTTGTCCCACAACAATTATCGTCATCAGGCTTGCGTGCGCTTCCTTTCTTGAAAACTCGGCGCTGGCCACTTTCCTATCGAGAATGCTATGTAAGCCTGATAATGCGAATGTCAATCGTGACCGGAATGTACCAGGCGGGGGCGATAGCGCAAGGATGGAACACAATATAGATGACGATTATTGTTGTAGGACAAAACGACACCCTTTTTACTCGCTCTTTTTTTAGAATGTAGTATTTCACGACCATCTGCGTAGGCTGAGCGGGCAGCTTGATCGGCCCGTTCATTCCTGATGATTCCGCTGTGACTGGGTAACCACTGAAATGTAATTTGGTGCCTTTCCTCAGTCAGGTGGTGTAAAACCTCTGCTATCTCTAGTACTAGAGCTGCTCGTGCGGTCCACGGCGTAAGGCTGAGAGTAGAGACTGCAGTGCCGCTTTCAAGTCGCAGAAATAGTCCACTTGCCTGTAGGTTGATCAATAACAAATCGCAACGCGGTATGAAGCGCTGCCGATTCTGCTGCCGTTGATGTTGTTGCGCGGGTTGTCTTGAATCTATTCATCATGACCACCCTTGGTATCACGACTGCTCCGGTTGAGCTGTTCGGCTGAACCGATTCATCAGCCTATATATATATATATATATATATATATACATATATATATATACATATATATATATATATATATATATATATATATATATATATATATATATATATATATATATATATATATATATATATATATATATATATATATATATATATATATATATATATATATATATATATATATAGATAAAATAGATGATCAGAGTTTCTTCCGGCTACCGTAATAAAAGTTATAAACTTCGAGAATAGTGCAGTATAGGAAACAAAACAATAAAATATTTATTTATTGTGTTATTGTGGCCAGTAACAATGCCAGAATTACCCGCTCGTTTCCGGCGGCTCTCCGTCGCTCCTTTCTAGTTTCTCTCCTTCTTCTGCTTCTTGTTGTCTGTTGCTACCTCGTTCGCCCGCTTGTCTTTTTCTCTCTCTCTTTTTTTTGGAGGGTCTTTAAACTGTGAGGGTGACCCTCTGCTACGGGAACTTGTATCATTTCACTTACATCCTCCGAAGAAGGCTGGTCCACCAGCCGAAACTGTTAGGATTAAATAAATATTTTATTGTTTTGTTTCCTATACTGCACTATTCTCGAAGTTTATAACTATATATATATATATATATATATATATATATATAGATATATATATATATATATATATATATATATATATATATATATAGAATCTTGATATTTTTCATACAAAAGAAGTAGTGTGAGATGCTTATGAGCCAATGACAACAAAGTGGCTTTTTAATGGGCGCCAGGTATGGTAATATTAATAATTGGTTGAGCGAGGCACCATGGCGGAGTCACAGTTCTAGCGGCAGGAGAGAACGAAATTGTGATCGACTCGCCATGTGCGGTCACTGTTTTGCAGTAAGATGTGCGTGGTTGGTCCACTGGTAGAGAGGCTAGATGATGTCGAGGAGTTCGAATAAGGTGTCGTATATGTGGCTCCAGCACTTCAACATTGATGTGGGTCTTGATGAGGTGGTTCCTTGTGATGGCAATATTTGCCGCTGTTGATGCACTTTGGGGCAAGCCTAGACAAATCCGGAGTGCTTGAGCCTGGACACTTAGAAACATTCGTATACTTGTTTTACTTGCGTTGGTTAACGCTTGTAGGCTATACCAAAATGATCCAAGGAAAAAAAAAACCTGTATAGTTGCAACAAAGTGGCTGTGGACAATCCCTAGTTTTATTCAGCGAAGAACTTGAACAAATGGCAGATGCCTGTCAGCTGCCTTTTCATGTAAAATACATGTGGGCTCCATGAGAGGGCTCTGTTAATTATAACACCCAGGAACTTGTACGATCGGAGGTAGAGTATCATTTCGCTGTTTATTAGAACGCTGTAATTCTGCATTGTTTTGCGCGTAAATGTTACAAGTGCACATTTCTCAGAAGAAATTTCCACACCTCGTTTACGGAGGTAAATAGCAGCTTGAGTGGCCGCTCTCTGCATTCGCGCTCGCAGCTGTAGACGTGTTACTGCAGACGTCCGAACGTATATGTCATCCGCGTACATTGAAAATCTGACATTACTTGGCTAAAACACTCGATTTACTATACCAACTTGTCTTCACCTAGTAGGCGCATGCAAAATACCAATTATGGTCCTTGTCTTTTTATTTTCTTGTTATCTAATGGTTTTTTGGGACTATAATCACTCTAGCTGAGGAACCGACCTGTTCACATGCAATGGCGTGTTCACATACCTTAGGAGTGGTGAAGCGTGCCGCATCGAGATAAATACAGTACTACTCCTGCCTCAAACGTTGTGTTGAGGCTTCACAACATCAATAACACAAAAAGTCGTTCAAAAGAACGACGACCGCACACTGGCCTGGATATCTCCTCTTCTGCCCAGCCTCACGTTCCCGTTGATGGATGAGGCCGCTGAAATGGGTGGTGCACGTTTTTTTCTCTCTAAAAGTCGGGTTCCTTTCGCCGACAGCCAGTTTTTGCCGCATTCTCTGAATAACGGTGTGCATGCCCACTGTTTCTCCGTGCTTTACTTCTTTCTGAGAGCTCGTACAAGTGCGTGTGGTTGTGTTTGGACGAGGGGAGAGAAGAGGGGAAAGGGTGCAGACTGTGTGACGTAGTACATAAAACAGACGGGCTTCTAACCTCGAACATAATCTATAATGCGACCTTCACGATACTGCCTGCACGCGCAGAAAGGTCGAAAAAAAAAACAGTGCGGTTTTTTTTTCCTTTCGCTTCTTCGACTACTCTACTTCAGTGTTTATCCTCTACTGAAGGTGACGGGGAAGAGGGGGGGGGGAGTGAAACAAGACCCTGTTGTGGGGACCTGAAAGCGAGGCAAATGTTGGGTAGTGTGCGTGACAATGGTGACGGATGGATATCGCAGTGCATTCGTTTTGTTTTTATTGTTTTGCGAATATCTAGATGTATTTTTTTCTCGCTGGTCAAATAATAACAAACAGTGAACAGCCAGAGATTGAATGCGGAAGAAATGAAAAGAGAAGATGGCGCAAGCTAAACGGAAAAATGGAGAAGCCTGGCTTGCGAGAAAGCGGGCGAAACAAATGGAGCACCCCGCTCTCACATAGTTTGTTTTGCCCGGTCATCTTTACTTCTTTTCTTTTTTGCAGAGTATAGTTTGACCAGCTTCTGCAGTGACCGACGGCACATGGCGGCGGCCGCGCAATATATGTATGCGTTTATATGGCATACGGATCTGCCGTGGCTCGCAGTCGTTCTCCGGAAACTCCTGTTTTGTTTTTTTTTCTCTGTCCTTTTCGACTCTGCCAGTATATTTCGCACCATTTGTCACGGCCGCATATATACTTCATTGCGAGCGTGACACTCGCACTGAAGTTGTGCTATAGGGAAAGTTCCGAGGCATTTGTGTGTGTGTGTGTGTGTGTGTGTGTGTGTGCGTGTGCCTGTGCGTGTGCGTGTTTGTTTGTGTGTGTGTGTGTGTGTGCGCGTGTGCGTGTGCTTACGACCAATGTCGACGCATGTGGCACTCACAGCGTTCGTAACTGCGATGCAACGTGTGGCGGACATCGGCTTTTGGTTTTAAAACTTAATAATTATTTAGTATTTTAGAATATCCCTGGGAATATTACATTACGTCATATTATAACTCACACGCGTTATAAAGAGCCACTTATCTCCTTTCTCGTATCATCTCTCTACTTTGGAAACTGGATAGGTGTTGCCAAGTCTGCACAGTTATTAGCTGATGACGAAAAGGGGTGCGCACGTGAGAACGCACAAGCTAGGGGTCTCTATTATGAAAACGCCAACACCCAGCACTTGAATTAACAAAAATTTAGGTTTGGAAGTGATTTTAGCTAGTGACTGCTAGCCTTCGCTAATAGAAAATTCGCTGTGGCCTAAAGGTATGCCTGAGGGTGCGTAGGAAGAGGTGCGGTAATCTTATTGTAAAGCTTGTTTCTCTGTATGGTTACGCATCTCGAGTCGTGCGGCTAGTTTTTCCTCCATCACCCAAGCGCGCTGCTTCCCCTTGATTTTGTCCTGACAAAGTCTGGCTTCTTTTAAACAATCTAAATTACTCTCTATATCTGCCAACGCATCCCACGGAGCCACCAACCCTTCTACATGTAAGATGCAACGCTGGCTCCTTCTCTGTTTATAGAACGCGGTTTCACTAGCTCGTCCTCTGTTATGCAACGCGGTTTCACATTGTTATGCATCGCGGTTGACGTCATGCCAGATGGCATGGCGCGCAGCGCTGCTAGATGCGGTGGTTTCAAGGCAACGGTTCAGCTTGCGATGTGGTCACAGGTCACAGCAGAACGGTAAGAAAACGGTGACTGTAGGTTTTGCGACAATATTCACAGGCTCCGTCACGGATTCGCCTAAAATGATTCGGAGGCTAAAATGACTTCGGGTAGCACTTCTCTGACCACTACTATATTGATATTATTAATAATGACCATCATTTAGGAAGCTGCAAGTGTCTATTTCATAGAGCGCTTGTACCCTTGTCTCAAATTTTCTATTTGTTTTACCAGCAATTCTGGGAGCTGCCGCTCCCTCCTTGCGAGAATGGATGAAGAAGCTTCTCAGGATTTTCGAGGTGGACAACCGCTACGTCTGGCAGCGGCTAGGAAACGTGGGACCACCTCAAGTGACACAGCCAGCGAGGCAACGGAGCTCTATTCCGACGGTTTTGAGTCATCGGATGACGACTACATAGTCGTCATGAGCCGCAATGCAAAATGAAGACTGCTGCGAACATCGTCGACGACGTGTGTATCCACCGTGCAGGCTACCGCGCAGCGTTGGCCACACACTATACTCTTCATGGCTGTGGACCCTTCAGCCAACTTACGGCGGCTTAACAGGCAAGTCCTCTCTGCATACCTCGAAGGACTCGCTCCAAATGAGAATAAAGACGTCAGGATCAACTCACAGAAAAATGTTCTGGCAGTTGATGTTCTACACCGTAGTGCGCTGCAAAGCCTACAGAACATCTCGGAAATCGACAGAGTCACAGTTAAATCAGTGATTCCCACTGACTGTAAGGGCAGTGTTGGCGTCATTTATGACGTGGACATTTCCATTCCCTCTGACGATTTCCCAATCTTGATAAAGCCAACTACAGACGACATCCTCATCAAGCACACCACAAGGCTTGGTCAGTCACGATGCCTGAAGATTGTTTTTAAGGGAGACCGTCTTCCCCCACACGTCAAAGTTGGCCACGTTCGCCATCAGGTGCGTCCATACATACCGAAGCCCCTACATTGCTTCAGATGCTTCAAGATCAGACATGTAAAAGAAGTATGTACCAGCAATGTCGTGTGCCCGCGGTGTGCCGAACCTCATTCAGAAGACACCTGCCACGAAACTGCGTTCAAATGCTCCAATTGCCACGGCGCTCATAAAGCGTCGTCTAAATATTGCCCACGAGTGAGAAATGAACGCGCGGTGCTGAAACGCATGGTGCGCGACAATTCAACGCACAGGGAAGCCGCTGGTACTGTCAGGCAACATCGGCGTCACCACAGAAGATCATCACGCAACGTGACATCTGCCGATAGAGACCCGTCATCTCAAGCAAGAAGAACTGGCCCCCCATCGTCAAGCTCTGTGAAGACGGACACACCGAAAACAGAATCAGGGTCAAGACTCCCACCTCGTGAAGAGTGGCCATCACTTCCATGAACACAGCCTGTTTCAGAGGTGCATCAATCCCCGCCAACCTTGATTGCCAGGTCATCAACATGTCAGGTCATCAACTGAGGATTGCCAGGTCATCAACATGTTGCAGACCCTTATGAGCGCAATGCGCATGCTCCTAAGCAACATGAACACCCCATCAGCGCAGAGCGCACTCCAAGTGCTGGACACTTTGAGTCCGGTGCTTGCAGCTCCAAGGTAAAACGATGGCCCGCAACATGTTATCCTTTCGAGAGGGTGTCAAGAACGCATCTGTCCTTCAGTGGAATGCCAGAGGACTTAGGGCACGTATGTCCGAGTTCCGGCAATATGTACTCACGAACCAGTTCTCCATAATTGTGATTTGTGAACCGAACCTGTCAGCTCAGATGAGACTGTCTGGATGAGTGCTTTATGTCTTCTACCCACGGAGAGCGCAGCAAGGTCGTTGTGTTCATACGGCACGACTTAACTTTTGTTCATCACCCTGTACCCCCTGACGAAGAAAACCAGTACGTTTGCCTAACCGCAAAAAACAAGAAGACCACATTCACCATCATCGGAGCCTACATACATCCATCAAGTCGTCTAGACCATGAGCGCTTGCGCGGAATTTGGAATTCAACTTTCGAGCCATGCGTGATAACTGGTGACTTCAATGCCCACCAATACTTATGGGGAAGCTCCAGGGTCAACACTAGAGGTAGACAGTTAGTGTCTTTCGCTTCTGAATGTGAACTTATCCTCGTGAATGACGGCAGCTCTTCTTATCTGCGCGCATCGGCCTATAGCAGTTGCCTGGACCTCACTTTCGTCTCACGCTCGTTCACACGCAGAGTGCACTGGTTTTCGGATTTGGAAACAAGGGGTAGTGACCACATTCCAACATACCTGAAGATTGACTGCTTTCCAAGTGTCAAGTCCTCCAGAGCCGTCCAGTGCACCGATTGGCAAAAATACAAGTTATTCATGGAAAACTATGTTGGCGCCTCACCTTTCAACCTAGAGGACGCAATAAAGAGTGCCCTACAGTCAACGGCGCGTTCGCTTCCAGCGAGCTCATCTCGCACTGATATGGACATTGATCTCGAAGAAACTCCGAGCGATTTGTCGTCGTGCAGAACGACGTTATAGACGCAAGAGGTCACTTGATGATCTGAGAGTGGCCAGACGGACACAAAAGAAAATACATCGTCACATGGACAAGTTGGACAAGCAACGATGGGTATCTTTTGCGAGTCTTTGGATCCCAGAAAGCATCTGTCACTAATCGGGAGAACTGTCCGGGGTCTTCGTACAACCATTACTCAGCGCTACTCATTAAAATCTCTGGCACTTCACTTACGCTGCGAAGAGATTGATGGCGCAGATTCTTTCTGTCGAAGGATTGCCTGTGGCTCAAATTCCACTGGGACAAAGACGCCCGACTTTTCTGTATCCTCACGTGATCCCCGAATGGAGATTTTGTTTTCAATGGACAAACTAAAGGCTGCGCTTGCTTTGTGTAGACGTTCTTCAGCGCCAGGACCAGACGGCATCACTTACCGTGCTCTGTGTCACCTAGGAGATCAAGCTCTGCAGGCACTTTTGCAGCTGTACAACGACTCCTGGCAAACTGGCATGGTTCCACAGGAATGGAAGTCAAGTCGCCTGATTCCACTTCTCAAAGCCGGCAAGTCACCCTTGGACATTTCCTCGTACCGCCCGATTGTCCTCGCGAGCTGTGTGGGAAAAGTTATGGAAAGGATGATTTTAACGCGTCTGGACTGGTACTTATAGTTCTACAAAACATATCCAGATGCCATATCCGGGTTCCGACGTGGCCGCTCGTCAATTGACAATGTAGTTGACTCGGTGACATAAGTAGTACACCAGAAGGCCTGCAAACGGTTATCTGCTGCTCTGTTTCTTGACGTTAAAGGGGCATACGACAATGTCACCCACGAAGCCATTCTAAGCGCACTAGAAGGAGTGTGACTCGGTGGCAGGATATATACGTAGGTTCAGAGCTACCTACAGAATAGATCATTTCACGTGCAGGCAGAGAATGGCCCGACACCCGAGTATTACTGCAGCCGAGGAGTCCCGCAAGGCGGAGTGCTAAGCCCGACGCTGTTCAACCTAACACTCATTGAACTAGTTGGCAAGCAACCAAGCAGTGTACGACTTTCCATTTATGCTGATGACATCTGTGTGTGGACATCAGGTGTGACTCGACTTCAACTTCGCGCTCGACTTCAGAAGGCAGCATCAGTGACATCGTACCACTTACGCAAACAAGGGCTTGAAATCGCAAGTGAGAAGTGTGCAGTCATGGCTTTCACCAGAAAACCAATGTCCGCTTACGGCATATCAACTAACGGGCAGTTGGTGTCATGCAGCCGGAGTCACAGATACTTGGGAGTCGTAATCGACCGAAACCTGTCTTGGACATCACACGTAAACTACGTGAAAAAGCGGCTGACTGCCATTTGTCACTTATTCAGGTTTCTTGCTGGGAAAAGTTGGGGAATGTCTGTCGAGTCTATGTTACAGCTGTACAAGGTATTATTTACTGGATTCCTGCGGTATAGCTTACCTGTTATATCTAACACGTGCAAAACGAACCTGCGCACAATCCAAAATATTCAAGCCCAAGCGTTTAGGATATGCCTCGGTTTACCCCGATGTGCATCGACAGCTGAAACAATTGCCATTGCACAGGACTACTCGATCATGACGCACATCACCATTGAAACGATGCGTACGTACCTCAGGCAACATGCTAGGAATCCTTCCCACCACTTGGCAACCCTCGCTACTGAGAGGCCCCGCACGAAATTTAGTGCAATTGTCTGTGCTCATCGTGCGTCATTTACGTCAGGTTTTACGCCTGCTGAGAAACTGGTGTATCCTCCGTGGGGCCTGACACTTCCACAAGTACGTGTTTCTATTCCAGGAATACAGAAAAAATCAAATTTGCCTTCATCAGCCATAAAACAATTGAGCTTGAGCCACCTGCACGAAATGTACAAGAACCAAGTGCTCATATACACCGATGGTTCAACCAAAGCGTCTGGTTCTGGTGATGCGGTGGTGATTTTAGCTAGAGGAATCACTCTGCGAATCAAACTGTCACATGTAACTACGTCCACAGCGGCAGAACTTGCGGCTTTGCGTGGCGCCCTAGAGTACATCAAATCCCAAAGACCGAGTAAATGGGCTGTGTTTTCCGACTCAAAACCAGCCCTACAGAGCATGCAGTCAGTCCTTCGACGAGGTCGCCAAGAACAATTAACTTACGAAGTTGTCAAGCTTGTTCACCACGTCACAGAAACAGGCCATGAGGTCAAGTTTCAGTGGCTTCCTGGCCATTGTGGGATCAGTGGCAATGATTCCGCCGACAATGCCGCTCGCACATCGCACCAAGAAGAACACACCCTTCCGATTCCTTTGTCAAAGACTGACGCTGCAAAGCAACTTCGTCCCCTGGCACGTAGTCTGAGTCTGCAGGAGTGAAACACCCCAAGCATAACACATACGAGACTATACCAAATAAACCCTCGACTGGAACTTCGACCTCCATCCGGACTTCCTCGACGTGAAGCTTCACTTCTTTGTCGCCTTTGGTTGGGGGTTGCCTTTACAAAAGCATGTAGAGCCCTCATCGGATTGACTGACAATGCGGAATGCGCCGTCTGCTGCACCAAAGAAGACATCGACCATCTGATATGCCATTTTCCTCGATTTGCCTCTGAAAGACAGAAGCTTTCGGACGCATTGCGACAATTGAACGATCAGCCACTCTCTGCAGATGCTACTGGAATACCGTCATCGCCTTTCGTCGGCTCTCTGCCGCGGTGGTGTAGTGGCTAAGGTACTCGGCTGCTGACCCGCAGGGCGCGGGTTCGAATTCCGGCTACGGCGGCTGCATTTTCGATGGAGGCGGAAATGTTGTAGGCCCGTGTACTCAGATTTGGGTGCACGTTAAAGAGCCCCAGGTGGTCTAAATTTCCGGAGCCCTCCACTACGGCGTCTCTCATAATCATATAGTGGTTTTGGGACGTTAAACCCCACATATCAATCAATCAATCCTTTTGTCGGCTCAAAAAGCAGTCAAAGCGGTCTTGTGCTTTTTGAGGACTACAGGCCTATGTGACCACCTTAAACTTTTGTGTAGTGCCACCGCTGCATACGCGCCCGCCGATTGACTGACAATCCTCCTTTTTTTCTCTCTCTCTTTCTCTTCTCTTTCCTCTCTCTCTCATATTTATGCTCCCTTTTTATTCCCCCAGCGTAGGGTAGCAAACCGGGCATGTGCCTGGTTAACCTCCCTGCATTCCCTCTTGTTGTTTATCCCCCCTTTAGGAAGCTGGAGAAGTCATGTCAGAGGAAGCGCACTAGCTGTAGGAGTAAGATTGAAAGGTTGGGCGAGTAGAAATCGACCAGCACGTGGGAAACCAGCATACACGCAAGCGATATGTTCTAGGTGCCGATATTGCTCATAACTAATTATAGCGCAAAGCTTTGTGAAAGCTTAGAACAAAAAATTGACGTGATTTGAATAGATTCATTCTAAGAACTATCCAGAGATAAAAAAAATACGAAGGACACAAGAAGTGCACACAACACGCGCTGACCCCAGGGATTTTTTTAATCATAAATACACAAAAAAGTAAACAATAGACGTCATCGCATCACGTTACACATGCTTCAAATGAAAATAAATTTTCTGGCTCTAGACCATTAGTTAAACATGCGCAGAGCGAGTTCCGTGCCGAATTCTCTGGTGCAATGAACAAATATTCGTAATAAATGCGAAGCATTTCTTTCCCCATGTCACACAGGTCCCGTTAATTAGGGAGGCGATCGCCGGTATGATTCCTAGGGCCGAAGTATCGGCCCCCCGAACCGCACCACGAAAGCGTGGACAACTTAGAAGTGGTCCTTTTTGGCGCGCAAGCGGACGCCGGTTGTGGCCCAAAGAACAAGTCAGAGCCGAGAGTTGATAAACAAAACAGAGTTATATTCTCAGTAACAGCAGATCAAAAACAATACACAAGTATGCACACTCCACAATAGTTGAGTACAATATGTGTCCCTCCAAACAACGTGCTACACAGTACAATCAGCCACACTCGAAACAACGGACACTGACAACAATACGCACTACAATGCAGTCACATGCATTGAACAACCAAGACACTTCAAGACTAAAGATATATGAAACCTATTCAGTCCAAAGTTCTTGGAACAAAAGTCTGGATGATACTCTTCCGAGAATCACTCACTCAAAGTCCAGCATTGTCGTCGTTCCGCTGCCCTCAAAGTTTCTCATCCAGGAAACATTGCCGAAGTTTCTCTTCCAGGAAACCTGGCGTCTTCAATTGGCCACTCTCCAAGCTTCAAACTTCTTCGCCGAAAACACGTCGGCTTCTCACACGCAGCTGTTGCCACGCGTCTTCGCTCGATAGCGGTAAACACACACTCTTGCCTGTAGCTCGAGTCGTCACCCCTCAGGTGGAAATCATCTTCTTCTCCTGCTTTGTCTCTACGAACAAAACCTTCGCCGACTACACGGCGGAATCCCTACGCGCTCTGGCGCTAACTTTCGTCTTCTCCTTCGAAGTTTCTCTTCCAGGAAACCTCACGTCTTCTCCTGCTTTGTCCCTACGGACAAAACCTTCGCCGACTACACGGCGGGATACCCTACGCGCTCTGGCGCTAACTTCCGTCTTCTCCTCCGAAGTTTCTCTTCCAGGAAATCTCACGTCTTCTCCTGCTTCGTCCCTATGGACAAAACCTTCGCCGACTACACGGCGAGATACCCTACGCGCTCTGGCGCTAACTTCCGTCTTCTCCTGATCTCTCGTCTCGGCTGCTCGATTAAATACCTTCCGCGCGAGAATCCAGAAAGTTCTCATCATTTCGTCGGCGCGATGCGCAGCGAAGGCTGGGGGGGGGAAAGGTCGAGACGATACGAGGCCCGTCGGCGTCGGATGACTCAACCCAGCATTACCATGCCTCTTTCCTTCTAGAAATTTCGAGTGCTTGCTCGGCCGCCAATGTGGGGTGAGGAGGTTCGTCAGCGAGCCCACGCTTCCGAGGGAGAGAGTCGCGCGCCCGGGAGTCTTTAAATGTTTGTTTTCTTTTCTCTTTTTTTTTATCGTTGACCTCGCGGCGTCACTCCGGCGTTTCGACGCGAGAATTCGGCAGCACGCCCTTTTTGAGCGCTCGTTTTGTGACACTGCCCCCACTTTAAGAATATTATCTCATAATATTCAAGACCACACAAACGAGCGCGAACAGTCACCACACACTCTCACAGACTCTAACACAATCCGTCGCTCATGACACTTCACATTCACAATAGATCACTGAATACAATTTTACATTGTAATTCAATTCTACAACACATGAAATATAGCCACAGGTACATGATTGCAACACTCCATCACATATTCCAAACAATACAAATGTACAAAGTTCTCTCATTACAACAATAGTACAATACTCTACATCACATAACCGTAACAAACATTTTGACTCGCTCGACATACAGTTGTGACACAGAACAACAACCACATTAACTTAACATATAGCACTGTCAAACAGAATCCGGTTCGACCCCAGCACTTATCCTGTGTATTTCGAGCTGTACTTGCGTACTTTCTTGTGGTGCTCGCTCGGTCTCTTCCTATTGTTTTTGCTCGTTTTGTTCCGGCGAGCCCCTTCCAACGACGGTATCTGAGGTGGCGTCTCAGCCATCGTTGTCACTTCCGACACTGCTAACGGGTCATGACGCTCAACCGATCCTACTCGGTTATTCACCCGCTTGTTCACGTCCCGACGTTTGGCCTGGCTGGACAACTCCGTCACCTTTACACTGTCGGTCGGTTGAGGTCGTGCCGACGTAAGTCCAGCTGCCCGGCCCGTGAACTCATTCAACATGATCATCTTATCATTCATTGTCTCTTGCACTGCGGCTTCACCTTGGGCTCGAATGAGATCCGTCACGGGATGCTCTTCCACTGTATCTCGCGGCCGCTGGGTTGGCGAGGGCTCTATCTTCGGGTCTTCCCCAAAAAGTTCTGGATCATTTGGCCCTCGCGCCCCGTCGATGTTTCCGATGACGAGGTCGTACAGGGGGGTCGTCATGCATAAAGCAGTAACCTTCCCGCTGAAGTACGGGGTTTCCACCTCAGTTTCTGCTTCGGGAAGCATCCAAACCGTACGGTCAATTAGGCAAACCGGTTTCGTTTTGCCTGTTAAATCACTTTTCCGCACCAAATTTCTTCGCACGATAACAGTGAAGCTACTGGTATCTCTTAAAACCGTAATCTTTTTGTCCACAACTTTTCCAGGCAGCGTTGGCATTCCCTTCGAAACACCGGTTAACTGTTTTGTCATTACAGCACCCACAATAGGGATTTTGTCCCCATTTTTCAACTCTACAAATCTGTCGGTGACGGCATTATCCTCGGATTTCGGTGCTGCTAGCACACAGAATACCTGGTGAGTTTGACTCGCTCCGTTTCGACATGCGTCTGCTTTGTGCCCAGTCTGACCACACATAAAACATTTCACAACCGTGGGGCTCATGAAGTTAGTTCGGCAGTTTTTAGCACGGTGACCTACTCGGTTACACAGAAAACATCGCGGAATGCTCTCCGGTGCACGCATTTTTTCTTCGGGAGCCGATTTCTTCGAATCTTCAGGACACTCCTTCTTGACCCTGGCCAAATTAGTGCCACCTTGCGCTTCCAAGAATTGATCAGCTAATTCAAGCATGTCCTCAAGTGACTTAGCTTTCCTCTCTTTCAAGTACAGCGACAGGCTTGGGTGGCAACTAGTAAGAAATTGTTCTCTAATTAGGAGCTCTCTAAGTTCATCGTACTCCTGCGCTGTCCCTGAAAGTTCAATCAATCTGTCGAAATAATGGCAAAGTCGGGCGGCATACTGCGTAGTCATCTCCCCATCAGCTGGCTTTGCTGTCCGAAATCAATCCCGGAATCCTTCCACAGTAAATATAAATCGCTTCAGCAAAGCAGCTTTCACATTTGCATAGTTGGCTGCATCGGTCGGCGTCAGCCTGCCGTACACACTGAGCGCTTCACCACTCAAGCAAGTACTCAAAGCAGTTGCCCATTGATGTTCCGGCCAATTCTGGCTCCTTGCAATCGTCTTAAATCTATGAAGGTACGCGTCAAGGTCGTCCTTCCTCTCATCAAACGCTACGAGCAGCTTGCTTGGGTTCAAGCGGAAGCCGTGGTCTTCCCGTTCGCTGCTTTCAACTCTAGCTTGGACCGGAGTTTCACTTCGCTGTTGCAAACGGAGCCGCTCGAGTTCCATCTCGTGCTGTCACTGCCGTTCCCTTTCCTCTCTTTCTTCTTTCAGCTGTCGCTCTTTTGCCTCTCTTTCTTCTCTCACCCTTTCGGCTGCCAACTTTTCTCTCTCCAGCTACAACTTCAATTGCTGCTCTCTTTCTTCCTTCGCTCTCTCAGCTGCCAACCTCTCTCTCTCCACCGCCTCTTTCTCCTTCTGGCTTACCCACTTCCGCAGTTCGGCGACAGAAAGACCCATCTTCTAACCAAGAGCTACTAACTTTTTGAGATCCATGGTGTCTCGCAAATAAAACCTTGCCGCGTGCAAAAAGTATCTGCCTAAATCAGTCTATCGGAACAATCTCCTGCTTTTGTTAACGAGAACACTGAGCAACACACAAAATCGTTCCGATAGCACTATCAACAACTCGAGCCTCTTTCTCACTGCTTTGGACACACTGTGCACCAAAAGGTCCTATCGCGGACGCCAGAAAAATTGTCACACAGGTCCCGTTAATTCGGGAGGCGATTGCCGGGCTAATTCCAAGGGCCGAAGTATCGGCCCCCCGAACCGCACCACGAAAGCGTGGACAATTTAGAAGTGGTCCTTTTTGGCGTGCCAGCGGACGCCGGCTGTGGCCCAAAGAACAAGTCAGAGCCGAGAGTTGATAAACAAAACAGAATTATATTCTCAGTTACGGCAGATCAAAAACAATACACAAGTATGCACACTCCACAATAGTTGAATACAATATGTCTCCCTCCAAACAACGTACTACACAGTACAATCAGCCACACTCGAAACAACGGACCCTGACAACTATACGCAATACAATGCAGTCGCATGCATTGAACAACCAAGACACTTAAAGACTAAAGAGATAGGAAACCTATTCAGTCCAAAGTTTTTGGAACAAAAGTCTGGATGATACTCTTCTGAGAATCCCTCACTCAAAGTCCAGCGTTGTCGTCGTTCCGCTGCCCTCGAAGTTTCTCTTCCAGGAATCCTCGCGTCTTCAATTGGCCACTCTCCAAGCTTCAAACTTCTTCGCCGGAAACATGTCGGCTTCTCACACGCAGCTGTTGCCACGCGTCTTCGCTCGATAGCAGTAAACACACACTCTTGCCTGTAGCTCGAGTCGTCACCCCTCACGTGGAAATCACCTTCTTCTCCTGCTTTGTCTCTACGGACAAAACCTTCGCCGACTACACGGCGGAATCGCTACGCGATCTGGCGCTAACTTCCGTCTTCTCCTCCGAAGTTTCTCTTCCAGGAAACCTCACGTCCTCTCCTGCTTTGTCCCTACGGACAAAACCTTCGCCGACTACACGGCGGGATACCCTACGCGCTTTGGCGCTAACTTCCGTCTTCTCCTCCGAAGTTTCTCTTTCAGGAAACCTCACGTCTTCTCCTGCTTTGTCCCTACGGACAAAACCTTCGCCGACTACACGGCGGGATACCCTACGCGCTCTGGCGCTAACTTCCGTCTTCTCCTGATCTCTCGTCTTGGCTGCTCTATTAAATACCTTCCGCGCGAGATTCCAGAAAGTTCTTATCATTTCGTCAGCGCGATGCTCAGCGAAGGCTGGGGGGGGGAAAGGTCGAGACGATACGAGGGCCGTCGGCGTCGGATGACTCAAGCCAGAATTACCACGCTTCTTTCCTTCTAAAAATTTCGAGTGCTTGCTCGGCTACCGATGTGGGGTGAGGAAGTTCGTCGGCGAGCCCACGCTTCCGAGGGAGAGAGTCGCGCGCCCGGGAGTCTTTAAATGTTTGTTTTCTTTTCTCTTTTTTTATCGTTGACCTCGCGGCGTCACTCCGGCGTTTCGACGCGAGAATTCGGCGGCACGCCCTTTCTGAGCGCTCGTTTTGTTACACTCCACTACAGCACTTTTATCATCTATCTATCTATCTATCTATCTATCTATCTATCTATCTATCTATCAGTCTACGCGTGGCTGCTTCCGTGATCACGCGCATAACTTGGCGTGAAGAAGATTAGTATGGGATGGTAAGATGGCTTTACGAATATGACGCGCTAGTGAATACATGAGTAACGTCACAATCCCATCGCGTACATGGTCAAATACTTTCCGCCAAACAGCTGTACATACTCGCGGGTGGGTAAGTGCCACGGGCGATTCGCTCTTATTGCATACAAGGAAACACAGTGACACAGAGAAAAGAGGGAAAGAGTAAGCTGGCAACTGCCACCTGGAGGGCAACACACCTGCTCACTCTTTTGGGAGGAAGAAACCGAGGAAACGAATATAAGAGGGGAGAAACAAGAAAAAATTGGGAAGTAAAAAAATTAAGAAGACTCAGACAAGTAGAGTAAATAATTAAGAAAAATCTCACTATAAAAAGGTGGCCTGGTCCGCAGAGGTTGCTTGTGTCAATCGCCGCCAAATAAACACCAGATTATATATACAATGAGGGACTCGAAGCATTTCGTGGGGTCGTGGTGTCTGTACACTGGTAAGATCCACACGCCATCACCATGCATCGGGAATTGTTGTGAACGCCCGCGAAACCTGAAAGTCTGAGCTCATCATTTTTTAAATTGGCTTCTTGGAGAGCTACAATATCTGGTGAATTCTTCATTGCAAGGAGCATAAAAATGAGGTCAGCATGGCGCGGTTGAAGAGACCTGAAGTTCTATTGCAAGGCACGTGTGGACGGAGCTTGCGACGGGTGTTGATGTTGCTTTCAGTGAGTACTGTCAAGAAATAGAACGGGAGCCTCCAAAAGTTGTTTTGCGGCTAACGCTGCTGGCGTTTGACGACCGGCTACGATGGATCTGATGACGTTAACAAGCATCTTAAGCATGGTGAGAAGTTGGGCATCATCGTTAAATGGAGCCATTTCTTGCGCCTTGTTTACAGCATTTTCTACAGCAGACATGGCCTTGGCGGAAGCTAGTTCTGACACTTTATGAGGCGTGATCTTTGCGGAGGTTGTGTCCGACGGCTTTGATGGAAGCGCCAGCCACGATGTTGTCGAAATGCTGAAATTGCGCTTCCCTCCGCGCTTCAATTCACTCTGACTGTACTATTCATTGGAAGGGGAGTTGCATGCTGTGTTGTGCCATTTCCAGCTACTTGATGCGTTCTATGGCTAGGCATCTTTCTCCCGATGCCATCGTTTTAGCTTTTTCCTTCAGGACCTATCATTTTTCTGTTTAGCTTGGGACAATCTTTGTTTGTAGCCTAGTGTTCGCCATTACAGTTAGGGCAGCGAGATGTTGCACTTTAACAAATTTTTACGTTGCGATTCGCGCCACCTTTAGCGCAGGCCAATACACTTGTGCAGAAACCCAGTACAAGCTGAAGCTTGAGACATTTGCAGTATTGTAAAGGTTTTGGTATGAAAGGTCCGACCAGGCACCCCACTAGTTCTGCCTTTATGTGACTAGGTAGCTTTTCGCACCCGAAAAGAATCTTCACACACTTTGAAGAGCCAAACCTTCGAGTGTCGTATACACAACAGATGAGAAGATGGTGCAAATCCTGCTAGGTATATCTCAGCCTTGCAACGCCAATGCTTGGGCTCTTATTCCACATGGTGCTAATATGACAGCTGGTGTTATAGCAGATGTAGACCTAGATTTTTCAGACGGTGTTTTGAAAAGTATGATCGTTTGCACACCACGGTAAGCCCAAGAATGACGAAAACAGACATGGGTAACTTTAACGCGTTAGCGTTAAGAAAAAGCCGAGATTGGCTGCGTTGACCCGAGATATGTAAAATAAATGTCAGGCTCCCAGCAGGAATTGACCCCATTATTCTGCTTGGTAATAAAGTATTCTACCACAGAGCGACACCCGGCCTCGGATTTACTTTTCAAACACACACCAGTGTTCGTGAAACGTCAAACCTGGTTGCAGTGCTGGCTATTAGGTTTTATAGGCATTACACATGTACTCCTATGATACAACGATAAAGCCGGGTTAACTTCAATTTTATGTGCAATTCACTGAAGTTTATTCATGTAGCAGTGTCCACGGCTACCATACTCACGTGCATTAGCACTTCGTATCAGCTAATCACTTCTGGTGTTGCTAATAGATGCTGTCAGCATCGTTGTGCAATAAGAGCAAACAACTTATTATATGAACATCTGCAATCGTTTAACATATGTCTGTGCGCGCAACATTTGTATTCATATCTAGCTTCATCTGATAGCGTGTTGCTCAATAAAAAAATTCAACACGGTGACCTACCCTCAGCATGCTTCGCATAAACGCGAACTTTGGCATACATTTGCTTAATACAGCATTCGCTTTTTTAGCGTAATGAGTTGTGTGCTTTTGTTCACACGGGCGCACATTCCGCACTGACTGTTTGGGGAGGAAACAACGGTTTACACTCCACAGCCCTTGGAAACAATTTTGAAGTGATTTAAAAGCTTGTGTGCATTGTAAATACAGTGGTTATTTTTTGTTTTCCGCTGCTTTCAGTGGGTGCTGTCTTTTGCAGCTGTGATTTTTGGACTATAAATTTTTCGCATGCTATAGCAAATGTTCCGATCCTATTCTTGGCGTAGAAACTATGGTGGATATTGTGTACGCATGTTCTTTTTAGTCTGTACAATTACTGTATGAGAGCGTGGTTTCTTGTTTTATAAGCTCAGGATGGGTACAGAAGATATGAAGCGACACACATTACACGAACCCACGGTACCATGTGGAAAAAAAAACATCTTGCCGAAAAAATTATCGACGATTTCCACATAAGGAGAAAGAACGAAAGACATGTTAGCCAGTCATCGATGAAGCTTTGGAATCATCGTCATCATAAACATCATCATTACTATCAGCCTGGCAAGGACCACTGCAGGACAAAGGCATTTCCCGTGTTCCGCCAGTTAACTCGGTCCTGTGCTTGCTGCTGCCACTTTACAGCCGCAAACTTCCCAATTTAACCTACCCACCTAACTTTTGATGTACGTAGCAATGCACATAAAGTTGTAAAAGAGTACGTATACGTAGGACAGCTAGTAACCGCGGATCCGAAGCACGAGATTGAACTAACTAGACGAATAAGAATGGAAAGGAGCGCAATCAGCAAGCATTGTGAAATCATGACTGGTATATTGCCACTATACCTCAAGAGGAAGAGATATAACAGCTCCACCTTACTGCTACTTACCTATGGAGCAAAAACCTCGAGGATTACAAGGAGGATTCAACTTATGTTGAGGATGACGCGCCGAGCAATCGAAAGGAAAATGATAGGGGTAGTCTTAAGAGTCAAGAAGAAAGCAGAGTGGGTTAACAAACAAAGCGGTCTTAAAGATATTATTGTTCAAATAAAGAAGAAGAAATGAGCGTGGGCCGGGCATAGGTAGCGCGTGGGCAGGACAACCGCTGGTCATTAAGTGACAAGATTCCAAGAGAAGGCAACCGAGTGAAGGGGAGACAAAAAGCTTTGGAATGAAAAATGCCAAATGTGAATATTTGGTCAGCAGGTGAGGTAATCTGACACACAAACAAAAACAACTTGTGTTCTTGTTTAGATAAGAAACAAGAACAAGAAAAGTTTTTTTTTTCGTTTGGAGCTGATGTCACGTGACATGGTGCATTTTCTGTTTAGTTTTCTGTTGTATTTCTGAATACAAATCAGTTGGCAGTTAAAGCTTGTCATGTGCACCTCTGCCCTCCTTTGTCCTTTGTTTGATCGCTGTGCACCCCTAAGCCCTGTAATGAGTTCCCAGCATTCATCAACCTACTCGCTGCGCAATTCACACCCTGCGGCGTCATGTGGGATTCCATGCATCCGCCGCAGCAACATTAGCTCTGTCAACGTGACGTGACACCGGACATCGCGACCATATACGGTCTTTTTTCCTCAGAGACTTTTCACACGCGTGGCTCTGTGGTGGAATATTTGACTGGCCCCCATACTACCTCGATGCGAAGTCAGTTCGAACCCTTATTTTGTTTCTCTGATTTTTATCGCAGTCACGTGAGTTTTGATGCACACCTCATTTGTTTTTTTACGGCGAGCGTCTTTTGAGGCACTCAAGGCTTTATAGCCTTAATATGCACAGATTCGACAATAGCTCATGGCTCGTGGAATAAACAACTGGTGAGTTACTTTTTTTAGAGGGGAACGTTTTAAGGAGCCAGACAGACGTATGCTGTCATGGGCTCTAGTATGCAACATACATTATGCCGCCGTCGTCGCATGGCATAACGCTCCATGTGTAATGCTCTCAGAGAGCGCACGTTCCACACCATTAGGAAGTCTGACACCTCAACAGGGAACCCTTTTTTTAATAAATGAATATTAAGAGAGGTTGGTGACAATGCGTAGTGCCGGTTGCTCCTCTTCTCTTGCATAAAAATTGACATCGCATATTTGGTAGCAAACACAATGCTATACACAGATACTTAGCACAACACTTACGCAATGAGTCCACGTTTTTCAATACTGAAACGTGTCCACACCAGACAGAAACGTGTCCACACCACACCAAAATGTTTCCATGCCATACAGAGTTTGTGAAAACGCAAGTATTCATGCCAATTCACGTGTCCACACAAAACATGAAAGTTCTCTAAAATGGCAAAGGTGATGATGTAGTTTAAGTATTGAACTGTTTTTTACAAACGTTTGCTCAGAAATATTGTAATGAAACGGAAAAATATGGTTATGAAACATGTGACATAGAAAATCACGCAAAAAATCAAATAGAATGAAAAGAGAAAAAAGAATAGAAAGAAAAACAGAAAAATAGAAAAAGAAAGAATATGATGTAGAAACAAAAAGCAAGCTGGAGAAAAATAAAGTAGACTGCCTAGCTGCGCAATTTCCTTCGACTTGACTCTTTTATTGAGAAGCTGCTTAACCGGATCTTTCTTCTGTGAATTCGAGAACAGAGCTTTACCATTCTCCCACACAGACCGAGAGGTGGCTTGGATGCCACATCACTCTTCTTGTTGTGGTAGTTACCCAGACAGACACCCTTATCAATGCGATTTTTTTCTCTTTATTCAGTTTTTTTATTGGTAGGATATACGCATTAGCAGCATTGTCGTTCATATTCGGCGCACGGCGTTTGCTGAATTGCTCCACTGCTTGACGCTTATAAAGAGAGAAAATTGACGACGTCTCAACTTTCTTAATAACCGACTGTTTGCGTTCGACATCTCTTTTTTTGTGCCAGTTAGTATGGTCAGAAGAACTTTTCTGTACCTTAACAGGGACCCAAGGGAGATAAAGAGAAATATCCAGATGTTCATTAACACATCTTCTTGTTTGCCACCTAAAATTAGGACCCGTGTATCGTGAATCGCAAGAACAACTAATTGTGGGCGAAACCGATGTGCCCTAATTCAGCTTTGATATTGTATTATCAATGATGTCCTTTCTTCAGGTCTCATATAGGTATTGCGATGTTCCATAGTTTCTATTTCTTCTTATTTTCTCGTTTATTACTGCCAAGTGGACACTTTCCGTCATAGTACAAGAAAATTCAACGCATTTTTTCTCATCGTATTTTCGCTCCGTTTCAATAATGAACTTATTCCTGTGCGATTTGTGACACGAGTGTCGTATATACTACCTCTACATAAAAAAATTTGTCTAAAGTTAATCATCAAAACATCAGAGCCTGAGTCAGTAAAGACATCTTACACTAGAGTATTACTCCTAAGAGAAGCTTTCAGCTATAGACTTGTTGCTGGACATTCTATTATCCGAATTTGCTGGCCAATGGCAAAGAGTGCTTACAATTGTTAGTGTCGGCAGGGTTTTTTGTCAAAGGCAGAAAGGCGTCACAACTGGGAATCCACGCGCACTAAAGATTGGTCGAGTCCGAACGAACGTAAGCTTTGCTAGCAAAGCCTAAATGAATATTAAGCCATTACGTGCTTCTGACAACGGCTTGTCGATCGTTCCCGGCTTTACAAGGCTTAAATGTTAAGTAAACATTTCTCACAATCCAAGGTCTGGTGCCCTCAACAGTCAATATTATTTACATTAACATCTCCTTATCAGAACATTACCATCAAATATATTTGCAGTTCAAACATTGACAAGGCTTGACTGACTGGGGGCAAATATTCGTACACCAAGATTAAAAAAGGTGCAAGAACACGATACACAAATGAAGCATAGGTACACGAGGACGAACGCCGGGCTTGCAACACACCTTTCTTCACGTCGTCTCACGCATAAACACAGGCACGCGGTTACAGAAAAAAGCGAAAAGGACACGTATGACGCTTGCCTATATATGTGTGTACCCTTGACATTTTGTGTGACCACGTGTCTGTGTATATGCCTGAGCCGACGCGAATAAAGATATGTTGCGATTCCGGCACCCGTGCTCGTGTACCTACGCTTCGTTTGTGTATTGTGTTCTTGCGCCGTTTTTAATCATGAATCCACACCAGTTTGCTCAACTGTTCCTCAACATGACTCATAAACTATTTTCATTTCCTCTTTTCCTAATGCGTTTTGCATTTTTAGTTGGTTTAAAAAAGAAGTCAATATTCAAAAATGGGTTTTGGAGGTATCCTACACACTTCTGACATTTTTATGCTCTTACAGTGCACGTTGATATTACAAGAACTTAAGCAAAACGTAAAATGAAGCAAGGTTGGCTCGTGAATACAGTCCTGAAGGCGTGAGGCAGTCGTTTCGGTAGTGTAAAAAATAAAGGCACATTCATAAGAGAGTGTACGCAGACAGGATGGGTGCTGGCGTCCTGTCTACACCGACAGGGGCGCCGATATCCGGCTATAAAACCTACTCTGAGCCTCCTTTTGCATGATTAAGAGGGGTGGCCCCATATTCAACCCCCTCTCTGTACAAATGCCCATCCTTACAACTATGAACTCTCGAACACTTGGAACCAAGCTAGAGAGGCCTAACGTGGTATAGTGTGATAATAAATTACTACAACGTGGGAAGAAATTAGAATATCACACCAAGAACGACAAGCACTTCGATATATATGTATACTTTCAGCATACCACAACAGCACAAAGATTATTATTATTATTATTATTATTATTATTATTATTATTATTATTATTTGATTTGCAAACACGTATACACAAGGACGCAGAGGAAAGAGGATGAGAGCAAGCTGGCAACTGCCACCTGGAGGGGCACTACGCCTGTTCTCTCTTTCAGGAGGAGGAAAGAAACAGAGAAAACAAAGATTAGAGGGGAGAAAGAGGAAAGAACATCAGGAAGAGAAGAAAAAATTACGAAAACTTTGACAGAAATCAGTTGAAAGAAGAGAGAGAGTTTATAAACGGGCGGCCAGGTCCGTTTGGCTCATAAATGTTAGGGAAGCTCGGTGGGGCTGGTCGCGTCGGGAAGCACTACCACTCGGAAAGAGGTAGTCGTGTAGGGTCGTGCACTTGAGACCTAGGAATTTATATTCCTTAATGTGCAAAGACCGCTGCGTAGCAAATGTGGGACAGTGCACTACGACATGCTCAAGTGTTTCGCAGGAGCCACAAGCTGCGCACAGCGGGCTGTCCACACGCCCTTGACGGTGTAATCGTTCACGCACCAGCACAAGCCCACTCTTCGTTTGTACAACAGCGCTCGGGAACTACGAGGCAAGCTACGGCCACGAACACGGGGAGGGAACGATCCATTCGCCACACGCTGGTCTGGGTGCTGCTTTAAGAGGTGTTTGCGTTATAAGCGGACGAACGTTGCCCATCGTACATAGAATTCCCGGACAGTCACAGTCATCATGGTTGCATGACGAAGCAAGGCGATCTGCTTCTTCATTGCCCGCAATACCCATGTACAAAGGTACCCACTGTGCAGCTAGGCATACCTCACATGACAGAATATTGTTAATGGATTCCATGATGCTGCTCAGTTTAGGGCTGTCGGTCTCCTTGCTGGTGAGTCTGCTAAGGGCAACACGAGAGTCGGTGAGGATGACAACCTTCGATGCTGGTAACCTTTCTTGTACGTACTTAAGGGCGACATCAATCGCGGCTAGCTCGGCCGTCACCGCCGATGAGGGGTGTGGTATTTTCAACAACCGCCTGATATCGGTTGAAGGGCACAAGAAAGCTGCAGATGCGCTCAGGCCATCGCTGCGTACAGAAGCGTCCGTAAATTCTTTTGCATAGTCATCGAAGTTTTTAAATAAGTGTGAAAGGGCTAATTGGTATAGTTCCGAAACAGGTTGGTCACACTTTTTGCGTATTCCTGGAATTTACAGATGGGTAGGGAAGACACATGGTCTTTGCTCTGTCAATGTTGTCAAATGAATGGGTTCACCGGAATTGCCAGTAATGTCATTGAACAAAGCCGCCATTTTACCCGTTTGAGAAAGTGGGTGCTGTAACAGCCTGTTAAGAAGTGTCTTGCTATGTGGGCTCGGTTCAGACGCTCAATATGATGTAGCGCTCTCTGGTCATCTTGCAGCCTTAGCGGCGACTGGTGTGCTTCAGTCAGTAGTGGAATGGATTGTGCTTCACGAGGTAAGCCAAACAATACTCGGAGGGCAACACGATGATCCCGTTCCAGCTGAGACATTAAAGCAGGCGGCACATTCAAGACTGGCAAAGCATACATCACGCAAGGGAGTACAGCTGAATGGTAAACCTGTATTGCCATCTTCTGATCAATGCCCTCACCCCTATGTCAAAAGACAATGCCAGACATCGTTCCGTAACAATTTTATATGGACCTCCATGTGAGATGGATGAGTAAAAGTTTACCCTGGCCGAGCAGCGTCATGCACTTAGCCTCTGTTACAGTTGCACTGCACCAGGCGAAGATGGTGTTACGTACCAAGCCTTGCAAAACATTGATGAGGTCTTTCATCAAGTATCCTGGACGAATACAACAAAGTGTGGCAAAAAAGTCTGATTCCTGCTGAATGGAAATCGTCTGTGGTAAGCCAATTTCAAAGCCTGGTCGCCCTGCACAATTCCTGAAGTCATACCGGCCAATATCATAAATTCTAATATTACGAAGCTGATGTAACGTATGGTGCTGTTTCGTGTGGACGCCAGATTATAAAAGCTCACTTTCTTCCCTCATGTCATGAGCGAATTTTATTGCCACCATTCAGCTCTCGACAGCATAACAGATCTTGTATCATCGCTCTAATCTGCTCGAGCAAACAGAGATTTAGCATATGTTCTATTTCTTGACATACAGCAAGCGTTTGACTTGGTGCCACATAAGGCGATTATTTGTGTACCAAAGAATGGGGGAACTTTAGGTTGTCTGTTACACTTTCCCCTTGATTTTATATCTGAGCGCACAATGAAAGTGGGCATTGGAGTAGTACAGAGTCAACCTCGCGGTGTTAAATGTGGCGTCCCGCAAGGCAGCGTCTTGTCACCGCTTCTCTTTAACAGTGTACTTGCAGGACTTCCAGGCCGACTACCGCAAGAATGTGACTTTTGTATGGGCACAGGGATTTATTATCATGACATCGCACTCTGGGTCAGTGTCCGTCGCACCATGGTCCACGTCTTCCTGGTATATTACGGCGAGCTCTGAATGCAACTTCAGAATACTTGGTGGAAGTTTGCCCGCAGGTTTCACCTGCGAAGTCAGCTGCCATCGCGTATCATCCAAGGCAACGCGCTCTTCAAAGCCGCAGCAGGCTTTACCTCGGAGACACACCGAAACAGTTGGTACACCAACATCGCTACCAGGATCTAATAATCGATGATCGCCTTTCTTGGCACCCTGCTGTTAAAACTGTGAGGCGAAAAGCACTGCACAAAGATGGACGCTCGAAAAAAACACACGACAAGCGTGAACTAACAATCGTCATAGTTTTCCCGCGCTTTTTTTTTCATTAGAGGAACGCGCTGACAATATCCACAATGCGAAAACCGACGCTCTCTCTCTTTTTTTTTAAACTGTAGCACATGGATTGACCCCTCTGCGTCTCCTGCCAAGCGGTGGCGTCTGACACCTCGTGTGCTCAATGCTTTTTATTTTGTTATTTATGGGTGAAGCTTTTTACGGTGTAGGTATGTTTATCTTAACCCAGACGACACCCCACTAGTAATGATGGAAGAAGTCAGAAAATCTTTGGAGAGCATGCTAAGAGGCAAAGCTGCTGGTGAGGATCAGGTAACATCAGATCTGCTGAAAAATGGAGGACAGATTGCGTGAGAAAAACTAGCCACCCTGTTTACGAGAGGTCTCTTGGCGGGAAGAGTACCGGAGTCTTGGAAAAATGCTAACATCATCTTAATACGTAAGAAAGGAGATGAGAAGGACTTAAAGAATTACGGGCAGATCAGCTTGCTCTCTGCAGTATACAAGCTATTTAGAAAGATAATTGCTAACACAGTAAAGAAAACATTAGAATTCAATAAACCAAAGGAACAAGCAGGATTTTGGCCAGGCTACTCAACAATCGACCACATTCATACCATTAGTCAGGTAATAAAGAAATGCTCAGAATATAACCAACCACTACACATAGCCTTCATAGACTATGAGAAAGCGTTTGATTCAGTAGAAATATCAGCCTTCATGCAGACACTGCGAAATCAGGGCGTCGATGAAGTATATATAAATGTCCTTGAAGAAATCTGCAGGGAATCAACTGCTACCACAGTGCTTCATAAAAAAAGCAACAGCATACCAATCAAGAAGGGTGTAAGACTGAGGGACACAATCTCCCCAATGCTATTTACCGCGTGCTTACAGGAGGTTTTCAGAAGCCTAGAATGGGAGCAGTTGGGAATAAGAGTTAATGAAGAGTACCTTAGGTTACTGTGCTTCGCCGATGACATCGCATTGCTGAGTAACTCAGGGGACGAATCGCAACTCATGATTACGGAGTTAGACAAAGAGAGCAGAAAGGTGGGTCCTAAAATTAATCTACAGAAAATGAAAGTAATGTAAAACAACGTCGGAAAAGAGCAGCGCTTCGAGATAGGTAATAGTGCACTTCATGTTGTAAAAGACTATGTCTACTTAAGGCAGGTAATAACCACGCAGCCAAACCACGAGAGTGAAGTCACTAGAAGAACAAGAATTGGGTGGTGCACATTTGGCAAGCACTCTCAAACTATGGCAGGTAGATTGCCACTATACCTCAAGAGGAAGGTATATAACAGCTGTATCTTGCCGGTACTTAGCTATGGAGCAGAAACCTGGAGACTTACAAAGAGGGTTCAGCTTAAATTGACGACGACACAGCGAGCTATGGAAAGAAAAATGGTATGTGTAACCTTAAGAGACAAAAAGAGAGCAAAGTGAATTAGGGAACAAACGGGGGTTAAGTATATCATAGTTGAATAAGAAGAGAAAAGGGACATGGGCCGGGCATGTAGCGCGTAGACAGGATAACCGCTTGTCATTAAGGGTAACTAACTGGATTCCCAGAAAAGGCGAGCGTGTTAGGGTTAGACAGAAGGTTAGGTGGGCAGATGAGATTACGAAGTTTGCGGGTATAAATTGGCAGCAGCAAGCACAGGACCGGGTTAACTGGTGGAACATGGGAGAGGCCTTTGTCCTGCTGTGGACGTAGTCAGGCTGATGATGATGTCTCCCGTAGTTGTTTATCATAATATATGTATATATATATATATAATATATATAATATATTATATATAATATATATATATATATATATATAATATATATATATATATATATATATTAATATATATATATATATATAATATATATATATATTATATATATATATATATAATATATATATATATAATATATATATATATTATATATATATATATATATATTATATATAATATATTATATATATTATATATATATATATATACATATATTATGTATATATATATATATATATATATATATATATATATATATATAATAATATATATAATATATATATATATATTATATATATATTGTAATGACGAAAACCGAAACTGGAACTCTCTCTGGCACAGACTCGCATGCTAGGAAGGAAGAGGAGGAAGACGAAGTCAGAATAAGAACAGCCGGCCTGCAGCAAAGGCGTTGTCTCTTATTTCTCGTCGTTACAATGGCGCAGTCGACGAAGAAAACGGCTTACGTCTCGGTTTCGTCATCCAGAACGCCCGCCGACGTGCAGCCGCGGTAAGCGTCGCTTGAGGACGGCGTCAAGCCCTCCTCGGCAGCTGTTTACTGACACCACCGTTCGGGGACGGCGTCAAGGCCTCCTCGGCGGCTCCAGCACCCGTTACCGGTACCAGTTCACGATAAGGAACGCCGTCACGCTTCTTCGCTGATGGAACCCGCAAGGCGTCCGTCGCGGCCAGCATCGATCCCAGCACCGACGGATGGCGTCCAGGCCTCCGTTGTGGTTCCGGGAAACTTGTCCTGGGACGCGACACGGCGCGGCAACCATGCGCACGGGCCTCTCTCACCTAGGGATGGCGTACATGCCTCCTCCATACCTGGCAACCTGTCGGCGCTTCAAGCACCCACCGTGTACGGCGTCGAGGCCTACCCGGCGGCGCAAGACCGCTTCATCTACGCCACAGTACCAGGTCACAACTCATCACACGGGTTCCGCTTGCCTGGGAATGTCGTTGACGCTTCCAGCGCCCTGGAACCCATGTCCACGATTCCTACCACAGCTGGATTTCCAAGGGACGCCGTCCACGCGTCCTTGGTCAGCAATTGTACCACCTCGAGTACCGCAGTCACTGTATCCTCCGCAGAGGCGGGCCTTGGCTCTTCGTGCGGATCACACGACAGCGCAGCGGAGCTGCAGCATACCATCGCGCAACTCCGCGTCACGACCAACGCCCTCATAGCGTCGAGCTCCCAGCTATGTCCTGCCATCTTGCCAACATTGTGCGCACTCAATGCCATGTTGGCTGCGGCCGCCTCACAAAACTTCGAGGTAAGCTCGCCCGAGAACCGTCGCAATCTCGGGCGTTCTCTCACGGAGGTATCAGAGCAAGTGAACTGCTTGGCGTGGGCACATTTCGGAGTTTTGCCCGCAGTCCCGCCATCGCCGATTTCCTTCGAGCTACCGGAGTTTCGCGGCTTCCAGGACGATGCCAAGGAATGGGTGGCAACCGTCAACGCTGTCGGAGATCACGCAGCGTGGACGGACCAAAAGAAGTGGGGCATGGCCATAGACCGCCTTCGGAATGCTGCCGCGGCTTGGCATCGATACGAAGGCGTGCGGCAGACATCCTGGGTGGACTGGAGTGACAAGCTCATAGCTGCTTTTGGACGGAGTCACCATCACCTCTCCACGACCACCCAGTCTTACGCGACCGCTACCGAGAATAGATCCCAGAAGGAGACCACCCTCGCGGCTTCAGCTGTATTTTGCAGCTTCCCGACAGCCAATTTAACCACCTACCCTGGGACGAACAACCCTACAGTGTTGACCCTCACTTCGAAGCGCCATCTCCTGATATCACGTCAGTCTGTGGCCGAGTGTGCGGACGTCTGCCACACGCTAAGCGCCGCCTCCTTCAAAGTCACTGTCAGCAAAGACCTACCAGAGAAGGTAATACTTCCGGTTAGTGACAGGTCATCTGACAATGAAGGCTCTACTGCACGTGAAACTATAGGAATAAGCAGCTTGAGCATGAGTCCGACAAAGGCAGTGCTGCAAGAGCACGCGTTGCCTCTCAAGCTGCTTATTCCTATAGTTTCACGTGCAGTAGAGCCTTCATTGTCAGATGACCTGTCACTAACCGGAAGTATTACCTTCTCTGGTAGGTCTTTGCTGACAGTGACTTTGAAGGAGGCGGCGCTTAGCGTGTGGCAGACGTCCGCACACTCGGCCACAGACTGACGTGATATCAGGAGATGGCGCTTCGAAGTGAGGGTCAACACTGTAGGGTTGTTCGTCCCAGGGTAGGTGGTTAAATTGGCTGTCGGGAAGCTGCAAAATACAGCTGAAGCCGCGAGGGTGGTCTCCTTCTGGGATCTATTCTCGGTAGCGGTCGCGTAAGACTGGGTGGTCGTGGAGAGGTGATGGTGACTCCGTCCAAAAGCAGCTATGAGCTTGTCACTCCGTGTAATGACGAAAACCGAAACTGGAACTCTCTCTGGCACAGACTCGCATGCTAGGACGGAAGCAGAGGAAGACGAAGCAGAATAAGAACAGCCGGCCTGCAGCAAAGGCGTTGTGTCTTATTTCTCGTCCTTACAATGGCGCAGTCGACGAAGAAAACGGCTTACGTCTCGGTTTCGTCATCCAGAACGCCCGCCGACGTGCAGCCGCGGTAAGCGTCGCTTGAGGACGGCGTCAAGGCCTCCTCGCCGTCACGCTTCTTCGCTGATGGGACCCGCAAGGCGTCCGTCGCGGCCAGCATCGATCCCAGCACCGACGGATGGCGTCCAGGCCTCCGTTGTGGTTCCGGGAAACTTGTCCTGGGACGCGACACGTCGCGGCAACCATGCGCACGGGCCTCTCTCACCTAGGGATGGCGTACATGCCTCCTCCATACCTGGCAACCTGTCGGCGCTTCAAGCACCCACCGTGTACGGCGTCGAGGCCTACCCGGCGGCGCAAGACCGCTTCATCTACGCCACAGTACCAGGTCACAACTCATCACACGGGTTCCGCTTGCCTGGGAACGTCGTTGACGCTTCCAGCGCCCTGGAACCCATGTCCACGATTCCTACCACAGCTGGATTTCCAAGGGACGCCGTCCACGCGTCCTTGGTCAGCAATTGTACCACCTCGAGTACCGCAGTCACTGTATCCTCCGCAGAGGCGGGCCTTGGCTCTTCGTGCGGATCACACGACAGCGCAGCGGAGCTGCAGCATACCATCGCGCAACTCCGCGTCACGACCAACGCCCTCATAGCGTCGAGCTCCCAGCTATGTCCTGCCATCTTGCCAACATTGTGCGCACTCAATGCCATGTTGGCTGCGGCCGCCTCACAAAACTTCGAGGTAAGCTCGCCCGAGAACCGTCGCAATCTCGGGCGTTCTCTCACGGAGGTATCAGAGCAAGTGAACTGCTTGGCGTGGGCACATTTCGGAGTTCTGCCCGCCGTCCCGCCATCGCCGATTTCCTTCGCGCTACCGGAATTTCGCGGCTTCCAGGACGACGCCGAGGAATGGGTGGCAACCGTCAACGCTCTCGGAACGACTGAAGAGCAGAAGTGGGACATGGCCATAGATCGCCTGCGGGATGCTGCCGCAGCATGGCACAGGTACGAAGGCGTCAGGCAGCAGTCCTGGGCAGAATGGAGTGCAGCCCTGATTGCCGCTTTCGGACGGATTTCCTGTGACTCCAGCAAGTCCAGCTCGATCTTCCCCGAGGCCGAGGATGGAGCCCAGGCAGCGCCCCGCCTCGAGGCTGCAATCGTTCGTTGCAGCTCGTCAACGGAATGCTGCCAGGAGTTCCCTGCTGCTGACCCTGACCGAAGTGGCTGGAATCCTACACTACAGGTCCCGGACTCTGCATCGGTATTCGACCTGAAAATACCCCCACCAGACCTTCGTCCGGAGATACGGCCCTCGCGCTCGTCGTCTGAGGACATCGAGGCACTCAATCCTATTGTATTAGACACAACTGAACCCTACCAGACCACGATGGGGCCAACGCTGTTGACTTGGACAAGATGCCGCTAGCAGGAGATACAGACTCCTGCAAAGTGGCCGCGTTGGTTTAATCTCGTCGGTTTGAGCATCCTGTCGCAGTCGTGTTACAAATGCTGGAAATAGTCCACGCTGCACCGTCACCTGCTGCACTGAGCGTCGACGCCTGCGTTGCTTGCGGTGTGGCAAGGGGCGTCGGGGTGTCTTTGTAGTCATCTGAGAGCCGAGTTCAGGTTGCAGCTTGAGAGGCAACGCGTGCTCTTGCAGCACTGCCTTTGTCGGACTCATGCTCAAGCTGCTTATTCCTATAGTTTCACGTGCAGTAGAGCCTTCATTGTCAGATGACCTGTCACTAACCGGAAGTATTACCTTCTCTGGTAGGTCTTTGCTGACAGTGACTTTGAAGGAGGCGGCGCTTAGCGTGTGGCAGACGTCCGCACAATATATATAATATATATATATATATATATATATATATATATATATATATATATATATATATATATATATATATATATATATATATATATATATATATATATATATATATATATATATATATATATATATTCACACAAGGGGGAAGTGAATTAGAGACTAAATGAGAGCCAGCCAGAAGGAGAGACACATTGCAGACCCCCACACACACTGAGAAGTCATTTAAAATAAGTTGGTTCAAGGGGATGGAGAGGAGTAACTAATGGATAAAATAGGAAAGGTACAACCGCGAAATACAGCGTACGCACCAGCTCGCCTAACACCAGCTCGGATGTTTCTCACCGCACAAGTCTAGGTCCGAACAAGTCTTATCGAGGAACCAAGCGAATGTGATAAAACAGAATGCAAGAAGCTGCAGCATCGACAGTATCATGCAAGAGTTACCACCACCGCCACCAACCAAAGGGGTCATCGTGCGACAAGGGATGTGAGAAGGGCTTGTGCCGCCATGAAACCATATAGCGACGGAGTTCGCGGTGGCGCGAGATTAAGCCCACTCGCGCCACTGGTCCTTTAATTAATTTCCACTGCAGCCCCGATTTTTCCGGTCTGGCGAAGCTGTCTGCAATTTGTGATTGTGCGGGTGTGTGTGGCATCACAGAAACAAGCGTGCAGAGAGGCAATGCACCCACTCTGTTGGCGCGTGTTGTGTGTGCGCGTGTGTGCGCGTGTGTGCATTCGTGCATGATATATATATATATATATATATATATATATATATATATATATATAGAGAGAGAGAGAGAGAGAGAGAGAGAACTGGTAAAGACTCCCTGTATGGTTAAGTACAATTTCCTCGTGACAGCGTTAGAGCGCTCGTTTCGCAGAAAGTTTGTTCATGGCGTTGACGTCGCTGGTTGGGAGCTGAAAACCTGTGAAGTCCGTGAAAAAAACTTGAACACACACACACACACACACACATATATATATATATATATATATATATATATATATATATATATATATATATATATATATATATATATATATATATATATATATATATATACAAGAGCATGTGTTACACAAGAGCATGTGTGTTTTTGGGGGGTCTCGAATATTGACATATATAAGCGCGCGATTTTTATGCCCTGTATTCCCAGACGAAGGCCGGTCCCACGGTCGAAACGTCGGACTAAACTGTGCTGAAACGTTCGTTGTGTGTGAATTACTCCTTTTTCTATACTATCAGAGCCTGCGTGATACTTCCTATAATCCCTATATATATATATATATATATATATATATATATATATATATATATATATATATTCATCCGACAGAGACGCACCAATACATCGCGGTGGTCTACTTATACGCTTGACAAAATAAACTACCGACATACTAAATAGAGGGATGTTGTATAGTCCATGCCAGCCAGATGGTCGTGCTCAAAGCCATTACGATGTCAACACAATGGTTAGCAAACTAGACTGGGTCGAGGTAATCTAATTTGTCCCTCAGTCTGCAGAGCAAACAGTAGCCTACACATCGGCCTGCTACGAAGACTCAGATAGAGGCTCTCAGGTGGAGCAACGACAAAAAAGTGAATGTCTTAAAATCAGTAGTTACTTCGAAGGCACGATAGTAGGCGGTAGCGGAAAGAGTACATGAGTTTTCTGAACAAGTATTACTAGGGCTATTCTACTTTCTGACAAAAATAATGGAAGAATGAACGACTCCGTGCTCTTGCAGATGGCGCTGGTGAGCGCCATCTTCGTAGGCTATTGCTGAAAAAAGAAAAAAAAAACATAGATGAAATTGTTGTATCAAAGAATTTTCAAAAAAACACATGTACTAAAAAACTGCTGGAAGTAATCTTGGAACTCAAAACGCCGAAGAACGCGATTGTGGCTTTGGTGGCCTAGATTCTTCTTGTTTGCACTAGAGCTTTCGAGCAGTTGATCTATAATGGGGAACGGGTGTTTGCACTGCGCGTAATATGGCGGCTGACGCTGGTTGCTCAACGTGCAAGCCGTTATGAAACAAGAAAAAGAAACAAATCATGAAACAGGCCAGCCGGAGAGCACGGATTATCAGATTCACCATAATGGAGCTTCAGAAATATTAGATATTGACCAAACAAGTCACATTTAGGTTTTGATTTCTCAAGGGAAGCAGGAAAAAGAAAAACAATTGTTTTCACATAATCCGTTGTAGATGTAGGGTGCTTTTCAAAAAAGAACTGCGCCACCTATAGCGTTAGAATGGGTGGTGATAATTGAATTGCATGCCATATCCATATAGCTTGGAAGGTACATATAGAAGACGGACTATTGAGAAAACTAAGCTAAGCGTATGATAACCATAACAAAATTTATTTAATAAATGTAACTCTGATGTTGCAGTTAGCTCCGGCGATATAAGTATTTGAAAGAACATGAGAATATAATTGCACCAGTGCAGCCATCCTGCGTAACCCTTAACTTGGGTATTAGCTTATTATTGAGGTGATTGATCTGTTGATAGCGCACATAAGCTGCTCACTTCCCTTGCACGTAACATGCTCCCTGCATTCCGCTTATTGTTCAAAACATTAGTAAAAGCGTGCTGGTTCTCTTTTATTTGTTTCTGTCGCACATTTTCAGGACTGTGTGGTCGATAGGTAGACATAAGGTGCGAGCCAAAGCTCATGAGCTGCTCATCAAGTGTGACGGCTTAATGTTCTCCCATAGTAGAGTGCATAGTACTCTAAATTGTTGACCATTTTTTTCTAAACACACTGCACAATAAACTCAGTTGGAAGTTAGCGCTCGTATTCTTTGTGTTTATTTTTCGTCGTTCCAAGCTCGCGCTATAACATTCGTCATTAGCAGAAGATTTTGGAGAAACATGTTTTTTTTTTCGTGTCTGTATACACAGTCAGAAGAAAACGCCCTTGCGGCAACTGCATCCATATTTGAGCATATTCATGTTGAAGGGGCTCTTTATTTAGAGATTTACCCTAATGTCGGATCGTTATCACGACTGCTTTTAAAACATACGACTGTAGTTTTTTTTTCCGTGCTACCACGTTTCGAAGAACGATTGACGGTCGTTTTAAACAGAAGGTCTCATGCACATTGATGAAAGAGGAATGTCAGGTCATTTCAGCAGTCCTTCCTTCCGTTTTTTTTCCTTCCTTTCTTCCCCTCTTTGTTTCTTTCTTTCTTTCTTTTTTTTTTCTTTCTTCCTACTTTACTTCCTAATATGGAAAACGTACAGCACGTACATCTTCTTTACCTCCTTTTAAACAAATTGTGTTTTCTTTCTCATTTAATTCTCGCTGGGTGCCTCAGATCGTCTTGTTTGTTAGTTTCTCCTTCTTTTCGTATATTCTTCAATTTTGTGTTCCCTCTTTCACTATCTTTTGTCTTTGTAACTTCTCTCTTCTATTAACTCTTACTCCCCCTACTCTCTTCCCCAGCACAGGGTAGCTGAAAACTTCCTAACCTTCCTGTCCTTCTATGTGTTCATTTGTTCTTCCTCCCTTGTTATTTTGCAATCTTCGAATTAAATATTAGTTATAAAATATTTTTACAGGCCGTTGTTTCATTTACCAACATACAACAGTACATTTAGGTGATGTCTCGCCACCACTCCTTTCATTTATTCTATTCAGAGTTATGTCACTGTCTACGTTCACACTTTATTTACCATAACAGTAAAAACACACACAAAATTTAGAGCTCTCTCAGCCACTCGGCATATTGGAATTCTCGCACTTTAGCTAACACGGCCGGATGAATTACGAAACGTGTCGATCACAAAGTCACTACGTTCTAATGCGAAAATAGGTTTGGAAGTATAAAGGAACGGAAATGACGCATAAAATATATCCAGAAGGTAGTGACGTGCTTACTCTTTCTTTCACGAGATACATGCATCATTTATGCATTGAATGAGACCCCCTATCTGTTGTTCTTTCGAAACTTTTCTATGATGCCGGTATTCGTGGTGTAGCGGGAAATGTGTTGATGATCTCGATGTATGGATTGGAAGAGCGAAGTCAACCCCCCCCCCCCCCCCCCCCCCATAAAGGTTGAATGTAAACACGTGCTTCTTGAAGAGGTGAATTTCCACAGCACCAGCAGTTTCTTTTCAGCGGACTTTGGAGGATCAGTGGCTGAACGGTGGAAATCTTGAGTCCTAGGATAACATTGCTTCTTAAGGCTGGCTTGAAAGCCGCGAGGGTATCTTGCGAATCGATGAACGAATAAAGAACTAGAAATAAACACCGGAAAAATCAAAAAGCTAAGGTAATGTAAGCAAAAGTAGGAGTCGGACAGCGTGGTATCACCTTCATTGCTGCTATGATGGGCAAGTGGATTTTGCAGCGTGGATCAGGGATTTTCAATGCACAGTAAAGCTTTTACTAGGAATGCCACCATGGCGCAAGCCCAGGACTTCTGTAACGTCATGAAAACGCGTCACATGCACAAGGAGTTTTTATTGTGAGGACGGCCCCATAATTCTTACTCAGGTAATACTAATAAGCTATGAAATAAAAGCATCTCCTGGCCCCAGGAAATGCTGCCAGGGCTCTTTATTATATATATATATATATATATATATATATATATATGCAGAAGAATAATTTCGGTTGCCGCAAGGTTATAAATATGAAAGTAGATGCGCTTTCACATAACAACTGTTTATTGTGCCGACGTTTCGACGGGAACCCCGTCTGCCTTGAAAAAGACGGGGTTTCCGTCGAAAGTAGGCACATTATGTGAAAGCGCATCTACTTTCATATATATATATATATATATATATATATATATATATATATATATATATATATATATATATATATATATATTTATTTATATATATATATATATGATTTGTGAGGTTTAACGTCCCGAAACCACGGTATGATTATGATAGACGCCGTAGTGAAGGGCTCCGGAAATTTCGACCACCAGGGGTTCTTTAACGTGCACCCAAATCTGAGCCCACGGGTCTACAACATTTCCGCCTCCACCGGAGATGCAGCCGCCGCAGCCAGGATTTGATCATATATATATATATATATATATATATATATATATATATATATATATATATATATATATATATATATATATATTTATATATATTGACGCATGTCTCTATGTGGACGAAAACGATGATGGGAGATTCACTGGACACGAGGCAGTTGGTCTATATATATAGCTCACTCGAGAGCGAAGAAGACGATCTTGTGGCTCAGCTGTTTAGAACACGCTGCCTTCGTTGTCTCAAGTTGTACCTGTGTTTTGTTCACACGTTGTGCCGCGGCAATATATATATATATATATATATATATATATATATATATACGTGTGTGTGTGTGTGTGTGTGTGTGTGTGTGAGGAAAAGTAGTGTATACCTAAGGGCTCGTTTTAGATGCGGAGCATCTTATACTCGCGCCTTGTAGTGCGCCGTCCGCACCGCTTCTCGAACATTCGACAGCTGACGCGCGCGCATGCGCCGTCGCGCCGTCGCCCACTCTTCCACCATCTGTGCATTCCTTCCTCCTCTACACACCGCGCGCGCTTCACTCCTCCACCATCTGTGCACCCTTCCTCCTCTACACACCGCGTTCGACATCTACAATTCTCCTGATTCTCCAGTGGACGCGCATGTGGCGTCGCGCTTCGAGAATATTCAACAGCTGACAGTGCATGCGCCGTCGTGCTGTATATATACTCAAGGTCGGTGCTCGCTCGCTCAGTTGCCGCTCGTCGGTTGGTTTGTACGGCGCGTCGACGTCCAAGGTCGCGGTGAAATGAATTCCAACGAATCCACAAACACAATGATCGACGTCCCTTCGACCAGCGCCGCCCTTTCGCATACGTGTGTACGTGTTCACTCCTTTAACACCCCCTCCTACAACCACGTTAACCAATTTAGCCATCGACCCAAGTAAGTCGCAATTTAACACCCCATTTCACAACCACGTTAACCAATTTAGCCATCGACCCAAGTAAGTCGCACTTTAACACCCCGTTAACCAATTATATGGTCCGCATCCTCCTCAGTGTTCCCCCGAGGGAAGCTGCGGGCAATTTTTTTTTCGTATTAATGAGATCTAACAAACTATAACACCAAGGAAAGTATAGGGGAAGTTGTTAGACCAAATTGTAATGTTATTGTGAAGAAATAAAAGTGGGTACAAGATAACTTGCCTTGCGCAGGAATCAAGCCTGCGACCTTCGATGAGCACGTTCGATGCCTTACCACTGAGTTAACACGGCGGCGATCGCCCCAGTCATTTTATTGGGTATCTATGTCAATTTAAACGTGAGAGTGTAAGTAAGCGCCACGAGTAGCCATGGCGGCCAGTGTGGCACACTCTTTATGAGCCTGTTTGGCGTCACGTAACACGTGAACTTATTACTAATTGGCAGCTGACCAATAGTCCCTCGTACACAACCTAAAGACACCGAGTCTGCCAGTATGAGATCCTCGTTAATGAATAAGGGAATTAGGTGTTTAGGTAAGGGCTAGTTTTTTTGTGTTTCGACACAATATTAGTGAGATCTAACAGACAATTAAGCCAAGGAAAGTATAGGGGAAGTTATTAGAACAAATTGCAGTGTTATTGTGAAGAAACAAAAGTGGGTGCTTGGTGTACTAGGATAACATTATCGTTATTCGAAAGTTGCAGGTTTGGTTCCCGCCCACGGCAAGTTACTTTTTCACCCACTTTTCTTTGGAAGCTTTGGAACCGCTTTTGAAGCTTACGAAGTCTTCGGAAGCTTTGTAATATCAATTGGTTAGGCTGGTGTGGTCTGAGCTCCGGTGAAAGAAATACATTAACGAACTACCTTTATGATAGCCCTAGCAACCACATGTCAGAAAATTGTCTACAAATCTGCAATTTCTTCAGTAATCACCAGTTAGTTAAGCAGCACGATACTGATATACGAATGATAACACACGCGCAAGCAGACAGTCTCACCAGCGCGTGTTTATGAACGCACACATAAACGTATATATGATCACCAGCACGAGAAAGGACCATATTAGGCAAATCTGCCGGTCTATACCTTAGCATCTATAGGGTAAATATTTCATATTTTTGGAAAGAAATTGGCACACCAGTTTTCAGCAAACAGATAAATTGAGTGAAGTGAGCTGAAAGGTCTATGCTAAGTCACGGCCCCATAGGCAACAAATAGCGAAATAACTGGCATTCGCAGAAAAGCGAGCAAGCTTGAAGAGTCGGAGGAGTGGCTAGTACATAGAACAGGTGGTATAAGGAAAAGTAGGCTCCACACTCTTAAAGAGTGCCGTTCGCAAGCTGAACTTAATGGCGCATCTTCATTAAATGTTCTGAAAAACTGCGTAAGCTCCTTCTTATATACTTGTCGGCCCTTTTTCTCGTGGCTGTCCTATATGCAAATAAGCCTGACGGATGAGACTCCATTCCACCCTGTGTTCATGCATGAGTGCCTTGGTTAGTTCTTATTGTCGCAAAGGTTTCTTACACCAGCACACGCATGTCGTTCGATTCCTCCCTTTTTCACCCTTGAAATATTTTCCGCAGCCGCTCAGAATAGCAAGAGTTCGCGAACACACTTTCTTCCTATGTCGGTGTGAATTTTAGTGCTGGATGCCTATCACGTATTCCCACAAACATCTTGCCCAGTTACGGCCTTCATAAATTATCCAATGCCAACGCCATGCCGCCAAAGCAGATGCCACTACATAGAGCGTGTTGTTAGGCAGACTACAATGTTATGAAGACGGAGACAGTGTTCATATAAAATGAAGCAATGTTAGATTATCTTCTAACAAATTACAGCGCTAGAATTATAAATAATTTTGGACCATGTTCTTGCATGCTGTCCTATTTAGACGCCAACAAACTTTTCTGTTTTATCATTACTTTTATGAAAGGAAAATACACATATCTGCATATTTTTCTTAATCGCAACGATGACGAAGTTTTCTAGAAAAGTTTGAATTTCTTGCCAGAAAGGAGCAGCCCTCTGCAAAACATAGGGCAAGCCATTCTTTACACAATTACACCTAGATCCACAGGTCGACACTTTCCAACACCCAACCAGCCACTGTCCAATATTCTTCGCCATGTGGCTTCCTCGAAAAATTCAGGTTCTTCGAACATACGGCAGGAGGTTGAAGAAAATTACTCCTCCTCCCCATCCTTTTATTTAAAAAAACTCTTAGTAAACGCTGAAGGGTGATATGAAAACTACCAGCTCAGAGTCTTCACACCACTATTGTTTAGCTGTCTCAATTCGTTTCTCTTGAATTTAGGCTCTCCAATGTGACAAAATACTCAAAATCATTCCAAAGTTACCAAGCTATGGTTATTTGTGAAATACAAGCCTACATGAAAATTTGCAAGTTTATGTATGTTTGGCATTTAGATACCTAACATCACTACCCAAATTAACATATTGAATACATAGTTTCGTAAGAGCACTATCGCGGTAGTGAAGCTGACACTTGAGGCACATGTCTCGGATTAGCCAGGAATGCAGACATTGCATCATATGCCGAGGGTTTGCTATAGCAATAAAGAATATTGAAATCCCACGTGCTGGTGCTATAAGCGAAGTACATTGAATTGTACTGAAAAAACTTGCTTGAGCTGTACAGAAAGGAAATAATGTCGACGAATATGCATGCCGCGTCAGGTCTGATAGGTATTTTCTCCATCAGCAGATTGACGGGAAATCTCAACTGATTGGCCAATGTTTGAGCTCTAATTGCTTTGAATGGCTGTGTTGCGAAATGCTGTCAGAGAAATACGGCCCAAAAAAAAGAAAAAGTATTTAGAGAAACTGCAAGTTTCACTTATTCGCATCGATCAAATCTGAATAGAAGAAATGTGGCGGTGTGTCGAAAGGAATATTGTGAAATATTTGCGAAAGATGCATAGAAAAATAAAAATGGGTGCTCACACGCAATGAAACCACGTCATTCACTCAGTCTGAACTGGCATGAACACTTAAAAGAGCGAACAATCATTAAAAAACGTGGTTACTTCTTTATGGCGAACAGGCGAGAGAAATCGGTGAAGTTAAATTCAGTTGGGTTCCAATAAAAAATACGAGAACGTGTTGATAAAACAGTTCTATAAAATTTTGGACGCTTCTAGCATAAATTTACTGTTCCCAACAATTCAATTTCGTCGGCAAAACTTCGAAAGCGACAGTTTCCTTGTTCCAAAAAAGCAACAAAAAAAAGCACCACGCCACTCTTTTTCCAGTAGCTCTTTTAAGCCTAAGCCTATATGGCCGAGGAATTCCTCGTACATAATATATAGCCTTTCCGCAAAAAGCATCACTGCACTGTGTGTTTGGACTGGCGTTGTGTATGTTAGGCTCGCTTGTGTCGTTTTGCCCGCATCCGCCTTGCTTCCGGTTTGTGTTCCAGTTTTGTGCTTCCGCTCTGTACCTTTCCTTCATCTGATCAAAACTGAATTACAGCGCCCAAGAAAAAACGCTCTCGAGTGTTTTCGCTCTTTCGAAAGAAAAACAAATCGAAAGCGAATCAGGCTCTCAGAATAAACATACAAAAACCAGCCGCCGTAAGTGCGGCTTGCGTTGTTGGTTTGGAGAGAAGACAAACGCCTGTTTCTCTAGAGCGCCTAATGATCTTTCAGCATCTGCATGCGAGCTATAGGAAGCGAAATAGATAGTTAGAAAAGGACATACCACTAGGAATACACGTCCACAAACAGCAGTTTCTCTTATAGAAGGCTGAACGCCATTCGATATGTTCACGCCACGCGCGTACACTTGTACTGCTTAAAAGAGAATCGTTGATAGTCGATATCCAAAGCATGCACAATACGTATAAAACGGGCTAAGAAAAAACGCAAAATTGTGTACACTTACATTCGCACAAGCACACACACACACACACGCACGCACACACGTGTGCAGACGGGGCTCTGTTAATTTTAAAGTCTGGCGTAAACACCACGGCTCACGTCAATAATATGTAATCTAACGTAAACCTGAACCACCTCTCACAATAAAAGAAACTTGCGCACGTGTACTTACAGCAAAGTGCATGAGGCAGTGGTATAGGTATAGTCCAAATTGGTGCAGCGGAAAAGCTCACTGGATTTTCTTCAGACAATAAAACAGCAAAAGCACCCATCATAAGAGAAAAGAAAAACAGGCAAAGGTAAATAAAACAGATACATTTAAAAACTGTTCTGCTAAACTTAAAGAATAACTACAGTTTTGTCAGGACAAATAATAAAATATGAACGCGATGCTTAACTCAATATTCGTAGTTTCGTCAACTCTAAGCTCCTTTAACTAGTGACCAAGGCAGTGTGGTCACTTTTTCCCCCTTTCCTCATATCTTGTGTTTTCACACTTTTGCTATAATGAAACTTCCCCACCGGGAAAGCGATTGCTGAAATCGCAAGTTTTGCACACGCAGCAGTCGATATGTTGGGAACTCCACATGACAGTGCCGCTGCTTTGGTTTTGTGAATACTGGACCAATGTTTTTCTGTTCACAATAGCCAATCAGAAGCTCTGCAATTCATCAGACATGCACTTGCGTTCACCAGTATTCTTCTTCTTCTTAAGCGCGAGTTAAACTGGGTCTACCAAAAGAAAAGCGAGGAAATGGTCTTTACGCGGCTCGAAAACTGTCGACCATCAGCTTGCAAGCACTGTTATTAAGCTTGAAGAAAAAAATTTAAAAAAGAACTGTAAGGTTCTTGAATGACGACGCCCTCAAGTTTACCTGCTGCCAAGTTCCAAAATTCAAGCTGTTCTTTTTATAGAACATAATGATGAGGAAAAAAATAAAGGTTATCCAACAACTTCACGGCAAAAAAAAAAGTTGTTCCACGCCCACAGTGCAATCTGGCTCTTTTATTTGGGTACGGCCGAGGCTGGATATTAAGGTGTCATAATTCACCCGCTGAATAGTAGCTGATTTATGTGAGCATGGCGAGAGCAGAGAAAAAAGCTCAGTTCTCAAAGTGTTCAATTGGAGAGAGTGCAAGAAGCCTGAATAAAAAATGTTCACGCCATAATGCAGATATTTAGAATATTTGTAAGAATAAAAAAAAAAAAAGACATGTCTCGATAAGATAGCTTGGAACGAGAAATACTCATAGCGCAACATACGGTGTGGGTGAAGTTTTTTGTAATCACCATCATTGCGAAGAAGGCATTCAAATCTTAAATAAAACTCAGAAAGGATCACTGCATCACGCTTCAGGTCTAGTCCATGTAATCTAGTCTAAGGTTGCTGTGTAATAAACAATCGACAGTGTTTATACGCTACCGCAATACAAAAGTGGCCTTTGGCGTGGAGAGATGCAAAATACTGCAAATATTGAAATTTAAAGTTCTAGCGCTGTTGTTGCAACGAAGAATACCTGCACACGAGTACCAAAACGAGAACTGCTGGTACGCGCGTATGAAAAACAATTTCTCAGAGATCGAAAATAATGGAGTCGCTTGCGTATTTGGCCTCGATAATAAATACCAAGGGGAGTCTTTCTTCCCTTTTTTCTCCAACATCGCATTGCATCCATCCTTTATGGTTTTTAAAACGGAAATAATGAGAAAAGGCTCATTTCTTTTCTTTAAAATCGGATTACGGCGCGTTGCATCTCAAACATGTTCATGCGGCTAGAGTGACAAGGATATGACATTGTCGGCTTATCGACCACCTCAAAGACGTCGCACACAGACACAGATTCGAACAGGAGCTCCCCTTGCTGAATTAATGTTGTACATTTTTCCTTACCGATGATTAAGACTTGCAAATTGCGTCGGCAACGAACGAAACCCCCAACGAACTAATAGATGGATGGATGGTTGCAAAACTTTATGGCAAGCCCTAAGGTGTGCGACTTCGCATGCAGCGGGCCGCTATCGTTGTGGGACAGTCAAGCCAAGTCCGACTTCTGCATAGTGGTCCCTCTGGACAGAGTTTATTTTTTCACGACCGGTTTTATCTAGCAGCTTGTTGTACACAAAGCACATCAAATTTCCGTACTTACCAATAAACTGATGTGCGCACTAATATTAACAAATATTCACATCAAATCATCAAACCCAATTGTATACAATGTACAAACTTCTGTTATATATACCAGGTTTTCACTTTCCACAGTCCTGAATTGCACGCTCGACCCTCTTCAACGTCACTTTGGTTTCTATATTTCAACGCAACATCTGCGCCCTAAAATTATTAATAACATTCCACACCCCCCCTCCCTAAACAAAAAGTCATGAATGAAGCCATGCAAGATTTCACTTAAGCAACGACGAGCCTACTGCGGAAAAGCTATAATAGTACTATGTAAACGAAATATTAAAAACCATAAAATATTTATTCGGCCCTTCAGTGGTAATCACCTGAAATTTGCTTCTTGTCTCTTATAAAAATCTCATTAGCACTTTGCACCATGTAAACAGATATGGTGGATGATAAGACACGTAAGAACAGCCTACCTGACCAATATCAATTCGTAGACAGCACCTTGAGTGGATTATTCGTGCTTTGTACAGCAGTCTAGATGCTCTTTATAAAATTAAACGTCAGCGAAAAAAGTGCAGGAAGTGAGAGAGATAAACTTCCAGCCGAAAGACATGTAGCATAACCTGAAATTGAGTACCCAGCACTTGAGAAGTGGCAGGGTGACACATAGAGAGAGAGAGAGAGAGAGAGAGGATAAGGTTGAGTGAGAGGCAGGGAGGCCACCTATAAAGGTAAACAAAAATTACGACATATTCCCAAAAGGAAAGCCCAATGGAATGCAAAGCAGCAGCGTTTTGCACCGAAGCGATCGGCGTTTTTCACTCGTGCTTCGTCGGTGTCGTTGGTCTACCGCTGCCGACGCTGGCGTTTGGCTTCCCTGGCTCGCGCTTCGTCAATGTTGCAGGCGTGATGTCACCATTCTAGAACGCAATCAGCTCTGCTTACCCTCGCAACGCCGGTGACTGCCGGGTTAGGCCCATCGCAGCGTCGGATTTTTCAGCGGGTGAAGGAGCTTCGCTTTCCGGGGTCGTTTCAATCGCGGATAAACGAGCCGAAAGAGTGTCCACTCGGTGTGCTCTCAAACGTTGCTAGCGATGGAGCAGGTGAAGACGGAGACAGGTGACACGCGGTTAGCGCATGGTAAGCGAAGGAGAAAGTGACGTCACCGTGCACTGCGAGGGAAGGCGTGATCTATTTGGCACCGCTGCAACACCTGCAGCGAAGGGAGCGTGGTGTGGTGCGTTGGCACAAAGACATGGATGGACAGCGTTATACATTCTTGACAAAAAGCTGCTGCGCATGTAATATATAGAGAGAGTACGAAGATCGACAGACAGACAGACAGACAGACAGACAGAGAGACAGACAGAGAGACAGATAGATATATAGATAGATAGATAGATAGATAGATAGATAGATAGATAGATAGATAGATAGATAGATAGATAGATAGATAGATATGGCTGAATATTTGAGCTGCAACTTTGTTGTCGCTATTAGCAAGGCCGCTTTGAGTTGTGTAAGCTTGAATATTAAGCGAGTATATTGTGTTACTGACTTACGGCATGTACAGGAAGCTGCTATACTATTCTTCTTCTTTTTCACTTTGATTCGACTGCATTGAATTATGCCCAGATAATACTGCAGTCTTCCCGGACGTGCTCTGCATTAGGCTGAAATAACGGAAACTTGATAGTTCATCGACGATCTGTTCTAGATCATGAGCTGTTCCAGAGCTTACGCGAGTCAACGGGTGTATGCTGCAAAAAAATTCAACAAAAGCTGACACTCCACCTCATAAAAGTTCGGGAAAACTAGCAACTTCTTATCGATTGATAATAAAATAGTGATTGCCCCTAAGGCCTGCACATAATTATCCGTGATGTGAAAACGAAGTAAAGCAACAGGCTGCAGGTTAATTCAAGTAAGAATGCTGAAAATGGGCTGTCACTTTTTGTTGCAAGCAGAAAAAAGAAGAACGCATAAGATTGTACAGCTCTTTATCGCGGGACGACGGTGTCTTTCCCCTCGCAACAGAAAAAAAGCGAGAAATAAATCATGCGTACAAAGCGGACACAAAACGAAAAACCTGAAGGGATAAATTTTGATCGGAGAGAAAACTGTGGGTAGCTCGACTGGCAGCTGCCAAGAAACTCATGAAAAAAAACACCAAAAGTTATAAACCCTGAGACGTGTAAATGGCGGAACGTATCTTGAGCAGCCCCGTAAACGTAGAGTTGGGCTGCAAGAGTGGCAATCGATCATTGAGGAAAAAGGGAAGCGAGCCATCTTTTTTTGTCCGCTGTTGACGTCAAGTCATTAAAGATTGTTGCTTCGCGGCACCAAAGCGTGAAACAAACATCGTTTTAAGCTCATCCGTGAATGAAATAACAATCAAGAGAGCAGCACAAAGCCGGGCAATGTGCGCTGTATGTGTTGGTTGTTGATAGATGCGCGTCGTCTCTTCGTATGACGAAGTGAACAGAACGATACAAGAAAAAATTAAGTGCTTGTTTTTCTTTCGCTCTTTTCTTTTCTGTAAACACAACCTTAATCAACGCCAATAATGAGGCCAAGGAAACAATAGGCGAGGTCATTCGTAGTCGTTAACAAGGTTGTAACAAATTTGATATTTATAAATGTGAAGAGAACAAAAACGTAGAATGCGCAAGTTATCGCGGGCAAGCATCGTACCCACGAGCTTAGCATTGCGTGCCGGATTCTTTCCGTGTCTTGGTTTTGCTGTCTGTTTTCATAAATAACCACCATAGGTACTCCCAAAATGGTCGAAATGGGAGAGAAAGAGACAGAAATGGGGATAATTTAAATGCGTTAACCGTAATTAAAATGCAGTGGTGGTTAAGGGCTGTATGGGCACTCGCCTACAATGCGGGACGTATTGCTTTAGATTTCCATGCAGCGCCGCCAAGAACTCGTCGTGCTTTCTGTCGCAGTAACTCCAGGAACCACGGCCTGGCACTCATTCTTGGGTATATTCCATTATCAAAAAGGCTGCCTCCCCTTTATTAATGTGAAAGCGTGAAATGCCTCATCACTTGTGAAATTAGGCCATCAACGTCAGCGCCATGCGGCTTCGCAGACGAATGACGAAAAATAATCATCCTCTCGAAGTAAAGGCATGACGTCAGAGATGCCAAATTTAGTGACACCATTGTGAGGTCACCATACTATTATGAGGTCACCATTATGAGGCCACGTACCATCACCTGATGACGTCATCGCTGCATAACCTTGTCTCGTTGAATAGTTGCAATCATCGAGTCAGCGGTGATTGCACCACCACTTCGCTGGCTGTACAATACTACATCAGGCGAAGAAACCTATCGATAGGTAACGAGCAGGATCATTACATCGACTGAGAAAAAAAGGGATCGCTTTTATCTTCCAGTAGTCTCAAGTGAGGGCAATAAGAACCTTGAGAACATTTCCTCTTCCTCCCGTTTAATTCTTCACTCCAACTTTTTCTCCCCGAAAGACGCTGAACCGTCTGCCCTCGTGTTCTGTGAAATTGACGTTTTCTATCGCCTAAAATTAGGACTAACCATCCCCAGTTAGAGTGTGCCCATATTCACAAGTTTACTAGCAGCAATAAAAATTGGCCCCGTATCTCCATGTTACACTGCAAATGTCGTCAAAAGATGATAGTCTTGCGTCTGGAGAGAGTTAACAAAACGTTTATTTGATGTTCTGCGCAAGAAAATTGATGAATAGTATTTTGAAGGTGCTGCATTAGAGAGCCTTGAGTGTGCAGCAGAGGCTAAAGAGCGAATCAAGTCACGTCACATGTGAGACATGAGCGCTATCTTGCAGTTATCGTGAAAAACGAAGCGCGCGGCATGCGCGCCTGTCTGATAAGGTGTAAAACGCTAGGCGACGGGTAGGTGCCACCACCGTGTCGTTTTAGCAAACCGTTAAGAACACTTGCCTTTCTGTGCAAGCGTTGCATGGTCAGCGCAGCGTGATAAACGCTACGGTCCTTAGAATTACTTACGTATGCCATTTCTATAGAAATGACACATATACGTGATATATTACGTATGCCATTTCTATAAAAATGACACATATACGTGATATATTTTTTAATATATATTAATATATATTATACGTGACACCATAACAACACATGACGTGTTGTTATGGTGCCTCAGATATGCGCAATAATTGCTTTTTAATAGACAATCGCACAAGTATGCGCTTTGAACCTTGAGCAATATTGGTGAGCGCTGCGGATGAAATCCACCGTTTGAAGTATCGTTTGGTCACTTTCGTGTCGTTTAAAATACAGTTTTAAGGGCAGACAAACAGAAAACTGTACAGATAGACAGACCAAAATTTTTGCATGAAAGATCCTCAAAAAAGACTGCCGTCTTTAATAATGAAACTGACGTATCTATTTCTAAGAATCACGACACAGAAGGCCCGCCCCGGGGCTCTACCGAGGGCACATTTGTCTTTTTCATTTCTCTTTATCTAAATGTGACCACTTTGGTCAGGCGATCAACTAGGCAGCGCTATAGCGACTCAACTAAGGGGACCGCTTGCCGAGATCGAAAGACCGGGCCCGCTAATGGTAGAGAAATTTCTGTGCTTCATTCTTCGTGACGTGTTCTGTGATCGTTTTTATAACAATTTTCTTTCAGTACGTTTAATAGTACGCAGACATCGAGCATTTTATTTGCGATGCGGTCTGTATATGCAGCGAACCCTTGATTTCATGATCGTTCGTGGACCAGCGACAAATGCTGTCGAAACAAGGAAGCTTCGTTGCGATAAATGAATTACTCTCCATTATCTAAGGAAAACTACAACACAACAGACAGTTGGTAGTGACTGTACAAGTATTATGCACACAAGTTTATACAATACGTCTGTCTCCATTGAGCAGTCAGCGCTAAGCACAGGTCGTCAATCAATTTCGAACGAGGCAGCAATGTGTTTGCTTATGCCGTCAGATTAACGTGTGCCAGTACGCAGAGTGCATTGTGGGTACTTTATTCTGAGCAAATATTTGTTCTGTCCAACTCTTTTATTGTATATTGTTTTGATCCTACTCACCTTGTTTGGCAGAGGTTTTTATTTCGGTTTTTTTTTCGTACATACGAGCCATGCTACCAAAGTTGCTTGTATCCTGTTTGAGGTGGCCCTTGCATCTTACGATAATTTTTTTTTATAATTCTTATTCATACTAGAAATATATACAAAAATACATAGAATGTTGTTAAAAATGAAGGAAATTTTGAATGACCTTAATTGTTGTCTTATGTTGTTTAACGCTGCATCGGTCGATAATGAAACTGTCGAATTCAACAGACCGGTGAAAGAGTTTGAATTGTTTCCACAGCCCCACCTTTACTGAACGTATGTCATCGCGGCATCATCATAATCATAATCCGCAATATCACGATTGTCATCACTCAGTTTCTCTCCAATTGCCTACATTTATTTTACGTAGAGACCAGCATGAAAGCATCTCCTAATAAATATCTCACAGTGCTTCACTCAATAGAAATTAAACGCTTCATAAAGTATCGCTTGTAAACAATAGAATAATTTTTAAACATGTAGTTTAGTTTTTTTTTTTATCGCATTCTACGCACAATAACTCAAGCAGATATGAATACTCTGACTACTAAGTTTGGCAAAACATAACAACACTACGTAATTACAATGTTTATTTACACATTTTCATTTGATTATACTGCAGGAAGAAAAAAAACTTGAAAATACCTAAACGTATTAATTCTTGAAAAATAATGTAGTAAGTCTATCATGTGTGCAGTGATGTGCTCTTCTTTTTAGGAGCAGCGAGAGCTGTAGAGATGGGACTAGAACTATATTGTAAGTGTTCAGCGCCTGTGCAGTCTCTTCTTCAGCCCTTGTCTCTAGTTTTGCGCTGTTTTTAGATGACAAGCAGTTTAAGGAACAATCCAAAGAAACGGTGCATATTTTTTCTGTTTTCTCTATTTTAGGCTTTTATTTTTCTGACGAAGCCAACAGCAGAAACTGCGGGAAAGACAATTTGTGACCTGATATTGGCAATAACTAGCCTCTTTCATACCCTGGAAGACTAAAATAGAACGAAGGGATGAAGTAATGAAAGAAAACCACATGCCATCACACCTAAACACTGCCGTTTGTGAGTGAATCACGCAGTAATATATCACACTTTGCCCAGTTCACTTCATTTGAGAACCAGTGCAACACAGAAAGTGTTCACAGTTCACCTCATTTGAGAACACAATGCAAACAGAAAGTTGAAGCGTGAGGCCCGCGCACGTGCCAACTTTTCCCATAAGCGCTTGAGCACCCGTTGGGGCGCTAGTGGGCTTGAAAAAGGTCTATAAGATAGGAGTAGGCGTTCGTGAAGGTCACTCCAAGCCACAGGCGGCATAGAAGAGTCTTCTCAACTCGAGATATTCCTGAGGAAAGACGAAGCTGGAAATCGGGATCGAAGTTATGCAGGCACGCGTATGTGAATTCTGTCAAGCTTCACTGTACCAGTGTGAGATCACGCGCAAGCTGCGTCGGTCCTTGAGAACGGGATAGCTGTGTATTGAGCACCGTCGTGTGAAGATCTAGTGGCCTCATCTGCGCGGTCATTGCCATATATAGCGCAATGACCTGGTATCAACTGATACACTGTGCTGTGTTGTTTCTAGATTGCTTGGTGATGAAGAAGCCTTATTTCAGCTACTAACTGTTACTGACATGCTTTGGCCGCAAATAACACTCACACAAAGTAAAGAAACACTCAACGACAAGCACAAACAGCTTGTCGCTCGTGCTTGTCGGAGTGTTTCCTTACTTTGTGTGTGTGTTATTTGCGGCCAAAGCATGTCAGTAAGCAAGTACCAACTAGGCCAACAATCAGTATTGCTACTAACTGTTAATTAGGTCCATGGCAAAAAGATGACGTGAGACATTAAAAAGCTGCCTTCAAGTCCGAGAAGATGGACCATGATTCCGAAGGTTCTTCAACTTAAACTCCAGAGCTGCACGTGTGGCGGCGAGTGGGAGAGGGACTGTGACAGGTGGCCAATGAGGATCCGTGGAGCACCGTGACGTCACGTAAAAGGGAGGTGATGTCCGGGCAAGTTTGGACGCACTTCTCCGGACGGGGAAAACCAACGCATGACTTGCGCCACACACACATAAAAGGCCTGGCGGGGAAACCCCGGTGGCCATGGCCGCGAATCTCGAGCCACACAGGGCCAGCGCTCACGATAGCGCGGAAGCGAGGTTCCAAAAGGGAAGGGCCTGCTCAGATCTTACGCTTGCAGTAAAAAACGAACACAAATATGTATAGGTAATCATAGCCCAAAACGATTTTTTTTTGCTGCTCAATGTTTGTTTTGAATAATAGTTTTAACACAAAACTGTTTTATGCCGGGGTCCACCAAAAGATCCGTGACGTATTTCCGTCGCAGAAGTGGCATCGAAAAAGTACGCACGGTAAGAAGAGAAAAGAAAGTTTGGTCTATAGGGTTCGAACCCATAATCTTTGGGTCTACGACAAACGATGCCGGGCATGCTATCCACTGCATCATGTCCACACTTTTTGTTCTTCATTGCAGCATGTACATTCAAACAACATCAAGCAACAGTCATGTCTACTCACTCTATATGCATTAAAAAATGCGCCCTTTGTATCTACCACTGTCCTCTCACTACGTTCTTTATAAAGTGCAGTACTTCATCATGAGTGTTATGATAACCACGGTACCCGCCATTCGGACCTTCAGCGCGTCGTTGGTAAGCGTCCACCCTATTCAGCGCGTTCCAATAAAAAATTGCAATTTTATCAACGCCTTAACACACCTCCCCGATGGTGACGTTAGTTTTACCCCGGGCGTCGGCTTCGCTCATAGTTATTTGTCCCTTTAAAACAGCTCTGCAACGCCCACTGGTTTCATCTGGCTCACGGTGTCAGACACAAATAATTTATGTGGCTTTAACTTCGTGTTCCCCACATATAAGCTCGCCCCGTGAACAATCGCAGCCGGCAAAAGGAAAGACGTCACGTGCGTTGCGTTTTACAGCGAAAGCTGTTATGAGATAACTTTTCGGGTCACGCGCAGTTACATGTTGTCCGCCGCCATGTCACCGCCACCATCGCTGCCACCACTGCCACCACCACTGCGGTCCGTAACCACATCATGCGAAATTAGAAAAATATGGCAGCATATCCACGGAGTGAATGATGGAGAGTGGGGCGAAGCATCCGTCTGTCCATTCGTTCTAGCTTCCGTCCATCCATGCGTCCGTCTACGTAACCATCCATCCGTCCATCCACCCATCCGTGCATGCGTCTGTTCGTGCGTCTGCACGTCCATCTGTGCGTCCCTCCCTGCGTTCGTCCACGCATCCGCCCCCTGCGTCCATCTATGTGTTCATCCGTCCATGCAACCATTCGTGCGTCCGTCCACGCATCTGTCTGTGTGTCCATTTGTCCATCTAGTCAACCCCACAAGTACCGCCATCTCGCATCTTTTCATCATATATTCCGCATATAGAAGCACCTCCATCAAGAGACAATCCAAGGACTAAACGAGAGGTGGCACACGCACACTTTCTTACGGTTTGCGCTTCTTGTCTACTTCCCACCTTTAACCACCTCGAGTTCATGGTATATAGTAGTTCACGGTATTCATGGCACAGCGGCCCAACGCTCGCTAAACTTTTTCTAAACCAAGGAGGTTACGCCCAGCGAGTATAACGTAGGAACCCTTTTTTGTTAGATAGTGCTCAATGTACATGCCAATGGCTGCTAATGGGAATGAGAGACAGGACAAATCGGCTTTCAGTTAACACGCACGCTGCGAAGTTTTTATTGTTCAACAACACACAGGAGAAATCTCCCACCATGCAGCACTACCTCTCAGGTGAAAGCGTAAGACATGTTACGTACTACGACGAGGAACAAACAGGTGCCGCTTTAAGGAGTTTCGCCCCTAAATAACCTTGCACCAATGACAGAGTGGGGCTTGAATCCGGGTCTGCTGGGTACCAGCCCAATATTTTACCTCTGAGTTACGCCGGTGCTTGTAACTTGTCAAACTTGCCTTAGGCAAGCATGACCTAGCACCAATGGAACAGTGGGGCGCGAACCCAGGTCCGCTGGGTGCCAGCCTAGTATTCTATACCACTGAGCTACACCGGTTCTTGTGAGTTGTTGTCAAACTTGCCTTAGGCAGGCTTGATGTCGGGAAAGCCATCGTGTTAATACGACTTATACAGCGTTTTAGAACAGCGAAAGAACAGCCAGTCGTCGCACAATGCGTATAGCGTAACGAGTGGGCCGTCCAATGTTCCAACCCATTACAAAATATTGTCCTTGTTTCTCTATTAACTTTGGCACATACCCACTTCACCTTAAAGTCCTCATCGTCGTCAGCCACTGCATGGACAATTGGCACAAAATTTCTTGTAAGTGTTAAGCGGGTACAACGCTTCTCAGATGAATGACGAAAAATAGCATAGCAGTTGCCGGCCTACTACCGAAAAGCTTATTATTATTGCCCTTGTGGGCACCAAGCAAGTGTGCTTACAGTAGTTACCCAATGAGTGTTTTGAAAAGGCTCTAAAAAGCCGCTCTTCTAGCTTTCGCTGTGACTGTGCTGCGCCTACCACGCAGGCCTGGCATTATTTCTGTCTTTGGGCAGTGATATTTAATTGGAAAATGGTGTGACTAGACGACCTTAGCCCAAGTTCGGCTTCCGATTAGTCATGATCTCTGGCTGTTACTATGTTTTCTCTGGGTCGGCTCTCACCCTTAACAACTAGAGCTACCACAAGCATATAGGACCACAAGGGTTTGCTCAATCATAAATGATGGATGTAAGACATTGGGTTAGAGACGTAGATATTTCCACGTTAAGGAGTGCTATAGCTGTCAAACATCAAGAGACTTTGCGTAAGCTTTTTTCATCAATGTACAGTAAACATTAAACTTCTCTTATTTTCATATTTTATCGGTTCCTATGACGGAGGGATCAACCATGTTTTAGGGCCGAAGCTTCTTAGGCCATGGATTGTTCCCTCCTTCGTACGTCGTATGTAGTCACCTCTAGTTATTGGCTTGCTCAATAGATGGCGTTGTGCGTATACGTCCTTCGGAATAATATAACAAGATGGTGTTAGTGGTTTTCAAAAGATATCCATTTAGTGAATGATGACGAGTGAAATGAACCCTCTGTTCGAGTATCCATGAGTCCTACTGTCCATGCGTCCGTCCATACGTCCGTGCGCCCGTGCTTTTGTCCATCCATCCATGCGTCCGACTGTCTGTCGGTCTGCGCATCATTCGGCCCGTCCATCCATGCGTCCATCCACCCTTGCTTGCGTCTGTCCTTCCGTGCATCTGTCCGTCCTTCCATGCTTCCGTGCATTCGTCCATTCATCTGTCCATCCATCTGTCAGTTCATTCCTGCGTCCATGCTTCTGTGCGTCCTTTCGTGCATCCATTCTTCTGTCTGTCCGGACATCTGTTTGTTCTTGCTTGCATGCGTCCATCTATGCGTCCATCGATTCGTCCGTGCCTCTGTCCATCCATCCATGCGGTCGCACTGGTGGATGAACAGATGAACAGACGGACTGACACTTTGCCCCTCTCATCGTCATTCACTCCGTGGATATCCTGTGATTTCTTAGGTTTTTTTTTTGCACCAGAACTCATACAATTGCAGTGGTCGAGATGATATGACTCTTCACCCCTTCACAGAAATTTTATGCAGACAGTTAAGGGGTTCACTTTTCTCTTCTTTTCCCTTTAGGAATCACATAAGAATCACATAAGAAAGCTGACCAAATAAATTTGTGCAACTTCAAACGTACAGCGAAAAGTGAAAGAGTTGCGAGGGATGCTCCGGTCTTTCTCACAATGTAATATCGAACTTCTTGTTTGATTTCTTTTTGGAAAACGATCAAATTTTGGTTTTGAGGTCTTTTTTCGCGAAGTTGAACTTCTGTTTTTCGGCATGTATTCGCCTTGCGCATGGATCGTCGTTTAAAGTTTCTTCATGCCATTTCGTACAAACAACTAAAGTTGTGCGAGATTAAGGTTCGCAGCGTGCACTGCAATTGTACATGAAACGTGAAATATTGCACGACGCAAGAGCCCACTGAGGTCATGAAACTTGAGTAGCCAAAGAGGAGTCTCACAGCGCCTGTACCTAAAGTAGAATTGAAAAAATCACGTCTGTTCCTCGTTTTTGCTAATCCTGGCTTCACACGTAACGGGTTACTATATATAGTAAACAGTGACTCAGTTTAGGCTGATGAATTGCACCTCAATATTGCTAATGTCGCAAATTTCATCATCAGAGGTTCATTAATAAAGGAGAAAAACGACGTTGGAGTTTCGTGTTTAAATTTCACAGCGACATCTCCGTACGTGACGCCTCTGACTTCAAAATGTACTTTTCGTATTTTCCCGATCATAGCGCGATGAAATTTCGCCAAAATTCGCATGACCGGTCTATGATGCCCTGAGATAGCCGTATAATTTATTTCTACCATATACAGGCTACGTATAGAATAGTAATTTCTAATATATATATATATATATATATATATATATATATATATATATATATATATATATATATATATATATCAGTGGGAGTAATAATTCAATGGGCCAGTTAGTCTTCGTGAAGGTATGGGATATGGCACAACGGAAGCGTTGTCAACAAGGATAAATATATTTATTTCCCAACAGTTTCGGGAGGGGACCTCCCTTCATCAGGGGATGAGTTATACTGACATGAACTTCCTTGCTGCCGCGTCCCTCTCGCCTTGAAAGACGTTTGCGAGAGTGAGAGGGAACTGGAAGAAGGAAAAAAAGAGAGAAAAAAGACGAAAAAAGAAAGAAAAGAAAGAAAGTAAAAAAGAGGAAGAACCACTGTCAACACTGAGAACGAAGCCAACTGTCCGTCTACATCCACCTACGGTTCATATCACGTGCTGTTCATGTAGACGGACAGTTGGCTTCGTTCTCAGTGTTGAGAGTGGTTCTTCCTCTTTTTTACTTTCTTTCTTTTCTTTCTTTTTTCGTCTTTTTTCTCTCTTTTTTTCCTTCTTCCAGTTTCCTCTCACTCTCGCAAACGTCTTTCAAGGCGAGAGGGACGCGGCAGCAAGGAAGTTCATGTCAGTATAACTCATCCCCTGATGAAGGGAGGTCCCCTCCCGAAACTGTTGGGAAATAAATATATTTATCCTTGTTGACAACGCTCCCGTTGTGCCATATCCCATATATATATATATATATATATATATATATATATATATATATATATATATATATATATATATATATATATATATATATATGATAACCCCTGAACAACCCTATTATGCCTTGAGCGTTCATAAGACTTAAGCGGCGCGGCGCTACACTCGAACGTTATGAGAGGTGATTAAATTAGCGAACTCCACTCGTCGTTACGTCCCCGCCACCCGTAATAAGCGTTATTTTTACGCAAAGTGCATCTGACGCTGAAAACTACGATGGAAGATAAGTGTGACAAAGCTGAGAAAGAAAATGAAGCTTTTATACTTAAACGAGACATCGTCTGTTTATCACCCTATTTCGTTTAAAACCGAGAGAGCGTGTCGCGTCAGCACTAAGACTGAACAATAAAAAAGTACCGTAACAAGATTTCATCAGATATATAATTGCGTGCGTTGCTTGAACAGTATGGGTTACTCAAAATCCCAAGCCCAAACACTGCTGATGGTTAACCAGAGTGAAAGCTTTCTTAATCTTTTTCAGCTGCATCATTCGTGGTTTTACCATGGCAGAAACCAAGCACTAAGAAAAAGAAAAAAAGCGCTTAAAGACCACCTCCGAGGGGGATGTTTTCGGTGATCAATACTTTCGTGCATTCGCGCGTCGTATTGAGAAAAGAAAATTGCGTATTGACCGTTTGAGACCCAACGGAGCTGCCGGCCATTAAATAAAGTGGGCCGGTAGTTTGGAAACGCCCCAAGAAGGAAACATTTGGGAACATGGTACTGGCCCCCAGTCTCTAGCAACAGGCTTGGCTTTTGAAATGAAACTAACGCAGCAATAAAGAAGTTTCACACAAGAATTGCCTTTCTGGTTTTTGTTTTATTTATCGTTTCTTTTACACTGCCTGGTCATAGTAACATCACAGAGTGGTAAGTTATTGCAATAGAGTTTTCGGGAGTTCCACTCTTTTAGGCAGAGCATCGCGAACCACAAGCTATTCTCGCTTACTTAATCACAGTAAGCGAGCCTGGCATAGCTTTGCACACAGGAGAACACATAATCAGATTTTATAGGCTACTTTTTTTCGCAAAAGACATACACAAAAGCGTAGTGCAATGTTCTCGTATAAAGTTTTCGTATGATGTTTGTTGGCCGATTCGTGAGTGTTTGTATTTCAAGTAGAAGTACAACAAATTTATTGATTGGTATGTGGGGTTTAACGTCCCACAACCACCATATGATTATGAGAGACGCCGTAGTGGAGAGCTCAAGAAATTTCGACCACCTTGGGTTCTTTAACGTGCATCCAAACCTGAGCACACGGGCCTACAACGTTTCCGCCTTCATCGAAAATGCAGCCGCCGCAGCCGGGATACGAACCCGCGACCTGCGGGTCAGCAGCCGAGTACTTTAGCCAGTAGACCACCGTGGCAGGACAGAAGTACAACAAAGGTAAACGGCTTATCCTTCTGTTCATGTTAGTCGTGCTGATAATAAAACAGGCGGGAGGAGAAAATATGCGCAAGAAACTCGCACCGAAAGAATTCTTTATATAGCTGGTAGACTGATAAATGCGTTGATTGGTGCTCACATCCAAAGTAATAAATGCTTCATTGAGAGTGGCAGCGAGATCAAACTACAAACTACAATAACAAAAAAGCCCCCATTCCATTATAGGTTTTGTTAGTGAACGTAGTCGCCCAAGAAGAAACAAAAAGTCTTCAAAACATTTCTTAATAAACTAAAATGTTTGTTGTCATCGCTGTTACTATACGTAAGTAACAGTGAAAAAGGAGGTGAACGTTGCAAAAAAATTATTGGTATAACCAAATAATATCGAGATTCGTTACAGATTGCGAAAAAATTTACAGTGGAACATTTAGAAAGCAGAATGACGGTCTTAAATGTATTTTTTAATGTCTTTGAGATACAGCCCGTTACATCAAGTGTAAATCACCAGCACGTTACACCAAGTCGAAAAAACAATGCGTCATGCACTTTCATCACATTGCGGTTCATCTTTGATGGCAATGATTTAGTATTTTTGCTAAAAAAATGTTCACTCCGAGTTCTTGTCGAGTTCTTGCTCAAGTCACCGTCTATTTGTGTCGTGTTTGGGACGGACGAGCAACAGGTGATGCTAAGTTCGAATCGAATAGAAAATTTATAATAATAATTTCATACAAGTTCATTGGTATAACTAGGAAAAAATTTTTCAAAGGTCCCGGCAACACTAAATAAGCGAGTCATTTTATTCAATACTTCTGGAAATGTGAAATTCACTGATGTCATTGGGCATGGGGAGATGTAACTTTATGTCAACTAAACAAGCCAGATCAGTTCGGGGCTAGAGTGACACACGATGCCTATTTTTGAGATCAGAAGTGAATCACACGTAAACGATGACATTAGCCGGGTGTTTTGATTAGTTTTACACGACAAGTCACACGTATTGCTCATATGGTCCCAGTAACGCTAATGTGTGCCAAAAATTATAAACGTGCTGCTTATACTTCTTCAGGTAAAATTACTCCTGTTTAAAAAAAATAAATCTTGAAAACAATTAAGAAGCGATGCTAGGGGCACTGTAAAACTGCCATTTCTGTCACTACGAGACCACTGTTCTGGTATGAATCCATGGGACGCTTGAGGTGATTGTAAACGGCCCTTGACGTTAGCGAGATAGTGATATACGAAGGAAGGGGGAAAGAATTTTTTAAGAAATAGAAAGAACATAAAAGTTAGCTTCGCAATTGTTTGCAGCTAAGGTGCATCACACATGCAGTAGCTCACGAGAGAATGAAATAAGGAGGGATTAAAAAAATAGGCAGATCCCACACACAGTCGGAACCGATAATATGCGAAGCTCGAATGAGAAATGTTGATATGTCACTTTTAAATCAGCACAACGTTACGAGGTGGAGGTAAATGATGCCGTACATGACTTCCGTGTCATGATGATCATGTTTGCATGCGTCGTTTACCTTCGTCATCTATTCACGTCACGTGATACAAATTTTAGTATACGTGGAGGTAGCGAAACGGCCGTGAGCAGGCTTTGAGCGTGGTATGTTGCCATGTTCTTACATGACAAGCGTGTCAGGATTGTCATGTTTGCACTGGTGATATACTTCGCCATCCATTGAGGTCACGTAACATCGAATTTGGTATATGTGAAGCTAGCAAAACGGCCGCGAGCGCATCATGAGCGTAGCATGTCGTCATGTTGTTACAGGACACGCATCTCATGTTTATTATGTTTGAACCAGTATGATACCTTCGTCATCCATTCACGTCCCTTAATACGAAATTTGGTATAAGTGAAGCTAGCGAAACGGCCGCCATTGCATCATGAGCGTGCCATGTAGTCTTGTTGTTAGATGACACGCATGTCATGATTATCATGTTTGCACCAGTCACATACCTTCGTCATCCATTCACGTAATGTAATACCAAATTTGGTATATGTGACGCTAGCGAAACGGCCGCGAGCGCATCATGAGCGTGGCATGTGGCCATGTTGTTATATGACACGCATGTCATGGTTTTCATGTTAGGGTCTGTCACTTGCGTTCGCCATGCAATCATGACATACCATACCAGTTTTGCAATATACCACGTGAACGAAACCCCCGCCAGGGCTACTGGATCATAAAATGTAAATCATGGCATTCATGATATTCATGTCATGATTTTCATGTTACGTCTAGTCAAATATGTTCTTCATACAGCCAGCTCCTCTGCGGTAGTCTAGTGGCTAAGGTACTCGGCTGCTGACCCACAGGTCACGGGATTAAAATCCCGGCTGCAGTGGCTGCATTTCCGATGGAGGCAGAAATGCTGTAGGCCCGTGTGCTCCGATTTGGCTGCACGTTAAAGAACCTCAGGTGGTCGAAATTTCCGGAGCCCTCCACTACGGGGTCTCTCATAATCATATGGTGGTTTCGGGACGTTAAACCTAGCATATCACCATCTTCATACAGTCATGTTATGTCATACCAAGTTTGGTATCGATACCATTATCGAAACGGCCAGGAGAGCTAAAAGTCCTGGGTGGCTAGATAGATAGATAGATACGCTCAAAGACGCCGAAGTTCGCTAAGAAATGCTTCGCAGTTAAAACAGTAAAATATGAAGTAAAGATTGAAACAAAAGAAAAGATTGAGACACGGTGGCAGGTGTCCGAGGACGGGCCACCAACCAGTTAGAGCTACACGGCGTCAGGCGTTCGCAGACGACGGACTGATTGGCGACATGTACGCTGGCATCGGAGATAACGGACGACACAATCATTCAGCACGGAATAAATTAGGTCCAGAAAGAAAGTTGTTTTGGCGTCTATTGCTCCAGTTTTGAACGGTGAAGACCAGTCCCATGAGTTTCCGTGTTCCGATTTTCCTTTTTTTTTTCGTATAAGCATTTACACGCAGTCTAGCGCTAAATAGGGAAATCGAAATACTGCTGCTGGGCCCCCTTAGGTAGTGAAGTTAAAATACCCAAAACGTATCTCCATTATTGTCACCCTATCATAATAACCTAACTAGTTTATTAAAATCAGAACAAAACGAGCCCACGCATATATATACCTGCAAGCCTTGCATTTAACGAATAAAAGATTTCCTTTCCACACTCAGGGCTGCTCCAGCTCATTGGGATTTGGCGCTGATGCCATAGTTCCAGAAATACGTTTAAGCTGGTAAAAAACATTCCTTCCGGCTTGAAGTTTTATCTTCCACACCTCGCAGATTGCATAATCATCTCTGTTTTGCTCGCATGTACAGAAGCGGTCACGAATTCAATTCGTCGGCGCTTCCTTGTGTCAGTCGACTGGGGAATGCACTTCCGGATTCAAGTGTGTCACAAAAAAATCCTGATATCTTTTATCGACTCATCGTTTCGCATTAGTATGCATAAACTTGCTCAAATGTAAACATTTTTTTCTTTCTTTCTCCTCTTGTTATATATGTTTCGTTCGTTCTTATTTTTGAATTTATCATTTCTTTTCGCTAACTTCTTGTACTAGTTTTTTTTTTTTACTTTGAATCCTGCGGAGTTTACCAAATGTATCAGTTCATGTTCTCGGTGATTTGTTTGAAATGTATACGCATTGTTAGCCAATCTTTTAATGTGTTTATGAAGCTACGTGTGTACTTTTTAGACATGATTGATTGATTGATATGTGGGGTTTAAGGTCCCAAAACCACCATATGATTATAAGAGACGCCGTAATGGAGGGCTCCGGAAATTTCGACCACCTGGGGTTCTTTAACGTGCACCCAAATCTGAGCACACGGGCCTACAACATTTCCGCCTCCATCGGAAATGCAGCCGCCGCAGCCGGGATTTGAACCCGCGACCTGCGGGTCAGTAGCCGAGTACCTTAGCCACTAGACCACCGCAGCGGGGCTACTTTTTAGACATTTCTTCCTGTAAGATAATACGCATTCACCATGTGTGATGAATGGATGAATGGATGTGAAATTAAATTTCTTACCTTGAGGTGCACGACTCAACGTGCAGAGGGTCACTCCCACATTAGGACAGTCAGGCCAAGCCTGACCGCCGCACCGTCGGCCCTCTGGACTGCCCACAGGTGATCCCCGACACCAGGGCTCTTGATAGCAGATAACTACTTTTTATCATTCGATCGGTCCGTGCACCGCAACGACAGGCAACGCCAGAGCATGTGGTCCAGGCTAGCGAATTCGTTGCAGTGCCTGCAAGAGCTAATAGGATAAATGTGGGGATAAATTTTCTGCATTAGAGCCGGGCTAGGATACGAACCCGTCTAGAGTAGCCTGAGAGTCAAAGCCTGCGCTCGATTTAACTTATTGTAAGAGGATGGGGAAAGTCTGTCCTGCCGAGATAAAAGTACTAGGTGATTTCATTATAAGTGGTTGGTTGATCTTTGTTCTCCACAACTGCGGGCTGGCGGGAGACTTCTCTATGGTGTTCGCACATAGTGTGGGTGGTGATGCTTTTCCCCTCACATACTAGATGGTCAAGGCATCACCACTCACACCATGTGTGATGTTTTTTCTTGTATGTGATGCCCCCCACCCTCACTAAATGCCTTGAACTAGGCTTGTAAGGAATCTTTAAATGAAGGAATATATGTGAAAATCCAGATTACAACACAGCTTTTAATTCAAACTTAGTGTCCATTTCTCGCCGGACCTCTGTTTTGGTAATATTAGAAATTACGCAATGTTTATAGAAAAGATTGTTGTCTAATCTTGTCTCAAGTATAGATGAAGAAACTGGTACACCTATGCAGACAGCAGTGGAGTCATTGCGCGCTCTTCTGGCGAAAGAGATGACTGTCAGCAGAAGACTCGCCTCACCGCATAGCGGAGGTGTCAGTGCTCGAATTTAACGGCAACTCGACCGAGGCTGCTTCCAATGACTGAGGCATAGATTGCGTGGATGTCGCTCTTTTCGCAAATGTTCGATAGTGCAAACTCCCAGAGCCAGAGTGCACTGGCAGCCCCACCGCGGTGGTCTAGTGGCTAAGGTACTCGGCTGCGGACCCGCAGGTCGCGGGATTGAATCCCGGCGTCGGCGGCTGCATTTTCGATGGAGATGAAAATGCTGTATGCCTGTGTGCTTATATTTGGCTGCATGTTAAACAACCCCAGGTAGTCAAAATTTCCGGAACCCTCCCTCCACTGCGGCGTCTCTGGTAATCCAATGGTAGTTTTAGGACGTTGTACCCGACATATCAATCATTCAGACAGCCCTGGCCATCCTGTGTTTTTTATATGTGCTTTTCTTTGGAGTTTTACGGAATACACGCGTGTACGAGTAAAACACGAATGGTGTCTTTGACATGGTAGAGAGTTTTTTTCATGTGTGCAACGTAGACGTACTCCATGAAGTGTATGCTTGCTTTTTCTGTACTTGCGCTGCTCTACAAGGAGAGCTCTCGGGGAAATGTTTTATTACGTCTTGATAAAACTAGAACTAGAGTTGATATATTTTTTTAGAAACACAGGCTACCCTTACTAAAATCAGTTACTAAAATCACCCAGTTTGAGATCATAATGCCTTAGCTTTTTTTCGTTTTCTTTTTTTTTCGAGTGACGATATTGTGGGTAGAGGGTGAGCGTACAATGCAGGCACGCTATAGCAAGATGGCGTGGGTACTTTTTTATTTGTTTGTTTGTTTGTTTCTTTCTTTCTTTCTTTTTTTATGTTCGTTCATTTGTCGTTTCACAATACTCTAAGATTGTTCTGATTCATTTTTTTAGTTTTCCGAACCTCTCAAACAAGCACTGATTTCTAATATAAGTGTGCGTGTGTTTAGGCCCATTCAAGGACAATCTTCGTATTCGCTAGCTAAATAATATGTAGAATCTTTGAAAAATCGCACTTGTGTTCATCGGTGCGTCCAGAAACTGCGATGATTGGATGAAACAGAACAGTTTGGCCATCCTGTTGCAGTGCGCACCGGTGCAATTTGTTGAATGCGCCAGTAAACTTACACATGCTCACCATATTTCATGCATAACCACGAGGTGGGCGTATAGGAAATAACTGCTTTATAGTCGAGATGTTAAAATGCATGTGTCTCAATGTCCGTTTCTTCTTTCGCTTCATATTCTAGGTAACACCTGGAGGCGCCAGTCATCTGCTGAGGAGTAGCAGACGTGAGAAGGCAAGTTATTTATCCTTTGTATGTCAAGAATTGTAATTAACATGCCGAAATGCAGGCGCATTGGAGTCTGCGTTCTTTGAATCTGTATAATACATATATAGGCACAAACTGTGTCAGGGGGTGGCGGGTTCAATGTATGCATGCTGTATAAGAGTGAAACCTGAACCGCCGTCTGCAGCTCATGTGCGCCTCATTCAGTGCCTGTATAGTGGCACAGCACCACGTTAACGAACCTCAAACAGTATAAATCTTAATTTACTAACCGCCCCTTGTGTGACATGTCAATGGCTACCATCTGTCACCATTGAGATGTGAAAGTGAAATTAAGATAGAAAAAAACATTTGCTCGGAAAATGAAAAGTGAAAGTATGCCTAACACGTTTGCTTTCAATAGGACAATGAGAAAGAAGGAATTAAAACAATCAGGAATGTTGGAGAAAGTTAATGGACACATTTGCGATTCAGCACGAGCGTTACAAGACTGTAGTCGCTAAGTTAACGAGCTCTAATGACTTGGCTATAACAGAACTCTGGAGTGCTAAAATTACATTGGTAATTTGGGTAACGTAAACCATTCAAATAATCAAATTAAAACGACTTATACCTAAAACAGCCCCGAGTGATTGGGTGCTACCCATCATTTTCAGCGCAATGAGTGCTTGTTTTCTGGCTTTCTTCGAGCTTCATATTTATATACCATATAGAATGCAAATCAGCATCGCGAAGTGGAAGTGCCTATAATCCCCGCTGTGCCAGCATCCGTAGCGTATGCCTTACTTCAAAAACTGCTAGCATCGCGGAAAACGAGGTGCAGGTGGCCGAGGCCTTTTTTAGAGAAGCAGCGTTTCTGAAGTAGCTTTTCGTTGAACAGGGTCCGGGTATGCAATCAGGAAAGTTTTAGTCGTAACCGGAGTGCTTGAATGCCGCGTGGTAATGGCGAGTTTCAATTAGTGAAATGTTCACCCGCTGAGTTTTCGTATAGAGAGAAGCGCCGTTCGCACACGTGTAGCTGCCGCAGGCGTACCACGCATTGATTGGTCGATTTCGAGTGAGCGTGTTCTAGAAAAGCGGCGAGATAGGGCCTCTTACAATAGCGGCGCGTTTTCAAACATTTAACGCTTCTTGCGGTGTAATTCTGCTTCTGAGAGAAGCAGGAGAAGATGCAGCCGCTTTTGGGTGTAAAAAGATGTGTTGCCTCGTTCTTGAGCCTGAATGAGAATGAACAAGACGTTTCGCTCAACATACACTGCACCGAGTTTAATAAGGTTCTTGCATGCCGAACACGCTGGGAGGCGAAATTCATAGACTGAATTCGGGGTCAGACGTTTTCGCAAAGTTGACGAGCGTCACAAATGAATTAAACTGCCATGCAAGCACTACTGCGCTCTTTGAAGCTCAAAACAAGATAGGAGGCGCACAAACGTCCCTTTGATAATTGCGAGCATGTTTTCTTTTTCTCCCAAAGACAGTTTACCGTTTTGCTTTCGCTATCCTCTCTAATCTATTTCTCTCCTCTTGATTCATAGATTATAGTCTCTCGTCTATTCCAGTGCTCTTTTTTCGTGTAGGAAATTAGAAGCAGTTTTAACGCATGTTCAATGATCTGCACATGCATTTGCTTAGTGTAAGATGGTCACAAACGGTATATAGCTCATATTCGTCGCTCTAACAAATGCCACTGCCAATAACCTGTACGCTTAATTGACAAACTCCGTAAAAAGACTGTTGATTATGCGGCTTGTACGCCACGCTCCACGAAATAAGTTTCACTCAAACAGAATCTGAATGATAGCGCGGACCCAGAGCAAGCAATTCCTAGGTACACCGTATCTCAGAAACTCCACACGCAGGAAAAAAAATATTTTGTTCTCTTTCCCTTTCAGGGCGAATGATAACTTCATACAAGGCTCATGTACGCTCCTCAAACAGGAAACGCTTGCTTTACGACGCTCTGCGGTGAGGTACAGAAACGCTGCCACGCATGCATGGCGATCGAAAGCATTCAATTATGGCGTTCCCACTCTCTTGTATTTATGTGGAGTGGTGCGGAATTCCCGCAAAATATGTTTATATCAATTTCTTTTCCTTGTCACAAAACTGTACCGAATACATAGATCTCGTGCTTTACGTAGACTGCCGAGAGCCCCAAAGTGATTGGCGAGTTGATCAAGCTTCCATATATCGACTTCACAACGAACACAATCGAGGCTTGTCAGTTGTAGCGGAGTACGAGAATTCAAACAGCAGCACTCGTTTCAGCCCATTCTCATCCTACCAGAAAGCAGGCATTCTGAACAACCAGGCACCAGCGGGGAAGGGAGTCTTCTTGCAATCACGTGACCCGCAGGACGGAAAAAATGCGCCTTCGGTGTGCGTGCGTGATTGCGTTGATTGAAAAGTCGAAACACGGCCTGCTTTCAGGTTCACCTCGAATCTACCGTATACCTATGCGAGGGCTGGCTTCAGCCGACGGGAAAATCAATCTTTCGGTGAGCGCAGCTCATTTCGACCCAGCGCTTGCTTCTCCGGTGATCAAATCGGTGAATGCTTGGCACTGATGACGATGACGACTAAACGAAAGGAAAAAAAAGTGCGCCGTACGAGGTTGCCAGCCTCGGAAGTAATGACTATCAGCTTCGCTTAATAAAGGCCTGAAAATTGACGAAAGGTTTGTTGTATTCTTGTACAGCTGCATCTGGCCACTCTTAGTGGTGAAATGCATGTGGAAAAAAATTTCTTGTAACAGCTGATATTGGGATTCACAATGACATCGCGAATAATAATGTCGCAGGTTCGGCTCCTGCCAAAGGCAAGGTATCGATCACTTTGTCCACATTTTCTTTGTTTCCACTTTCGATCACCTCTAACAACATCTCCTGTGCTTTCCTTGCCCTTTTTACTTAACGAATAAAACTACCCCTTAAGTTTGCACTTCTTTCGTACGTTGTTTGTAAATTTTACACCTCATCTTGCTGTACAATCAGTAAACCAGACACACACGTGCATCAACAAAATGGTGAGCTAGTGATGCTTAGCGTTTTTTTTTCTTTTTTCCCACCGGGCACGCAGCGTATGACCCTAATTTCGCACTCTGATACGCTGTGTATGTCATAAGCGCTTAAAATAATTACCCCGACTTTGTTTTACAGTACTGATTGATATGTGGGGTTTAACGTCCAAAAACCACCATTTGATTATGAGAGACACCGTAGTGGAGGACCCCGGAAATTACGACCGCCTGCAGAAATTTCGACGTGCACCCAACTCTGAGCGCACGAATCTACAACATTCCCACCTCCATCAAAAATGCAGCCACCGCAGCTGGGGTTCGCGGGTCAGCAGCCGAGTACCTTAGCCACTATAGACCACCGCGGGGGGGGGGGGGGGGGAGCGCTCTTTCACAACGCTAATTTACCCCAAACGTTATGCCCGAAGCGTTCCACAATTGGTTTTGCCGCACTGAGACTGAAAAGTGGCCATCGTTGTAATCGCAATGTCTTCAATAAGCGCTTGCGGAGCTTCGCCATCAAAATTTAACAATTTAGTTTCGATCACAGTGTGTATTCACGAAGCATGCGAGGAAGCAGTACATGGCACATCAACTGCACGTCTGCGCATTATTTATGGCAACTCCCACAGCACTCTTCCCTTTTTGTATGCTCCATTTCCTTTCTTCAAGTTCAGAGTTGCAAAGCAGTCGCGCAGCTAGCCGAACTCGCTGCCTTTTTCTTCCTCCAACTATCCCGCACTGCAATGATGCTTCATCGTGTCCGTATGCTCTTAAAGTCGCGTCCGTACGCTCTTGAACATCGATTCCGAGTCGGGCTGCGTGCTTCTACAGCGGGACACCGGCGCAGACTGAAGCATTAGCACGCAATTTACGTCACGTGCCTACGATCAGTAATAGAGAGCAAATACTCAAGAACACATAAAAAAGGGTATAGAGCAGTGGTCGTGATATAGAACCTTTCCTTGGTCCTTGGTGCTTTTGCGCTGCGTTATGGGCCGAATACACACAAACCAATGTTGCACAATCTCGCCCTAGTCGCTACAGTGTACTCGTAACAATCGCGTTTTGCTACGCATCGCCACTTCACGTTCTTGACGGCACAACAGGGGAAACGAATTGGCCAAAAGACACGCTTTTGAACCACGCGAAGCAGTGGAGCTTGCTATTTTCACCAACGTGCTCGTTCATAAACTTAGAGCCTGAATTCAGCGTCCTTCGCGAATATGCGTAACGGCCCAGCCTCGCAAAAACGCTTGTAACTTGCACCGCTCACAGCTGTTTTCTTACTTTGCAAGAAACCGTTCTTCCGCATGACCAAGTCTTGCGCAACTGCGATCGTTTACTGCTGACGCAACGCGATCGTGTTAGATGAGGAAAGAGCGCGCGCGTTTACGAAAGACAAGTTATACGAGATTTCGGCCCAATCGCTCAGAAGTAATTGACTCCCCGGTTCAACGACCTCAGGCAGTGACGCGACAGAAAGGCTATAAATTTGCTACTGCACGGCTGCACAGACAGATGGGCTTGAGGTAGAAGCTAATATGCGCGAATGATAAAAATATAAGGTGGCAGAAGTTTAGACTAACTTCGACACTCGCCTGTTTACGAGTGGTAGTTCTACGACGAGAATTTTTTGATTCAAAGTTTGCCTGACATAATAATCCTCAGGGATGCGCCACTGAGTGGTGGTTTCTCGCAATAAATTGACTTTAATTTTCTTCCATATAACTCAAGCTTTGGCAACGAGTGTTTGGAGAGATTGCATTGAAAATTTGCTTTCTTGCATTTGAAGCGGAAACAAAAGCATTCTTACGAGCTTTATGAAGCTTCCAGCCTTAGTTTTCATTTTAGTATACTTCACAGATGAGCAAAATGTATTGACGGAAGCTCCTATTCCAGGATAGAAGTAAATTACGAGTGTGCGTGCCGTGGTCACACTTCGGGTAAACAAAAATAACGTATTCTGACACCCTTGTTTTATAGATTACTGCATAATACCTTGCTTAACGGTACTTTGATTTGAAAAGATTTTATATGTTCGGTATTCTGTATCGACATTGGCACCTTTCCCTGCATGCATCTGAAGAATACTTACCAGTGATAGCGTATATGTGCACAGGAGTAGATTAAGAATGACGTAGTGTATTAGATTTATTCTTAGACTTTTTATTGTGACGTCGGGCTACGTTTTGGTCCCGAAAAATTTCTATGCGATCTTATTTTCACGACAATGTGATGGCCCCATTTTATATCAGCGATTCAAAAGATTGTAGCTTTTTAAGCCTACCTGGTTGACAGATGTAAACACGATTAGGTTATATTCGGCTTCTTTTCTTATTTCGCAAATGCTTTCGTTGTGTTGCTGTGCTCATTAGATATATTCTTTACATGGCTTGCATATTTATGGCTAATTTTCTATAACAGCGTGTGACATTGGAATAAAACTGGCTATGTAAACTAAGTCAAACCAGCCGTGTTTTTGAGCCTATATATAAGCTTACTCAAGAAGGCTGAGAGTGTCTGTACACAAATATGCTTGCTTTGCCTCTGTGTACTGCTTATTCAAATTTGCATTTTGAGTTTAAAGTCGTATTGTTGTTCCGAATTATCTACTGAAAGGTAAACTAAAACCCCACCCCAGGAATGCGTAGTGCACGTAACAGGAGAATTTTCCCTCTGCGGCTCAATTGGAATTTGCTAGCGGCCTGGACGAAAAGAACTCTGCTTGCGAACTAGCTTTGCGTGCTAGGCGGCTGTGACACGACGGCCACTGCGCACAAAAGCACAGACAGGGAGCCAAATGGGAACAGTCTCTTCAAAGATGGAACCGACTGCAACGCTGTCTCTTTTCGGTGAAAGAGGCAGCTCGAAGTGGTGCCAACTCAAACGTAAAGATGGGCATCCATGCCAGCCGCGCCAGAGAGGTACCCTGTATGGCGCTGCTTTTGGCACGTGCCGTCCTAACGTGGATTGGTTCCCCGCTAACTAGAGATCCTCGTTGGCCCGGTAATCCGCTTAGTCACCCCCATTCCTCATCTCTGCAGTCGACCGTATCAGGCGTGCTGCCGACTCCGCTCAGCGTCTAGCGTTGCATTAACGGTGCCCTCGCTTCGCCCTCTCATGCTCCTCGGGTGTCCAGCCTCCCACGTCGCCAGATAGGAGGAAGAGCGATGACTTCTTGACGAGGCCTTAAGCGCCACAGAGATTCTGCGAGAGGACTCCTGGAAGATCTCGCCTCGAGAGTATACAGTTGACCGATGGCCGCCCGCTGACGTCTGCCCCTCTTCTTCCTCCACTTCCCCCCTTTCGTTTTTAGTCGACAATCATCTCGGCTTCTCCCTGGTGTGCTCACTGTTGCTTCAAGCTGCAGCCATTACACATCCGCCTTTTATGCCTCCGCATCCTGTTCGCGAAGTTTTGGGTTATGTTTGTGGTGCTTGCTTTTAAAGCTTAGCGAAGACACTTTTCCACCGTCCAGAACCACCAGCCGCCAACACGGACTCGTTCTTCATCGGTCGCACTTGGCTTGTACACTCAGACCATCATCCCGCTGCCCTTGATGCGTACATTTCACACATTCACTTGCAGGCAATGATATTGTTGTACGTGCAGTCAGGAGTAGCGTTTTATGACTGCCTCATGAAACCTATGAGAACATTCATGGCTTCGAACTGCTTTCAAGCGCGAAAGATTGAGACTCTTAACTGTTTCATAGAATCGTTTACCGAGCCCAGTGCTTCCCGTCGTTTTGTATGTTGACTATGTAGAAGGTTATTGACCACGTTCGTTGTATCCAGGTGCTTTACAAAAAAACAAACTTGACAGGAAGGACGCTTAAACAACGCTTGCGAGTCCCGATGGCAAACCATGCGAGTAATTCATGATGTAGCGAACAATATTAATAATCATCCAAGTGACAAAACAACTCAAGCTGAGCTGTAGCTATGTCGTGAGCCTAATTAAATTGAAGGACTTGGTAAGTAAAATTTGAAGGAGTGTCAATACTTTCCTTGGTGAGCCCCAAAAGTTCTTGGTTCAAGTTGTGTTTGGCCTCGCTGTGTACTGAGCATTGTTTTCCTTATTGTTAAAGCTGCTTATAGCAATACATACGAGCAACACAAGAGATGATAGTGGGGCAGAGCACAGGCGCAGATTTAAGCTACACATGTATACGATTTTAAAGAAATTAAAGCAGTTGTGGGTACCGCAAGCCGTAGCCTCTTCTTGCGGTGTCTTTTTTGCCCCTCAAGCATATTTAAAATGAGCATATACCAAGTAGGCCAGCAACAAATTCACTCAAGCTATATTTTTAACGTGTCTGCAATGCGTGTTTAAAGTTTTCAGGCTTTTCCGAAATTTCTTGAAAGCTTGAAAGAAAGAATCATAAGGCACAGCTGCCTGCTAATCTTGCAAGGCTCGTAGTGCTTTTTGTTTAAAATAAATGGTAGAGATGGAAAGTTAAGGAGGTGAATTATTTGAGGATAACTAGCTTGAATAAAGCTTTGGAATCAATAAAAACGTTTTGTTCATAGACTTATTAGGGAGCACTGTCCTGTGAAGCGTCGTTTAAAGCTGTGTATGAGATAAAGAGAGAGAGAGAGAGAAGGGGGAAGGCTGAAAGCGAAGTATAAAACAGGATGAGAGACCATCAGTATACCTTTAGCAGGTCACTACCCTCTCCCCTGAACGCCAAGGAGCACCTCTCTCCTCATGTAGATGATGTTACTGTATAGGCTATCTTTAGCTAAAAGTAGCATACTAACACAGATTTTGCAAAATTTGTGAGTGCCAGAAAACCCTCGAAATCAGTCGGACCAATTATCTCTGAATAATAATAATAATAATAATAATAATAATAATAATAATAATAATAATAATAATAATAATAATAATAATAATAATAATAATAATAATAATAATAATAATAATAATAACTTTTCTGAGGGTTTGCAAGCGGCAAGGCGTCCTATTAGGCCAATAACCTATTTATGTCCACCCATTCTGTTTTCTCCTGTTGTCAAGCGCCCCGACGTGATGGTCTAGTGGCTAAGGTAATCGGCTGCTGACCTGTAGGTCATGGGATTGAATCCCGGTGGCGGCACCTGCATTTCCGATGGAGGCGGGAATGCTGTAGGCCTGGGGGCTCGGATTTGAGTGCACGTTAAAGATCCTCTGGTGGTCGAAATTTTCGGAGCCTTTCACTACGACGTTTCTCTAATTATATGGTTGTTTTGGGACAGAGTGTTCAGAGTGTTCAGTCCAAGGGACTCCGAATTTGCCTCGGCTTGCCTCGTAGTGCGTCGACAATTGCTACTGTATAGCTATCGCCGGTGACCACCTCATCACGACACATATCGACGTTGAGGCACTCAGGACACATATAAGGCCTGCTGCTCGGACACCTTGCCACCACCTAGCCTCTTTACCAGCAGACAGACCACGTTCATCATTTTGCCAAACGGTCACCACATATCGCGATTTTTCGCCAACAGGCTTCACACCCGCCGCCACGCCTTCGACTTCTCCCTGGTGCCTGACTCAGGCTAACATCAGGCTAACTATACCTGGCATCCAGAAAAAAGCAGATATGTCGTCACCTGCTCTTAGACAGCTTGCTCTGCTATTGTTATACGAGACGTACCAAGGCTGTATACACGTATACACCGACGGCTCTGTTTTAAAGAAGAGTTCAACGGCATCATTTGGTATACCGATAAAGGACACGACAAGAAAATTCAAGACCTCCCACCTTACGACATCAACGGGAGCAGAGCTCACAGCTCTTCGTGCCGCATTGCAATGCATCAACGACCAACAGCCACAAAAATGGACAATTTTCAGTGACTCAAAGGCGGCACTGCAATCCCTTCTATCACCTTTACGCCACGGCCCGTACGAACAGCTGGTATATGAGATTGCAGAAAACACTCACCAACTCATTGAGGAAGAACATTAAATAGCCTTTCAATGGCTCCCAAGTCATTCTGGAATAATTGTTCAATAAACGGGCCGATCGAGCTGCCCGTTCTGCCCATACTGAAAGCGATGAAGTATCAATTCCGCTTTCCAGAACTGACGCTGCACGGAAACTCCGCATGCTTGCTCGCAAGCGCACCTCGTCACAATGAAACGAGTCACATTTCATCTATGCACGGTTAGGTACTTTGGACCCAACTCTTAGTCTTCGAATTCCTCCGGAATTACGCCGACGAGACTGTACTATGCTGTGCAGATTTATGGTTGGGCGTCGCATTTACCAATGCGTACGCGTTCCGCATAGGAATGGCTGAGACTGCTGCATGCGACCATTGTAGCAGTGATGAAACAACTTGGCACATTCTGTGTGAATGCCCAAAATACTGCTCGCAGAGACAGCCACTCTGCAATGCACTAGATGAACGGGACAACCAGCCTCTTCGGAAGAAAGAATCCTGCGCTGCCGACAGGACTTTATGTCGCAGAAGAAGGCTGTGAAGGCACTCCTGCGCTTCTTGCGTTCAACCGGCCTGTCCAAACGACTGTGATCGGAACTCCCTGAATGTGTGCGCATGTGGTTTTTTTCGAATTTATTTTTTATCTCTCTATTTCTATCCTTTTTCCGACCCTTTTCCCCACCCCCGTACAGGGTAGCAAACCAGTTCGTCTAAATTAACCTCCCTGTCTCTTCCTTTTATTTATTTCTCTCTCTCTCTCTTGTTTTGGGACGTTAAACCTAACGTATCAATCAACCAACCAATCAAGCAATCCTGTTGTCAAGCATTGAATAAGAAAAGAAAGCGAACGTGAATGGTTATACACAACCCTGTTTCAACTTATTATTTGCGACAACTAGGATGATATACCATAGTATCCGGCCAATTTTTTTTCACGACGTGACTCACAAAAAGGGCGCACGAATCAAGTCATTAGTACCAATCAAGTCGCTGTAAACAAAACGTTATTACGTGGTGCGATGCCCGGCGCGCTATTAATTGTCGTCGATAGCGGAGTTCAACCAGCCTTGCAGAACGCTGACGCGATGTGGAGAGAATCGCGTCTTCCGAGTGAGTTCGCGTATAAATGACATCAAGTCAATGCTGATCCGGCGATAAGTCAATCAGCATCAGCGGTGATTGCGAAGGGTATTAAGCCCTCCGCCCCGAAGCTCGGCTATCAGATGCTCACTCTCCCTCCCCCCCCCTGTTAACGTCAGTCTTTACCTTCGGTCGTCCAATGTGTAGTTGGTAACCCTGAGGCGAACGTTCTCGTCTTTTTGATAGGTCCTTTCAAGAGGTTCTACTTTTAAAAGGTGACTGAACTGTAGGTTGCGCTAATGAGTACAATGACTTGGGTCCGCTAGAGCAATCGCAACAACCTTGAGGGCACTTGTGTAATAACCAAGCCACGAATGACCCAGAAAGAGTGAATATTAATTGAGCACTCATAGACAGTAATGCAAACACGAGACATTTTGACTCAATGTTATTTGTAGTAAATGTAATGTAACCGTTATTTTGTCCGCCTTTTTTACGTCGCCCACCTCCAATGTAAAGTTTGATACGAAACATTTGAGGATGTAATAAATAAAAAATAAATAATATCTTACACTAATATACAACAGCGGGCATTGTTTTGCATGTGCGGTTGAAGCGCGTGTCAATGCAAACTTTTCCTGCGGAATTTATTTAAATCGTTCTGTTGTTCTTTAAGCTACGCAATCGCCTAATTGATTCTGAAGAGGAAGCGCGTTGCGTTTCGCTTTCTTGCAGCCTTTGCACTCTCCTGCTTTGTGATTATGGCGACCGTTTCTCTTGTTTTCTTCTGAAATTGAGGTTAAAAAGTGGTGGACATAAGGTTCACAGTGATGGCTCAACACGGGAGTAATTCTAAATAAATCTCCAAGTGTGATATTTTTTCCATGCTGAACGTAATTATGCAGCGATGAAGGTTATAATAATGGTTTACAGGACTGCGAGAAATAAGTCAATTTTGAATCGCATCATGTTCGTCCTTTGTCAGTTACGATTTTGTCGTAACCATCAAGAAAGGTAGTCATTAAAATGTATAAAAAATGCAAAGATTTTTTCGAGTTGATGAGTAAAATATTAGACGTGATTAAAGATATGTGGACATTTAACTTATGTTGTTTAAATGTCACGTTGATCCAAAATGATGCATTTCAGAACTATATCTCACCTCAACTTAGTGGAAACTATGGGCAACAGTTATTGCACAACTACTGGCTGCGCCTAATATACATGCAAAACATTCTGGGGTGGAGGCATAGCCAGAAAGTTTTTCGAAGGGGGCGGGGGGGGGGCAGAGTTTTTTTTTTTGTCGCACCTGGTACGCCAGTGTTCTAAGGCTTTACGTGGCAAAAGGCTAGCCTGATTAGCTCATTGTAGTGAGGGACTCGCGATAAATTTTCAGCGCATAGAGGATCTTTTATAGGCCGATAAAGCACTGTGAATCTTTTTGCGTTTTACTCGCGTTGATGCAGGTGCTGTCCGCCGTGGTGGCATAGGGGTTTCGGTGCTTGGCTGCAGACTCTAGTATCACGGGTTGGATCACAGGCCGTGGCTGTAACATTTCAATGGAGGTGATATGCTAGAGGCCTGTTTTAAGTGTGATGTCAGTACGAGCAAAAAAAAAACAAGTGGTTGAGAATTTTAGAGCCTTCCACTGCAGCGTGCCTCACGTTAATTCTGTGGCTCTGGTGCGTAAAAACCCAGATAGTGAATTGAGGCTTCTATGGTTGGGATCAAACCCAAATTTTTATATTGTTAAGCATGGCACCTGTGGTGTGCGAGGACACAGCAACTGGTGCTTTGACGTGGGCCATGGCCCCTAGCACTCGTGGTTAGGAGTTGACACTTTGACATACTTACACGTAAAACTTAGAAGCCTCAAGCTTTGCCACATGTAAAGTCAGTTACAACTTACGACCCCGGACCTCCGAAACGAACGCCGCAACCGGTCGTTTACACAACGCAAGATATAGTCGGGGACAGTTGGTGACAACGGAAATAGTCAGCGATAGTCGGTGAGTCAGAAATAGTCGGTGACAACGTCTTCTTCGGGACTCATGACATCAGTCCGGAATGCACTCCGTTCGGTGCAGGCTCGTTTGCTCCCACCTTTGGTGAGGAAATGATGCGGACTTCTTAAGTGGCATCCAAGTGTTTGTAGGTTGGTAGTCAGTCTGTCAGTACATAAACATTATTCAGGTTCTAAAGAACTACAGGTATACTGTGAGTCGCGCCCACGTTGGAGCCGGAAGACCATGGTCATCCGCCCGTTAGCGGGACCTTTGGACAGTGTTAGGGGCTCGAGGTCGATGATAGGTACGGCGGGTTTTCTTTAGGGTAGCTCGCTCCCCGCCGTCGTCCACATAGCCGATCTACACCAGTGAGGGGACGCGTTATAAAGGGTTATTTACATGATAGTTGAAGATGAAACGGTGAAAAAATTCAGCGATTATTTACATAAAGTCTTCGGCTTTTATAGCCCGTCGTCTCCTTACACGGAGGTTCGAAGATTGCGGTGACTACTCTTGCCGCAAATCAAGCGATGAAGTCTCAGTGGTCCACCCACCGGAGAGGGTGAAGAAATCGGGCCACTCGTGAGAATAAGAACGTGGGTGAAAATATCCAGTGGTTATCACGAGCGCACCACACAAAAGACGCACCTGGCCCACGCCTTCAAGACGTCGCATGGCGAGGTAGTATGGCCTGGTGGAGAAGAAAAGTTGTGCTCCTCCAGGATGATGGCCGCTGACACGAACGTCAGCAGCGGTCCAAGGCTGCGTTCTCCTGTGTTCCGGAACTTTCTCGAACATAGCTGTCCAGGTGCTCGTTTCCTGAGGACGGCCACAGCGACGCCTTCCCACGCTTCCGAACTGTCGGCGCTTTTGTGGCGACATCGCGTACTAGGCTGCAATAGCCGAGTCGAGAGGCACACTTCATGAAAACTGCCACAGTGGCGCCGTCTCACGCTGTCCGAACCCGATCCAACAAATGGTTGTTCGCAAAACTTGCGTCGTGTTCCACGTAACAGCACACTACGAGGCCTACCTAGAGGACAGCGTCGTGCTTTTCGCTTCCGCCTGGGTGCCGATATCGCGGAGAAAGGCTCACAGACTGGCTCCCGCACAATGGCGTCTGCTAAGACGAACTGCCGGGCCAATTGTAACAACAGTTCGTGGTTGTTTCTAGAGATCACCGCTTTTGAAGGCCTCCTCTAAGCTCTCTTGTTTATTAAAAGAAACGCGTAATAATGCAGAGCACTACCAAAGCAACTCACAATTCAACTTTATTGATATCAAATCCTATCTTTACAATTCTTCGCATTTTCGCAAATGTGTCCAATTTCGTTCTACAATTTATTGATGAAATACTTATTTTGCTTTTGCTGGTATGATCTTACGTAACACTAAAGGAGAAAGAAACACGCAATATTATCCAATCCCGTGTGCCAATGAAATTTTTGTGCAAGAAAAAAAAATATTAGTGCAGTGGGATCAAAGGCATTGGGGCCAAATGAATGTCCCCATGGGGAGAAACCAGAAGTGCTGCCCAAAGCCTTGAACATATTCATGTATGCAGATTACTGATGCATATGGACGTCCCACAAATCACTAGAAGTGATCGAACATCGGTTTCAACAAGGACTAAATGCAATAAGTAATTACCTCAAAGAGTAAGGCATGCAGATTTTTCACGCCAAATCTGTAGTTCTGCCATTCCCGAGAAAAACAGTAAAAAACTTGAAGCTTTTTGTGGATCGCCAGAGAATCGAAATCGCACGAAAGCATAGCTTCCTTGGCGTTACTTCAGATAGCCAACTCAGATGGAGTCAGCATGTTGCTGATCTAGAAAATCAAGTGAACTGCACTGTAAATGTTATACGTCGCATCGCGGGAACAAAATGGGGCGGTACATCAGCGTCTCTACTCCACGTCCATTGTACACTAATCCGACAGAAAACCGCCTACTCTGCGCCAGTTCTTCACATCTCTAAGACGTCGCTACACCGACTTCAGCTGTTACAAGCCCGAAGCTTACGCATATGTCTGGGGGTTCCACAGACAACATCAAGTTCTCTGACATAGGCTGAGGCAAGAGAACCCAACTTCATAGTAATTACAAATGTGGAGACATGTCGGCACCTCTTTCGTCTAGTCACGCAACACCCTTCCCATCCGCTCATATTCAACATCGTGAACCGCGCTGGAGCGCAAATACACCATGTGTACCAACAGTACATTTCCCGGCGTCCTGTGTCGACACATTGACCACTGGACCAAAACTACCCGCCATGGCTCCTTCAGCTACCAACTATTGAAGCGTCAATAGAAGGACTTCGCAGCAAACATGAAATGCCAATCGTTGCAGCACAGCAGCTGGCATCACATAATTTGTTCGACAGGTACCAAGGATACACTCACGTGTACACTGACGGCTCCGTCACCAAAGAGAGAGCGACATCAGCATTTATAATTCCGGAATTGCACGAAGAATATGCATGTCGGTTGGGCCACCTCTCCTCTTCAACAACGTCGGAGCTCGTAGCGATTTTGCTAGCCCTAAGCTTTATTAAACTGTTAACGACACCAAGAAAATGGGGTGGTAATTACAGACTCTCTGGCAGCACTGGCATGTGTTGAAAATGCCACATCAATACACATTGATGTGCGATAGTATACGCTATATTAAAAGAGCTCTCAGAACCTACGAAGTCGAGGCATCGAGTGGCATTTCAGTGGGTTTCCAGTCACTGCTAAATTAAGGGAAATGAAATGGTGGATGAGTTGACGAATACCGCTCATAATTCTACGCAAACGTGCCTCATTCCAGTATATCAATATGATGTAAATAGAATTTTAAGAACAACAAAACGTGAACTATGCCTGTCTACCTGGTTCACAGACAAAAGAAAGGAATCGATCCTATATTCTGTTGATCCTAATCTTGAATACCAATTAGACCGTGACCTCCCAAGACGTATCGACACAATCTTTCATCGCCTACGACTCGGAACTGCTTACACAAAGTACTTCCTACTTAGCATTCAGTGCGCAGCATCGTCAGCATGTTCATGCGGCCACGACGCCGAAAATACCTGTCACCTCTTGCTCGACTGTCCGAAACACGACGCACAACGAAAGTGACTAGAACAGGAACTGCGTAAGTTAGATCCCGAGCGGCCATTTGCGTTGAATAAAATACTAGGTCCATGGCCATCCCAAACAAATGGCAAAGCAATGGAGGCGCTGCAACAGTTCTTCGAGGAAACGAACATTTGTGACGGCTATTGGGTGGACAAAAGTTAAAAGTGAGCGAGGCGTCTACATGTTTGATCTGCTTATAGGAAAACTTTTGCTCTCGCCCATGTAGAGCTGTATATATGCTATTGATTTTTTTTATATTTTTTATTTGTACCAATCACGTAGAAAGGCGTAGCCGTCGCCAACTAACGGTGACAAAAAACTTCATTTATTTTCTATTTCAATAAAAGAAACAGAGAAGGTGGTGTTGACCGCAGTGATCGATCTATCCTAGAAAACTAAATTGCGGGTTACTGGTTCGATTCATGGTGGTCATACTTCGATGAGAGCTAAGCGCAATAACATCCTTGTATTTAAACTAACGTGCACAGAACCTCAGGTGGTCAGATTAATTCAGAGCTTTTAACTCTACGGCGTGCCTCATGATCCTATCGTCAAGGGGTTCTAAAGGTTCTAAAGGAGACCCAGTAACATTGACAATCTCATGCACTTAATCGTATAAGTTTACTGTCATAATATTCGATTCATAGCCATAGGTAAAATGAAATTCCGAAGCGTGAAATGTTGTTACATGAATACTAGCTCATGTCGTGCAGTGTAGTTTACCTAAATATCTTTAATGGGAACAGAGTGTGTTTTAAAAAGGACAAAACAAGAGACTGCTTGCTTTTTGAACCTGTAAATAACCCCTAGGTCCAAAAACTGTAATCAAGAAAAGTATGTGCAATTTTGTTTTGTGAACATGCTGCCGCAAGAATTTCGCGAATACGTGCGATATTAGAGAAGTTACAGAGACTAGAAAATCCGTTTCAACTGGTTTCAAAATTTCCCGCGGCCCCGCCACCCTTCTCCCTCACAGTAAGGAGAAGGCGTAGCCCGTCATCGTGGGTGGTTTAGATCAATCTACGAGCTGCGGGCTATGTGAAGTCACCGATCGGCGACTTTGCGTCCCTACGCGTGAAAGAATCGGTCGGGCGTAGGAAAAGAGCGCGGGAATTACTTTCCAAAATGGAGGGTCTGCGCGGCGCGCAGCGTTGTAATATTACAGAAAAATATTTGCCACGGTCTACTCTATCAATTACCTAGCTTCAAGGGGGTGTAAAAAAACGTCGGAGCCTCTTGATTGGCAATTTAAAACACAGCGCCTTTGAGCCTAATGAACAGTTTGCAATAATCTGCTAGGAGGCTTTCCTGTAAGGGTTGTTTCCAACCAAAAACACTCGTTCACTGACTGCTTTCCCCGCTCATTGTGTTTTGGCCTTTCCCCTTTTTGACATTTTGTTGTACTCGCGTGCCTTCGCTGCAATTCGCAGAGGTGCATTATGTTGTACTCACGTGCTGGAATTCGGAGACGTAAAAGCACAACGAGTGAGAAAAGCAGTCTGTGAGCGAGAGTTCTTAATTGCAAGACAAGCCTTACAGAAAAGCCGCCTTTCAGACTATTGCAAACTGTCCATAGAAGTCTCAATGGGAGAAAAAAAAAGAACGTCACCGATGCCATCGATTTGAGCACGTCATCAGGCTATTTTCATGCTGGTGCGACAATAGACCTGTAGTATGTTGATTCCAAAGAAAAAGAATGCGTGTCTGCTAATATAGGAGTCGTAGTTGTGGGCAATAATCCACGTTCGGCGCATATCTCTCAACAAATGGGCAGCCTGTGATGAAATACTCTACGTGAATAGCTTGTACGAGGCACTTCAAACAGTGCGTTTCGTTTTCAAAAACACAATCACATCGAATCACCACTCTACGGAGGCCTTCAGCTGGCTCGAAAATGAACACCTCAAACTCGACGCCGTATTCTCTGAGCTCCATCTTCATCACAACTATCTAGTGCTAGCTCGAACACATTTATTGAATGAGAACCCAACTCCGCGAAAGAAGTGCAGCAGCTCTGCCAAGGCCTTTTATCTGACTTTGTGGGCGCTATTCAAGACCACCGTCTTGCTTACAACAAAAGAAGGGGGTAAAATGAATAAAAAAGTTAAGCACGTGGTTGAATTGAAGACGTCGACGGCTTTGACGTTCTGTGGAAGCCATGAGAGCTTCCTTTCATGTGCCAGGAGCCCTTTAGTGTAATTTATGAGGGTTTTGTTTGAGAAACGTGTGTTGTGCAGCGGGGCCTCACGCGGCTGCCTCAGCTCACAGATGCAAATTATACGCATTTGTAGGTTAGTGACAAAGCCGAACAAACGGCAAGAAAATCGGCGCTGCGGCCGTCCCTTTCTGAAAGACTATGCTCCTCTATGGCCGACGCCTCCGCAGCCCATCTTGCGTCTAGCGCACGCGGCGCAGCAGTCATTGTTCCTCACGCTCGCCTCGAATCCTCGTAAAGCTCACCAACGGCTGGCGGCTTTCGTCTCTCCTATATGGGGTGTAAAGCTCGATGTAGATGACTATGTCTCCTGGCAGCTCCTGCTGCACGGGCGGGCTTTTTGGTTCCGCCCAGCCTTCCTAATGAGCGTTCCGGGTAATTACCACGCCGGGAAAGAAGGGCACGCGGGGAGGCTTGGCTGGGCATGCTTATGATGATTTCCCGTTACCAGTTTATGGTTCACTTTTCCTGTACTTGTTCTTTTGAACGACGCATGTTGGTTGGCACTGTGTGGGTGCACTTTTACTTGTTCTCAACCTCTTGCGTTAGTGCGTCGCGTTAGACCGTGTGGAGTCCGAGTGCGCTTCTTATGCTGCGTACTGCCTCCACTGTATACGCAGTTGCTGCTGCCCTACAAGTTCTATAGCCGGCGGCAGCCTGTTGAGGGAGATAATCAATGGAAGATGCCGCACGCATAGCCCAATGCAGGTTGCTGCGTCTGCCGACAATGCGCTGGTTCCCACAAAGAAAGGTGCGCACGTGGCAATGACTCTGCTAAGCTCCAGCGTCTTTGTACTTGTGCTCTTTAGTTCGCTGGAGGTGGGCTGTGTTTCGCGTGCCTAATTAAGGAAACATTTCTTCCTCTCACAATATTTCTCTCTACGCGTCTTTCCTGTTGACGCTTACCGGAGAAGATTGGAAGCTCAAAACGACAGACATTCGTTTTTATTGAGCCGCAGTAGATTGAGGACTTTATGCTCAGGGTTCCGCCAAACAAACGCTGCCAAGTCTTTGCGGTGCGCGTCTCGAAGAAACGTGACACTGCGTGTTAAAGAGTTAGGATTTATATCGCATTGTCGTTCAAGGCGTAAGAAAATACCAACATGACACGCATATTCTCAAGAGAGATTTGAAGGGTTTGATGTAGGTGTGTGTGCATACATTTCTAGTCAGTAGCAGGGCTAGAGACGACGAAAGTTAAATAAGAAGGTATGACAAGGCAGTTCAACATAGATATTTTAGGGGCGAAACTCCTTAAGGCATGGGTCTGTACATCCTCTTGTGTATGTAGTAGTAGGTAGCTACCGGTGGCACATACCCGCTCTAGAGCGGGTATGTGTTAAAGGGGTTGTTAGGTGGGGGATGGCGGTACTCAGGAGTGTTCACTAGATGGAGAAGCCCACATAAACGTACTGGAAGAATTCTACAAGGAATGCACAGCCGCCATTGTTCTTCATAAAGAAAGCGACCAAATCCCAGTAAAGAAGGGTGTAAGGCATGGAAACACGATCTCTCCAATGCTCTCCAACCACATGTTTACAGGAGGTTTTCAGGACCCAAGATTGAAATTGTGGTGGTTTGGGCTAGTTGGTATGATATGACGATAGTTATAGCGCGAGAACATAACGACGACAGAGAAACAAGGAGGAGACAAGCGATCATCTCCTTCTTGTGCTTTGTCATCGTTCTGTTCTCATGCTATAACTATCGTCCTAGATTGGGCATAGTTATTGATAAGAGTTAATGGAGAGTTTCTTGGTAACCTGTGAATTGCTGATGATAATGTCTTGATAAGTAATTCCTGGGGAGAAACCACAGCTTATGATTACTGTACTGAACGCGGAAAACAGAAGAGTAGGTGTGAAAACTAATATGCACAAAACTAATGTGCAGCAGTCTCGGTAAAAAAGACCACTTTGCGATAGGGGCAGTTACGCTGAAAGCTGTTAAGAAATATGTCTACTTAGGACAGGTAGTAACCACGCAGCCGAACCATAAGAGTGAAATAACTCTAATAATTGGGATATGGTGGATCACAATCACCAAGCATACTGAAATCATGAATGATAATTTTCCACTAACCCTGCAGAGGAGGGTATACAACAGCTGCATTTTGCCGGTACTTACTATACGAAGCAGAAACCTGTAGGCTTACAGAGAGTCTTCAGTCTGAATTAAAGGAAACGCAGCGAGGGATGCATAGAAAAAAGATACGTGTAACCTTAAGAGACAACAAGAGAAGAGGGTGGGTGAGGAAAGAAACCAGGTTTAAGGGTATCATAGTAGAAATCAAGAAGAAATGAACAAAGGCCGGGCACGTAGCACGCAAGCAGGATAACCGCTTGTCATTAAGGGTAACTGACGGGATTCCCAGTGAAATAAAACGCACGAAGGGGAGATAGAAGAACGGGTTGATTAGCGAATCATGAGAGAGCCTTGCAGTTCGTGTAGTCAGGTTGATAATAATGATGATCATGACTGAAACGCTGCTGTCATTTTTCCCGTGTGGGATTCATTTACGTGCACCTAAATCTAAGCACACAGACCTCAGGCATTTGACATCCAGAACCGCGATAGCCGCGACCATGTTTAAACTCACGACATTCGAGACGATTGCCGTAACCATTGCATTATACTACGGTTACTTATTCTAAATCTAAACTATAATCAGGAATTGAAAAATCGCAAAAATATGTCACTCTCGCAGCGAAAAAGCTTGGGCACGTTGGTGTGGGTGTGCCGTGTTTTCGAAATATTAGGCTTGACGCTCTTTAAATGTTGTGGCAGAGTGGCTAGAGAAAAAAGAGACTTTAACCGTCTCTGCTAGAGGACAGTGTAGGAAAGCGGTGTACTCGTTCAAGCGCTTTCGCTTGACTGCCGATATCACTGACCACGCCACTAGTGCTACATGAAGTCAGGCTTTGGACTAGTTGGTTTAGCATTATGAACTACAGGTCACCGGGGCCTTTGTCAAGCCGTTGCACGGCTTTTAGCCTTAGCGACCTTCCAGTTTTGTCCGGTAAATAAAATAAAGTTTGAAAGTTTAAAGCACAATTAGCCCAAATTCAACATGGAGACACAAAAAGGGGCACTGACAAGTGCTGATAGTGCCTCTTTTTTGTGTTCCCGTGTTGAATTTGCACTGTTCGTACTACATATAGTCATATGAAGTCAGAAAACAGGTTTTGGTGTGCCAGCGGCGAACGCCGTTAAAGCTGCAGAAATTGCCTCCAAAAGAGATCTTTGAACTCGCATTTTTAGGGAAAAAACACAATCCATAATCTAAGCAAACCTAAAGACTCATATCCCAAATGTAAGGCGAGATTCCTCCAGAGGTCGTAAGACCTCAGAACTTTATGGTGGTGGTCGGTCCACTTCGCTGCACCGCGTGGGAGTCATTTTCGTCCACTGTAACAGCTGTCTGGGCGCTTCAGTTTTCATATAGAGAAACAAGTTTTATTCGTATTTCTAATTCCTATCTTTTCTCGTTCTTTTCTTTATTTGTTACACTCGCGAGCTTTCCCTTTAAGATGAACGTAAGATGTACTTTCAATAACTCTGGGTTTCCTTGGCCAGCTGGCTCTGCACTACAGGCAAGCTGGCTCACCACTGCTCACCACCAGTGAACGAACTGCGTGCTGTAGGCGCTCTAATAGAACCGGCTATGAGTATTGGCTCCACGGAGTTTAACGGCCTAGAGCGATCCAGGCTGCCAGAGGCACCGTACTGAAGAGATCGGAAAGGAAATTGAGCTTGTGCTGTTTTTTTTTTTTTTGCAAGCACTGATGTCACACAGTTCGTGTTCCTCTAGCATTTCTTCTTCATTTAAGCGTGACCCCGGTGGCCTCACTCGAAGCCATGCTTTTCGTGTCATGACCGAGTGCCATAATTTCTCCCGCAACATGCCTAATATTACGTCCTGCGAATGCCACTAGAAAGTTGACGCGCGTCGTACTATCTTACTTTGAGTGGTGCAATGATTGCAAGTGTGCTTGTCACCCAGATGTTCTCTGCATCTTTTGTGAAGCCTATAAACGCAAAAACCGAACGAGGACCAAGAACCCACAAATTAGCAGGGCTGACTCCATCACGTAATATTGACAGGACTGATGTCATGGCATCAGCGTTGCTATAACAACACCATGGGGACTATCTCCTTCGTGCGCCATGATGCGCAGACAAAAAAGGTTGTACTCTATGAACGTAGGCGTTTTTACTGTGTGCATGTTGTATCAAATTATGGTGGTCGCAAGAGTGTTCTTTAAAAAAGGAAATGGCGAATACATCGATCTATTGGAAGGAAACCCAAAAAGACGTATAAGCAGCACAACGCTATGAACGCACAAAGCCAATCTTGCGGATTGTGTTTCTAAGACCCCTTCACCCTCTTCAAAAGAAAAAAAAACAATAAATACATATTTCGAACAGAGGGGAACTGCACGCACAACTGAAGAAAAGGCACTGCGTTTCGCAACTGTTATAAACTGGGTGAGGCATGTGATGGTGCGAGTTCTGTGCTGAACTTAGAAGAAGTGAATTGGAATTCCCCTTTATTGAGACTGAGCTTTCGCGTCGTCACGTCTGGACGTTAATAAAAGAAAACGCGGAAGTTTCATCAATGGTTTCCCCAATACCCTTCGGTGCTTTGTGGATTTCGATTTCCAGGCGTCATGTGCCCGCATTAGGACCGTATGAAGGCTCGCGGGAATTTCGGTGGCAAGCTCGAGGCATCAATTCCTAGACAAGGGTGCGGTAATGAAACTGCCTCCACACGGATCCAAAAGAATGCTTTTTTTCTGTGTTTTTACGCTTAGATTGGCTAAAGATAGAAGGAAGATCCTGTCCTGTGAGGTCTTGAGTTGCGGAGAAGATCGATAACAACGCCATTTGGCTAAAGTGAGTGAGAGAAATGCAGACCCAGATGTAAAAACCTTTGCCTGTCTTCTTGTCGCTTGCGAGACAAAACGGGAAGACTGAACACTACAGTTGCGTTGCCTTCAGAAAGGAAAGAAACAAGCTGGAAATAGAAAGTGAGATCAAAATAAGAAAACACGTAGCCACCCTTTGTCCATTCTGCGACCTTACATCAGAACGAAAAAATCCGCAAACAAATATTGTAAGCCGTAATCAGTCAGCCATAACGTGTGACGAGGCGGGGCGGCAGTTGACGCCACAGACTCTGCATTTTGCATCGCACAGACAGTTGCTACAAAACTCTCAGTATGCAATAAATGGCAACGTCAGGGCGTCGTATTTCAGCAAAGGCTAAACGTGGTAAGCCTTTAATTGTTTTTGTCTTTCGCATCGTTTTCATTACGATGTTTTGAACTAACCAGTGAAAATTAGCAGGCTAGAAACCTGCTTTCCAAGCCGACCTCTCCTCATTCTCCTAATTAAACATATTCTTCTTCTTCTTCAACCAACCAGCCAAAAATTTCACCCTAGAAAATGTTCTTCTACGTCGTGGCCCCGGCGCTGAAGCAGATTTCAAAGTTTCTGCAATATACAGGAATACCTCGCCCTTTTGAACAATTATTTTGCATTTTCCACAATCTCAAGAGAGATTTGCTATCGGTACGTATATATGACCTAATGTCTCGCTTCAATTTCGCCGCAGATAAATTTCACCACTTCAGAAAGATATATATTACTTTATTATCGTTGAACGAAATTCTGTCATAATGCACACAGGCTCTTTTTTCTAGAAAGTCTGGAACGAAAACCTCAAAAACCGCAGTTTTCTCGCTACAGGATCCATCTGTATAGATCTTTGTCCTCCAATTATGCCTTTTATCGAAGTTAACATGAATTTGTGGTTAGGCTGCTTTACTGCTGAACCGCAGGTCACGGAATCAAATTCGTGCAGCATTTTCGATGGAGGCAAGATTACATGAATCCTGGGTACTTAGATTTAGGTGCATGTTAAGAAAACCCTGGTGAATTAAATTTTTGAACCCCTTCCCAACGGCGCCTCTCATGATTATATCGTGGTTTTGTGACGTTAAATTTGAATAAATATTATTGTTTTATCAAAACAACAGAGCACCATTCGTATGCTACGTGCCGACTCTCTTAATTGCGTTGATTTTTTTTGCTCGAACTAATTATAACAGATGGTAATATATTTAACGAGAACATTCGGTGCAGCCAGAGAATGTCGGGTGGAAGCAAACGCACGCGTAGCGTGCTGCTCGAACTCCCGCCGTCGGGAAAGTTTGGTTAGTTTTACGTCCACGCGAAATCGTTATACGTGCAACCGGAGCAAATAGGGTGGGTTTCGAATTTCTACGAGAACATCCGATGATACACGCGACCCGCATACAGGCAGGCCGCTATCCAGACGATCGTGTAGGTCGCGCGAAATTGCAGTGCCCGCAGGGAACGACTCGCACGCCTTCTTCCCTTTCTTTGTTACCTCCGGGGAAACAAGCGGCTTTTAACCGTGTCGTTAAAAAAAAAAGCACCGCTATGGTGGCTCAGTATCAATGCGGGCTATCCGCCGACGCACCGACGAGTACGCTTTGTGCGGCGTCAAACGACTTCATCCCCGCAATGGCTTGCGTGTTTGTGGGACTTCGGTGTGTGCAAACGAGCCGCCCACGGTGACGATAGCGAATGGAGGAGCCGTTACTAGCAGCTGTCGAGTGATGGCTGCTTCGCATTTGCCCGCTTAGTTTGTGGAAATATAGGCGCACGTTAAACTGACAACGCCCGCTTTCCCACCCCGCCCGCATTCTTTGCAACGCTTGCTGGTAAAAAAACAAAAAAACAAAACAAAAAGTAAGCTTCACAACTGGAGTGAGACATTCATTTGAATGCGTACATCTGGTGGAAGAAGAAAAGAGAAAGAAACAAAAAGGAAATGCAGGGAGGTTTAGCAAGCTTTGACAAGGTTGTCTACACCATACATAAGCTGGGGAGAAGGGTATACGTAATAGAAAAGGTAGAAGAGAAAGAAAAATAGCAAAAACGCGAAGAATGATAATTTACTTGGTTTGAACACGCCTATTATTAACTTGCACTGTTAGGTCACAGGCGCTCGTGAAGTCCGGTCATCTTCAAGATGCACAAAAGGGCTTACGGGGCCTTGTGCATGTACATATGCGAAATTGTGATCCACCTTCCAAAGTACAAGGATCTCGTTTTACAAAAGTAGCCTTGCGTACATATGAGGGATCTTGGCTTCCCGTCCGTGTCACTGAGTCAGGTAGGACGGCCAGAGGAAAATATTGTCCTCCAGCGTCTCCTCACAACCGAATAAGGTACAAGTGTAAGTGTCCACGCTAAGATGCTGTCGTATTCTTTAGAAGCCTACATGGGAAAGGTCTATGGCTGGGCGTATTGGCGTAGTATAGTTCAAGTTGCATAGCTTAACAATTTGCTAGAGACACAAAGAATACATAAACACATACCACTCTGTCTCTTCTCGCTGCTTCTTACCTTCAAATATACAGTGGAATATGTGTTACTGTGTAAGCGCAGATGAATTGGTGAAGATGCGAGTAATAAAATATGATAATGTTTATATGTGCCACGCTCCTACGTATGATAGAGGCGCAGACACTCTCAAGACTGTGGAATGATCCGTCTAAACATTTAATAGCAGATATAGAGTAAAACAACGAAATTTAGGAGCTTTATCTAAACATCTCGAATGTTTTATAGCATGATAAATCAGACGCACACTAGTTGCAACAAAAATATCTGCTATCCGTGCTGCACCACGCTCTGGAAAGAGACTCAGAATACAGAGTGCATACAATAGATTGTGGCAAGTGATAAAAAAAGGTCACAATTTCGGCATAAGGCCGAAGTAATGAATGCGACAGCAACAAATGGGGCTGGTATATGAAGTATGGCCAGGAGATGATTTAGAAACCATTCGAAACGTAACATGGTCGATTGTGCTCGAATTTGAGAGTAATGCAGTAACCACAATATCTAAAGAGGTGTTACTCTGAATATTTGACTGTGTGACGCCCGACAGGAGGCGAAGTGCAAGTTCGGCATTGAGAAACGTGACAAGTGATTGGTTTTTACGTCGAAGTACAATACCGTTAGAGTCATCAGTAAATATCACCGGCAGATCCTGCAGGAACGCAAGACAAAAGCTGTGCAGGAAGAAGTTCACGACGTCAATCATAAAGGTTCTTGGTAAGATGTACACTGTTGCGATGACGAAGCTGTGCAATCTTTCAATGACGCAAGCGTCAGAACAACTCATCTGAGGCAGCGAGTTGAGTTGGCCCGTCTAAAGTGATAGTAGCTGCGCGGGTTTTGATAGGAGGCGGATTCACGGGCATGACACGCGCAGCCAATTCCCGAAGATTCCTGGGCTTGATGCAAGCAATTTTTGCTGTTTCTTCAGAGTGTAAGTGGTACCAGAGACATTTTGCAATGCTCCTTTCATCCAACTGAATGCGCTTCAGTGAACCCGCCTCCTCCATTGATCAAGCCATCGAATACGTCAATATCTAGAGAAACCCAAACATAGTACATGCCTTGCTCAAGAATGTTTTTTTGTAAGTTCATTGAGAGTAAGCCAGTGGAAAATGGTGTATATACATTGCTTGCCGTTATTGTGATAGACAGTACAAGCGGCGGGGCCTTGTTGGTTAATGCAGCTCACTAACGAGCGATAAGTCACTGGTTCGAATGTCTGATGGGCGCCCTAGAATTTTTTCTTTTGATCTATTTTTCTGGGTGGGACACACACACATGCACACACACACACACACACACACACACACACACACACACACACACACACACACACACATATATATATATATATATATATATACGTGGTTTATTTCGACGTTTCACCCAGAGTCGGGCTTTCATCAGGATTGAGGGTACAGTTTGTTGATGCTCAGCTTTAAGAAAAAACAATGAGAACATAAGGTGGACTTCCGTGGCCGCCCCTTTCACCCTTTTTCTTTTTTCCTCTTCCCTTCTTCCTCAATCTCTCTCCCGTTTTTACCTCCTTTTTTCTGACGTTCACCTTTAGGTTGTCCGCGGTCTGCTTATCCTTCCTTCCACTAACGTGTTGTTCCCGACCAGACGGCACCGCATGGCTCTGGCGGCTCAATGTGGGGGAAAAGAGCTTTTTTTAAGAAGTTTAAGCTTTTCACTATACTCAGCTCCTCGTGGACATCTCGTCGTTGAAAGAGGGGCGCCGTGCATTGCCGCAGAGACTGGCAAGCGTGTGCAACGTCAATTCTATCCCGCTTCTGTACTACGCATGCAGTAGGGGCCTCCCGATTGCGTACAAGGTTGTTGTTGGGCGTGTCACTCTTGGCAGAATTAATTGGATAGTAAGGTAAAAACAGAAACAGGCGACAGCTGTACTTAGGAAGAATAGTTATACTTGGAAGTATTTTCACTTGTCCAGTGCCCGTCGCAGCTGCAGTGCTGTGAACTCAGTTATTATTGTCATTATTACCGTCATTCTTTTCTAATGCTGTAAGTGCTGCAAGTGTACGCGGTATCTCTTTTATTCCTCTATCGAGGGTGTTAAATCGGTGGATGAGGTATGACTCTCGTTGTTCACGTTCTCGGTTTGATTTAAATCCTGCTTCTATGAGTGTTACTGATAGTTTCTCGAATGCATGGTCGGGAAGGTTGATATGTTTTGATAGAGGTAGTCTTATGGCTGATTTCGCATGGGCTATGTGGTTAATGAAACGAATCCTAAATGGTGTTTCTGTTTTTCCGATGTACTGCATACAGCACACGTTGCATTCGAGTAGGTATACCACGTTAGAACAATCGCATGTGTTTTCTCGTATGTCAATCGAAAACTTAGATTGTGTGCTGATTTTTTTGTCTGTTTCTCGAATTGTTTTACATACCAGACATCGTGACTTCAAAACTCAGCATCAATAATTAGGGACAAAGTATTGATTTGAGGGTGGACAAGTGTGTCTTTGAGGTTGCGTGGTCATCCGTAAACGCCACCTGGACTGGATGGAAATGCGTGTTTCATACGTTCACTTTGTTCCAGAATGTTGTAATGTCGTTCAAGGATTTTATTTACGTTGGAAAAGTTTGGGCTGTGTGTTAAGCAGAGGTTTGTTCGTTGCGGGTCTTCTTGCAACAAACAAACCTTTGCTTAACTTATAGCACGATCTGCCTATGTGCTATATATATATATATATATATATATATATATATATAGAGAGAGAGAGAGAGAGAGATGAAATAGATGATTAGAGTTTCTTCTGGCTACCGTAATATATATATATATATATATATATATATATATATATATATATATATATATATATATATGGTACATGACGGCAACGTCAAAATTCAGCCGAAAGTGGCCATATAATTGCTATCACAATAATTACAGAGTGACTGAAACGAAACTTGGTGACTTAAAAGGCCCTAAATATTGCAGTGGAGAATGCCCACCTATCAAAGTTTGTTGCCGCTAAAGGTCATGCCTTACCGTCACAATGACGTCCTAATCTCCAGTGGATGAAGTCGTTAAAGTGATGTCGTGAATGCTCTGACCGAATTCTCACATTTACATGGTCTGAATTTTAGACCACAAATTTTCTTCGCTATTCAGATTAAGTCATTTGTATGAACAGAAAATTCTATCTCTTGCTTCTCATTGCGTCTAGTTCCCTTCCACAGTGGTAATTAGCAGGTCATAACTTTCATTTCACACGACATCCTGGTTTGACTACTAAAATGAATATGTCTGGCTCAGGCTCTTGATCGCTGCCTACTTTGTGCAATATATTGCTGCGGTTGTTAGTGGGAGTGAGTGAGAGTTTATTAAAAGGCAGAGAGGTCGGCCTGAGCTAGTTCGCTCAAGCCTGCTTCTCTACACAGGGAATAAGGGAAGGGGGAAGGAAAGAGGAATGAAGGGTGATGATGGGGACATGAAGAAGTGGTGCATGTGTACAGTAGCCACTCATCGGCCATACCATGCTGTTGTCAGAGCTAGTGTATTAGTCAATGCAGGAACAGTGAAGAAAACTGATAGGACGTAACTTGGTACCACGAGAATCGTAACACGACACCGTAATTTGCCCACAATCGTAAAGAAAAAGCTTTTTTTTTCTTTTTGTCACTTGACACCAAGGCCCTTATCGCCATGGTCTCGCCGCCCCTGCACAGCGCACCGTGTACTGGAGCGTGGCTGCGGTTGGCGACAGCCACGCCTCAGCACCCGCTGGTCTCGCACTCTCAGCCGGGCTCTCCTCAAACAATCCATTAGCGAGATTCATTAAGGATTCGGCTTAGCGAAACACTCCACGCTGAACCGAGCAAACCGCGTTTCAGGAAATAGGCGAGGACGCACGGCTTCGAATTTCGGGACACAATTGATCGACCGTATACAGGGATTCTTCGGCACCGCCAACGAGCATGCTCGTTCAGATGACGGCTGCACGGAGGAGGATGGACGGAGACCTTTTGTCTGATGGGCGCAATTCCGTTGTTCAGCAGCAGTTTCCCCGATCGTTTCCCCAACTAGGCGCCGACAGAAAAGAGCAATCATGAAAGAGCGCCGGGAAGAAAGCGCTGGTTGCGTCAGTCGACGCTTTTCGACGTTTTCGATGCGGAGTTCGGGTGCTTAGCAAAGTTCGCACGTCACTGATTGCACGAAGAAATTCCATGTACGACAATAAAACCATGATGACCAAGGTCATTTAAGCAAATGTTACACACATACAACTGAGGTAAACTTGCATCGCGTGGTTGAACCTCTTCTGAATCGGAACTGCTTTGAACATAAACAGCCACGTAGTCGACAGCGACTTGGAACAAATGCGTGGCACTCCGTTAATGCCGTTATGAACATTGTGTTCTCCAAAGTTGCAGTCTCGAACAACTTGACGAGAACTCGTAATGATGACGCAATACGTATTCTACGCCATGCATTTGCCGCCCTTAAAAGTCGGCGTGTCCGTATTTCTAAATGATGCTTAGCAAGCTGCTTTGTAAAAAGCTGTAGTTGACGAAACATTTTTAGAATTATCCGTGTTTCTGGTGAGTGAGAGGCTTTTGTAGCTTCAGAATTTTTTATTTGCCCAGAGAATCAGTTCTTCTCACAAACGTATCGCGTGCAAGATATAGAGCTCAGGGCAATACTCTTTCGTTAAACTTGTGGTTACACAACAAGCTCGAGCCTTCTGACTTAGCTGCACCTTTGTACACTGTTTCTCGAATGACACACCATGCGTTAAGATCATCTGTAGATGCCTTCCGCTGTTATTCGATACTGACATTAAACTATGAGCCTTGCAAAACTGGGCGTCCGCGCACATTTTTAATCCTCTGTTTCTGTCTCTCCCCTCATGTGCAAAACAAGTTTCGATCTATCATTTAAGTGTGACTTTTTTGTTACAACTGTTACTTTTCATGTGATAGTAAGTATAATAAAGTATACTAAAATAAGAAGGATCCTGACATGTCCGTCAATTCTAAAGCTCACTGGATTAGCTGAGCGAATAAATTTCGACGTAGACAACAATTCCACTGCAAAGCCACTATCATCATCATCAATTTTTTTCACCCGTGTTCTAAAAAAGGAGAGCTCGCTCTTTGAAAACATTACCGTTACACAAAACGGTAATGTTTACAATCACCGTTACACAAAACGGTAATTAGAGTTGTCGTAACGGCCGTCCTGATGGAAGTTGCTTCTGCTTGTACTGCTCGCCATTTTGACGTAGCAGAACAAATGATTAACAGCATTTTTTTATGCAAACTAACAAGGATCGGAGACACTGAGGAGACTTATTTCGAATAGGAGGATACCTGAGAAGAGCTAAGGCTCTCGGCTCGCGAGCTTCGTAGAGAGCTATACTAACCACAAAGTTCGAACTTTATTCCTCTCACCCCTTCCCCCAGTGCAGGATGGCAAACCGCATGTGCGTCTGGGTGACCTCCCTGCCTTTCATTTTTCCCATCCTCCTCCTCCTCGATACTTTTGAAGCACGCTTCTGCTTATCAAGGGCACTCATGTCCCCTTTTGTGAGTGTCAGATAAAGCTCACGCTTTTTGGATTCCGGTGGATTGACAAGGTTACTCACACCCAGGCGTATTATACGTTTATGAAGACCAAGACACCCCATTTGAATTCATCGAAGGCTGCAGAACTCGCCCCTATACGTGCAGCACTAGAGTGTATCGTCGTTGAAAAACCTTCGCAAGCTTGGTCCACCTTCTCGGACTCGAAGGCAGCTTTTCAATGTCTTATGTGACCCTTTCGAAATGGACCTAAAGAGCAGATAGAGGCTGATATAAAGTTTCTTCACCACCCAGTAATAAAAAAACAGCAAAACATAGCGTATCAGTGAATACCAAGTCTTTGTGTTATATATGCAGAAGAGGCCACAAGATCTGCACATGACACCATTCTGAAGAAACGACGCCGCCACAAAAATTCGTTCGCCGGCATGTAACCTCATACTGGCCCCTTACAACTCGATGGAATTCGCAAACGCTCCCTCACATAACTTGAATCTCGATCTTAAGCTCTGTCTTACCTCGGGAATATTTCGAGCTGATAAGATACTTCTGTGCAGCCTTTAGCTTGGCGTGGCCTTCACGAACGCGTACTCATCTTTTATATGAAAGACCAGCACCTCTACTTGGAATAACTGCAGCTGCGAAAAAACAATCACCCATCTTTTGTGTGAATGTACCTATTCCAACGCGCCAAGAAAAGAAATTACTGAAGCTCTATATAGATTAGATGATAGCGTTTTGCCAGACCACAAGATTCTCGGTCATTGGACGAGTGTATCCTCATCCCAGCAGGCTTTGAAAGTTTTATCACATTTTTTTTGCCGTCAAGGTATTAGAGACGAATCTTAGTGCAACATTATCTTTAAATTTGTTTTTCCTCTTTCGCTGTTTTTTGTCCTCTCTCCGTTTGTAACATGTTATTTCTATCCTTTCCTACTCCGTTATCCCCTTCCGCAAAAGAGGGTAACCAGCCATTATGCAAACTGACTAACCTACCTGACCTTCCGTCTATTTCTTTTTCCTTCTCCTCTTGCAGAAGTGGAGGATCGCGAAGCTTTAAGGCTACCGTTTGTAGGCACTCTCACAATTCTAATATTTTTGTATATCTTAGGCTTGTTCTTCCTTTCTCAAGAAATATGAGTGTGCATTGTTTTTTATCTGAAGCGTTTGTTCATACACACCGCTTAAAAGACCCATCATCATTAGAAATAGTAAATCCTTAAGGTAGTTTTTTCACCTACTAGTACTATTACTACCATATTCATCAGGCTCACGAATCTGTAATGAGAATTCATGGGTGCTTTTGAGATAAGCATAACCATTTACAAAATATACAGCTTTGAAACTTAGTAAAAAACAAAAAAAAACAAAATACCAAATGCACTACAGGTCGTTATCGCCGGAAATATTATGTCTTTGAAGCCAGCTCAAAAACACTGCATGAATTCTTAATGGACTTTATAGATATTCCTAAAGTGGGAAGTTTAATGCTGAACGATGTTCTTTACATTACACTAGAACATACGAAGTAAGAATACACAGAACGATGCTGAAAGGTCGGGATATTGTAACGTTACTTTTTGCTGCATATTTTCTTGAAACAGCAGCGGGGCTATTAAGCATTCTCGGTAATCGGCTTAAGGCCTGAATTTTGAATTAGTGGCACGTCATCCTCGTAGCACTTGAATGCTTTCCAGTACAAAATGGAGAAGGCGCTGGGAGCTTAGTGTTAGGAAGACTTACTCACATTCTAGTAGCATTTTGAAAAATAAGGTGGAGTGCACAATTGTCATCCTCAAATATTTATTGTTTGAAAGCGTGAAACAGACAACTACCATATTTTGAAGCGGATACTTTTAGGCTCCCATAGCTTAGTCATTTCCACATCGCTACCGCATGTCGTGGCCTACGAGGCACCTTAGCTAGCCCAGCTGGTGCGTCAAACGACACAGAAAGTTTGAGGCCGCATTACCTAAGCCGAAAGCCACTACAGTAAGCGTGTGGCCTAATCAGGTTGTTACAATGACAAGTACACGTCGTCAGAGTAACTTGAGTCAGAGTAACTCGCAAGGCAGTAGTGGTGTAAAACGTTTTGCGGTTCTTCGCGATACACAGGGCATCCAAACTATCAGACACCATGAATTAAAGAAAAAAAGAACGGCGTCACGCAAAAGGAAACTAGTAGATATTGCTCCCAGTAAATTCAAGTATCCACCACTAATTTTCGCTACTGAAGTTCAATAAGTAAAATTCGTATTTATAAGTAAAATAGTACTGACATAATTATAAAAATTTCAGTAAGGTGTAGGACGTATGTAGGTATGTTCAAATCACATTAAGCAGCGTCATTTTTCTAGAGTGTACTAGTTCATGCTTATTTGCCTCACGTAAAGGAAGCCTGCACTCTCACCCGCAGATGACAGGAACGCCCTCAAATAAGCTTTTTTAAGCAACCGTTTTGCAAATTTTCCGATGAAAGAGACAGCATCTCGCACTTTGGAAAAGTGTACAGGTTGGGTGCGAGCATGCGTGGCCTCTATGCAGGCATTCATACCACTCCACTGGATGCAGCTATCACTATGCAGATCTCGCGGGTGACTGTTATATCTGATTACGTGGTGGTAACGCTGTTCTGATTACGGCCTGACTTTGTAAGACAAAAGCGGCGCGTTTTTAAAGACGATAGCCTTTGTTGAGGACCATTGACGCAAAAGTTTTGGTCTGTGTGTCTGTCTGTCTGTCTCTCTGTCTGTCTGTCTGCCTGTCTGTCTGTCTGTCTGTCTGTCTGTCTGTCTGTCTGTCTGTCTGTCTGTCTGTCTGTCTGTCTGTCTGTCTGTCTGTCTGTACACTTCTCTGTTCGTTCGCCCTTAACGATACCATAAACGGTACCAAAGTGGCCAAACGATACTCCAAATCACCGACCACATCCGCAGCCCCCACCAATATTGCTCAAGATTCAGCATTCATATTTGTGCGATTGTCAATTAAAAAGCAATTATTGCGCGTATCTGATGTACAATAAAAACACGTCAATATTCTGTATGTGGGTCTCTTACTAGAAAAAGCATACATAAGTAATTCTAAGGACCGTAGCGTTTATCACGTTGCCCTGATCATGCAACGCTTGGACGAACAGGCAAGTGTTTCCAACGATTTGCTAAGACGACACGGTGCTGGCACCCGTCTCTTTGAGTTCTACACCTTATCACCTCCGCAGCGGGCGCACAGGGCGCTCGCGCTTCGTTTCCCGAGATAACTGCCAGATAGCGCTCATGTCTCGCATGTGACGTGACTTGATGCCCTCGTTAGCCTCCGCTGCATGCTCGAGGCTTTCTAACGCAGCACCTCCGGTATACCATTCACCGATTCTTTTGCGCAGAACATCAAATAAGCGTTTTGTTTACTCTCTCCAGACGCAAGACTATCGCCTTTCGACGACATTTGAAGAGTAACTTGCAGATACGGGGCTAATGTTTTTTTTCGATAGGTGAACTTCGATAAAAAATGCAATTATATGTATTATTGGAAAGAAGTGTATATTTAAGGGCTCGTTCTTCCGTGTTTGACAGAATAATAATGATATCTAACAGACAATAATGCCCAGGAAAGTATAAGGGAAGGTAATAAACCTATATAATAGTAATGTATATGTGAAGATATAAAAGTGGTGAAAAGATACCTTGCCATGGGTAAGAACCGAACCTGCCACCTTCGAATAACGCGTTAGATGCTCTACCAACTGAGCTATATACCATGACGGCTGTTCCCCAAGCCACTTTATGGGGTATATATGTGAATTAAACGTGGGAGTGTCAATCAGCGCCACCAGTAGCCATGGCGGCGAATGTGGCACACTTTTTATGAGCCTGTTTAGCGTCTCGTTGGACGTGAACGTATTACGAGCGGGCAGCTGTACGTGGGATCTGCCGAATTTTTTAAATTGACAATCACACAAGTATGAACATCGATGCTTGAGCAATATTGGTGGGCGCCGAGGATGGAGTCGGCCGCTTGGGGTATCGTCTGGTGCCTTTTAGGGTACCGTTAGGGGCGGACAAACAGACAAATGGACTGACAGACAAAATTTTTTGCGTCGAAGGTCCCCAAAAAGACTCTTTAAAAAAATTCATGCCGTTTAGTTATCACATCACATGTCTGACAGTGCCCGACAGCAGAATATGGAGGAGTGCTTTATAATCTTCCACGCACACAGGGAGAACTTTGAACAAACAAGAACAATATTTGACAAGTCTGTCCACACTTCGAATAAACATACAGATTTTATCGACAGCTTTCGGAATCGGAAAGACGATGCAGTTGTATAGCATCAAGAACAGGCTGTCAGCCGAGGGAAGTTTTAGGAGATTCAGAATGACGAATATCTTAAATTTCCCCCTTGACATGTTTTTTTTTTCTCCACAAACATCCGGTGAATAATGCCAATGTTTGTCTTCCCGAATATTTGTTTGTTTATATGCTGGCGTAGTAGTAAGAGCTTCCCGCTAACCGCTTCACAAACCATGAACACACTGGTATAAACATCGGTGCCTTTCAAATAGCGTTGCGTGCACAGGTTTTCCATCGAAGAATTGAGCGGTTCTCATTGATTTTGTTTCTCGCCGCAGATGGTAAAAAATACACGTTCTAAGCAATCATGGAGGTTCAATAAATATATAAAAAAGGGTTTTAAAAATTGAAAAGTATAAGTAAAAGTAAAATTGAAAAGTAAAATTGAAAAGTAAATAATCCGGTATGCAAACAACAAGAATTTGGTTGCAATTGCTTTTTATATTTTAAAACTTCTTTGCGACGCACGTAAGGTTAGTTTGCATTGAGGTAAATGCGCAGATCACGCACTGCAATTAGCAGCAAAAAATAAATAAAATTTTCTAGCGTTACCTTTCTAGGACGCCACGTTGCCGCGTAAAAAAAGCGAGAGATATCAAAAACAAGAATAATAATCGTTTTAATTGTAAGACAATGCGGGACGTTTCTACATTAGGCGGGATTTTATTTATTAGCATTTTTTACGTTCACTGCGCAGCTATACAGAGAAAAAAATATATGGCAAGGAAGGTTCATAAAACAAGCTAGTTCTCGAAATATTAAAACGAGTCATGACGTAGAAGCGCGAACAGATAATCCATTCAGTCATGCGAATGAGCACAGCCACAAGATATAAAGAATGAAGTTAGCGTCAATGTTCTGACTGGTGAACAGATCTGTTCTTGAAATTCAGCAGATCCGACGCTCTGAGGTAAATTGTGGAATTGGTTCCGTGCCAAGCTGTCGGCGAGTAAATTGTCTGTGCTGCATTTTTTTTTTTGGGGGGGGGGGGGGCTTGAGCCAAGCCTTGCGAGGTGGATCGATGTGTTTTAGTACGTGTGGTGGTAGTGTGGACATCTTCGGCGTGCTTAGAATGTCTGACACATTGACATTTAGAGCGTGACTTGTGGTGCGCACTCATATTAGAGCACTCATATTATTCGTACGATTGAAAGGAAGAGCACTTTATAGTGTGATTATGTGATTATCACCCGTAACATTTGTTAGCGTACTCAGGCGAGGCCGAGCAACACTTGAATATAGCTTGCTTGATCAAAGGATTGAAAACGAAGTTTTCGTAAGCCTATCATAAAAGCGGAGACAATACTGGCACCACAATTAACGTAACGCGATGTGACGTCTTGTAGGTGTTCATTGCTTCGCTATAAACTTAGGTAGCGGGTACTGCAGACCCATTTGGCATTGCACTGGTGTTACAAAAACAAGAGGTCTTTATCCAAAACTTTCAGGCCAAGTCTGGCTCTTTCAAAAAGTATCTTACTGTCCCGCAGATTGCATGGAATATGTTCATACTGAGGTCTTGATTTTTTTTTAATTTTGTGGGTCAATGCAGCCATGGCCGATTTTTCTTAACGTCCTAGAAATTCAGCGATCAATGTCTGTTCTTCCCGTTACTGAGTGTTTGTTTAACTGTCAATCACTTGTTGCGTACACACGCTTACTGCGAGCCGTAGTATATGGGTATGTGCTCAGAAAATGCAGTTAAGTACATCATGTGTAAATATTGCAGATAATGCCACAGAAGAAGTAAAACGTATTTAAGACTGATTAAGGTAGATTTCTGTTGAGGGTAGCCTCGTGCTTGATAAAATGAACCACGAACGAAGTACTGAACTCAGGATATTTAGCCATGAATGCTTATATTTATGCAAAAGCCTCACATGTCGAGGGGTGAAACTCAAGAAACACAGATTACATCTGATAATCCCTGAATACATAGAGCTGGCTGTAGGTCATGTCTGAGGGCTGTTAAAAGACTTGACTGATCTTTACAATCTAGCGGATCTAATTGATGTCTACAACACTTTCAAGTGTTTCTCCTTCTTATCTCTTCTGCTGGTTTTCTTTCTGACCACACTCCTTTCTAGCCATGGGCAGGGTAACAAACCAGATAACTCGTAGTGCTATGGTAGCACTGACGGCGCTGGGGTGAACGCATGAATGAATGAATGGCTACTCTACCTTGCGCGGCCGTGTTCTAATCTTCTGCTTACTAATCATTAATTCAATCGGTCAAATATTTCCCTCATTATTGTGCATTATAAATAATAATTTGGTTCATCCTGGAACAACGGTCTTGTGTAAGATCATTGAAATGGCAAATAACAAATTAAGACAATGCTTTTCACTCACGAGAATAATATATTCCGCTAAAAAAAACCCAACGACACGGCTTCTGAGGTCATGGTTGCACAGGCGTAAACCTTATTAAGGTTGTTATATTCGCTTGAAGCGCACATTTTGCGTAAAGCCTGAGCTACGCAACCTCTAACAGGGACGGGCAATCCATGAAAGTCAGTATCAGAAGCCGTGTCAAGTGGTACGAGACTCCGGCAGAAACTTGACGGCTCGCTCGCAAAAGAACGTGCGCATGTCATATTACCGTGGACGCACTGCCATGTCAGCGAAGGGATTAGAACATTCGAAGGGTGCTTTGAGATCACTACTCTTAAGATAGACGAACGGTAAGCACTTCTTCTGGGTTGGGATTTTTTTAAGACAGGGAAACGGTATAAGGCAGGGCGAAACAAAAATTCATTCGTCATATCGAAGCAAACAATTCTCGAGGATATGTACCACGAAAATTGGGAAAGCTCTACTCCTTAAAAAAAATTAATGGTATTCTAGCTCCTTGTTTTAATGGTCCGGGCTGGCCCCGTATATGACCTTTTATTAATAATAATAATAATAATAATAATAATAATAATAATAATAATAATAATAATAATAATAATAATAATAATAATAATAATAATAATAATAATAATAATAATAATAATAATAATAATAATAATAATAATAATAACAATAATAATAATAATAATAACAATAATAATAATAATAATAATAATAATATATTAATAATAATAATAATAATATTAATGATAATATCAACTTAGTAGAAATAATGTAAAATAATTGTTGGGGTTTAGTCTACCAAAACCATCACGTGATTATGAGAAACACCCTAGTAAAAGGCTCTTGACATTTTGAGCGTCTGGTGTTCTTCAAATTGCATCTAAATCTAGATACACGAGTCGCAAGCATTTATGGCGCCCTCTAAAATAAGGCAACCACGATCACGATTCGATTTAACGGCCTGTGGATCGGCAGCAGAGCACCATCCTTTTTTGGGGGGGAGGGCTTTATACTTTCATCAGAGAGTCAAGGAAACCAAAATATAATTAACGTGTCTTTTTAAAGAGAGTCAATTTAATTGACAAATAAAGACGACCTGAAAGAGTAGCATATACTTCTCTTTATGTTTCTACTGCACCGCTTAGAACGAATTAAAAGGGTGTTCCACAGAGGCCTATGAAGGGTCTCTCTTTCTACCATTAAATAAGACACGGCACAAAGGATAGGCTGTATGGATCTCTTTGTCCACCTGTATCTTGCACGCGGCTCGATGGCTGCCTCACAACGAGCATAACCATAGAGTTACATAGTAAGCGTTTACTATGTTACTCTATGGCATAGCATTGCGCCGCTGAAATAGCACCGCTTTCTGGCCGTACGGAATGAAAATGAAATGCATATCTGAATGAAGCAGTAATCATGAGACTTGGGGTTTCCAGAGGTGAGTTTAAAAAAAGCTTTCTTACTAATCAACAGTCGCTACGCAAGGACGCTTTAAAGGTGTGAACTACGCGATGAAATAATCAAGAAACACTGTAAATATTTTCAGTTCGAGATACGGCAGTGAAAGCGCAAAATTTTCAGCAATAAGAAGTCAACAACTCAGTCATATTGTTTGCACTCTGGGAATAAAGAAGGCACTATTTATTGGTATTGCTACTGTTCACAATTCGATTTTTCTCTACCGATGACATTGTGTGGCGCATTGGCTACAAAATGCGTAAACACAATGTATGCTTTTATCCAGGTGCTCCTATCTTGATTGTTGTGGTTGAGATGAAAAATGAGGAAAAATCACACTGTTAAAGAAGATGTGGCGCAGGTACATCACGTCTGAACAAATGTGTTTCTGAGCGCATGAATCTAAAAGAAGCTATCCCTAGGGTTCTCTCCCTAATTTGGCAAAATATATGTATGCGAACATTGTTTACGACAGTCAGAGGGAACATTTTTCGTATTGAGGAACTCCGATCTAAGTGCAGCGAAATTCATTGATGAGTCTATATGCATAGGTTTGTGCTTCTTCCTTACATTGCGAGGGCAATTATTTTGCAAGTGAAGACGAGTTGCAGGTGCCTCGCATTAACTTCAAACAGTCCTTCTTTACAAAAAGGCACAACAACAAAAAAACGCTATTGGAAACTAAGGTAACTATAATACCTTCGTTACTGCTCTCAAGGAGTGAATGCACTTGTAAAGCAAACAAAGCACGCGTCATCCTTCCTAAAGATGCTTTTATTTGTAACATGTTAATGCATGTGCAACGAAAGTATGCATTTGTTTCTTTTCCGCCTTTTTATATAAGGCAGCAATGTACAATAAGTGTCCGCTTTTCACTCTCTGCCAACGTCGCTTTAGTTAATTAACATTGCTTTCTTGTGGCAAGTGCCAAATAATATATTAATGACGGAGGGAACAAACACAACAAACAAAATAGAGCATTCAAACAACATACTTGAGCAAACACTGATGAACTTTGCCAGGAGCGCTTAACAAGAACAAGAACAATAACGTGACGCAAGCGCTGAACATCGCAACCAGTCCGGGTGCATCTTGTTTGCTTCGCGATCTCATCGCTACACAGCGGAAGCTGCATCGCCGCGAGAGGAAGGCCGTCCTCACAAGGGCAAACTTAATCGGAAAAAATAACAGCGCCATCGGCACCAACAAGTAACAGCACAGTTGGGAAGGAAGCGAAGCGAAAAACAGAGGAGTGTCAACACGCCAGGGCAAACAGCGTGGAAGGTTCTTTCAGTTTCGTTTGGCTTGTGTTCCAGTGAAGCGGAAGTGTCCCCGCATTCAGAGGCTGAACTTCTGAAGCGAAAGAGGGTGACAACTTTTGTAGAGAAAGCTAAAACCAACATCAAACATTAGTCACATAACACATCTAAAATGGAAATTCATAGCCCGCCTTTATTTGTATTGATGCAAAGAGCTTTTGCGAACGTAAAGCAACAAGCTATCGTTTAAGCGGAAACTAATAGACTGGTAGTTTATTGTTTGGAATGCTGAAGTAGAAGTATAGTTTACAACAGACACAAGGTAATCGAAAATGCTACTACATTATATTGCGTCAAGCTTGCAATGTGTATGTCAGAAGTTTCAGAAGTTCACTTGTCGTAGCGATAATGTCATTGTGGCGATTACAGCCTTATTGACAAAGCTCTAATTCTTGAGTTTTCATGAAATATTTTCCCATTCTCGGTTTACCTATTCCCTCCAGTCTCTGTTTGCAGTAAGTAGCAAAAAAAAGGTATAACCCAGCTATCGCTTCTCAGTCGGAGAAAAGAGAAAAGAAAAAAGTTGGGAAAAAAAAAAGGGACGGGTATGCTATAGAACATTTCTTCTTTCGTTGGCATCCATAAATATTCGGTATAAAGGAAAAGAAAAGAAAGAAAGATTTGAAATCTTTATACGCACCCACAAGGAGGTTCGTGCGTAGATTTCGTTTATATGAAAAGACAAAGCTAGGGCGAACAAAAAAAAGCAGCTTTGTACCGCAAGAACGCGTTAAAAGAACTCGATTGCGAGATTACCGTGGCAGTTAGAGGTGTTCCTTCACCACTCATAATCTTTGAAAATGTGTTGTGAAGTTGCCACTCCAGAGTGGGAATCATTCCGGAATGATTACACGCTGCTTGCGCTGTTACGCCCAGCGCGAGCAGGACCGAAAGGAAGGAGAAAACAGTGCCAAAATGATTGATTGATATGGGGGGTTTAACGTCTCAAAACCACTCTATGATTATGAGAGACGCCGTAGTGGAGGGCTCCGGAAATTTGGACCACCTGGGGTTCTTTAACGTGCACCCAAATCTGAGCACACGGGCCTATATTTCCGCCTCCATCGGAAATGCAGCCGCCGCAGCCAGGATTCGAACCCGCGCCTTGTGGGTCAGCAGCCGAGTATCTTAGCCACTAGACCACCGCGGCGGGGCATAAACAGTGCCAAAAGAAAGGAGAAATATAAACATATTGTCACGTGGTCGTGACGTGGCCGAAGACAGGAGACTTCGTGTTGGGATTTAACTGTTTATTTGGGCGAACCTGTGCCCGGTAAACGGAAAGTCCAATTACAGCAGCAGTCTCGCACAGATAGCAGTCTCGGACTGATAGCGGTGAACGGAGCGTCGGCCTTCGATCAACAACTGACAAGCGGCGAAGTGCGTCGGCATTTATACTCCCACCGTCGAATGTTCTAGCGCTACGGCTGGCGGCGGCGTACGTTCCAGAACAATCTGTACCATTCGCACAGTGGGCGTGATCTTATCGAAATGATCTACTACAGTCCGGAACCCTCTCGAAAACTGCAGGCGCGGTTTGCGCTGAGAATCGTGTGGTGTTTTGGGACGATAACAAAAGCTTGGGAAATGGAACGTGGCAATATAGTCCGAAATACAAAACAGAACAGTGCGTTTCATAAGATGGCGAATAAAAGATAAAAAAATGAAAATTAGTGCAACAATGCAAAAATGTTGATTGATTGATTTGTGGGGTTTAACGTCCCAAAACCACCATTTGATTATGAGAGACGCCGTAGTGGAGGGCTCCGGAAATTTTGACCACCTGGGGTTCTTTAACGTGCACCCAAATCTGAGTACACGGGCCTACAACATTTCCGCCTCCATCGGAAATGCAGCCGCCGCAGCCGGGAATCGAACCCGCGACCTGCGGGTCAGCAGCCGAGTACCTTAGCCACTAGACCACCGCGGCGGGGCAACAATGCAAAAATGTTCTATGCATCGCTTTCTCTGGGGTACGAGCTGGCTACATGTCAATTTAATTGCACGCAGAAAGAAACATTCGCAGCATATTCACCCTTAATTACTCTGTCAGTATTTGCGTCTGCATTGGTATGAATGTCAATGCGAACATGTTCAAAATTACCCGTTCAGACCATCAACAGCACACCAAAGAAGTGTACCTACTCCAAGTTGCCGAATATTTACTAGAACTAACGGACAATATCGCCATGGAAAGCATGGGGGGATGTAATAAAAAGCAATTGTAACGTAAATGGGAAGAAAGAAAAGTGAAACAAAAGATAACTCACTACGGGAAGGGACCGAACAAGCGACCTTTGAATAGCGCGTCCAATGCCTTACGACTGAACTAAGGTGGCGGTAATACACCCGTCCACATTATAATGCGTACATGCGCACTTAAACGTCGGAGCGCTAGTCAGCGCCGCGTGTTGCTATTGCGGCGTCAATTATATTTAGGGCGATGCACTGAGCTGCCCGTTTCTGCGTTGAGCTGCATCATCATTGGCTTCCATGTTGTCGGCGTAACTGATGGAGGTCATGAAACACAGAGTCCGTAGATATCCCAAGCCTTAGCCTGTGAACTTTCATCTCTTTGTGTAGCTTATAAAATATTGAAACCCGAGTCATTCCTCTCAATTTTTTCCACCGCACATGCTTCTTTTTTGTCCATGCGTTTTCAATTGTATCACTTTCAATCTTTCTTTTTACCTTATTGCAGAGTATTGAACCAAAAGCTTCAATTACTGTCAGAGCCATTTCTTTTTTCTGATTTATATCGCTTTCAATGAACTAAGCAAAAAGATTGTTAAGTTTGTTTCACCTCAAGAGCACAATATAAGCAGCGGTGCATCTTTTACAGGTGCAATGTCGCGTTTCTGCACGGCGACGTCGGCGCTTACTAATGCGATAGCGTTGAAATGCACGTGTCGCGGAAAATGCCATGTCGGTGTCGATGTCGTCTTCCACGTCCGCGGAATTGTCTGTGCGGGGAAAAATTCTGATGGATGCAATTAATAAAATTAACAGCGTGGGTAGCGACTCACACGGCATCTCAAGTTCCGGCGTAGATGGTATTGCTAGAGGGGGGGGGGGGGGTTGCGCTGATGGTCGTGATGATGATGACAATGCTGTGATAAAACAGCCGAGCTCAATGGCTTTTGTCTTGAAGTAGTGTTAGGCGAATTCATAAATAACTTTGTGAGTTATTAGCAAGAGCTCCAATGTGATAAGGTTTCATTGACGTCTACAAAGAATAACTTTAAAGCTCAAGCTTGTCGTTAGCGCTCGGATTTTAGGCGTCTGCTATTGCTTTAAGCGCCGTCGCTGCTGGCGTTGTCATCCATGTCGGAGTAACCGATACAGCGACCGAAGATTATATCAGTAACGCGATCATTAGCCTCTGACCTCACTTTCTTGCTCTGTCATGCGTACTGGCCCCTCCGTCGAATATCATGCGGGAGCAGGGCTGCCACGTGCACCGTGGCTCGTTTCGCTCGTCGTTATGGGGCTGAAGGATTTCCCCCAAGAAAAGCATAGTAAACATAGTTTCACTTGGTCCGCAACGGCTGCAGTGCACAGAATGGTATGCGTAGCACACAAGTGCTGGCAGTGACCCTTGTGGCAATGTAACGAATGTTACATTGCTACAAGTGCGGATAGCCAAAATTTGAAACACATTTGGCGTTGCCTCAACATGAAGTCGGCTTCGGAATTCGCATTAACGTGTGTGGTAATCGTCAGCATTTTTTTCAAACACGTGGAAGTGATCTCTCGCTCCATTACAGACACACTTAGGAATTATCCCGACACGACAGAATAGTGAAGAACACTACCTCTCGGTTTTTGTCGAGCGGCCATGGTATGGACAGCTAGCAGCATTCTCATAGTAGGCTAATTATTATTCTGAATATTTACCCTTCATTATGAACAAGACCTTTCATGGTAGAGTGCATAGTACAAGAAAAGGTCACCCGTTTCTTTCTAAACACGGACCGATAAATGCTTCGCAATTGTTGTCAATTGCTACGTCGGACAATCAGGGACACTTACGCATAGCTATCTCGTAGAAGATAGTTTGGTGCTCGAAAGCATTCTCACTTCTCCTGCACGCGCGAGTATTCTCTTTGCAGAAGCACCGGCAGCCAACTGTGGCATTTCCGACTGGCAGACAAAGAAAGAGAGAGGAAGACTAGGAATATTACGGAGATGTTTACCGCAGCAAGTAATAACTTTTTCCTATGGAGCCGGAAATGGTGTAGGCTCGTGCACTCAGATTTTGGTGCACGTTAAGAAACCCCAGGTGGTCGAAATTTCCGGAGCCCTCCGCTACGGCGTCTCTCATAATCATATGGTGGTTTTGGGACGTTAAAACCCAGAAATCAATCATCAAGTAAAAACTTTGCTACCGTGTTCTTTGGCTGGGGAACGGAAACGTAAAATATTGAACGCTAGAAGTCTGCGCAAGCAAGCCAGCAAATATCATCTTAGTACAGAACAGCTACTGGGAGGAGGCGGATACAAATTTTCCTATAAAAACTTGAGGAGAAAGAGGGGCAAAAGAATGAAATGGCAAGGGTCAGACACGTTCCCAGTTCGCATTGGAGAAATAAACAAAGGTGCGAAAAGAGAGATGGGCAAAATCCCGCCCACGTTTGGGAAAGCATGTACTTTCTATGAGTAGAGCTACTAGTTAAGTATCTCTCACTATTTCGATCACAATGGGACACCAATTGCATTCACCATAATTCTCATTCATCATAACTACTCTCAGGAGCTCGAACGTAGGTAGGAGTGTTTGCTTAGTAATCGTACCCATTAAAAGCAAACTTTTTATCCCTTATTTTTCTTAAAACAGGTGACCCGACAGTAGCTGCATTTCTTATAGGCGTGAACACCGTGTTGTCATTCTCTTGTGTCATATCCATCTCGACCGCACTATATTTCTCGCGCGGAAAAATTACCAAACTTTGTTGTCTCTGAACATAGCGATACTGCCCCACCGTGGTGGTCTAGTGGCTAGGGTACTAGGTTGCTGACCCGCAGGTAGCGGGATCGAATCCCGGCACCAGCGGCTGCATTTCCGATGGAGGCGGAAATGATGTAGGCCCGTGTGCTCAGATTTGGGTTTACGTTAAAGAACCCCAGGTGGTCGAAATTTCTGGAGCCCTCCCTTATGGCGTCTCTCATAATCATATTGTTGTTTTGGGACGTTAAACCCCACAAATCAATCAATAAATCAACAAAGTGATACAGGCTTGAACGTTTCGCACAATTTCCCTACGTACTTTGAGAATGCGGGAAGTTAGAAAATGTTTATATGCAAACGTTGTTAGGACCGACCATCCGAATTGCGAAGCAAGTCTGGTTTTCTTCTTTTTTTTTTGCAACAATATCCACGGCTCGTCTCAGGCAATATTGCGGGGAGCACAGTGGTTCATAGAATTATTCCACAGTCTTGCGGCTAACTTCATCAGCTATTAAGATATTCCATTCGGTAATAGATTGTGAGAAAAAAGGGTGTTTAAACAAATCAGTTCTGCGGTTGTACCGCCGTACTTTAAATTTGTGATTATAACGAGAGGATGGATAATGTGCTGGTTTGAAATACTGTGATGGATTAAAGCCCGTTTTCATTTTAGAGATAAAATAGAATAGTTTCAGTCTTAGATTGCGTGTTCAATCTTGCAAGCATTGCCAATTAAGGTCTCTCCTTATACATCGAGAGGATTCACTACGGTGATACTTATCCAGACGAATCTTGCTGCGATTGACTGACTTCGCTCAAATGCATGAATATGTACTTTGTCAAACTGATCCCACACATGAAAGGCTTATTTGAGTATTGGTCAAACGTAGGCATAATAATCGGCCTGTTTCACCTCTTTAGTTACATGTTTAGGATTTCTTTGTAAAAAGCGAAGGGCACTTCCAGTTGTGCTGAGAACGCTGCACATGCGTTCTGGCTATTTCTTATACTTCGAAAATGGGACACCCAAGTACTTGTATTTGTCTTCTTTACTCATGACTTGATTGTTTAGCATGTATAATTTATAAACCTATTGAATCTCTTAGAAAAAGGGGTACGAAGACAGTTTTTAGTGTTTTGTACCATGTAAATATTTCTACACCATACGTTCATGTGAATAAAGTCATGCTGAAGTCATCCTGAAGCTTAAGTAAACAAAACACTGTATTCTGCCATCATTTGATGGTGTATTTCACATTCTGTGCAGTTTCTACATTAAAACTTGCTTGTAGAAAACAGAAAAAAATTTAATCGCGTTTGACATGTTCTTATATCTTTTTTTACCATTTGGGGTCATCAGAGTAGCTCAACCACATCAGTGGCACGTAGAACACGACATATGGTGATTGAGTCATCACGCGATCTTGATGACAAAACTCATCCTGGGGATAGCGGATGCTGCAATGAGAAGCTCTACTAAATCTTTCATTTCATTTCACTTTATTTTCAATTCCAACATGATAGAACAAAAAACTGTTTGGACCCATAGCCAAAGGCTAGAATAGGGTCCAACGATGCGGTACAAGATCACACAGTATCCAAACGATAGCACAAGGCAACAATAGCACATTTAGAAAAACAATAGAACAAGGCATTGAATCAGGATACAAGATGCTAAACATTGCGGATATAGTAAAAAAGGTTAGGCATTGTAACGACATGTATTGTCAGATACTCGAACTTGGGTAAGATAACAGAAACATCTTGCACTCGTGTACGCCAAAGACAGTTTCGAAACGGTGCGTGAGCTTTCTTCGGGGCTATATTTTCATACATAGGCTCATGCTCACTCTCTTTGGCGCTGTCGGTGCCAGCTGTATGACGTGGATGCCAGTGTCAAGACGTGCGCTAACGTAACATGTCCTCCGTGCCGTCCCACAAAGCTTATAGCTTCGAGTTCACCACTGGCTCCACTGCTCTCAACGAATTTGTGAAATATTTACGACAAATATTTAGTGAGGCAGTTAACTACGATGCAGAGGTTATTCGGTCATTAAACAAAGAAGTGGGTCGTCTGCGGGCGTGCTTATCGCGTGAGCAAACAAGGGGTGGGGGGACACTTATGATCGCTATGCTATTAGGGCAACGATCAGCGCGCGGCTGTTGCTCCCACAGCAGGCGGGAGCTTCTATAGGCTGCGCGTTTAATAGAAAAATATGATGCCAAGAGTGCACCTGGAGCAGTCGTCCACATATCGATGCCCTTTACTCAAAACAAAGGGCGATCAGTGGCTACACACGACGTATAGCGCTTAAAAGCAGCATGCGCTGCACACTGAAGGCGCTTCTCATCAATGTTGTCACTGCGCACGAGCCTTGTTGTGGTCATTAGCTGTGGCCGGGCCGCAGGAAACTTGGTTACTACTTCGGAAGTGCATGTTTACTACATTTGTTAATGCTCCTAAAAACTCTAACCTTGCTTAGTTAAACATTCAAATATGTTGCTCGGAGCCCTCCACTACGGCGTCTTTCATAATCATATGGTGGTTTTGGGACGTTAAACCCCACATATCAATCAATCGAATATGTTGCTATCGCATTGATTGCTTTCCCTTTTGGTGAAACTGTGACTTCTTCTCGCTGCATTGGCAAAAACGTAATATCGCTGTTGGAGCATGACCTTCCCTTCTCTGCACTCCCTCCCCTACCCCTATGGTAACTTCTCATGTGCACTACTACATGCACCATTCATGTCACTCATGCCGCTAACCGCAAACACCACAACGGCTGCTATCAGAATACCCGCTGCCTGGCTGACCCACGTCCGATGAGCAGGTAGCGGTTCGCGAGTCACATTAATCACTCGGCACTTGTGTTGAAGCAGGCCGGAGGGCGTAAAAAAAAACTTTTGAATATATATAGCGCATCACAGAGAGTCGTAATTGCATAGAATGTTAGCAGAGCGAACGCAATCAGGAAGTTAAACAAACACGGAGGGCAAAGATATTACAACGAGCGTAGGAGAAAACGCTGCACGCCAGCTATATAATAAAACAGCGCAGTGTGAGCCAAGCTTGCTCGAGAAACAGCGGAAGTGATTGGCAGAGCCGTCACACACTATTGTTACACGTAATGACAGCAGTGGCGACCCCATAGTGGAGACCAAGTACCACTGATAACCATTCGGTACGATCGCCTGCATGCCGTGCCATCGCACACCGAGAAACGCCACTGCACGATACTTGGGTGTTAGGTGCAGCATGGCAACGCGCGGGAAACGTACGCGTTAGCGCGGGTTATATATACTAAAGTAAAGTGTGGGATTGGGCTAGTTGGTAATCCATATAAAACTTCTAGGCGCGTAAAACTTCAGACAACTAACATAAGAGACAAGGACTGCGCTCGTCCTTGTCTCTTATGTTAGTTGTCTGAAGTTTTACGCGCCTAGAAGTTTTATATATATACTACGCGGCGCAATTACCAAGCACGGCCTCGAAAATCGCCGGAGCGCGGGATATGAAGCGAGCCCGGTGTAGTATGGCTGTATATGTATTCACCGTAGCCTCGGAACCCGGGGCGGGCCCGTCTCATCCCAGGGTTTGTGTGGTGCTCAGTGGGAGGCGGTATATGCGAGTGCTTTTCCACCACCGTTCCGCGTGTTCTTTTCTTGTTTTTGTTTTTTAAAGGCACACGCGAGGTCAGCCGTAGTGTATGCGCTGATGATTCGCGGAAAGTTCCTGACTGGAAGGACCTGGGCACCCTGATTGCGGAGGCGCAGCATGAAACTTGTACGCCCGACCTTGTGATTTTAAATGATGTTCCCGTCACGGAGGGCTTTTTTAGAGAATGAAGAACGAGACGGGAGGTTGAGTTGCACAAAAGTCATTAAAGTACGTCTCTGTTGATTCTCTGCAGTGTAGGTCGTTGACGTAGAGGTTCAGTGCCCAGACGTTTTAATCTGCATCGTGTGTGCGGCGTTCGAGCGGCCGTCAGCCTAAATGATTGCCCGGAGAAATCTAACCCCGCGATTGCTTTTCTTCTGGCGGGAAAAAGAAAGGAAACAAGTGACTGTATATTGAGAAGCTCGTTGGTCCCTGAATAGCTGACGTGTGTGAATACGAACCCGGGAATTCCTTCATATCCTTTAAATGATATTTATGTTACTGTAGCTTCTTCTCATGTTTACTTTGTTGAGCACGTTGAAACTTTCTAAACACATCAATGCGTACACTAAGCACGCATTTGAGGAGTACTCGCGAAGTATTATTACAATTTTTTCGCGTTCGTATAGTTTGCATGTTTTAGACACGCCATGTGCACGCGAAAAGGCACGAAAAAGATATCAGGGCAGAGCATGATTGCTGTAGAGTATGGCGAAATTGATGTTGCTGCTCTAACAGCTGATTGTTTACATGAATTAGTTTAGCCGCCACTGTCAAACACTTTCCGTCGTATAGCGGGCAGCGGTCATCAATTCGACAGTTTACACCAACGATGGTCCTTGTTGGGCTTTAAAAAAAGTGCTAGTAGAGTACCGTGAAACTATATGAGATAAAGCCAGAACAGCGGTCATCACTCTTTTCAAGTTGTTGGGGAAATCAAGAGAGACAAAGAAAGACAGGGTAGCCTGCTATAAATAAACCCCCGTGTCTATGAAAGATAAGATAAAGAAAACAATACACTGCACGTACGCGTGGTTTTTGTTGCTTCAAGCCTTCCTTTTTTTTTCGGAATCAGAATAGCTGTCTTCAAGGGCTCACACACAAGTGTGACAAAACCAATATCAGACTTCAGACTGCCCTGTGAAGCCAATTGTTAATCTATTCCTATCAGCTCAAGAGTGCTGCGAACATCACGTCGTTGATATAGGGCAACCTGTGATGTATTTTTAAATAAAAAAATAAATAAATAAATTGTCACTAGAGCTTGGTGACTGTTATTTTTTCCACTTTGCTACTGGAACATGAAAAACATCACAACTAATTATCCTAATATTCATTTTCAATCTTACGTTTGTTAAGTTCAGAAGTTCTCATTTCAACAAAGCACAAACACACATCACAGTGCTCACTTCAATGTAGTCCGCTCAAAATCTGTTGCTGGTCGAGGCAAACAGCGCAAAAAACGAAGACATAGCAAAATAAAGACCTTCCTTTACTCAATCTTTATTTTTTGCACTGTTTACTTCGACCAGCTCTGAATTGTTAGCAACTTGCCAGTTTTCAATAATGCAATATTTATCACAAAGTCGACCTAAGAGGATTACCCTAACGTAACTATTTGGTTCGTAATACGTCAATAGAGTTCCTTACATTAAAAAGTGTTCCTTTAGAAAATGTTTGCCCTTATTGACGTCTTGCTTCCTAATTTTGGCTGCGCCTGAAGTGTTCGACTACAAAAGACCTCAGGATTAGTGCAACGTAAGTCATGCTCGTTGGTTAATTAAGCATGGAACGTACACGGGAGAATGCTGACAGTTTATTCGCACAGAAACAGAGACTGCACTGTTGCAAAACGATTGGATACCGCTTGTGTGCTTAAGTTGCAAAAGCAACAAGTACACTGTGAGCAGCTATTAAAAAAACACTCGGAAAGATAATTTTTAACTCACCGCACCTAACTGTAATTTGCGGAACAATACAGCGTGTGCTAGAAGCAAGAGATGCAGGCTCCTTGCCTTTGTGATGTAGCAGGAGGTACCCTGTTCAATTGAATTTACGTTATGAGTATGTACGAGGAAGGCCACGCAATAAATACTTTATAATAAGATAGACCCACTCACACAAATAAGCAACACCTTAATTTTATGTAGCGGTCCCATGCTACCAATTTCCCACAGAGCAGGTGGCCTTCAAAACGACTGCGAACTTCGTTCTGCTGAGCACCACGCTAAAAATGCACTTGTACCTATTTATTCAGTAGCTGCCTGGCGGCAGCTATTCTATGCATCCCACAGCAGTGGCTGATGCTCAACTATTTCACAACGGCTGTGGTGAAAATGTCCTGCGTTTCTTGACCTCTTGCTTCCTAATTTCGGGAGCAGGAGAGCTGCCTTCAAGGGTCCATCTCAAACATTAAACAAAGGTTGACACGGAGGTCACGGAATTGAATCGCGGCCGTAGCGGCTGCATTTCTGACGGAGGTGAAAATGTTTGAGGCCAGTGTACTTACATTTAGAAGCACATTAAAAACCCCAGGTGATTTAAACTTCCATAACCTTCTTGTACGGAATTCCGCGTAACCAACTCATGGTTTCCGGATGTAAAACCTTAGCAGTAATTATCCGCGTGATAGTGTGGTGCCGTTTTCAATGAATGAACAAAGCTAACGCCATTAATACGATTCACACGTCAGATGAATGCTTTTCAAATGCTACTACTGTCATACCGGCCTACACATTACATATTCTGCTAGCTATAATTATAGAATGTTCTGTATAATCTGAGAAGTTGCCTGGCGGGAAGAAAAAAAATACTGCACCTTAATCGACAAAAAAGCTACAAATATCACGTTATAAAAAGGGTTCAATTAAAATGTTTCGCTGACTGTGAGTTTCTCTATTATATACAATACGTTTATTTACACTTTCACGACTGCTTTAGAAATCCGGACATCTGTGTTCATTCCTTATCGTAAAGTCTCTGTCACTGTCTCTTAAATCACTGAACCACGCCAAACTTACCATTTTCCTGCACTTTTTCATTCGTCACGCGCTTCGCCGTCATGTCTTTCAAGGGGTAGTCTTCGTCTAGCAAGGGGCATTCGTTCCGTTCCCCGAACATATACGCAGGCGTCCCAGTCACCCAGTCTTTTCCGTGGGAATGGGCGAGTGCTGCTTAAAGACTTGGCCATGGTTCAGGAGAACAGAAAGATCTTAACATCTTTGGTTGGAAGGGGAAGAGCCACAACATAATTTGCGAACATTCACTGTCCTTGTGCAACAGCAAGTTAGAAAGTAATGCGACTAAGTTTAAGGACGAAATTGTATCTCATGAACGAGTACTGTATGGGAGTTTTATTTTCTAGATTTTCTCTACCTAAACAGCTGTTATCTTTGTTACATCGAACGACACAAGCCAAGCACATGCGCAGCCAGGAAACCTGTTTGACCAGAGTGTTTCCCATTTCCGTATACGAACAGGTGGCAGTATTTTGTATCTAAAAGCAGTGGTTACGCCTGATTCAATTCGGATTACCACATCACCGTACTTCCACGCACTTCATTCGCCAACGCTAAGATTAGTTTCCTAACTAAGGGTCGAGTATCGCTTCTGAAGCGAGAGACTAAGTTACTGTACTTTCCCTTTCAGCTCACTAGTTGACTTCCTGCGTATCAGTTTCTTTCGTTGCTTCTTCAAGCCTAGGTAAATTCGATACCTTACCATCCTATGGTCACTACATCGTACCTTGCCAAGCATTTCCCCATCCTGCACGATTCCTACATGTAAACTCAGTATGAAATCTATTTAGTTCTGACTCCTGCCATTAGGCCTCCTCTATGTCCCCTTACAGTTCACTCGCTTTTGTTAAAAGGTACTTAAGATCCGTATAGTATTGCGTTCTGCAAATTGAGTTCTCTGAACTCCCCTCCGGATTCTAGTACCAATGCCATAAATACCCCACTGCCTGGTCTCCAGCCTGTTTCTCTCCTACATTGGCATTGAAGCCGCCCACCAGTATAATATAACGTTTTTTTTTTACCTCATTCATTGCAGATTCCACGTCACCATATAGAAGCTTTCAAGTAATACGTCATCATGGCTGCATGTATACCTGTACCACCTTTATTGTGTATTTCTTATTAAGTTTAATTATGATACCTGCCACTCTTTATTATTGTTAAATTATTCTTTTATGTTACCAGGTATACTTCTGTGAATAAGGACATCATAGTCGAAATCAAGGAAAAAGAAATGTTCATGGGCCGGGCACGTTGTACGAAGGCAAGATGAACGTTGGTCATTAAAATCACAGACTGAATTTCAAGAGAAGAGAAGCAGTTGAAGAGAAGACAGAACGTGAGGCGGGCAGATGAAAATAGAAAGTTCGTGGGTATAAAGCAGCAGCAGCAAGCACAGGACCGAGTTGATTGGCGGAACATCGGAGAGGCCTTTCTCCTGAAGGGGGCGTTGTCAGGCTGATGATAATTATGCTCGTCATGATGATGATTACGAACTCCATTACTCTGTGCCACACGTGCCAGCATAGGTGCACTGGTATCACCAGGAATTAATTTTATACACCTGCGCCGATATGACAATGTAAGCGGGTGAGCTAGTAATGAAAAGTAACATTTATTTGTATGTATTGGTGCCATTGTTAGGGGTACGAGCGTGAGTTCCAGACTACGTATTACTATGCAAACGCTAAATTGGTTATGGGGGAATTCGACCAATTGTGGTTATTCTTTCAGGTTAACCACCTGAAAATACAACTGCGTGTTGCTGTGTACAGTAATAAAAGATAGCATAAAACTGATTCTGCTTTCACGCATGGTAATGTACGTACGCAAGCTTTGTAGTATAGCAACACTGAATGTTCTGAGTTATTCGTACTATAGGTTTTGCACTATGTCGTTATGAAATTTCTTGCCTTCCATTATTCTTTCCTTCTATGTTTCTCCTTCTTGAAAGGGCAGGCAGCCGTTGCACTTCTTCGAGTGGCAGCTGCCAGCCTCTTCCCTCCGTATATTTATGTGTTCTTGTGTTCTGTGTATTCAATTCAAATAATAATAATAATAATAATAATAATAATAATAATAATAATAATAATAATAATAATAATAATAATAATAATAATAATAATAATAATAATAATAATAATAATAATAAACCTTTTACAAGGTCCAATGCTTGCGCTCATGTGGAGATAATCATATGGTTAACTTCCTGATGACCAAACCAATTATTCATAATATTAGTATTAACATGACTCGAAATATCTGAGCGTACCATTGAACGTGTTATGCTATTTCTGTACAGTGCATTTCAGCTTCGTGGACGGTGCAAGTACGCTGCGCAGCTGCTAAGAAAATGCTGTCGAAATAACGCGTACTATAGCTTCTTGAAAGCCCCCAAGTACTTCATAGCGCTGCGCTAAGCGCACCACGCATCCGAGCATGGCACACAGCGCAATCAGCCCTTTCATTATAAGCTTCCAGTGATGGCCACCATTTCGGTTAAACGCACTCTATTGTCCAGAGAAAGAGAATTCTCGTCGCGCGCACAGTTGGTGTTACCCGCAAAGTTTGAGCGAGCCGCGACATCACATCCGCGAACACTCCGCATTAAAGCATAACGTGTTGCCCAAACTTGGAAGTGGAGTTGAGGGGCGCTGAAGGTATAGGTGTCTTGTGGTGACTTTCCACGAATCCACATTTACCTCATGTCTCCTTACATGCTGCGTGATGCTATATCGCATGTTTAGCGATGCGGCCACCTGTCCCCACCAGTGAAGCAGGCCGCTTCAGTTAAGTCATTGCTAGCCCAAATAGAGAAGTCTTTTTCCTCGCTTTCATCCCTTCCGGTCCAATAAGACGCAGGCATATATAGCGTGCCCGGTACGCCGTTCCATCGAAACAGCTCAGGACGGACAGCGCGGCAAACGAGTGGAGCGTGAAAGGCGAAGAAGGCGTTAGGCCGAGGCCTTAGGCCGAAGAAGATTCGTGGCCTCCTCTTCTGAGCTTTAGATCGTCAGCACGGTGCTTAGTAAGCCTCACGACTCCTCGAAGTTTTGGCCCTTCAGTGAAGATGCTTCTTGCGTGCCACGAGAATTTGCACCGTAGGCAGGGAATACAGACGGAAGAAGCTCCCCCCCCCCCCTCGTGAAACGCTGTTCGGATATCCATGCATGACAAGCTGAGCCTACCCCGTCTTGATGTTTTTATTTTTCTCAGCATTCCTGGGGAGTATTACACTAGCTTATATCACTGTTTGTTTTTTGTTGCCACACTCGTAGTCTGTGCTATAAGCTGTAGAAGTAAGCATCGAGGGTATAACCTCTAAGCTGTCTTTCATCACAGCCCTGCCTTGCTTGGAGTAGCGGCTTCGGTGTGTGGTAAATCAATGTGATTTCATTTCAGAAAGTGTAAGAACGCTCGTGTACTTCACTTTGGGTACGCCTTCAGAAAACCAAGAGAGAGAAAGAGAGATACAACTTTATTTTAAGAAATCAGTCAATCGCGTGATGATTGCTCATCACCCGTAGCTGTCAGCCGGAATCCCTTTAGACACGGGAGCAGCAATGGCTTGACTATGATGTCTTGCTGGACGGTGGGGTCTGGGCTTCATAGCAGGGCCTTTCACGACTGTACAGCGTATGAACCATTGTTCTGATTCAGACATGTCCACACCATGCAGATGGAATTTGCGATCCCATCACAAAATTAGCACTGATACCGGAGAACTTCTCGGTGCCATCTATTGTAGAGTACCCAGTTTGGAAGAAAAACTTGCGTCAATTAAAGATCAAAATTAATCACTTGTTGATAATCAAACTGCATCTTTTTAGCATCTTTATTTACTGCATAACTGACACTTATCTTACACCAGCATGCAGGACACATAATTACAGCGCCAAAAGCCGCACAACGCACCAGGAGCAAAGACTCGTGAAGGAAATGATACCCTACGGTACAGGCATATATCACACCGAACTGGAACTTCATTTGCATGTTCATTTGTGTTCGCGATAACGTTCACGAAGTTGTAATATTGCGCCATCGTTTTCGCTATTCCTGCTACATAAAAAAACTGTATTTGACATCATCGCAACGTCGTATATTCTGTCTCATTGGCTGATATTTCAATAACAACAAAAATAAAGGGCAGCTCTCACAAATGAAGTTTCACTATACCACTTGGCGATGTTGCCACTTTTCTGAACTGCTTCGGGCACGAATAGGTGAACAAATTTAGGACATACACAATATTTCAAAATGCAAACCACATTTGGTCGCCCCTAACCTGCGGCGTTCGCTTACTCAGTTTCCCCTCTCGTATAACAAACCAAGCACATAAGTTTAAAACGAAGTGAACCAGAGCTCTTAGTGCTGGAACGAAAGTAACAGCAGCTTTTATTTCCTTCTCGGGGACAGTCATATTTCACGTTGTTCGATGTATCTGGTCCTGCCCTGGTGGGAGATATAAAAACAGCCACCGTGATGTAGTAATTGTGCGAGTTCTAGGTCAGGTCATTATAACGTCCTGTTGTCTTTTTATTCAGTTCCATTTTTGTTCTCTAGACTTTTGCGGGCAACTTGGTCGTTCGCAAATCGATTATCACATCTTAGCTTACTTCGTGTTTTCCGGGTTCCTTTTCTTTCTTGGTTTGAAGCTAACAGCCTTTCTTTTTTCTATAAGAGATCTGTTTGTGCGTTTTATTAGTTCAAACACGATTGATTTCGCTGCGCATTCAACTCTGGTTTAAGTGGAGGTCTCCCGTTTCGTTCTTTTTTTTTATGCGTGTTGATACATTCGACGAAGATTAGAAGAAACTGTCGCTTGTGAGTTCGTTTTGCCCTTTGCTGTCTGCTTTTGCTAGCATTACGTTCAGCGTAAGAGAAGCTGTGATTGACTAATATGGGCAATTCTAGATCTCGGGCTTTTCTACTAAAAGCAAACCTTCGCCCTTGACCGCTAGAACTTTGTAAATGGTGTTTACCGCAACAGCGTGTGGCTTGCGCTATTTCATCATTGAGATGCAGGCGACTCGGGTGAACGGTTCCCTGCACACCGTTACGCGTAGCTTCAAAAGGTATGGCTCAATGGGAGTGGTGCAGTGACAGTGAAGGAGAACAATAAAGAAGGGAGTTGCAGTGCTAGAGTAAAGCAGTGAAAATGATAGGAACAAATTGAAGTGTTTTACGAATTAAGGCTAGAAATTATAGCTTTTGCGGATTCGATCTCACGTAACTCAGGCGAAACGCTGGTTCAGCGTGATACGGCCACTGCAGGGATCGAAATGGTTTTAACGCGATAGCATTAAAGAGCTTGTTTCACAGAAATTATGGCATAGGTGTCGGCGCCCTTGGTTGTGAGTGAACGAAACAACGAGAACGATGCAACAGAATAACAGTTGATAAAAAAGAACCATCGGGCATTGATCCAGGGTTCTTTGAGTCTGAGTGGGGATTGAACCCGGGTCATTTGCGTGGCAAGTGCATGTTTTACCACACAGCCTCACCTCTTCTCATAAAAAGAGTAAAAAGAACTGCTTGAAAATGCAGTGGAAACAGCTTTTATGCAAAACAAACACACGCGTCCTGTATACATTCTTCACAATGCAACTTAAAATATTGCAGTTGTAATGCGTGGTAAAAGCGTTCATTGCCAATGAGCTGCAGGCAACGCACGTGTCGCAATGTTGTCGCATGGACGCTCCGTGCGACAAAAATGTCTTACTGTTTTCGTAGCTGCTTCAGCCGCGTTCGTTCCCATTGCTTGAACTCGCGCGTGGAGCGTACAACTCGTTCGGCGGCGTTGTCAAGTTAGGCCTGATACGAAGCATGACGGCAACGACAACGCAAGTACCTACTGAGAGCCGTTATATGATTGCTAGTGGAATAAAACAAAACTACCTTCATTCGTTGCTCGAAACTAGTTGTAGTAGTTCGAAAAGAATCAGCAAGCCTAGTATTGGTAACTTCGGCTCAGTTTGCATGCAGTAGTGGCGGAGACTTGCGACTCCCTCTATGGAAATTGCATAAACGGTGCGTTTCAGTGCGCTCAAGCTTACATGTATGCACATTTTCGTGCTGTCAACTAACATTTCTGCGGTGCTGCTGTAGCACGTCAGCTAAAGGAATTGGTCGGTACCTTGATCGTTCCTTCTTCCAAAGGTATAATTTAGGCAGACATTGACCACTAGCTGCTGTAAAACTAGGAGGCGCGCTGAGCTAGTAAGCCTTGTTCAAGCAGGCTGTTATATTTTGCTTTGAAAAGATGCTGCTTTATACAGCTCTGAATCTGCTGCATAAATGCTGGGTATTTTGTCCAGCAAATGAAATTATGTGTTAGAGCATTTACCTGTGTAATAACAATGATATTAAAGAAAGGACATATACGTAGACGGCAAAGTGACGTGTAACAGCTTTTTACGTAATTCTGATGCTTGAAAGTGTTCCAAATACATTTCATATTTTATGCATATTACCACTAAGTGGTTAATAAATTCTAACAGCGTGAAGCGAGTGAAAAAATCATTTCAAATGTTGCTATGGTAGGGTACTCATAAACAACAACGACTAACAATACAACAAGTAAAAATTATGAAATGGGGAGGCCACCACAGAAGGGCATAATGTTCACGATGCTTGAAAAGTTCCAAACGACATAAGTAGGCACGCAAGCGAGATATTTATTCAGACATCCAATAGATTATGTACTTAACTTCATCACAGCTCACGGTCTTCCCGAGAAAGAAAGTTGGAGTCATAATCACTTTATAAATAATAAAAGGGAAAGACGATTGACCTCCATAACATTCTAATGGGATTCTTTTTAGCCTGAAAATATTAAACATAATTTTTTCAGAACTGTATGAGCGCGCCTGCCCGGTGTGTGGTGGCTCACCATTGCTACACATTTTGTAAGAATTCCTAGCCCGACATAAAATTTACATGCCTCTTTAGGTCAGTAAAGAATCTGACCCGGAGGTACCACTTGCACTCTATAGGTCGCGTCAGGCAGGCGTCAGTAGCCAGTGGAACCCTGAACTTAGGGCGTCCCCCATGGAGCTCACGACACTTTATCCCAAACCCTTGCCAATTAAGTTACTCTCTCTACATATTCATTAGTTTTGGGCATGTCACCATCAAAAATGTTTACCGCGATTTGCCATGCGTGCGCCCAAATGTCGTTTCTCGACCTTAAACGAGACAACTACTAAATTTTCCCAGCGGATCACGCGCTCTTGGACACCTACAACTATGAACTGTAACAGTTAGAAGTTTGGTTGACTTCTTTGGACTATGACCAAAGCGAGATTTTTCAAACACTATCACTTTCACTCGCATCTACAAATGTAGTGAAGTGCACATTCCTGAACGCCCAGCGAGAGCCAAAATGGCGTCGTGTCTTGCGCTGCGGTAGCGCCATTTCTGTAGGCGATACATAGGTAATTCATTCATATTTCTGCGACGTGCTTGGCTTAAGCAAAGCCGTGCAAACATAATACATTGCAGTATTGAAGGTGGTTTTGAGCTACTAACGCTCTAAGGCTAATAGAAAGGAAAATTGAATAAGTTTTGTACTAAACGTAATAGGAGAATCTACAACGCACTGGACCTTGGTTACGCCCTGCCCAAAGCACCGCTATTGTACATTAGAAGCACAATCCCAACAGAAAATCTGTTTGTAGCCCGTTAATGCGTGAGTTCAAATCAATTTACTGAACACTGCAGACATGTGCACGAAGCCGTTTACGTGGGAAACGAAAAGCGGCTAAATTCAAGCAGTGGGCGTTAGTAAAAAGGTATCAGATTTTTCTTCTCAGCGACATAAGATCTCGGTTAAGTCTGATATATAGATTCGCTTTTCAGCCGCGCATTGCAGAAGGCTTTCAGAAAGAGCTTCTGAAAAATCTGGTTTTACACACAAGCTTCAACCGAGAATAGAAGCTTCGTTTCTAAGCTAATAACGTAGCGCGTCTTCTGAAAAAAAATCATGTTTCGCGCAAGCTTAGACCGAGAATGGAAGCATCGTTTCAAAAATAATAATGTTGCGCGTAAAAATTGTGAGACACAGGACAAGGGAAGGGACAAAGGGAAGCGCAAACTTCCAACAAAACTTATTTCGAAGAGCGCACTTATATATAATCATGAAATGCAAAAAAAACAGACAAAATATTCTGAAACCTACAGTTGCCATACGCGAAAATATGCAACCTTAGGAAGGAGACTTCTTCTTGACAAAGCCCGAAAGAGCGAGTGCTGAGACAGTTAAGCCTTAATTTACAAATCGTCTCTTCCTCGATATTCTGCCTTTTTTGTGTTTTAAACAACAATCAACGTTCTACGAAAAAGTGGTTTGCGGCCACACATGCTGCAATGCAGTGCCGAAAAACCATCGCGACAGTTACTGATGTTGCAAGCACGCTCACAGAGCTGGTCATTAATACAGCGGCCAATTTCCCCTTTGTAGTGCTTTCCGCATGAAATAGGTATCCGATAAATTATGTTCTCTGCACACGTGACAAGAGGGTATTGTGCCTTTTCGAACAATAAACCAGTACGTCAACTTTTTCGGGGAAGAAAAAAAAAACCCTTTACAATGACCCGCTCCTCGGCCTCTTTCAAGTTGGAGATTACATGTAGATAAGGAACTACAGAAAGCTTCTGAGGCCTTACTGGCTCAACCTGGGGGAGGGCTTGTTTCGGGTCTCAAGGCGCTTGAAAAAATTTTCCGCGACAGAAACCTGTATGTGAGAGGGGTAGCCAGCACTGTTCGGAAATGTTATGGTTCCAAGATTGTGAATACACTCTTCTACGCAACTAAGATTATTAATGAGGCAGGTTCTGGTGTATCGTCCAGTAACACTTTAGAATTTTTATTATTTTATTTGAAACCTACCTATGTCCAAAGAACGTTAAGTTTCATTTTCAATAAAAAGGGCATATGTATCGGGTAATGTGTGGTTCTAATCTTAGGTGACTTGTTTTAGAACCGTTACAGGTGACTTCTGTTACAACCGAATCCTGCGCATTTTATGGCGATAGCAATTATTTGAACACTCTGGGCTGGATTGCGCCGCCGGCGTCGGCGTCATGCACCGTATATGCATACGTATCTATATATATTAAAGCGCAGGAAAGAAAAAATCCAAAAAAAGACTCCGGCGCACGGAATCGAAAGTGGAACCTCCGCGTAGTGATTGCGAGGTGTTAACCACTGAACCACCGAGGGCTACCCCTTTCAACGCTCAAACGGCAAGCTATTTATATCTACCACTTACCGCTGTCGGCGGGCATCTAAGGGGGGGGGGGGGACTATTATGTTTTCAGCATTATCAGCAATGTGGCACAGTGAGCGCACGGCGGCTGTCATCTCTCACACAAGGGCATTATCAAGGCATGAAGAATTTGTAGATGAGGGTATAACTGAGTCCGCACTCCCCCTCTCGGGATTTTTCGAGAATTGTGCTTCCTAAGATTGTGGATTTTCACGTATGGCATTGCGGTCTTCAAAACAGTTTTGTCTGTTTTCTCGCATTTTGTGAGTATATATATATGAACGCTCTTCTAATATAGTTTGCCAGAAGTTATCGCTCCCCTTTGTCCCTTCCCTTGTCCCATGTCTCACAATTTATACGCTACACGTTATTAGTTATGTATTACCAACACTATACCGAACTTCATACTCTTTTCGTTTCGATAGGAGCTGGAGTTACTGATGTGTTTACTGTGTAATACTACCAGTACATACAGAGCTATTAACATGCATCTGCAGCGAGAGTATTCCACTCGCATGCAGGCACGCAAACGCACCCACCACACACAACCACCCGCCCTCAACTCTCCCTCCCCCCCCCCCCCCCCCACACAAACGGAAATACCAACGAACGGCTACAAAAACATGGTGGAGATGCCAGCAGTTCAGCCTGTTCCATTTATTTTATTCCTACGACTAACGAGTACATGTAATTTTTCCGGCGACCGCGTGACTATCAGCCGAAAAAAGTACCAGAGCGAAAGTGTGAAGCCTCGCACCTCTCAAAGGGCTCAAAGCTGCCTATTTGACGGGAACTCGTGGCTGCTGGAGGCAATATATGAGCGAGTCTTTTCATCTTCGCAGCAGAATATCACACTCCGGAGCGCCTAAGTACTGTTCCTGCTTGAGGCACGACACACAAATAAATTGCCTCCGGCAAAATAAGAAATGTCGTCTCGCCGGTGTTATATAAGAGGAATGTGTACCGGAAAATTCTGTCAAACAGCACACAGGCATAAGTATTGCGGTCGAGGTGCTTTAGAACACATGGGTCTTCCCGCGGAATGAATGAATGCATAAAGAAAGAACACACTATACTGCTAGTATGTAACTAGGCTAGGATTAGCGATGCGGTAGGTATATGTAGGACACAGCATGAAATGCAAAAAAAGAGAGGCAAGGAAGAATTAAGTGTATGAAGCAAGTATCTGGAAGAAAGTTGGTTTGCTACATTAAGTAGGCGGCCAGTTTTACGATTCATTAATATTAAACGTTCACTTGATACTTCGCGCTGGCCTCCGGCTGTTTCATCACCGCTGTTTTCTTTTACGCAGTGTACCAAGTTTATGAAGTACAATCTTGGCCAATCGTGCAGCGTAAATATGAGGAGAGGATGAGTAGAATTAAAAGAAGAAAATAGAAGGGGGAAGTAGACACAAAGCGCATGCACTCAAGCACTGCTGTTCATACAGCAGCGACCATGGCACTTTATAATTGTTTATAAAGGCTTCATTAGCACACTGACATTTCTCCACTGCTACGGCTAATGAGCTCGCCATTCTCCGTCCTTCTTGGTGTCAGCAGAATTGACAGCTTGTATTAGTGATCATCTGCCAAAAACATATATTTCATAGGTTTCACGATTATTCAAAATTAAGGGAACCGATAGCTTAGAATGACGTACTTTTGAAGTTACAAACAGTGGGGAACTGTGAGATGTGAGACACAATAATGAACATTTTATATCCCAAACTCGACTGTTCTTTGTTGTTGAGTTGCTTCTTTGCTTTGTAGAAAACTCGGTCTGCTCTTCTGCGAAACCATCGCGCACCATCTCTGTGAGCTTCTTCGTTTTCACAGTCAACAATCAGTCCTCTCGGTTGTACCAGATCAGCACCCCACTTTTCCCTCTCTCACAACAAACGAATTTCCAAGGTTCCGACCTCTTGAGACTTCAACGTGAGCCGTAAGAGAGACTGTGATTTATTTTCCAAGAAATGTCCGACGCAATGACACATTGAGATGGTCAGTTAGTATTGTTGTGTGTTATTTTGATTGGAAAGGCCGTAGTCGTACTGACTTTGCACCGCATTCATTCACGCTTCTCTTGTGCTGTTTTTCTTGCTTTTTCACAAGCACAGGGTAGCTAATTAAAGATTGCTTCTGGTTCACGTTTTCTTCTTCTCTTTACCTTTCTCTTTCTCACTTCTCCCTCCCCCTAAGCTCTTAACATTCATTAATATCATACTAAGCGACAAAATCTGCAACTGAAGAGGCAGTTTCTCAACAAAGAAAAAAATCACAATTCTCAAGCTGTCGTAACGTAATCTAAAAACTATACTTGGGATACGATGTAAATGTTAGAGCATTACAAGTTTTCTGAGAATGGCTTAATGTTTCTGCACATAACGTACATCATGACGTCATACGCCTGATTGGATAGCCTCGGTCAACGGTTCGCTTCTTTGTTTGTTGATGCCTTCTTATGTAGGCTATTTGCTGACATGAAATTCAATAAAATACCACGTGCACTACCATGTCTCTGCCACACTACGCAAATGCTTCGCACCGAACGACTTTTCTTAGTAGAAAAATTGCCACAGTTTTTAAATACTGATTTTTTTTCTTTTGCTAGAGGCTCGGCAGTATCATATTCTCTTACGCGCTTGGTCCCACAAGCAGGAAGCCACTCAGATATCGTACGCAAATATTGACCCTTACGTGGCCCGTGTTTTTCTTTGGCTGATAAAATTTGTTTAGAAACATGCAGATACTACGCCTTCTACGGATAGGGCTCCTCTAAAACTTTACAAAGCAAGCCCACCATCACAAAAACGCGAAACGATGGAGCTGTAGGCAGCTCATGACGCGTTGCAAGGAAATTGCGAATCAGTACGCTGAATTCGGAGGTGGGACTTGGCGGCCTGCATTGCTGCTGGGTATGTCAACAACACGCCACCGACTCGCGCTGTTCTCTAGTAAACCATGCCTGCTGGGTTTATGTCCAAATCGCAGTATTCGTGCTTGATACGCCAGGAGAATCGCAAACACTCGGCGACGGAGGCTCGCACTACCATCATTCATAGTGGTCATATTGTATTCCTTCGAGACCCTTGGCCGCACTTCGAGTTGAACTCGTTGAAGCTCGGGTGAGTTAGCGTATTGACTGAAGAAAGATAAATACAACGCTGGAGTTGTTTTGAAACTGCTCAGTGTCACGAAGTTACTACGATGCCTCACTAAAACCCACGCGAGTATTGAAATTACGTGGTGCAGCAGTGCCGGACAGTTCCCATCTGTGGCACTGGTAAGTAGTTATGGCAATGTGCACTACGAATTTCACTGCTAACAAACAAGTCCGAAGACACATTATAACTAGCATTGCAGACCAACAGCACTGCAGACCAGGTTTCCAGACCAACTATGTAATGTGGGGCGGTGGTTGTCGAAAACTTTCTAGACACACCTCTGCTGCTTTGTATTCTCACTGAAATGCTGGGTCTTCTCAGAAAATTCATGATGATCTCCTCTCTCTTTGCTAGTGGTATCATATTTCCGAAAAACTACACAGTGCCTCGAATACAAAATCAGCTTCGTCGCCTGAAAAGGTGGTGCCACAACCTGGTTAGTTTAATCTGGGGGCGTTTAATCTGCATAAAGGCACATAAAGAGGTTTACAATCATATCCTATTATTTCCTAGTCTTTTGTGGTGGTTTAACTGGCGTGGAAAATGATCTCATTTTGCTGATCAGCGAGTACTTTATCATTAGTGGCAATCATTACAAGTTAACGACACTGTGATGTTTGAAACCTGGTAACTTGATGAACAAGCTACCAGCAAGCTCAATAACCTGAGACAATGACACCTTCACAGTTGTGCTGAAATGACCCCATTACAGAAAAAATATGAACACTAAGCCCTGTAGGTTACATCTATTACATAATATGCATGCATGCCAACTTCTGAGACGCAGGTGGCTAAGCTAAGACGTTTGTTCTACAAAACTGTCAGCCCAATTGTCCCCTTAGCCTAAATATGACCGATTCCCAGACATGAATGTTGCGCATTTCAAGAAGTTCATTAAACCTGTGAGGAGTGTTTCAAAATAATGAGCAGCATGCTAAAGTATGAAAAATATAAGAGAAGGCACTGTTTTTACTTTACGCGATAAGCTAGCTATGTCTTTTTAATATACTCGCCAGAGCACCGTTTACGGTATTATACGAGATATTTCAACTATGACATAGGTAATAATCAGGCAAAGTGCAGAAATTCAATTGCATACGTGCACACATACATGACGTATAATGTCAACGGAGCTATTGTGCTGAGAAAGAGACCACATAAAAAAACACGGGGCGCCCTGTCCTTTTTCTGTGGCCCCCGTCTTTTCAGCGCTGTGCCGTCAGTGAAAGTAACCGACCTACTCGCCCAAGAGTACCGTCTTTGACGTATAAGATATTTATTTTTGAATTAATGATATCTACATATATATAAATGTCAACGCCTTTTGCAGAGGTGTGCCTTCGCAAGTGAAAAAAAATCACAGCATATCCACGGAGTGAATGATGATGAGTGGGGCGAAGCGCTGGAGGGTTTTATCGCTAAAATGTTAACCATCAGCGAATATTGCCCACTACAGCATCAAAGACGTGACAAACAGTTTACGTATTTATACAAGAAATTTTATTATTGGTAAGTGGTAGCTGTACGTCGCTTCCGTTTCCCCTTCATTATAACGGCTTTATGGTCGGTGAAATGATGGATCGGGGATTGGGCGGAGCGGGATGTTTGCGAGGACGAAGTAGTGGGCAGTTTGCAAAGGTGGACTTATAGGCGGTCACGTAGAAACAAGGCATAGACAAAGTGGGAAAATTTATAGTTCTCTATTGCGCTCCTGCATACAAGTACACGACCATCTTGCTGGCCATCATATTGGCTACTTCTCAATAGTATTGTCTTTATGGTGGCTGAAGTGGTTGATCGGTGATGGTGTGTAGTGCAATGTTTGCAAGTTGGCTACGTACACCAATGGAGTAACGACAGACCCACACCCTAAGGAGTTCGCCCCTAAATGTTCACGATGCTGTAACGGCTTCAGCCGTAGTTTCCCAGGGATGTACAGATGCGTGTTCTGGACATCTATGACATTAAATGAATATAAAATGTGCATAGAAATGTTTTCGCTGTGTCAGTAAAGTTGGAACTTAGAAGTGCCCAAAAAAGAGACGCAATATTTTTTTCATATTAGCAAATTGTTCTTTCCAAATACCAATATCTCCAAGCTTCACCACGAGAACACGCTTCGTAAGGCAAAAAAAAAGCAGGAAAATGGAACATGTCAGTCACCGCTCTTCAAGAGTTCCGCACCAATCACTATGAGGTCACCGACTTTCATAGCATTTGCTAAAGCTTACGTAACTTTTATTTAAAAAATGTTACACTGTTGTCTGAGTGAACCGCGAGACTTAAGATAGCCAAATTTCAGAAAATATTTGAAGTATCCGAGAGAAGCTGTCAATACTTCACTGTGAAATAAAGAAGAATAAAATTTAGCTTTGATTTTCTCTTCTATTACTCAACCTGTGGTAGCGAAATCACCAACAGAAAATTTTCCAGACAACTTTTTTTTCAGTCTAGACCATATTTCAACGATAAAAAGCGGAGCTCACACTTTTTTCCTCAAGAAATATGTTTTCTTCTTGAGGCTTATATAGGCTCAGACTAACACAAAATTTTCCTAAACAGGACTCGCACGGACTAAGACTCATTCAATTTTCGCTCAACCGGACTCACCGCGACTCAAATTCACCAAATTATTACAGACCCGGCGTCACCCAGACTCAAAATCACGGCCATATGTAAGATCTGCGTGAGTATGAATGAGTTTAATCAACAGGGAGTGCGCCGACTTATTGTCTAGACTGATTAATGTTTTTTTCACTCAACATTTTTCTTGTAACGGAACCGAAAATTAATTTCGGTGGAGCGAGAAAAAAAGAAGAGTACAGGCCTTGGAGGCGAGATTCCGCTGCCCATATAGATTTAATCTCGTGGACGTGTACAGAGCCCCACATTCGGCTTTCAGCACGTTATTCATCCGCCCCATCGCAGATTGAATTCGATAGATTGGCAGCGCACACTGGTCGACATGACTGGTCATCACGGAAACTTAAAATTTAGGACAAGTACCCGAACTGCAGAGAATGCTTAAATTTGTCCCGCGGCGGCAGAGTGGTGAAGATATAGGGCGCATGTTTAAGTTACGCATGTACAGCTGCTAATTTCTGTAGTCTTGCATCGTCAGAGCTGTAAACAGAACGTTCAAAGTGGATTTTATTTTCTTGCTTGATGACGCACCGGACCACTTTTTTATAATGCTATTAACTGCGTTATACCATTTTTATTTTGCATCCTGACATGTTGAGAATAAAATGTCTCCACTTTATTTGTAACACTGTATTGTAAGAATGCGTTTTAGACAATAGCAAAACGAATGCGAAGCAAAAATATGTACACAGAAAAAATTTATCAAGTTACATGCTATAGAAAACCATCGAAAAGTGACGGTGTAAGAGCCAGAGTGTCTGGGTTTGGCTAGTGAGATTGCGTAATGTGAAAAATCTGCCAATGACTTAAAAATGTGCTTGCTTACACACCATCGTCATTGCTATCATAACTTTGGGCATTATGATCATCTTCATCATCAATTCCTTCGATTTATTCATTTAAGCACTCCTCCCTCTCATCACATTACCAGCATGACAACTCCTTCACCTCTTCTGCCTACTACATTACTATCTACTGCTGTTACTACCACTACTATACTATTACTTAGAAAATGACGTAACAGGGTAATAGCGTACACTATGATAGTTTCCTTGCAGAACAAAAACATTTCAGCGTCTAAATGGGGTCGACACGCAATTAAATTCAGAAATACTCAAAGAAAACCAATTTTGTTTCTAGGACATCAATATTTCGAAGCCTATGTAGTACCGACATCAAATCAAACATGGAAAGCGGCCATCATTAGCAATGGTAAAGTGCGCAACGTTCATTTGTAACTATTGACAGGCGCTCATAATTCCGCTTTGACAGCACTGCGCATTTCTATGGTAATGACTGGACGGTGTGCAAAATACTATTTATAAAGCTTGCCGCTGTGCGCACTTAAATTGACGCCTATTGTACAGCACGGTTCACTCTTAGAATGAACACGCGAGTCTGTGGCCGGTGGTCTGCAGAGCGCTAACTGCTGGCGAGATTTTGAAATACGACGCATGCGCATTGCTTCATCAAAGTGTTGCGCGCCCCGCATCGTCTGCTACTTTGCCCACGCACTCGGCCTGCGCTAGCAAGCCATGAGCCCTCGCGCTTTTTCCTACTTGTAGCTCTTTTCTATTGCACGCATCTCCACGAAGTGAATAATGACGAATGGGCAAAGCTAGGTTTTGAAGTTTTTAATGTCTACGTTTAAATCGCCGTCTAGCATGAATTGTCTGTACTTGTAGCTGTTTTCTATTGTTCCGTCACAATTATGACTGATATTAGGGTATTGTTAAAACATTTTTGTGTCTCACACATGTTACTCGAGCGTTGTCCCATATAGTGTGAGTTTGGTGACAAAGTGGCAGTTTGACAAAAAGAGTCGACGACAAAGTGTGGTCCTAACGTCCCTAACGTCTAAATTGAAGATCTAGTATATGGGGTTAGAGGCGTTGTATACTGCTCTGTCACAATTATGATTCATGTTAGTTTATTCTTAATCTATTTTGAGCCTCACATATGTTTCGACTATACCGTGAACGTTTCCCGAGCTTTTCCTGTATATTGAGAAGTGACTGACATAAAGTGTGTCGACGACAAAGCTAGGTCCCAAGATCCTAATGCCTACATTTAAGTCGCCCACTGATGCAAAGGGTGTGTGCTTGCGGATATTTCGCAATAACCTGGCACAATTATAATTCATATCAGTCTATTGTTGAAGCTTCTTTTGTGTCTCGCATTACCCGTACGTCACGCGAGCGTTGCCCCATGTAATGTAGCCATGACATATGAACAACAGAGCCCCGACGCGGTGGTCTGGTGGCTAAGGTACTCGGCTGCTAACCCGCAGGTCACGGGTTCGATTCCCGGCTGCGGTGGCTGCATTTCCGATGGAGGTGGAAATGTTGTAGGCCCGTGTGCTCAGATTTTGGTGCACGATTTCGGGACGTTAAATCCCACATATCAATCAATCAATCAATCAATCGATCGATCGATCGATCAATCAGATGAAAAACAAACAAGCTTTGCCCCTAAAAGCTCTCGCGTTTGCTCTATTCACTGTCACCTCGGTAAAACGTTTCACTATCTCGTGTACAGTCTACTGCGAGATTGTCAAACGTTGATAGCGAGAAGTGACCAACCGAGGCCACGGGGCAGCGAGAACTGCGAAAATGAGCACCGGAAAGGGCACTCCACGTACTACCTTCTTCTTTTGAGCTGGGGTCCAGTGCGACAGCCGAGAAATTTTCCGATGACCGCGGAGGAGAAATGAAAATAAATAATAAAGGAACTAAATGAGAAAGGGTGGATATCCAGGCAATGTGGGAGGAGGAATGAAAATAAAAGTCAAAGTTTTGCCACAAGGGCGAAGCAATAAACGCGACAGCAGCAAATTGGAAGGTCACGTGCAGAATGGAGCAGATCGAGACGTGCCCCACGTTTCTCCCTCAAAAATTGACGCACGAAACGTACTCACAGGTTCAGAAGAACGCAAATAAGCGTCTCATTTGTTACTTCGCTGTGTATGAGAAGCGCGCTTTTTTGGCAAAAGGAGGCTGTGCAACGATTGCTGTGACCTTTGTGCACCCGTACCTACAAAAGAACTGTCCCGACGAAACCCATAGGCTAGCCAAGACGTACGATTCTCCCCACTGCAAGATGAGGGCGCGCGAACGAGCGTACATATCCTTATTCTCTCCGCGGGCCAAAACACGCGTGAAAGACGAAAGCCGCCCCGTGCTCACTGCGCCATCTCGCTGATAATGCTGAAAACACGATAGTCCCCACCCCACCCCCCGAGATACCCGCTCACACGGTAAGTGGTAGATATAAAATAGCTTGCCGTTTGAACGGTGAAGAAGATACCTCTCTGTGGCTTAGTGGTTAACGCCTCGCAGTAACGACGCAAAGGTCCGACGTTTGATTCCGCGCGCCAGAGTCTATTAAAGACGACAGTCGTTCTTGGGGACCTTCGACACGAAATTTTTTGTCTGTCTGTCTGTCTGTCTGTCTGTCTGTACATTTGTTTGTACATTTGTCTGTTTGTCCACTTTGAACGGCATCGGGTACTTGAAACGGCCGACCCCATCCACAGCGCCCATCTATGTTGCTCAAGGTTGAGTGTTCATGCTTGTGCAATTGTCAATTAAAAGCAAATATTGCGCATGTCTGGGGCACCATAACAACACGTATACATTCTGCATGTGCGTCTCTTACTATAATCCGCCGCGGTGGTCTAGTGGCTAAAGTACTCAGCTGCTGACCCGCAGGTCACGTGTCCCGGCTGCAGCGGCTGCCTTTCTGATGGAGGCGGAAATGTTGTAGGCTCGTGTGCTCATTTTGGGTGCCCGTTGAAGAATCCCAGGTGGTAAAAATTTTCGGAGCCCTCCACTACGGCGTCTCTCAAATTTATATGGTGGTTTTGGGACGTTAAACCCCAAATATCAATCAATCAATCAATCAATCTCTTACTAGAAGAGGCATACATATGTAATTTTAAGGACCGTAGCGCTTATCACACGGCACTAACCATGCAACGCTTGCACGGAAAGGCGAGTGCCTCCAACGCTTTGCTAAAACGAAACGGCGGTGGCACCTACCCGTCGCCTTGCGTTCTACACCTTATCACTTCTGAGATGGGCGCGCACACCCGTCTCAGAGTCACGCGTTTTGTTTTGTAAGGCAACTGCCAGATGGCGCCTATGTCTCACGTGTGACGTGACTTGATGTGCTCATTCGCCTCCGCTGCACGCTCGAGGCACTCTAACGCAGCGCCTCCAGAATACCATTCACCGATTTTCTTGCGGTAAACATCAAATAAATGTCTTCACACGCAAGACTCTCTCTCCACACTCTCTCCACACGCAAGACTATGGTTTTTCGACGCAGATTACATGCAGATACGTGGCCAACTTTTTATCTGGATTTTTTTTCTTTCTTGCGTTTTCATATATATAGATACGTATACATATACGGTGCATGTCGTCGACGTCGCCGCCCACGCCGACACCGGCGGCAAAATGCAGCCGAGAGTGTCCATGTAACTGCTATCACAATAAAAACAGAAAATGACAAAAGACATTTTCCCGCCCGCATGACGATAGCTTTTATATGTTGATGTAGTTAATCGCAAGGGAGAAAAGTCGCTGAGAAGTTCGACTGAAAATGAGGTTTTTTCTGCGTGGTACCAGAGGCGTAGCAAAATGAATTTGTCGACCTTCCTGCCTGGGCATTACCGTCCATAGAAGGCCAATAGAAATTTAAGCATGTATGTACTATATATATATATATATATATATATATATATATATATATATATATATATATACGCTTCTCCGTGATATTTTGTGCCTTCTTGCTTTAATTAAAAAGAATGTTTAGTTACATTCCCTTTTCTATTTCACAACGGCTGCTGGAGGCAAAGTACTGTACGTAGGTGTGCTCATATCTGGGGGCACGCGAAAAAATCCCACGTGGTCAAAATTTCCGGGGCTCTTCATTAGAGTGTCTCTTATCATCACATGGAGATTTTGGGACGGTAAACCCAAGATATGATCATCTATTGTACAACGAGCTATCCATCTCTCAAATGAAAGCGACCAGCTGTAAGAAAGTGATTCAGATGAAAATCCAAATCTAGGTCAGTATTGACCTTCGTCGTCACTTATTCGGAGACACTATGATCTATGGCCTCAAGTATTCAAAATGAATCCATCGAAGAGCACAAGACTTTCTTGTCTTACGTCTTGTTGCACCTAGAGCCATCGTTTTGAGAGAAAATAACAGGTAACTTGTACCAGGAATATACGGAAGTTTGCAAGGAAGTGCTGATCACGCGACAAGAATAAGCTTGAATTTCATGCTTCCACATTGAAAGAAGTCGTAATATCGACAATAAATATTGCAGACAAAACGCCCCCACCACTGTAGGTTTATCCAACAAAGCCCATGTTATTGTGCCGATACGACGTTGTTGTCCAATCATTTCTGACATGAAGGCGCCTGGTCATTGTCTCAATGAGGAACGTTGGCGTGAGACGGCTAGTATTGGACGGGGCGACTTAAGTTATTAATTATAGTTTCCTGTATGGTCACCTGGGTTTATCGTACAAGCAGTGTAAAAACAGTGCAATAACAACAAAACGAGAAGGAAGGCTGAAATAAAATACCAATATTTCAAAAACATTATTGAAAAGCGATATCATAGATAATGTAAACATACCCGCGTATCGCAACACTGAAAGGCGTTAAAACGAGAAGCTGTCACAAGGCGTCGACACTGGACACAGAGAGTAGCCCATTACAGTGACAACTGTGCAATAAGGAACAAGGCATATAAAAAAACACAAAAGACGAGCGCTGACTTACAAGTGCAGTTGATTTCCGAACCAAAACAAAGTATAAATAAAACAGCACGTGAACAAAGATAGCAGGCCAATATTTGCAAAAAAAATCAACATGTGACATCAGCCTACATCACTTTCGGTAGTCACTCACGTGGAACAAATAGTGAACTTGTGTGTCCATCAAAGCAATGGATGGTATGCTCACGCAGTTATTGCCATGTCTCGAAACTTCTGCAGCCTCGGTTATCTCAAGCGTTCATTGAGAACCACATCGCTCCACCACTCGAAATCTTTTAAACAGCGCTGTGCACTCAGGAGTGTCACACAGGCTGCAAATTCTGCGCTTGGCTGTACTTCTTCCTATCCGTTGTCCCTTATTGCGATGTTGTCAGTATAACGGACCACCAAATTGCCCAAAAACTCGCACTCTTAAGATAGACCAATTTGAAAAGATTCGTTTCCGTGCTTCCAGCTAAATGCAGTTCGTGGGAGTGATCTCAGCCTAATTTTTATCTCTTTCCCGCGCTCCCGTTCACAACCATACGTGTTGGGTAACATCTGCAACTCTCTCTCTTTCGCACTTAAGACGATCAATGCGTGACAACACGTACCTTGCACCACCGTTGCATCACTTTTTGTTTTCTCAACTTTGACCTGACCGACGATCACCCTGATCGAGGTCGGCACAATACCGGACCCATGTGTGCGAGATGGCGAGCCACGCATGAAAGAAAAAAAAAGAAAGGAAAGGGGAACGCATTAGATTGCCTGGGGAAGCTACCGGGGTGCCTAATAGATAGGAGCCTCGCCGAGCCGTAATTGATCGGTTCAAGTAGATTGACGCCTCGCGGGACGGAATTGCCTGCAGCTCCACCGCGATAACCACGGCGTTTCGCTTTTCCTTAGTTATTGGAACAGCATAGGAGAGGTGGGTGGGAGCAGCGTGGCCGTATCTTGCTGTCACGTGTGAGGTATGGGATCAAAGGTTCCATGGTGGCCCCTTAGGCACTGCTACTAACTCATTTTTGTGTCGACGGCTGACGAGTCGTGCAGAAACCTTCGCGGCCTCAGCCACCTGTCGGCTTTTCATATTCACTGCGGTTTTGGTTTTTACTCCATCTCGTTGATCGAACATTTCAGTAATAACGGAGAAAATGTGGCGAACCTAACAAAGATGAAGAACAAACTGATGTCGATAATGAAGTATGAGGACAAGATAGAAAAATAAAAGAGGGGGAGGGGTGGACTGCCACGGAATCGTGTGTAGCTATAGCTGTGCAGTCTTTCTATCTGCGTGCTCCCGTAGCGTGTATCTTGTAAAACAAGCCCGGCCGAACTGAGCAGGAGTATATTTTAATTGGTGAACCTAATCAGATTTGACCGAGCGAGAGAACCGCGCTGGATGCGCATCGCACTTCCCTCTAACTAAATGAGTCAGTCGCAGATGCCTTCGCATTAAGAAGTTGGAGATAAAGCGGAGAGGATGGTACAGGGGGAAGTGGGTGGCGTATCGTATACAGGTAAGCGCTAGAAGATAACTCAACCGAGCAGCGCCCACCTGTACTTGGCGCGATCAGTGCACCAGTACACGGCGGCGAAGCCCTCACGACTCGCTCGCAGCCTCTGGGAGGCTCTATAGCCACCGCAAAAAAAAAAAAAAAACTATTTGCTCCCGATTCTTGTTTCATTATTCGCACATGTCGTCTTCAGGCTCTCTACGCCCGCTTGTTCTTTTGTTGCACTTTTTGCGAATTTCATCTTCTGTGCCAAATTATTCTCGCCTTTGTTCACCAGCCGTTCCTTTTTCCTATTTACCAGCTCACGTGCTTGAGAAAGATCTTCCGCTGGCTTTGGTGTACCGCCACCGTCTGATCCCAGTGCGGAGCAGGCAAATCCGATGGACGGCCAAGAAAGAAAAACGAAGGGCTCAGCGAATTTCTAATCACTCTGAATTCTGCGCCCTTGCTTGTTGTGAACCTTTTCTCTTTTATATTTTCATTATTTTCCCTGACTAGCTCACCACCCTATGGCAAGATAGAGGCGGTGCCAGATAGCGATGTGGAGCCAGTAATGAGAACACCTGCGGTACGCCGACGAAGCTCACTGGACAGACGAGCTTGAAGCCGAGGAAAAGAATTGATTTTTTTGGTGCGTATCTGGAAGTGGGCGAGGCCAGTGACGCGGCAGAGCGTGTCAGAGACGGCGAAAGTGTATTGGAGCGCAAAGGGTCGGAGAAGGTGGTGGCGGGTCTTCGTGGTACCGGGCTTGCTTGAGCGTATATGTGCGGTCACTCGAAAAACGAAAGAGAATGCTTGTGTGAGTGTGTGTGTGTGTAAGCGTGTAAGGACGCAATGAAGAAAAAGGAAGAGGGAGTATAAAGGCCAGGAATTCCCCAGCGAGTTGGGCTCGCGGTCTCATTTCAAGCTTGAAGCAACGGCGAACATTGAGGTTGGCAGCTTTCGGACTCCAGACGGCGACTTGGGCAGACGTGGTGCTTTTGCTGTCTCGCGTTGGCGGCTCGTAGCCTACACTCGAGGGGTTATTGAGGCCTTCAGAATCTCCACGTTTAGAATTAAGGCGTGCACAAAGAGAAGCCACTGTTTGAGGTTGATGGTCAACAGTGCAGGTGGCGTGGAATGTTAGTGCACGTTTTCTTCACACTTGGCTCTCCTGAGAATGTCAGCTATCGGTGGATCCCGCCGCACTGGTGTTTTTGATTCGGCGTCGTTAATTACCGACTGCTCTATCCTCTCACCAAGTCCTCTTTCGTGGAACTGTGTTTGCTCCCTAGGACTATCTGGCGTGGGATGTTCAACGAACCTGTCTCTACTAGCTCCGTAGAAAAATATGTATGGTAACTAATTACTTCAAAAGCCCTGTGTGCCCGTTATCAGATGCTTTGTTCACACCTCATTTGGTGTTTTGTGGTATGCTTAAGGACAAAAAGCTTCACTGTTCAAACAGTCTAGAGGTACATCCTCTCGCAAAATGTACTTACGAGGTAACCGGCTTAAATGTATGAACTTGTGGACTCTAGATAACGTGCTGTATTACCATTTCGCGAGGTAATGGCAGGTATTTTATAGCATTTAGTACAGGACACTTATGTAAAAAACAGTAAAAGTAGGACGACAGGGCTTCAAAATGCCGGCGCGTTTACTGAACAGAACAGTTGCTGACTGCCACTATCTATCGGCGCTGATGGAACAACATTCGACCAAAATAACTTCACTGCCTATTTGGTGTCAACTTGCTGACGTAATAAACAATTGTCTGGCTTGACGTTCTTTGATGACGTAGGAGCGCTGTAAATAGCCCAATAGATTTGAAGCGGACCGCAAAGTTGTTGCTGGAGATATACACCACTGATGTTATATAGACAGAAGACGTTTTATTTAAGTGCGGGCGTGGGACAATACTGTATAATTGTTTAAAATTCGTAGCAGTCTAGTAGTTCAAAATAAACACCATGTAAACACGTTTCACGCAAACCCTTTAAATGCCTATCATTGTAGAGTCTAAATGATAAAAAAGAGAACATGACGCGAGAATATTGAGGCAAACAGTAAAAGAAAACAGGTCCTGTATTCGCATGTTACACTGCAAATTTTGTCGAAAGACGAGAGTATTGCGTGTGGAGAGAGGGAACAAAACATTTATTTCATGTTCTGCGTAGGAAAATCCGTGAGTGGTATTCTGAAGGCGCTGCGTTAGAGTGCCTCGAGCATGCTGCGGAAGCGAACGAGCGTACAAAGTCACGTCACACGTGAGACACAAGTGCTATCTGGCAGTTATCTTGGAAAACGAAACGCGCGCGCTGTGCACGTCCGCTTAGGAGGTGATAAGGGGTAGAATGCAAAGTGACGGGTAGGTGCCACCACCGTGTCGTCTTAGCGAAGCGTTGGAAACACTTGCCTTTTTGTCCAAGCGTTGCATGCTCAGGGCAACGTGATAAACGCTACAGTTTTTAGAATCACCTATATATTTTTTTCCAGTAGAAGACGCACATACAGATTATATACGTGTTGTTATAGTGGCTTAGATATGCGCAATAATTGCTTTTAATTGACAATCGCACATGTATGAACGCTGAAGGTTGAGCAACATTGGTGGGTGCTGCGGATGGGGTTGGCCGTTTGGGGCAGCGGCTGGTGAAGTTTACCATACCCAGTACTGTTAGAATAGACAAACAGACAAAGCTACAGACAGACAGACCGAATTGTTTGCGTCGAAGTTCCCCAAGAAAGGCTATCGTCTGTAAAAAACTAATGTAGCATACAGACAATTTACCAGCAGTCTAGCACTTATTTCAATGTATGGCCCATTCACAACCAAAATATGCGTAATTCGGCAAGTTTTTTTAGAAATCTTATAGTTCGCCTATACAGACAACTTGCATTTATTACGAACATTTGCCATGCACGTAAATTCAAAGTACCGCTAAAAATAAAAATAAAACATGAACAAACAATATTCTGGGCCACCCTGTAGGGCTAAAACAGCAAGAAGACAATCCATGCTGAGAATGCTGCGTATAGCTCATATCGCGGCACCGTTCACAATCAAATATTGAATCAATGCTCAAGCAGCGCCAGGTGTCGGCCCACAGCTTAGAAGTAAACGCATTACAAGTTTCTTACAAACATTTTCGATGAATATAAATCTCATGGGTCTCGACAAGTCAAACAAAAACTAAGCAAGAATATTCGTGTTAACATTGAAGGATAGAGGAGGCACGAAAAAGTGTCACGCCTCTCAACCTTGTTGAGGAGAGTAGACTGAACAGCAGAGAGATTATGCGAGTAGCAAAACAGAAGAGGGGAGCAGGTATTTGGAGGCGTCTGTTGAGACACAACAACGGCGTAGGCGAGGAGCCAATGCTTTACGCCAATTTCTGGACAGGACCTTTAAGTGCGGTTCCTTGTCCCAGCTCAATGGCATTCTTACGAGCCACTTCGGAGGGCCATCATGCACTATGCTGAAAGCAGCGCTAGCTGATAACGCCATCCATCAATGCCCGGCTCACCGCCAAGAATGCTATCGGAGACACCCCTGAGAAGATGCGCCGCATTCGCAACACATAATGCTCAAGCATGACTACCGCGTCGAGACAGCGACTCGTGGAGATCAATACGATCGAGACTTCGGTATCCACCCCCTCCCCCCTAACGTTTTCCCTTTCTTTCTGGCCAGTAGACCCGGAAGTATGAATTGAATACGCTTCAGTGTCAGGGTTGCGAACAAAGTGGGAGCCGTGAAAAACAACACCCACTCGTTATGGCGCGATCACCGTAAGCAGTGGCGTGGTCATACGCGCATCGCATGGCATGAATGTCACTTGAAGAGGATGGGCGTTCACTGCCCATTCAGTTTGTTTTGAACGGGAGTTGGGAGAATGTGCGGATGGAGTTGACGGCTGTCAGAGTCTGTTGATATATTGAGCGCTGATGGTCACACTTGTTCACGGAGCGAAGGCGAATGGGCACACAAGGTGATACTCTGGCGAGAAGCCTTCGTTGTTGTACGAGGTTTGTCACCTCTAATAATAGACGTGAAATATAGGCAAGGTTGGTAAGGTTTGTTTCGAAAAAAAAATAAAGCCCCTACCAATGAGAATATTTGTCAAGCTTCTGTGGTGTTTGCGGTTTAACATCTCCCGCTTATTGTTTCGTTCTTGAAAGAGAAGGAGAACTGAATGGGGGGCAGAGAAACTTTCTACGCTGAGCTAGGAGAAGGTAAAAAAGCATGAAGAAGGAGCACAAAAAATAACTAACATATCAAAAAGGAAAGAGTAGGAGCACGGCACTGCAGTTCCCCCATTACGTCAATGCTATGCAATGACATCAATACAAGCTTAACTGTTTTCCAGTGCGAGGGAAATTCAGGTCAGCGTTTTTTTTTTAACTGTATGATCTGGCAGGTGGCTGCCGTCAAATGCTTCACAAGAACACCTAAACAGCCTCACATAAACACACTTTGCAAGACGACAGAATGATTTTTTCCTCACTAACCATCACTACCAATCCAACAGGCGTTCTCTCCTCCTCATTACTTATTCCTCAACAGCTCGTGTAAATTGTCAGCACTAAGTGCCGAACCCATCAAGCTTTCACTCTTCTCGTCCACGCACTGTTATGAACACTTTAACTGGTTGCATGGCAAAGCAGTGTAAGGAAAAAACATCGTGTATATAGACAATTCGAGAGGATAAGCACTATATAGACGTCACGCGAATAACTGTTTTTGCGTCATGAAGAGCTCCACAAAGACGACAAATGCCAGGACAGAAAAGGGTACTCATTTTGTGTTGTGTGTGTGTGGGGGGGGGGGGGGGGAAGGAGGGCGTTCCTTCGGAACCTGGTGATGCATGGGAAAAGCGGGGCTTTAAAAGATATGGTTAGCATTCATTCCGGCATTGTTTTTGTCTGAACTGTGATTACAAGGTATTCTAAAGCATCCATACATCAATGCTAGGGATATTTTCCCATCAGGGCATTCAAAAAGACGTCTTCTACACGGAATATTTGCGTTTTTTATTGTCAGGGTATTTACTAAGCGGAATTCTAGAACAATACAGTAGCTTTCTAACCACAAGGCTCTTGTGAGTAATTTAAGGCCGATCTGCAAAAACATATCTGTCAAGAATCTCTGGAGGCAATTTCATGCCCTCCTAGGGTATTATGTAATAACACGAATGATTTCCAGGCACAAGGAAATGAAGGCAACTAAAACAAACGCATCGCACTCTTTGTCTGCCACCCATAATCCATTCGCGCTATATTGACATAACATCATACCATCGAATAAGAACCAGCCGATTTTTTTCATCACTCCTAAGAACTATAAAGCATCGGTGGTACACCTACTGGTGAAGGTATGTTTGCTCAACTTGCCCTAGAGACAAGGCGAGAATAAAATTAACATCTTGACGGCACTCGGTAAGGGTGCTAGTGTGCGCATGGTGGAAATTTCGTAGTAAACTTGGTGTCTGAACGCCATGAAAAAGTAAACTTGGTCCATTGTGTGTTCTTTTTTCTCGTTTTCTCCTGCGCTAAATGACTGCCTAGTGACTACAAGCAGGGTTGCAATCAGTTTTCACACCAGGTAAATATTGGTACTATTGTTCACAGTGGTGTTCGAAAGCACGCAGGTGTTGTTTAGCTAGCCATGCCAACGTTAACAAGAAAGCCGGCACCGCGACTATATTCCACCAAGGGGGACTTCTGGGACGAGAGAGAGAGATAAAGATGCAAGGAAAGGCAGGGAGGTTAACCAGACGCACATCCGGTTTGCTACCCTGCACTGGGGAAGACATAAAGGGGAGAAAAGAGGTTGCAGAAAGATGAGAAGGTAGACACAATCACGAGCACACTCAGGGAGCACACATAGTCTACAGGCGGTCGCTCAGGTTTGTTGACTTAAGGTAAAGTAGCAGTGCTTTAGTTGCTTTCTGCGCAACTGAGGCAGATGCCCAAGGTCCTAGTATCTTCTGCACACAAAATGGTAGGGGGTCAAGTCGATTCAAAACCATTCGGAGCTGGCATCGCTGTGTGTCGTAGCAAGCGCAGCTGCACAGGACGTGTTCGATGGTCTCTTCAGCTCCGCAGTAGTCGCATGTAGGAGTGTCTGCCATACCAATGCGAAAGGAGTACACCTTTGTAAATGCAACACCCAACCAAAGGCGGCATAACAGTGTCGCATCGGAGCGGGAAAGTTGTGATGGTAGCTTTAGCTTGAGCGAAGGATCCAGTTCACAAAATTGACACCTTTGGAAGCTGGTAGACGACCAGAACGTGCGTGTGAGATCTCGAGCCAGCAGGTAAAGTTGTCTTGCTGCATCATTCCTTGATAGAGGAATTGGGACTACACGGGTTTCTTCATGGGCTGAGCGAAGTCACTATTAGTTTGAACGAGGTGATCGATGTAAGTTGCTTACGAATCCCAGGTCAGAGGACCTGCTGCTGGTAAGTAGCCACGATTTTATTGGTATATATGGAGTTGTGCTTTGTGACTTTTATGTAAGAAGCTCTTCAATAAGTACAGTATATCAAGTTGCAAGCTTCAAAAGAGGTTCAGGTGATCAAATTGTGCTCATGATGGTAAATGGAGCCGTCATTTACACGATTTTCCTTACAAGAACAACAATAACATATTATGACAACGGACAACAACGCCATTAATAGGAAGATGGTGATAGTGGTAGTGATAGCGAAAACGACTATGACCGTGATGGCATGATGAATGTGGTAGTGTCATTGTGACGGGGCACAAAACAGGTGCACGTAAAGGGTTTTAATGACGTAGTGAAAATGATGCGTTGTCAAATGATGGCCAAAACTGACAACTACTCCAATAATAATCCGTGCAGTTAGAATGAATGTCACACTTTGCCTGAGCTGTTCTGCATGTTTAATTTGTTACAAGATTATTTACGTCAATGTCGACTACTGACTATCACATCAAACGTTTATGGTTTACATCACTATTCTACTGGTTCTCTAAATTCCTGATATTTACTTCGCATCATCTCTAGTTATATCGTGGAAATATTCTCCAATGTGCCACTGTGCACATATTTTCTACAACAGCTCAGCGCAGAAGAATAGCTGCTCAAGGTAATAAATAATAATCTAAGTTTAGAAAAATAGTTCCTACGGATCTTCCAGTTCAGCAAAGCTATATGCAGCACTATGTTGAAGGTTGCTAAGATGTGGAAACTTGTTGTGACAACTTAACACATCCAAATATCATGACATCTCTGTCGCTGACTGAAGAAAGAAGGCTTTGCTACACGGCAGCGATTGCAGTGTTGAGCGAACAAGAAAACAGAAATTATACCTTTATTTTTCTACAAAAAAAAGCGCTGTCACCGAGAAAAGGCCAAACGACCCTAACGACCTTGTAAATATCTTGAAGAAACCTTGTAGTTAGCGTTTCTTTCTGCGATAGCGGTTTGCGGCGTTTACTACTGTGACAACCGAAAGTATGCTTCTGCGTATACATCGCCCAAATAAATTTCGACTCTTTCGCTGATTGGCAAGTTGGTGAAGTGAGATTGCCTTTTATTGCCACAGTGGCCGAGTGAACGTAACGCAGTGGTCGTTATTGATTGCGCAATGATCAGGGTTGGCAACTTGCGTTGTACCGCGTAATAGATCAAATTTAAAAGGAGTGCCCTTCAAAGGTAGGTGCCGCTGCTGTTCATGGACTTTCTGACGTCAAACGGTATATAATCATAAGAGAGGTCTACAATACTACATAAATTTTTTTCACGTTAAAAATTCGGATTAGGGAACTTTTTTTTTGCCCTTTCATACTCCTTTCTTTATTTTTTAGATTTTTTTCTGTTTAGCTGAACCATCGCGGAATTCGGCAACAAAATTTTATGACGACTATAATGTAACTGCTCCTCATAATTTTTAGATAAAAAAAGCTTCGATGCGTGTACATACCATAATTTTTAGTTTTTTTTATGTATATAAAAATGCACGGACATCAGGCACTCAAAATCCCGAGCAAGTGCCCCTTACGGTCATAGATGGAGGTGAAGAGGGAGGGGGACCTGCTCGCTCAGGGAGAAAAAATTCGGCAGCAAAAGAGCCTCTAAGAATAAACAGGCACACACGTGGTTCTAATGAAACGCTTTATTGCATTTCCATTCACTCTCGCTGGGCAAATAAGAGCAGTGAGTGAAACAGCGGTAGCGATGGCAGAAGAAGAAGCCGCATATCTGATATCTCCCGAAGAAGAGAGGGGGCGCCTGCTCGGGTAGAGGCGCTTGCTCAGGATTTAACGGTATGGGAAAATGTTGTTCGTAAATACATGTCAATATGTATGTTCGAATTTATAGAGGGGAATATGTGCACACGTTTCATATGCGTAGACTCGGATACAGAAGTGTGTATAATGTGTATCGTATTTTTTTCTCAGTTTACGCGCATGATGTGTACTTGTTGTCAAGCCAACGGGGCAGGAACCCCGTCAAGTTGCTTTTGTACAGCTATTGGTTCCTTGCTCTCATACTATTTAAATTTATATTTCTTTGAAATAGAAGGAAATGCCAAAAAATCTTGAAACTTGGAACTGAAAAATTCGAATCGCAATAATTCTGTTTCTAGTCGCCTTTGTTTTACCTCCAATGTAGGGCAGCGAACCAGATATTCACAAAAGTAACCTCCATACTGTTCTTTTCTTTGATTCCTTTCTATCAAATAGGTGCCGAGAAAAATGGTATCGCAATAAAATGCGCATCGTAAAATGTCTTCTTTTGAGAGACGCACGTATTCCGGTTTTCTTGTTAAATATATAATAAACTAAAACACGTGTAGAAAGACACGCAAGTGCGAACTTGCTTGTGGTCACCCACATAAACTTTGACGAAGTATTTTTGCACAGCTCTCCTCCCGTACCTGAGACAGGCCTTCAAGTCTTCCCGGCGAGTAGCGAACTTGAAATCTAGGCCCGAAAACGCGGTTCAGTGGTTCGAAAAGAAGCCCGGTGATAAGCACGCTGATGCATAAAACATACAACTCAACTCCGATCTATCGGAAAGAGCACTCGATATATCTACACCGCAGGAAACGCCGGCTCATACAGCATTTCCAGCTGCTTCTGGGAAGGGCCTGTAAACGTCGAGCATTTTATGTTATTATTTTTTTGCGGCTTGCGACGCAGCTCGCGGAGATGCCTTAAGAAATGCTTGAGATGGATGCGCGTTTCATTGATTTAATGCGTTACTCGACCATGGCATGGCATGAATTATTCATCTTGGAGCGGATAAGTTGCCGCATCCATCAAGGTGCGTTTTTTCGATGTTGGAGTGGGCGCCGCGTAGCGTCGATTTTCGCTTCTGTTATCTCCCCGATCTAAATACTGGCCCATTAGACTGACACGGGAGGCGCCTGGGTGCGTAAACAGAGTGAAAAAACCAGAAAATTGCGGTTTATCAAGGCTTTATATCTCTACTTTGCTTGTTGCGCTCATGGTTTGTGTTAAGGTCTACTTAAGTTCGACCTAACGTCGAACTCAGAGCCATCGTGCAGTATTCCAAATGCTTCAGGAAGATGTTTTTAAACACAGGTTTTTGACAGCAAGTAAATCAGTCAAGGAGCCTGGGAAACCTTACGAACGAATGGTGACGACTGCAGTAAACTTTGTGAATGTCACTTCCTGAAATAGCGGCCTCCAAGTATTTTATTTCCTAACTGTTCGACACAGTAATACCATGGACTGTACTAGTTTTTGCGACACTTTATAGAACGACACCCTTAACCAGCTAACTATAGAATGTTATGCGATGGCACAAAATAACCTTGGCTTATCACGATTCCGCTAAGTCAACATTATCAGCTCTATTGAATATCCCCCACGCTTACCTCATTATTATTGTCTCACAGGTGTAATTTTACTATGTTAATATTGTAAGTTGATATGGCAATGGGATGATTGATACGTGAGCGAAAGGAAGCGACGTTGAACATAACCACCAGTTCAGAACTGGGCTAGAGAACAACAATCTCGCTGACACAATGGAAGTGTTTTTAGAGTGAAGAGCTTTCACTTTGATAGTTCAAGTTCCGCATTTCCGTTACTTCTTCTCCTGACATCGAGTTCACCTCGCTTTACACTTGAGTACTTGTGTCTTTCAGATGTCATTGATCATCACATTTAGCTTGGTTTTGAACTTCCTGCACTACACCCAAATGTGTTCGAGACAAAGTGTTCGAGCGAAATGGTGAAGTCTAGCACAAAGCCTCAGACCAGCGAATCAACATTAGCCCTTCGAGATCGCGCCTTTCGAGGGCTGGTGGCCAAAAATAACGGCATATTCGAGCAGCGCTTTGGCATATCTGCTTTATCTGCTTGAACACTTGATAAATGAATCAGATTCTCACCTGATTGATGACGTCTACGTCTTTCGCGAGCGAGACCATTCGAAGCAAGTTGAATAAATCACGTGTCGTGTCTGAAAATAAATCGAAGTGGCACGCTCCATGCTAATGAAGCATCAGCGGCCGCAACGATTAGCCCAGACAAAGCTTGCTGCAAACACGGTGTCAGCCAAATATCTGCTAATTGGATCACTACGAACGTGCACATATAGAAGAAAGAAAAGTTTCCAAGCAAACCATCGTCACCTATTAGTGCAGAAACACTGCTTACCTGTAATAAGTGGCGGAAATACACAAAGTAGGCTGTACTCATGTTGGAAGTCGACATCTCAAGGCTGCATAAAAGAAGCAAGAAACAAAAAAATATACTCATGCGAATCAAAAGCGGGGGCATAACCCCAATACTGACGCTTCGAATGGTGGACCGAATTAACAGCGAGCGAGTTGAGTGATTACACCAGTGTTTTTTTTATTTTTTAGTAGTAGTGGTAATTTATTTTATTTATTGAAATGCAAGAAAAAAATGCTTCTGCAAAAGTCTTTTCATGCGCACGACAAAGGCCTCTGCAGTTGTAGTTTACTACAGATACGCAATTTTTGTTTTTGCAGTTACAAACAAGCAAAGCATAATACACTTACGTAGTGGAGATATGCAAGTCATACGCATAAAAAGAGACAAAAAATATGCAGGAACAATACTGAATACATCGTATACCATAATGAAACGACACACTATCCGAACACAAGTGAATATGTCACAGCCCAATTGTACCTACGCTTTCTACACAATATAGATTAGCCATGATAACTTATTTCTCTTTTATCAAACTTTTTTCAATTTGTTTTTAAATGTCTTTAAACTGATGTCAAACTGCACGCCATTTTAAAATTCATTACCCATTTGCGTTAATTTGTAATGCAGCGTATGTTTTCCACAACTTGTCCTGGTTCTTGGTAAACTGTTTATGTTTTTTTTTAGCAGGGTAACGTTAGTCATTTCCGTTTTGCTTACACCACTTGTTTTGGTGTACCACTTGAAGCAGTTTAAAATATAATATTTAGTTTGCTTTTAGCACTTCACGTTTATGAAATAGCACTGAAGTGCGCAAATGGTTCCATCTACCCTGGTAATTTTCGTAACAGTGAAACATTTCCTTTCTCGCATTATAAGTTTGTTATATTTTTTCACTGTTGTCGTACCCCATGCTGGTACGCAGTAACAAAGCCTCGAACGTAATAGGGCTTTGTACTTTTTTTCAGCCACAGAGGAATGAGGGAACCAATTCTGTACATGCATCCAACCGTTGCCAAAAGTTTTTAACTAAATGATTATTGTGCACGTTCCAAGTTATGCCTTGACTAAACAGTACCCCAAGAAATTTTTTTATGTTTTTTCTTGTTTTATAGTGTTCCTATCGAAGCTTACCTTCATGTCATATTTGACATACCTATTTACTGGTCGAAATATATTACATCTCCACTTCTTTGCATTCAACTGTAGTTTGTTCGGTTTAAGTCAGTTTAAGAGTGGCGTACTGTATACATTTTTTTCTAGTTCTTTAGAGTGATTTGAGATAAAAAAATCACTTGATGTCGTCTGCATACAATAATAGGCTCTGGTGAGACGGATATACATACGATATTGTCATGTCGCTCCAGGGGGTGTCGACAAGGTTTATTGACGTCTAAGCAACAGGGCTCTAACCAAGCGCGTCGGTTGGGCTTGTTTGCCAGAGTGGGGGCCCACGCGCACTTCTTTCTTCTGTGTCGTGTGAGCCTTCACCTTGGCATACGACCCACTACTAGAGGTAGGTGGCAATATGAATTACATAAAGCAAAACAAGCGAAAGGCCCAGTATAGAGAGAGAGAGAGATAAAGATGCAAGGAAAGCCAGGGAAGTTAACCAGACGCACATCCGGTTTGCTACCCTGCACTGGGGAAGGGATAAAGGGGAGAAAAGAGGTTGCAAAGAGATGAGAAGGTACACACAATCACGAGCACACTCGGGGAGCACACACAGTCTACACGCGGTCACTCAGGTTTGTTGACTTTAGGTAAATTAGCAGTGCTTTACTTGCTTTCTGCGCAACTGAGGCAGAAGCCCAAGGTCCTAGTATCTCAAGCACACAAAATGGTCCGGGGTTAAGTTGATTCAAAATCATCCGGAGCTGGCATCGCTGTGTGTCGTAGCAAGCGCAGCTGCACAGGACGTGTTCGATAGTCTCTTCAGCTCCGCAGTAGTCGCATGTAGGAGTGTCTGCCATACCAATGCGAAAGGAGTACACCTTTGTAAATGCAACACCCAACCAAAGGCGGCATAACAGTGTCGCATCGGAGCGGGTAAGTTGTGATGGTAGCTTTAGCTTGAGCGAAGGATCCAGTTCATAAAATTGACACCTTTGGAAGCTGGTAGACGACCAGAACGTGCGTGTGAGATCTCGAGCCAGCAGGTAAGTTGTCTTGCTGCATCATTCCTTGATAGAGGAATCGGGACTGCACGGTTTCCTTCATGGGCTGAGCGGGCTGCATCATCGGCTAATTGATTTCCGGTAATTTTATGGATTAAGCTACCCTTGCAACTTATGATAATATCGGTTATGTGAAATCAAGTTCATCTATTCAATTACTGCACAACGACCAATAAGAAAAGGCAGAGGTGTAAAACCCAGCTTGGCATGACCTGGTTACATTTTCAAAAAGATAAAATATAGTGCAAGAAAACGATGACGAAAGATTGAAGGTTTTGCTCCAGGCAAACGCTGCACTATTTTAAGACTAACCAACCCGACTGTTACTTTTGAAGGTCGAAAACTAACTGTGCTACTAATTTCGCGTCCATTGGGAGCCGATGGCTAATATGTTCTTGCAGCCGGCAGCACCACTATATATGCTCCTTTTCATGCTTCCATGCACATGCACAACTCGTAAGCCAAGAACATGTGGTAAAATCATGTCATTGGTTTTTTCATTTATGCGGAATGCTATGCTTGTGCTGATCAGCAAGATGCAGACACCGACAGCTCGAAGCGTGTTGCAACTTCTTGACAGCATCACTTCAGTTCTCGTAAGCCTTCAGAATCCTGCTGCTTGAGAACGCAAGCTGCACATTCATGGCTTCACCATCGGCAAGATTTTAGGTGTATGGAACCGCGCATACACGTTAATGCGACGAATGTGCTCAATTGATTAAGACACGGATGTGACTCACCGTCGGTGATGTTAAGCACATAACTGCCGTTTTGTCAACGGCATGAGTGATATTCCTCTTCCTCTCTCTCTCTCTCTAACATTTATTCCCTTACCCCTCCACACCAGGCTACCAGGCTCAATCATAGTTAACCTCCCTGCATTTTTTTCATCCTTATTCTCTCTCTCTCTCTGAATGCTTGACGGTGCCACATAAATGAATAGTTGCTCGTATATAAAGTGTGTTCATAATAAAGAGGTGCGAAATGTTGTAACAGCATGACCTTTAACATAGAGACTCTTGCCGCTAAGACACAACGTAGTGAGACATGTGGGGAATAAAGTAGCAGTCGTTGCCATGAATCAGGGCATGTGAGGGTGACCGCATGCGCAGGAGAGAGCAGATGTTCATATAAAGAGCACCGCAAAATTGATGCGAGAGCGCATGGGAGGAATGGTGGCGTTCGCATCTCAAAGTTTGACGATTAAGCGATGCGTTATGTTGTCGTAAGCTTTATAACGCATAGCTTAATCGTCAAACTTCGCGACAGAGTTCCACAAAAACACTTCATCGGATTCACTGCATCACATCGAAAGCAGCTGGAGCTCGTACACATGTAGCTCGACAGCTAGTCCACACAGTTCTGCAGCCAAGAATTTTATTCCAGGCGCAATTTTAACGGTTAACTTTAGCCCAGTTGGCACAGTTTGAGACTATTAACTGTGATGCTATGCGCGCAATACCAGCGTTACCTCGCATCACTCCCATGCCAACTTTACAGGAGCACGCCCAGCTTAACACAATCGCAGAGCTGGTTACGCGAAGAGAAAAACTCGTGAAATCAAAAGGCAACTTATACCGGTTGTTGCTGCGTTGCATGCTCACTTTCAACATGGCTCTCGCATTGACAACCAGCCCGAGTCTATGCCTCCCTGAGAATTCACAACCATCACATCTAATAAAACAACAAAGTTACGGCGCTCCCAAACACCATCTACAATTGGCGAACGCTCCATCATCGAGGCCCCATGCGCTAACACCTGCAAACTATACACAGATGCTGCTATTCTACAAGACGGCGGAAAGACATCATTTCTGAGTAGTATACGCATACTTTTGTCGGAGGCAACCAGCGTTATCTATCTACGGAAGCCACTCCTCTTGTGATAGAGCTTCAACCTATCCACGACGCAATCCAGGATGCTACCTCCAAGCTGCCCACAATTAGGCAGATGGACGTATACACTGATTTCTTAGGAGCTATTAAGGAGCTCAAGAAAGTACTCAAGGCAATGGAGATCTGCGAAGCGATTCATAAGCGGAACCATAATACGGCTACTTGCGTAAAAGTACATTGGATTCAAGGCCATGCTGCGAACCCACACAACATTGCTGCTGACCAGCAGGCGCACTGCCCTCCAGACATAGACTTTCCAGCCATTCCCCTTTCACCTCAGCCCCTAAACTTACTCCATACCCGTAAATATGTTCTCCGGCAGGATACACGTGCTCTCATTCCACTGTGTGTCTGCTCTCTCCCCCCTCACCTTTCTAGAGAAGAGGAAGTTGTGCTTAGGAGGCTTCGGGCAGGGGTGGCCCTTACACCGGCCGTTATATCGTCATGAAACTGGTCACCTTTACGAGTTGGTGATACGTGCTCGTATTGTCCCACTCCTGCAATGCAAGCAGATATATACCACCTTTTACGGACATGTAAAGGGTTGCAGCCAGAACGCTCCCGTCACCTCGCTCAAGCCGGCCTTCACCACAGCGACACAGCCAATTACAACCGCTGGATACATGAAAACAGATTCCACAAGACAATACTTCACTTCATACACAACACCGGCCTAACAGCACACATTTACCACAAAAATATTATGCCTCAAAGGCAAGTCTTCGACGCAAGAAAAAAAGAAAGCGATGCGTTATCCCATTTCTCGAAGCAAAAGGTGTTAAACCGGCCGTAATTTAGCGCATTTGACCACCTTGCGTCTAATTGACTGAAAAAAAGCATCTAAAAGCAAAACGCTTAACTCGGACGGCTATCTCAAAAACGTTGTGAAAGACTGGGGCTCTTCTCGGCCGCGAAAATTATGGGAACAAGGCATCCTTCAGATGATTCATCACTCAGATCGTTGCATGCTATCGGGTACCATAGTGTGAACTTTAGATAAAGTTTTCATTTACAGCTGCAGTGTCATCTGGTACATTTTCATTTGAACAGCCCTTGTATTAGAAAACACCCTCAAACGATCTATGATGAGGGGTTGCTTATGGCCGCGGTCGAGTGGTGGTTCCACATGGACGCTGTCTTGTGCTGTATTGTGTCGCGTACCTATACTTTAATATTAATATTTGTGTTTCGACGCCCCAAAACACCGACAATATTATGAGGAATTCCGCATCGGAAAGCTTCAGAAATTCAGGCCAGCTGGGTTTCTTTAAAATACACTGAAATCTAGCAGTAATCTGGCAGTAATCATTCTGCCTTCATTGAAATCCAACTGCAGCAGTCAGGATCAAACTCGTGAACTTCGGAACAGCAGCAGGGCACAGTAGTCACCGCACCACCGTGGTGGGCTTGTACTTGCTGATTGTACGTTCACTTCATGGTATTTTTGCGGTGCTACATGAACAGAAGGTGTGCGAAGATCCTGTTTTCATTTTTAGGGTCTTGAACTAATTGTAACGTCTGTTTTTTTTTTTATCCCTGTGGTCGGCTGGGGTGCTTACTCAAGAAAATTCGACAAGTTTTAGCGTTCTGGACACCTGTATTTTACGGATATTTGCATAGCTCTAATTTGTTTCAGAATAAAACAACAGCAAACTACTGTCATGCTTACCTTACTATTGCTACCTGTGATACAGTAGTGCGGTGACACAAGCTTTTTGTGTGTGTGTGTTGCCACACAAATGCGCACTCAATCTTGGCTATCGCAAAAATATTTTCTCTCCAGTGCAGCAGTGCCTTATCTTTGTTCACTTCATCAAACATCCGTCGGCGAAAACAAACCAAAATTGTTTCGTCGGGGGGGGGGGGGGAGAAACACAGTGTTTCCCATTGAACAGCGTCGGAAGGGACTTCGGAAGCGAGAGGGAAACAAGAATAAAATCCGTTTGGCTTATTTCGATTTCGAAGAAACATCGTTTTGTCCTTCGTTTCTTGTTTTTGTCGTAACTGTTGTTGCGTACCCGCTTCGCAGTGTGCGAGAACGCCGGGAGCAGAACGCGGCCGGCACACTCCAGAGACACAGTAAATAGTGGCCCGGCGCCCAAGATAGCTATTTTTCCGGCACTGTGAGCATGGCCAGTCGGAGGCTCACCCTCCGTTTTCTGTCTCGCTCGAAGCAGAACAATTGTATATAGAGGAAACAGTGAGCTTCAGAGGACAACACAACACAAAAACAACAAACTTCTATGTTATTTCAAAAAAAAAAGTGGGAAACAGAGAAACGATTTGTTCTAGCTCGTGAAGTGGCCTCATGTTTACGTTTGCCCTGGACCGTTTGTTGCGGCAAAATAAAGCGCATCACCTAAAAACAAATACCATGCTTATATGATGGGACGCATCTATTCCTAAACAATTTGTTCGAGGCCATTTGTTCAATATTTAATTTGAAAATAGAATTTTCGTTAATTGGGCTTAACTGAGAGTATATTTCTTTATGTCTTCGCAGTATGACCTATAGGTGTAACGCCTTGACCAAAGCCATCCGATGGACCTATTGAATTGTTGAGCTCTCGGAGCTATTCCAAGGACTTTAAGGTTACTGTTTTTTTTTTCATGACGACACTAAACGACAAAATGAGTACGTATAAAGTTTGGTTTCATTTTTGTGAACCGAAATGCAGGTTATGGCTGAAGGACAAAGACCTTTTATTAGGTACTTTAATGGCTTATTTTTCGCTGCACAAAATCAGCGCTCGTACATCATGCTGACTTTATCAAGGTATAAAGTGTTCTTATCTTACCATCAGAGATAATTTCTACAGCCTTTTCTTGCAAAATTGTTGCAACTTTTTACGTATGAATGACCCGCAAGATACTAATAAATTTGAGATTTATATTAGACTGATACATTTAGATTGGTTATCAAGGTAGCAGCACTAACAAGGTTTGTGTACATATACACCTTTCTGAAAGCGTTAGAAATAGTTTCGGTCTTTGTGCCATGAATGCGTCAATATAGGCTTGTTTAAGCTCGTGCCATAAGTAGCAAGTATGATATCGTGTTTTGATGCTTCAACTACTGTGATTAGGCAATGTATTGTGCCCCTGTCCTCACACATTACTCCTGCTGAAATCTATAGGGGCTTTGTAAATAAATAATTAAATAGGTAAAATGAATAAATATGTAAACATACCAGTTCTGCGCACAAACGAAGCTTGATGTGCGCAATACGAGTCCGGATTGAACGTTCTTCACGCTAAGCATACCTTGTGATCCTTAATAGGGTATTTCTTATCCAACCCTGAAAATAGCAACCGATTACCCTGTGGCTTCACTACGTCTTTTTGAGAAAGCTTGCAGGACTCTGACATCATTTCAACTTTGTATCATTGTGCTCTTCTTGATATGTGATGTTTAGCGTTCCAAAAGCACCATCAGATTATGAGAGATGCTGTAGTGGGGGGCTCCGGAAATTTCGACCACCTGGTGTTCTTTATCTTTAACGTGCACTCAAACCTCAGCACACGTGCTTACAGCAGTCTCGCTTTCATCGAAAATGCAGCCGAGTACCTTAGCCACTATAGACTACCACGGTGGGGTGGTTGTCCTCTTCTAATAAATGAATGAATGTATCATCAAATCGAAGCATTACTGCCCCATTTATAGGAGTGCCTTGGGTATGTCCCCATCCTACACACGGAGGACTCGAAGCATGAGATCATTGTTGTTTACTTGTCTCCGCCTCGGCTTTTTTCTTCTTTTAGGTGTTTCAGTGGACAAACTACGTTATTAACGTTAGTTAATGCAATTTGGATATGTTCTAAACGTAGGGGCATGAAATATGTATACAATTTTTCATGCACTGAAGGATATGTTGCTATAGGAGGCTTCAGGTGCAGGCGACCATTAGAACGGCTGTCAATTAACGCAATAGCGCTAGAGAGCTCGTGTCGCAGAAATTGCGCCAGCGGTGTCGGCACCATTGGTTGTGAGCTAAAAATCGAGAAAGAAGCAAATAAAATAAACCATAACATTCTTGGTACCATTGAAGATCGAACCCGGGCCATTCGTCTGGCAAATGAGGTGCCCTACCACTGAGGCACAATATTACTAGCAGCTACTTTGGGGAAAAAACACTATACAGAAATGCCACGTAATGGAAGGAGTCTCATTAACACATTTTGTTCTACAGGTGGCACGACAAAACGAGCCCATACAGCGATATGTAGGTGCATTTAAAAAGCCATCAAATTTCGTCGAAAAAGGCCGAGATAGTGCAACCATCGCGGCTAAGAACTCGCAGGAACTTTCAAAACTTCTCTAAAAATAAACAACTATCTCCATCTAGCGGAAAACATCTAATTCATTTCCAGAGGCGTTCATCAAGAAAACAGCAAACGCTAAATAACGCGCTGCCTCCTATGAACAATAGTGAGACTCTTTACAGCCTCCGAGATGGCGAGCACACGGTGTGTATCTTGGAGGCCATGTGACTCTTGCTTAAGATCAAAAACCGGTGTGTACCAGTCGCACGCTCACCCACTTGTGTGTGTGTGTGTGTGTGTGTGTGTGTGTGTGTGTATAGGTGTGTGTGTGTGTGCGTGTGCGTGTGCGTGTGTGCGTGTGTGTGTGTGTGTGTGTGTGTGTGTGTGTGTGTGTGTGTGTGTGTGTGTGTGTGTGTGTGTGTGTGTGTGTGTGTGTGTGTGTGTGTGTGTGTGTGTGGATTTCGCTATCGCGTTCAACTCTTCAAAACGAAGCTAAAGGGTCCCCCATTTTTTATTTGTTACATTGATACTCAACAAAAAGAGCTAGAGGAGTAAAAAATGAAGGCAGCTTCGCCCTACGGGCAAGCGGAGTTGGGCCGCCCCGCCGCGGTAGTCTAGTGGCTAAGGTACTCGGCTAATGACCCGCAGGTCGCGGGTTCGAATCCCGGCTGCGGTGGCTGCATTTCCGATGGAGGCGGAAATGTTGTAGGCCCGTGTGCTCAGATTTGGGTGCACGTTAAAGAACCCCAGGTGGTCGAAATTTCCGGAGCCCTCCACTACGGCGCCTCTCATAATCATATGGTGGTTTTGGAACGTTAAACCCCACATATCAATCAAAGCGGAGCTAGGCAGTATACTTTGTTTCTTATAGGTTTTTCTCTCTTTTCTGTCTTTTTTTAAATGCGAAGCATTTCTTGGCGAACTTCGGCGACTTTGAGCGTATCTATCTATCTATCTATCTATCTATCTATCTATCTATCTATCTATCTATCTATCTATCCATCTATCTAGCCGCTTACGACTTTAGCTCTCCTGGCCGTTTCATTCATGATATCAATACCAAACTTCGTGTGGCATAACATGACTGTATGAAAAATATATTCGACTAGTCATAACAAGAAAATCATGACATGTATGTCATGAAAGTCATGATTCACAATTCATGATCTTGCAGCTCTCGCGGTGGTTTCGTTCACATGACATGTTGCAAAACTCGTATGGTATCACATGACTGCATGGTGAAAGCAAGCGACAGACCCTAACGTAGAAATCAAGACATGCATGTCATGTAACAACATGATTACATGCCACGCTCATGATGCGCTCGCGGCCATTTCCCTAGTGTCACATACACCAAGTTCGGTATTACAGTACTTGAATGGATGACAAAGGTATGTGACTGGTGCGAATATGATAATCATGAGATACGTGTTATGTAACAACCTGACTACACGCCACGCACATGATGCGCTGGCGGCCGTTTCGCTAGCTTCCCATGTACCAAACTCGATATTACGTGACGTGAACGGACGACATAGGTAAATGACATATCCAAACAGGATAATCATGATATGCGAGTCATGTAACATGACTACATGCCAAACTCATGGTGCGCTCGCGGCCGTTTCGCTAGCTTCACATATGCCAAATTTTGTATTACGTGACGTCAATGAATGACGAAGGTATGTGACTAGCGCAAAAATGATTATTATGAGATGCGTGCCATGTGAGAACATAACTACATACTACAGTCAAGGTACCAATACGTTTCGACGTGACGCGGTGTGCGTGCTCGCTGGCGTTCATTTCGTCGCGTCACGCTGGTCTTGCGACGCCAGGCGCCGGTCTTGCCATATACTCACAGGCGTGTGCACCCTTCATCCCTCTTTTCTTCCACCCCTCCCCTTATCCCCTGTGTAGAGTAGCAGGCTAGAGCGAACTAGCTCAGGCCAACCTCTCTGCCTTCTAATAAATTCTCACTCACAGGCGTGTGCCGTGCTGCGTTGCTTTGACGCATGCGCGTTTGATCGCGTTCGGCGTCCCTTCGTCACGAAAAAAGGGACACGCAGTGTTGTCTGGGTAACGCATCGGCGCGAAAAGCAGCGTGGTACAAACATGATAATTCTGACAGTCGTGTTATGTAAAATATGACAACATACCACGCTCATAGCGTGCTCGCGGCCATTTTGCTAGCTCCACGTACACTAAATTTGGTATCACGTGACGTGAATGGACAACGAAGGTAAGCGACACATTCAAACATGATAATCATGACAAGTAAGTCATGTACGGCATCATTTACCTCCACCTCGTGACATTATGCTGATTTTAAAGTTACATATTAACCTTCCTCATTCGTGCTTCGCATATTGTCGATTCCCACTGTACGTGGGATCTGCCAATTGTTTTTCACTGTATACTTATACTTCCTTCTTACTCTCCATTGGTTTCTTTTTCTTGATATATCTAATTTTCTTCCTATTCTTGCATTTCCTTTTTCTTTTTTCTACTTTCTTGCTTGCTCGCTTTCTTTTAGTTATTTTTGTAGTTGATGTGGTCTTTGTTACTCCAGTTGACGATCGAATGCGACAACATACGACAGTCCGGGTAGCTAGCGTGCTCCGCACTTACAAGGCCAGAGGAAACTAGTACTTCCAGCCCGGTGCTAAGTTGTGACCATATTTACTATTTAAAATATCTGCAATATGACAATACGCTCATATAGGTTGCAGTAGTTGCGCAGATGCGTCGGTATACGAGCCAATTAAATATGGAATGGCTTCTTTCGGATGTCCTGATGATGGCCGTGTAGTGGATTACCGCAGGCGCATGCGGGTATGCCCTGGCCATTTAGGTCAGCAACTGCCTTGCCTGAGCTTCCCTCGCAACGTCATGACGTATTTTTATCCCTTGCTCAACAGATCGGTGCCTCTCAGATACGGAAGACAATGCCCCGCAGATTCCTTATGGGAAGTAGTATAGGGGCTCTTTCCGAAAACGCAATCGGTTACAGGAACTAATGCGGAAGGTTTCTTTTTTGGAATTCTTGAAGAGCGTTGCTTTCACAATTGCAGTTTGGTGATTAGTCAGCAAGGAGGGGGCCCGCACGCCGCGAGGCTCTGCCTGTACCATCAGAAGTTTTCTGAACAAAATTGCAGTGTGATAGTTTGTGCGTCGCTGATTTTTTTTTTACTTCCGCTGAGCTGCGCTTTCGTCACGTATGCTGGTACGTTGGCACGGAGATGCTCGCCTGGCTGGATCCTTCGCGCGATTTTTCCTTCCATCCCTTGTCTCTTTTTGTGACCAGAAGTGCCACAGACAAATATCAACACTATCCCACAGGCATACAGCCTTTCGATTGCCTTGGCTTGCTACAAGGCGGTGAGGGCACTTTGCAAATGAAATTAGCAGGTTCTCGTGCATTTTTCATTCCCTTGTTTTTTTGTCTTTTTTTCGCGTACGTGAGTACGCAAAAAAAGAAACAAAAAGAAGAAACAAAAAACACGTGAACTGCTGCCACGGAAAGTTCCACGCATGCGAAAGCGTCTATTTGCCTCAGGTTACCTTTGTCGCCTTCCCTGTGTACTCAAGCGACCTGGGCAATTATAATATTCATGGGACGGTTCTTTTACTGTTGTAATCTTCAATCTTGGATGTCCTGATGCAACTTTTTCTTTCATGCCCCTCTATGGTTAAATGCATACACACCTTCTCCTGGTGTTTCTTATCCGCTTGTTGTATGACACGAACAGCTGGCAAAAACAAATTTTGGTTCTTTGTAAGTTTTTTTAACCTTTGCAGATGACTAAGCTGATGTACATTGAATGAGAGGCGAAAGAGAAACACTAAGGCTTACCTAGTATCGCATGTATAGAAAAAGTATGCGAGAAAGAATTCAAGTGAACAATACTAAAAGTCATCAACTTTTCGGGTTATCCGGACAAAGGCGTCATTTAATATTTTTCTCTTCGTTACTAGAAAGGCTATCATTCTAATATCAGTAGGATGCTTTTTTTATTTGTCGCACTCTGAAAGAAGGCTATGCAGATAAATTATGACCGAGTTAATCAATTATATATATGCAAACTAGATTCACACATTTATTGGATATGCGGTGCCTCAAGTATTAGCAAGCTCCGTAGGATATGCTTGTCTTCTTTAGTAGTGCTCTGAAAGAAAGCCTTGCATATGAATTGTGATAAATATTATTGGTTGGCCCATTCCACAAAATAAGCACACGAAAAATAACTTTGTTGATGAAAGACACAGAGTGCTCGTAAGTCGAAAAAGATCGCTTTGTGAAACCTTTTGACTCTAATTATGTATCTTTAAGTAAAGCTGTCATAACTCAGTGGATTGCACTGCAATCGAAGTTATGATTTTTTTTTCTTAGTGTGCTCAAGAGGTTAATCAGAAGTGCTGAAGCCAGGATGAGTTGGTCATCCATGGACTTGGCTTGTATTAGCGCGGTAGATATAAGAAGAAAATACAGCTTTCCTTCTTAGATGTACCGCACTATTATAAGCTGAGTATTAGGATATATTGTACCGCGCTAACACAAGCTAAGTCCATTGATATTGAGTTCTGTCGGGTCTTGTACGTAACTCTATTATGCCACCTACTTGTCATAGCAAGTTTATCATATGTCTCCTTTCATATAGGCTCAGTTCCCGTCACCTTCGGCTGCTCTCTTCAAGCATGGTAGTGCCACACTCTTTGATAGGAAAACAGAAATGCTAGCGTACCATGATTCATTTCGTTCAAGTTCATACGGCCCCTGCGCCCAAAAGGGGCACACAAACCTACACTAAAGTAACTCAAACAGCTAGTTTGGATACAATAAAGAATGTATTGCTCCATGCATAGCCCCACTTTCTGTGCTAATAACTGAAAATATGGTAGAGTAATCAGAAGCACAAATTAACAGACGCCTGTAGATAATGGTATTTGAAAATGACGAATATCCCTTCTCACTTGCTCTGCAAGCACTTCCTAGAATTCGCATATGTGATAACATGTGAACATTATTGTGCAGTATCCTTCTTATAATGTTTTCGACGGTATGAGTGCTCAATTTAACCGTGCTTCTTCCTTGCTATTTTTTTTTTACATTTCAGGAGCAGTTCAGGACATGAATGGATATGCCAATGCTGCAGTGGACACCAACGCCCGTAGGAACTTACTGAAGAGAGCCAACTGCCGACGTAAAACTTTGTTTTTGGGAACGGAAACGCCGTGTGGAAACGATAATTCATCGTGAGGAAAAGCGACGGAAAAGACATTCGTGAGAGTAGAAGTCAATACGAGAGGTGGCCATGAGCGTCAGAATTGCTCCGGTCACCACTGAGTGGCCAGCGGTGCTTGTGGGCGCCAACCCGCACTATGCCAGCGTGCTCGTCGAGGGTGACGACACCGGCCACCAGGACAACTGGAGCAGCGCTCAACAAGACCCGTGGGTGGCGAACGACACGACCAGCATGCAAGCCAATCTCAGCCAGTCCTGGCACGAAAACCTTCCGGTTGTAATAACCGTCTCCCTGCTTCTCTGCTTGGTGATCATAGCCACCGTGATCGGCAACATCTTCGTCATCGCAGCCATCATCTGGGAGCGCAACCTGCGTACCGTCAGCAACTACCTGGTGCTCTCGTTGGCCGTTGCAGACTTGATGGTGGCTTGCCTGGTGATGCCACTGGGTGCCGTTTACGAGGTGACGCGCGAGTGGAGAATGCCACCGGAGCTGTGCGACGTGTGGACGTGCTGCGATGTGCTGTGCTGCACCGCGTCCATCTTACACTTGCTCGCGATCGCTGTGGACCGGTACTGGGCGGTGACCATCGTGGACTACATGCGGCAGCGGGACGTTCGGAAGGTGGGCATCATGATCTTCTTGGTGTGGAGCGTGGCCTTCGTAGTGTCTATAGCACCGATCTTCGGCTGGAAGGACAAGGACTCGCGCAGCCGTGTCCTGCACGAGAAGAAGTGCCTGGTGAGTCAGGACGCCGCGTACCAGGTGTTCGCCACGTGCTCCAGCTTCTACGTGCCGCTCATCATGATCCTGCTGCTGTACTGGCGCATCTTCAAAGTGGCCCGCCAGAGGATTCGCCACAAGCCCGGAGCCAAGGCAGTGCTCATAGTTCACAAAGAACCGTCGACGTCGTCCGCCGTGGCTTCCAACGAGAACACGCCTCAGCACAATGCTACCGTCGCGAGCTCACCCGTGCGCAACAGCAGTAATCAGTCGTCGCCCAGCAACGGTATGAACAAAGCCATGCATGGTGGCATCGGCCGCCTTCTCGTGCTCACGAAGCGCGAGAAGAAGCACGTCGAGGAGACGATTGAGTCTCGGCGGGAGCGCAAGGCAGCCAAGACGGTGGCCATCATCACCGGCGTGTTCGTCATGTGCTGGCTGCCCTTCTTCGTCATGGCGCTCGTCATGCCACTGTGCGAGACGTGCGACCCCGGAAAGCTGGTGTTCAGTTTCTTTCTGTGGCTGGGCTACGCGAACTCGATGATAAACCCGATAATATATACCATATTCAGTCCTGACTTTCGCAACGCCTTTAATAGAATACTGTGTGGCAAGAAGCCGCCCATGAGATGACAGGAATGAGATTGCAGATTTGCAGCGGTTACACTGTTGGTTTTTTATCAAGCTTCAGGCCACTCTTGGTGACCTCTATATATGAAAAAAAATTATAACACGTTAACGCATTTTCGCCATCACTTCTGTCAAAGATATTTTTGTATTGACCCGCTAGAACAGAGTTTAAGTAACACTGCACATTTGCTTTCGCTTTTGTGCTTTTCTCGAACCACACAGCTTCAGTTAGCCAAGCCCGGAATGTATTTCATGTGGGTGTCGGGTGGCTTCTTCATGTAAACTATAGTAAGACACTACCCCTATCCCGTAACGAAGCAAAATTGCTAACGCGTCCTTTAATGCATGTGGCTTTAGCCTTTGGGGCTCTGGCGAAAGTCACAGACACTCCACGTAAAGGGTAACTTTGACTTGCCCAAAATCCTGTTGCCTCACACCGGAATCCTGTTGCAAATATCAGCAGGTTCAGATTAGTATATCAGGTCAACAGTATAAAGGGTGCTCAGCTTCCTTGATATAACTTTTAGGTTAGAATTCTTCTGTAGTGATTGCGTTAAACCTGGTGCCAAACACAGCAGAAATGCCCTTGGCAGACTATTCTGCAAGTTTTGTGGGAGGTTCCTACAGCGCATGGGGCTCTGCGCTGTTTGTTAGCCTCCTTCAACGCGCCTTTCTCATTCGCTCAAGCGCAGCGCTTATCACTAAGCACATTCTCTTCATCGACACCTACTCTTCAAACTTGATTACCGCTTTTTGCTTGCATTGCATCGCTGGTTGTTAAAATTTCTGAAGTTTTTGTGAGGGTGTTCATTCATTTGGAGAGTGTATTTTCCGAAGCCACAAAGGCTTCTCCACCAACTCGTCAAGAAGCGCACATGGGCAAGCCTATAAGAAAAAGTGACGAACTCGTTCAGGGGCTGCTTCGAATTTGTCAAGGGACAATGAATCACGTCGTTTACCACGTGCTGGCTCTTCGCCTCACTGACATCAGCGAACGCAGTCAAACTTCCAGAGAAGTGTCCCAGCTCCTCATCAATGTACAGTATATTCATTGTGATATTATCGGACGTCTAGTGTTTGAGTGACAGAAAAAAATGTCTACGTCTTGTCATGCCCAATATGACTGTCACCGTGTAGCAGTTGCACTTTCGGTGATTCGCATTTTGTTGTATAACAATGTCACTGGTTAACCATATGTGTGTTGAGCATCTGTATTTTTCATGTTTTTGTCGCTATGAACTCGCATATTGTACTCACTCTTCTAAAGGTACTAATGTGATACGTTGCCTAACCATACACCTTTTTTTCGGGTGTCCTCGATGTCCCATGCCCTCGTCAATGCATGCATTTGCCCTCTCTAAATCTACTGAGCCCTACGAAGCCGACGTATATAAAAAGCAAGAGCATCGTTTCTCGTGGAGGTAAGTTTTTTTCCAGCAGATGTTAAAAACCCGTACGACGACAGCTTTCGTTATAAGCACACTCGGAATGTGTGTAAGAGAAATTATTTTATAAGGTATGCTGGCATTGTACGCCTAATGATGTCCTTATTATTCTTTAGGAGTGCTAGACTGATAGGTACAAATTCACTGGTATCTAGAACACCCATGCCACCTAATAATGCAAGGATAAGAAACATAAAAAAATAAATTTAGGCGTATGCAACGGTTGAGTGTGCCGTTGCTTACAGAACCGCGGCAAACAATGTGGGTGTTCTTTTCTCATTGAAAAATGAGGAGCTCCTAAACATTTGAACATGAAGACGAAACTGTTCACACAAAAGTCAAGAATTTTCCGCAATGCAATCAGCTAAATCAAACTTTAAAAAACATAGGACATAAGGTACAGTTCTCGGCGAATGAATTATGAGACTCCAAGCGAGTGGTTCTTGGCGGTAAGGGGACGGTGACAGCGAGAGGGCTTTTAAGGGGTGGTTACTGTATACGGAAATTCAGTCTGTGGTGCGCGGTGGACTGCTACAGTCCTTCGAACACATACGGCAAACCAGTCTGTGGTTCGCGGTGGACTGCTGCAGTCCTTTGGAACACGCGCCCGCCACCAGCTCCAGTGGTCTCACGTGGCATGGCCGTGATCGCAGCGCAGTATTATTGCGATAGCAATTACATCACCAGCGAGAGAGCGTGAACAGCGCGCATTAGAGGCGCTTTAGTTACCCCGCTCCTTGCGATAGGCGCTCTTCCTACCTTTAATACCTGTGCTTTGCCCTACGATGTGTGTTCACCCGTGTGCACGATTATAGAGTGATGGGGGCGGTTTTGTACGCCATCTCTTCACCGCTATGCTTGGAGTTACAAATCGCACAAATGTAACTTCACTCGCTGCAGCAACCACATTTGCGAGGAAAACTGACCACTTCGAAAGTCACTGCAGTTTGCGCTCGTCCAATGCGTGTTCTTTTTGGGGCGTCCTTTGTGTTTGACAAGGGCGCTCAACATTTCAAGCTGCCTTGTTGTACTTCGCTTGGCATTCCAAGTACATTCATTTGCTTCTCGCATGTGGTGACAATGGGACTTTTTTTCTGGGTAAGGGGGACACACCATGGCAAGCAATGATATGCTGGTACCACCAAGAAGCGAGACTGATCGGTTGCCTACCGAATGCAAGGACCACATGTCACGAACAGCGTCACGCTCCTCATCAACCTTCCCGCCTTCAGCGACGTTCTCCGAGTGTCATGTTTCAATTGCCGAGTACCGTACTTTTAGAAGCTAGCATAGCACAGCACAGCTAGTTTTACGTATTATATTAAGCGCAAATTGAAAAATAAAACATTAGGATATCAAGGTGCTTGCCTCAGTAATATTAACATAGTTTTTTCTATGCCACGCTAAGAGTTTCCTCCGCACAAGCTTTATTACCAATGCGATGTTCATAAGAAACAAAAGCTGTTACGCCTCCCGTATAGAGAAGGCGCTCTTTCACGTCAATATTTTAATTTCTTGTAGACAGTCTTCTTATCTGTCGAAGCATCACGCCGCGTACACAGTAACGTGTGATATTCGTTGCATTATTGAAATGACGATTTCCCATCCCTTGCTATACAAGACACTCGCTTCAAGTAGTGTCTCAATGTAGCTGCATGCTTTAAACTGGCAGCTTTCCTATGTAAGTGCTTGAAGGCGTCAGCAGAGCAGGTACGCGTAGGAGCCGAATGGTGGCATGTCCAACAGTAAATACTCAAACCTCTCCATCAGCATCCCGTATCAGACTTAGCGTCGACCATCCTGTTCGTTGTGCTCCAAGTTGGTTACCTACATTTATCCCCTCAAGACTCCCGCTGTCTTCCTGCATAGTAAGAGCCTGTTGACAAAGTGTTTCCCTGAAAAAAAAAAAGAGCGCGCTTAGCAAAGTGAGCAGTACCTAAGTAGCAAGACTGCCAAGGCTTTTCGCTCAAGAAATTTCAAAGCAGTCGTGCTATGTAAAGTTGGCATTGTCATTGTACAGTAACATATAGCTGTTCGTGGTTGTCAGTCTCTTCGTGTGGGTGTGAGAATGAGTGTGCCAATGGATGTGTTGTACGCCAATTTATCGTCCCCTTTGACTGTGCTGCTCCCTGAATCTTCAGTGTACATGCTCAACTGACCATATTTATTTTTCGGTGAAACACACTAAACGAGCAGCATTTAGAAGCGTGTTTGTGGTAGCGGGAATGTGCAAGCAACATAGAAGCTGACATGACTGCTTTCTTAGAAAGTAGGCGGGATACCAATACTGAAAATGTTTCAATAAAAAAGAAGCATTAAGTTCGGCCCGTTTTACCACGAGAATTACCTTGCTTGTAAGTTTACTGTCTGCCCTCCAAATGATGATATTCACAAGGAACGTCATGTGGTGACAAAAAATCGAGTGATCGTAAAACAAAGCGGTAATGAACATGACAAATAATAAAGCTTAGAAACGCGCGGATGATATTATTTAAAGTTTTTAAGCAAAAAAAGATGAAACTATGAGATAAAGAGAAATGAAATGAAGTAACCGGAAAAGTAACTCGACGTCGATGTGTACCGAACCGACAACCATTGATTTGAATGATGTGGATTCGGTACCCACCTGCGCCGAGTAATGTTAGTTGTGTTATGTTTATGTGATTTATTATGTTAGCTATTCTATGACAATGACACATTATATTGGCACAGTGTGTTTTATGTGCCCTCTCATTGACATAAAAAGTGCAAGGACCTCTAGATTAAAAGGAGAAACACGTTTTGGTGTAAGATAGTGAAAGGGTACTTTTTGCAACTTTTCTATGAATATTTAAAGGTAGTGTGGCAGTTTTTTTAGTTTGTCAAGCTCATAGCGTCTTTTTGGGGAGTGGGGGGGGGGGGGGGGGAGAGAGAGAAAAACTATTTATTGAATGAAGCTTGTGAGGGAAGCTGGGAGGGTCCGTTATTCCAGCAGGAACCCTATGGCTTGGACAGCCCACCGAGCTCGAGCGACGAGTTGACGCTGCTCGACCAGGTCTGGCTGAGAGATCGCAGCCTCCCACGCTTTGCTGAGGGGGGGAGTAAAGTTCTTTACAGCGCTCAAGGCGCAAACAGTGTCATGGCGTGCCATTTCCTACTATTATCGCGATGGAGGTCTGTACGAGGTTTTGGTTAATCGGTGTTAAAGATGGACGCATACAGCAACATGAACAGGAACCGACGAACAGGAGTGGATAGTGCGTTTGAACCTTTTGGTTATCACTGGCTCTTGTACCATTGACGGTTATTTCATGGTATTCCAAATGTCTTTGCGTTGCGTACTCTGCTTCATCTCGTGTTTTGTTATTCTGTGTCCCATGATAAATTGTGTATTTTTTTTCTTTGATTGCGATACGTGTATCACTAAATGCACACATCTTTGTGTAGCAGCATGTGCGTTTTAATGAAGCAGGTTTTTTCAGGTGTCGGAGCGATGGGGAATAATAGAAGCATGCGACTGTTCAAGGCGCTGAAGTCTGACTGCCTAAACTCATTTTGTTAGAAAAGAGCATGTACGGCACCGGTTCTATTCCCAGGATTGGCGGACAACTGTATGTAGCGGCGCTTCTCAGCAGATAGCAACGATGTACTGTCATAGCTGACTGAGAATTAGTTGGAAAAATCAAACCTCTTGAAAAAAGCTTCGATTTTCATATGGCAGATACTGAGTGGAAAGTTTTCGTCAAATTGCAGCATCGCTTTACAAAGGACGCGATTACATGTGTTTTACAAATTATGTGTGGTGTGCACTTATCTGAGTGGTGTGGACATATTCCTGTATTGAAAAACTTGGGCTGAGTGCGTAAGTGTTGCGCTATGTATAGCCTTTTGTGTGTTATCTAATATGCGGTGTCAACTTTTGCGCAAGAGAAGACGAGTAGCCGGTGCCACGCCTTGGCACCAACCTCTCCTTAAATGCACTTAACAAAAAATAAAGTCATGACTTACAAGAAATATTAAGCACCGCCCATTTGAAATACACGGGGCCCCATTGTAATATATAAGACAACATGGGAAGCGTCAAGTTTTGTATAGGGACACTCTCATTTGACTAGATTATTCAAATAAGACTCTGATGTATAGAACCGGGAGGCATTTTCGATAACAACCTTTTTTCGCCAGATATTATTTCTCTACGCCAATTTTTCATTCAATTAGGGCCAGCCTCCATTTTTTTCAACAAAATACGGTGTTCCTTGTTCATGCAGACAAATCCTGGTGATATTTTTGCGCGATATTACCGGTATAATTAGATGTCAGTGATTAAACCATAAGATATAGTGGTAATACGTGATGTGCCATCGCTATTGCTTCAGTTTCGTACAAATCAAGGTAACGACAGCTTGCCTCGAGGTGCCGAAAGGTCACGCGTGAAAGGGTTCATGCAACAGAGTGACTTTCTGAATAACTTGTTGCAAGATTATAGTCGGTACATGGTGCGAAGCGTGATTGCCACTGAATTACCGAACGCAGTTTTATCAGTGGTAAGAACGATTATGGCTCCCCCTAAAAAATATGCGAATGGTCGGATATTGACCAAATATGTGGAATATTTGTTTGTAAGACGAGCTGTGTTCCACATATTTTCCACTCGGAAGGAGATCTTCGCTATTCCCACTTTCGTTTCACTTTCGGGGTAATTGTAGAGGTTCTTTTTGGCAAGGACGTCGGAAGGTATTGTCTTCTTTTGGTTGCGTAATACTCAAGTTGTTAATAAACTCTCCCGAGTAAGCACGTACGTATTTAATTGTTGAACTTCTTATTGCTTTTATATATGAATGTCAGTGTATGGCAGATTGGTATGGTAGAGTCGCATGTATAATGATGACATGTAGAATGAGCATGTAAAATGCAGGATACCGAGATCTCTTTTCAGTTCTTACAATTTGGAAAAAGATATATCGTAATCACAGCCATTGAGGCTGACAGATGAAGTCACATCTGTTAAGCGTACAATTTCTGGTAAGTCACATTGTCAAAAAAAATCATGCGTTTATTTTACATGTAATGATGCGGCAAATTATAGGTTTTGTGATTCTCTACACTTGTTAACTTCTCATACGTTAGTGCTAGGGGTCTGACACTGAGCAGTATTGCCCACGAAGATTCCATGACAAATTTTTTTAAAACGGCCGTTGTAATAGGGAGATACGTTTACCTCGGTGATCTTTACTATTTCCACAGACAACAGCGCGGGCCAGATCGGGATACATGTGTAAATAGGGTAATTGAAATTGTATAACGTTGCCTGTGTGAGTGACTTGAAGATTACTTATTGTTACAGTAAATCTTTGTTGTTACAGAGTGTGCATAACACGATTGTTACCTACAATATCTTGGTCGAGGTCATTAACAATACCTTGACACATATCGATATCTGCTTGTGTATATTAATACATACGTGTGTAAATTAATACATACAACACAAGGTTCCCGAGCTTCAATTTCGTGCGTAGCATTTGGGTTTTATTGTTGCGGTTAAAAGAACAAGGTGGTGTGTACAAATGCTGGATCTGCGGAATATATAATTACATATATCTTCGGTATATTCATTCATGAATAAATATTATTCTGCCTGTTGAATTACAAAATACAGTTCCTGTTTTATTTAAACTTCATGATTGCGAAAGCGTATGAAATGATATTTTTATACTGGCTGCCGAGGTCCGTGCAAAATGATTGTCAGTTGTGCCTTGACAGCACCGCACTTCCAAGCAATTGATATATACCGACTGTTTTCGCATCTTTCATGACAGCCGGTTTTCGTATCGCAAATCATGATATTAGTAGCACGAAGGCTGGCCACTGGCCGGATCACAAAATTGCTTGAACAACGAAAAGTTATTGTGTGAGACACATTGACGAATATATAAGAGAGACAATAGGATGAGGAAAAGGCAGGGAGGCTAATATGAAGTTGGAGCGTATGGTTTGCTATTTTGAACTAAGGGAAAGAGGAATGGGGAATAAAGATGAGAAAGAAAGCGAAAAGTGAAATAGACGCGCGAAAAAAGGAAAAAAAAAGTGAGCGGGGGGCTATAGCCTATTCACAAGGGCACTATCACGCAAAAAATTCAATAAGGCCTTCACTATTCTTCTGTGTGAAGACAGATCATGACGGCTTTCAAACACTGACTGTTCTGACAAGGGTATGTCGTTATGCGGGCTGTCTTTGCCCGCTGTAACGGGGGAGTGACAGAGAAGGTGCTCAATTGTTTCATCGCTGCTGCAATGATCGCAAGCAACACTGTCGTCTATGCCGATTCAGAAGGCAAAATCTTCAGTGAAAGCGACACCAAGCCACAGTCCGCAAAGCACCATTGTGTGATGTCAAGAAAGTCCGGACAGTGGCCGAAGTTGACGAGACGGGTCCAGCCAATGCAGCTGCGTGTGCCGTAAGCACTCAGCGTTTCACAGAAATTTTACTTTGTCATTAGCATTTTTTTTTCAAATTTTCATTGCATATACTATATGCGGATATCAGTATGTGCTAGAGAGACGATTCCACGCACCACAATATCAATAACAAGGCTAGTTACAATGTTTGTTCGCTGGTGCAACCGTCCCACGACAAGACATGGCCGTTCTTTGGAATTGGTTGTGCGGCTGATGGCGAGCCATTAGAAGAACAAACTGCTTATGGAAGTAGAACTATAGTAATTGGAAAATCCGCAGCTCTCACTACGTATACTCGCACTTTGTAGTTCCTGTTTCTTTGAGCTGTACCTTACACAATACGTTGTCGGATGCCTTGTTAATTTGCATTATACATCAACGAAGCTTGTATAAGTGATATGGGCTATCGTCCTCTTTCAGATATATAAATGGATTATTAGCGGTAACTACAGCTAATATCATGCGTAAACAGATTCATTGACCTCGGAAATTCATGCATTTTGACACCAGTAATGTCTCCATTGCTCGCACATTGCAAGGGCTGTAACGCGGATCTTGTGGTACTTGCACTCTTTCGCGACCCACCATGTTAGTATAGCAGTTCGCGTGTCGTACATAGGCATGAGTTCAAGGTATACGCCCTGCACACGGGACTTCATGTTAACCCCTTAAAACATCCTTGGCTCTTTCCCTAACCTAAGTAAACATGATTGATCTATCTATTCTATATTTATGAACACTTCCGGGTGCAAGCCGTGGTGGCTTTGGCTCGGAGCACTCGGGCAAAAACCACGGTGGAGGAGGAGTTACGAGATATAATGCTGACCGAAAGGTTGTGTGATTGAATGCCGGCCACGGAGGCCGCATTTCTTATGGAAGCAAATCTGCTTGAGACTCATGCACTTAGATTTTAGGTCAGTGTTCAAAAGCCCCTGGTGGTCCAAATTTCTGGAGCCTGCCACCACGGCGTCCTTACTAATTATATCATGGTTCTGGGGACATTATACTCCAACAGTTATTATCAATATTATTACTCTCTCGTAACCAGTAACTTTTCTTTTCAAATGAACTGACCACCACTTATTTTTGATTTCCCAACAATCTGGGTATCGAGAGGGGTTGCAGCTTACGCATACTACGTTTCATTAGCTGATATGCGAATGGTAAGTTACTATGTGCTTTAGCACAGCAGTCGAGCACTGAGTAGTTGTACAGTCGTGATATAGAAAAAATACCGCAGCTTGCTTGAACCAGAGGCCTAACGCTAAAGTGACAGTGGAGCTGAAAGACATCTTTTGAAGCCCTGGCTGAAGCTGTTTAGCTAATTATTGTTATTGTTCTCTTTTTTTCGTTATAGTGAGTAAGCATTGGTAACAGACGCTGCATTAATTTCAACCAGCGCTTAAAGAGCGCTTGACGGTCGCGAAACCTGGTGTGCTAAACGAGACACGCAATGCTAAAGAGGAGACGCAAGACGTGGGAAAGAATAGTGTTTACTTTTCTCCGCATCAAGTGTGACAACAGTGCAGTGTACCTGAACCATTCAGTGAATACCACCGTGCATAGACTATCTCCATTCTAGCTCCCTGTAAAAAAAGACTATAACTTCTGGCTCATCATTATGGTAGTTTACTGTCACGTGGCAAGTTTTAAGTGATTTTTTTTGGGAACGTATCTACTAGCTGTACGTTTATTTTGCGTCCAGTGAGTTGTGTTACGCGATTAACATGTCACGTGGCAAACGCCACGTTATTTTTTTGGCGGAGCCCGAGACATGGCTAGTGTTACATCATTTTGGCGAGAACTTGACACGTGACTTTCATTACGTGATTTTAGGATGCGTGATCTATAATGACTTCCGTCACGTGCCTAGTGTTAGGCAATCTTGGTATGAAAACGTTTTACGTTTTGTTTGTATTTTTTTTCTTTTTCAATTCTTTCAATTCATTTCTCTTTCTTTCTTTTTCCTCTTTCTTTTTGTTTTTATCTATTTAATTTCTCTCCTTCTCTCTCAGTATGTTCAGTCTATCGCTTTCATAATTATTGCAACCTACGCCAACTCAGCGCACGTGTACTTGCAGTGAAGGAGGAGATCAAGAACAGAGGAAAGCCCACAGATGCCTTGCGCCTTGCGCATCCTTTTGCTCTCGTATAAACGACTAGATTACGTGGATTCATTTTTCTCTGTTTGCGTCACGCAATGATGCGAAAAGCTTAAACAGCTGAGTCGTTAAAGCAAAAGAATGAATGTCGAACGCACGAAATGAAATACGGAAAACGAGCTTTAGTAGAAACTTGTATGAAACTCAGTGTCCTCTGAAATTAAATTTAGTTCATCAGTACAATACAAAAATTTTAACGCATTGTCTTGGTGCCTTATTAAGTGCCTCGATGTAGCGCTAAATTGTCAGGCAACTCACTAAGGAACAGAAATATATTATGGCAGTAGGTGGACTAAAAGCTTACCAAGCTGATGATCGGCTCCTGCAGACGTATATTCCATCAGTTAAGTGACACCCTGAGACTATCAATTAATACTAACTCCCCGGTTTTTTTTTTTTGCTTCCCAATGACTTCGGAAGTTCTATCTGATGGCGAGCTTTCATACTCGGACATGGTAAAGTTAATTTCAAGAGAAAGTCAGAGTTCCTATGTATAAATATTTCTAATTGGTGCGAGAATGGTATAAAAAACCACCGCCCCAGCACTCTATACAAATAGGTAACCAACGAAACCTGAAACGTGTGGCTCCGGTGTTTACAAGTGGGTTCAACCCGATGTGAAACTGAAGCCTTTCGCAATTATTGGTTATATGATCGTGCTTCTTAGTGAGTTTAGACACACGTTTGGCTTGGGTTTACCACTGTGTTTATTTCACATGCCACACATTGTGCTTCGCTTTGTGGAGGTCATGGAGAAAAGTAGTGAGCGGTTGAATTCAATCCACAATGCGCTCATCATAGTAGTTACTCTCGAACCAGAAGCGGTCACAGACGTCACAGCGGAAGCCAAAGTGCCGCTGGAGAAACTCCCGCCGAAAGCGGGTGTTCCCCGCGAACGCGCTGCCGCAGTCATCACATTGACGCCTCAACAACGCGTTGTTCCAAGTGTTTGACAACACTAGCTGACACGGCGGCGTGGAAGCGAGAGTCGGATGGCCTCTAAGATACACGCCGCGCGCTGGCTATCTCGGAGGCCATAAAGAGTCTCTCAATGCCTCACAGATGACAGAAGATTATCTAGCGTTTGCTGTTTGCTTGATCAATGCCTCTGGAAAGCCATGATATGTTTTCCGCTAGATGGACATAGTTGTCCATTTTTAGAGCTGTTTGAAAGTTCCTGTGTGTTTTAGCGGCGATGGCTGTGCTACCCCGGCCTTTTTCGCCGTAGTTTGATGGCCTCCCAAATGCGCCTACAAATCACCGAATGGGCTCGTTTTCGTCGTGACACCTGTCGAACAAAATGCGTTAAGAAGACTCTCTCCACTACATGGCATTTATGTAGTGTTTTTTCCCAAATCAGCTGTAAGTAACAATGTGGCCTTGTGGTAGAACACCTGCTTGCCACGCGAACAGCCGGCTCTGATCCTTAACCGAAAATATTATTGTTTATTTTTTGCTTTATTTATCGATCTCTTGTTCACGGACGATTTTCCGCTCACAACCAACGGGACCAACGCTTATGGCGGAATTTTAGCGGCACGAGCTCTCTAGCACTATCGCGCTAAAATGCGCCCGTCACCGGGACTTGCATTCCGGTTCACGATTTAGCGCAGCTCGAAAAGCAGCTGGATCATCGTTACGCAGTTGCTGCCAGCACTCGGCCTCCTGGTCCTGCTTTTGTGCCCGGACTGGCGCAGCGAATCCGAGCTCTCTCGCGTTTCCACTGTCGGCGCTCTTCTAGAGTTGTCCGTGGCATACTCATGTGAAATGATTTAGAAGGGACTGATGCGTGCATGCTCGGCGCCACGACTGCGACGGGATGAACGACGTCACTCACAACGTAGCCAATGGCGCGCTTGCTTTGGTACGATGCTTCAAACGACGGAACTGAACACAGGCAACGGAGACCACTCGTGGCACCACTGCAAAAATTTTTGTTTCTCCTAGTCCTATACAGCTTTGGCTGTAAGAGTTGCCACCTGATAGTGTGCGCACATTTAGCCTAAAACATGTGTCTGCTATAACAACTTAATTATCTTATGTAAATTAAGAGTAGTAAACCTCAGCCAACTGATAGCTATGATTACCTCGCATCTAGCCAACATAGCAGTGTACGGCTGCGTACCTTGGAGCCTGATCTCCAACTACGTATCCCGTACAGCCTACTACAACGTGAATGTACCTGACGGTAGTTAAAGCGCGAGAACAGAACGATCACAAAGAGACAAGATGGAGACTTCTTGCATTTTTGTCATCGTCTTCTTGTTTCTTGTCTCTTTGTCAAGAAGGACAACCGCCACACTTCTGATTTACTATACCCTTCTGGACCGTCTGTAGCTTGGAGTGGCCTTCTGAAATGCCTGATCATTTATTATTTAAATGTCTGATACACCGTTATGTGAGGTCTGCGGGCGCAGCAAAACAATCATGCACCTCTTCTGTGGCTGTGCCCACTTCAACCGCGAAAGAGCGGCCTTTTCAGCTGCACTAAAGCAGCTGGACAACTGCACTCTCATGGAGAACAAATCACTAGGACCCTGACCTACCCTGTCTTCAGCACGAGTCGCTCTGAAAGCGTTGTGGCGGGTCCTTCAAAGAACCAGACTTTAGAAAAACTGTGACTGTTCTTATATATTGCTACTTTATAATACTTGAACGGTGCTGTAGTCGTGACTTTGTCTTGTTTCTTTCGTCACCTGCAGTAACAAACTCTTCTTCTCTTTCACTTTTTCACACCCTTTTCCCCACCTTACGTACAGAGTACAAAACTGGAAGCTTCCTCTAGTTGATCTCTCTCTCTCTCTCTCTTTCCTTTACGTTTTTTTTCGCTCTCTTTGAAGATGTTCGTAATCTGCAAGTAAATGTGGTAACTGAACTCAGTAAGATGTAGTCCCATATTGTGAACATCATGTTCTTCTGAGCAAGGTGGATGGACAAGGGTCCAAAACTCACTGTTCTCTATAAAAAAAGCAAGTGTCGATTTATCATAGAAGCCGTCAACTGGAAGCTGAGGGCCCCAGCGAGTCCTTACAGGTTATTCCCGCAGGGCCTCATTAAAGCTCTTTGTCTGTCTGTCCACCGATTTAGCAGCAAACACGAAAAACATTTGTCGACATATATCTCGAGGTGCTGCCCCAAAGAGGCTTATTTTAAACCTCCTTGTGCTGGTCCGTTTAGGACGTATTTTTGCTAGACTACGAACCATGGCAATAGTATTCAAAGCGATTTAAATGCCACGAGTGGGAAAGCAGGCACCGTATATTAATAGCGTATGAACAAAATCAGGACGGCAGGCCACTATTGTTCTCAAAGCTCATCAATCGTTTCCATAGTTATAGCGCGAGAACAAAACGACGACACAGAGACAAGAGGGACACGGAAGACACGAGGGCTCGTGTCTTTCGCGTCCCTCTTGTCTCTGTGTCGTCGTTTTGTTCTCGAGCTATAGCTATCGTCATGCCATACCAACTAGCCCAAGCTGCCACACTCATCAATCGTCTCAAGGCGTGGCTTGTACGAGAGAAGCCACAAGCACTGTGAAGGTGCTCACTTACACCATTGCGTCGGCTGCTTGTTTTACTTTGAATTGCAACAAAATGTGAGGCCCACGCAATTCTGTTCTTGCTGTTTCTGCAGGCGCAAGCCCTGACAACGCTTGGTGCGTTTTGGGGCGCATCGTCCCTGATAGCAGTCCCAGTGGTGTGACGTCTTTTACTGTGCTAATAGTCCATGACCCTCACCATCCTCCCTAAGGGGCGCGCTCTTGGGGATCTAATACGCATATAAAGGCAGCACACCACAGAAAACACTAAAACTACACAACACCACCACTCGCATGGTTGGGTATAACGCCTCGTATGTATTGACTGGACTGGGGCACGTCATGCGCACTTTCCCTTGCGTTCGCAGGACTTGTTGATGCGTCTGCGTATTGTGGTCCTCCGACTCTGGCACGGAGGAAGGCTGGGAAAGAATTTCGCTTGTGAAGGCTGCACGCACGGGCTGAGTGACAAACATTTCAAGCTCGTCTCCTGATTTCATGGCGCTCCAAACTATATCTTGGTTCCGCTTGTAACTGACCGATTTCAGAAATTCTTCAGATACAGCGCTTTTCAAAGGGCACGTAACAGATTCTATTGATTAACCACAATTTCCTGTGTGCTCTTATGAGAGGCCCATTAAACGTGTTCTACTCCTCATTATAAGGCATGTGCCTGTGACGCATGGATCACTGTTTCATAGCAACTACCGTCCACGGACTATTGGATAAATGAACTCTATGTTATCAGGTTCAACAAGCACATCCGTTGGGCACCTTAAGTTCATGAGCTATGTCAGGAACACAATTCTAATCCACCAATACCCTGTGAACCTCTTCTACATTAAGGGTAGAAGTCTGATAACGTTTGCTTCAGACAACGAGCTGCGCTTGTTAAATGATGGCAGCCCAACATTTTTACGTGGCCCTGGATACAGCAGTTGCCTTGACTTGGCTTTTGTTTCTCGAGGTCTCGTCAGATGTGCCGGATGGTTTGCGGACATAGAAAAACATGGGAGGGACCACATTTCCACATATGTCAAGATCAGAGGATTATCACCTTGCAAGGTACGCGAAACTATCCAAAGAGTGGACTGGACCAAGTTTGAATCTCTCATGGAAGAACGCTGTCAAGAGAACACCTCATTTGACTTAGAAGAGGTGATCAAGTCCACAGTGCAAGACACAGTGTGCACGCTCACATGCTCTTCGAGAGTAACCAATTTTGATGTGGAATTAGAATGACTTCGGGCTCTCCGACGGCGTGCGGCACGAAGGTACCGACGCACGAAAGCAATCGACGATTTACGAATCGCTAGACGTCTTCAGAAGAAAATACAACGCCGCATAGACAAGCTAGAGTCACAACACTGGGCAGCCTTCTGCGCTTCGTTAGATCCTCGCAAGCCTTTATCACACTTGTGGAGGACAATAAGAGGGCTCCGGACATCTCCCATTCAGCGGTCTCTATTCAAGACTCTAGCCCTCTCTCAACAGAGATCGGAGGTGGACGTGGCAGAAGAGTTCTGTGCCAACTTATCTGGTCAACTCACAGATCCCAACATCTCCACGCTCTCACGTGGTAGCACGACATCATACGATCACCACATGGACCAATTTTTTTCTATTCATGAGCTCAAAGCAGCACTGGCTTTGTGTAGACGGACATCAGCAGCCGGGCCTGATGGAATAACATACAGAGCACTGTGTCACCTTGGTGAGTGTGCGAGGAGTGCCCTCCTCGAGATATACAACGACTCGTGGCGAGCGGGCACCCTCCCAGTTAACTGGAATACCAGCTATTTGGTTCCATTACTGAAGCCTCGCAAGTCACCATTGGTGCTCACATCATACCGCCCGATTGCACTGGCTAGTTGCTTGGGCAAAGTGATGGAGAGGATGGTGATTGGACGGCTAGAATGGTTCCTGGAGCATCACAACATCTACCCGGACGCTATGACGGGATTTCGCCGTGGCCGGTCATGAATTGATAGCGTCATAGACCTGGTCAGCTACGTGCAACACGAAAAAGGCCGTAAGCGTCTCTGCGCTTCTTTATTTCTTGATGTTAAAGGGGCGTACGATAACGTCACACATGAAGCTGTCCTCACCGCTCTCAAGGAGGTAGGAGTGGGTGGTCGGATGTTTCAGTGGCTAGGCAGCTATCTCTCTGAGCGATCCTTTTTCGTGAGAACCGAGGATGGTGACACTTCGCTACATTACAGCCACCGTGGTGTTCCCCAGGGTGGCATACTTAGCCCTGTACTATTCAACCTGACGTTAATAGCTCTCAATGAGCATCTGCCAAGTACTGTCAGATTGTCAATGTACGCGGACGACATCTGCGTTTGGTCGTCTGCAGTAACACGTCTACAGCTGCGAGCGCCACTTCAGAGAGCTTCCACTCAAGTTGCTATTTACCTCCGTCAACGAGATCTGGAAATTTCCTCTGAGAAATGTGCACTAGTGGCATTTACGCGCAAACCAATGCATAACTGCAGCGTTCTGATAAACAGCGAAAGAATACGTCACCTCCAATCATACAAGTTCCTAGGTGTTATAATTGACAGAGACCTCTCATGGAGCCCACATGTATCATACATGAAAAGCCGATTGACAGGCATCTGTCATTTGTTCAAGTTCTTCGCTGAAAAGAACTGGGGAATGTCCACAACTGCTACGTTGCGAATATACAGGATTCTTTTCCTAGGATTCCTTCGGTACAGCCTACCTGTGTTAACCAACGCAAGTAAAACAAGCATACGAATGCTTCAAAGTGTCCAGGCTCAAGCACTCCGGATATGTTTAGGCTTGCCCCAAAGTGCGTCAACAGCGGCAACTATCGCCATCACAAGGGACAACCTCATCAAGACCCACATTAATGTGGAAGTGCTGAGGACACATATACGACACCTTGCTCGAACCCCTCGACATCACCTAGCCTCTCTACCAGTGGTCTGACCATGCACATCTTACTGCAAAACAGTGACCGCACATGGTGAGTCGATTCCAACTTCGTTCTCTCCTGCCGCTAGACCTGTGACTCCGCCATGGTGCCTCGCTCAACCAATGATTACTATTAACATACCTGGCGTCCAGAAGAAGGCCAATTTGTCGTCACCGGCTCTTAAACAGCTCACACTACTTCTCTTGTATGAGAAATATCAAGACTCCACACATATCTACACTGACGAATTGGTTCAGCCGGACAGCTCTACAGGAGCAATAGTGATATCAAGGTTGGCCACAACAATTAAATTCAAGACATCCCACGCAACAACATCAACGGCAGCAGAATTGGCAGCACTTCGTGCCGCGTTGCAATTTGTAGTTGATCAACCTACACGCAAGTGGACTATTTTCTGCGACTCGAAGGCGGCACTTCAGTCTCTACTATCAGCCTTACGCCGTGGACCACACGAGCAGCCGGTACTAGAGATAGCAGAGGTTATACACCACCTGACTGAGAAAGGGCACCAAATTACACTTCAGTGGTTGCCCAGTCACTGTGGAATCATCGGCAATGAACGGGCCGATCAAGCTGCCCGCTCAGCCCACACAGAAGATCATAAACTGCGACTTCCACTTTCCAGGACAGATTCTGCCCGAAAGCTCCGCAGACTTGCTCGCCAGCAAACTACATCGCAATGGAATCAGCCACACTTCAAGCATGCCCGACTGTACTCGCTTGACCCTACGCTAAGTGTCCCGTCGAGGCTTCGCCGAGCAGACCAGACCCTGTAATGTAGGCTGTGGTTGGGCGTTCTTTTACCAACGCCTACGCTTTCCGCATTGGGATGGCCGACACCGCAGCCGGTGGTCACTGTGGCAAAGAGGAAACCATTCAACATATTCTTTGTGAGTGCCTAGCGTATAGTAAACAACGACTATGCCTTCGCAAGGAACTCAACAAATTAGATGATCAACCTCTGTCGGAGCAGGGAATTCTGCAGTATCGTCAGGATGCGACTTCATAGAAGAGGGCCCTGAAAGCGCTACTAAACTTTTTTCGATCGACTGGCTTTACTGAACGGTTGTAGCTAGGACGCCCTTCCTGTGTGTGTTTTCGTTTTTTTTTTTATGAGTGCGCGTGCATTTTTTTTTCTCTATCTAACCCCTCTTTCTTGCCCCTACTTCCCCGCCCCAAGCGCTGGGTAGCAAACCAGATGCCAATATCTGGTTAACCTCTCGGCCTTTCCTTTCTCTCTCTCTCTCTCTCTTTCTCTCCTACATTATCGCAGTGTCGAGAATCTACGGGGTGCCAGTTACTCAGTGGTAAACCAATTTTACTCTGTCGTCGCTAACCTGACATGTGTCACGCACTGTGCAGCCAGTTATGGAACGACTTCAAACGTTAGCACGTATGTGCACATGAAACTTACCTCAGACCATGCACTGACTTCCTCATAAGGCCCCTAGAAGGCACTTTGAAGGATGAGTAAAGCACGAGAAGAGCTCCGCTGCAGCACACGTCTCATGCACCACAATGTGCCTTGTGTCACTCTTACAAAACACCCTAAAGAGTCATCGTCAGATGGTGTCTACCAGATTGTACTTCTCAGAAGAAGTGGATGCGGAATGGTGTTTGACGTAAATAATGTTGTTAAATCTCTCTCTCTCTCTCCCGACAAGGACAGTTGTTGGTCCACCATCTGCGCATGATGAGGAATACATCGCGAGACATGTTGCGGTGGTGTGAACATATCATTTGCAACTAAATTAAGTATGGCCCGATGATAGGAATTTTAGTATACTATGCATCTATTGCAACTATATCAAGCCTAACTAAATGAGCTATTCACAGAAGCAATTTAATTCCACGTGTGCCTTGGTGGAATAGTCCTGGATTGAGTTTGCGACGCGAAGGTTGCAGGTTCGATCCCAGACGTGGTGGTCGCATTTTCATGGAAGCGAAATAGCAGAAGCCCATGTACTGTGCAATGTGATTGTATGTTAAAGAACATCAGATGATGGAAGTTTCCAGAGCTATCCACTACAGCGTCTCTCACAATCATCCCGCGGTTTTAAGACGTAAAATACCTGATATTATTATTATTAATTCATTCCCGAAAGGAATGGTTCTATGAATGAGGTTGGAACCGAGGGGGTGACGTTGAACAGAATGTCATCTAACGTTGCCGTTTGAGAGAACGCTTTTACTAAGTTTATTCATTTATTTAAATGTCTCATACACAGGTCATTTCTGGAGGAATTCGGCGTCAGGACTCCAAAAACATTTCACTACCGTTCACGAGAATAACTAACATCTATAGAACGTGACTTTGAAGTAAAGAGTTTTAGTTCAATGGCTATGTTTCAGGAAATGGTGGCCGCACCCAAAAAAAAGAAGTGCTAAAGAACTTTACGTCACAGTTGCTTATCTGATCAAAACGTTATTAATCGTTATACTCTAGAAAATTACGCATCACTTGTAAAATACAAAGCTAAGTTCCTCGTGAAGCCAAGGACAGCTAGCGAAAGGTCAGCGTGCTGCTTGTTTGAAAACCATGATCACGGGTATAGATGCAGCGTGTGAACTAATCTACTTTTTCACACTCTGTACACGCAAACTCACATCATTCCTTTAAGGAAGATTGGTCAGTTCAACCATAACAGTCGCTCTAATAAGAGGGAAGATAAATTACGAAAACATAACGTAACCAATTTGCATAATGCTTTTTTCTGAGTATATAGGCACGTAGAACAACTGCCCCATTTTCAATTGGTCTGACACTTGTGTTGGACGCACGGCACGCATAAACCAATTAGATGAACATGCTGCAGGTATAGCAGTTTCAATGTTGCAAAATTTTGCAATGTTGCAATGTTGCAAAGTGAGGCAGATGTTTCATTCTTCACGGTGTAGTTATACTTTTTCCTTCTTAATAATACACATGCCCGATTGAGGCCACCTTGCTAATATTTATCATTTTGATGCACCAACAACAGCAGCAAACACTCAGCTGGCTTTTTAAGCAGTCGACAAATGCTTCCGCCGTTCAGTACACCTTGAAAAAATTTTGGAAATACAACTTCTTTAACTTGCCAGAAAAAAAAACCTTATGGAATCGACTGTTTATTTCCTTTGGATACGGAGAAACCCACGTCAATTTCTTGTCATAACGAAAGCACGGTAGATATATCAAACAGATTGAGAGAAGGGGAAAGTAGAGAGGCTAACTAGGCACTGATATCCGGTATGCTACACAGCACTTGTGTGGGGAAGGGGGAGATTGGGAGCAGAGGTGAAGAGGAAAACAGAAGTTTTGAATGAATAGCCAATACAAAAGGAAATACATGAAGAAAAAGACGGAAGTACAAAGAAGATAGCCAGTGGAGAGAGAAGAAAAAGGCATAAGTACAGGTTGGGGTTAGCCAGTAGAAAAGAAAAAAGAGGAAGATAAAAAGCGAAGTACATGGAGGGTAGCTAGTATTGAAAGAGAGGGAGGAAGAGACAGACGAGAGTACATGTATGATAGCCAGTATAGAGATTGAGGAATGAAAAGAAGGAAGTGCAGGGAGGACACCCCGTAGAAATTCAGAATTAGAGTTCAGGGAAAGAAGCCGGTAGAAAAGAAAGAAGAAGGAAGCGAAAGATGAAAGTACGAGGAGTATATCCAGTAAAAAGAAAGAGGAAGATATAAAGGGAAGCATAGAGAGGATAGCAAGTAAAGAAAGAGATGGAGGACAAGAACAAGAGAGCAGGCAGGGAGGTTAACCAGGGACATGCCCGTGTTGCTACCCTACGCTGGAGGGATGGGAAGGGGGAGTATAAAGATGAGAGAGAGAGAGAGAAAAGAGAAGAGAAAGAGGCAAGAGAATTGTCAGTCAATGGGCTGACGCATATGCAGCGGTGGCTCTAAAGAAAAGGTGAAGGCGTTCACATATATCTGTAGTCCTCAAAAAGCGCAAAACGGCTTTGACTGCCTTTTGGGCCGACGAAGGATGATTACGGTGCTCCTGCAGCATTTGCACAGAGAGTGGCCGATCGTTCAATTGTCACAATGTGTCAGAAAGCTATTGTCTCTCAGAAGCAAATCGAGAGCAACGGCATAGCAGACGGTCGACGTATTCTTCGGTGCCGCAGACGTCGCATTCCGCACTGTCGGTCAATCCAATGAGGGTTGTATATGCTTTTGTGAAGGCAAGCCCTAACCAAAGCCGAAAAAGAAGCGAAGCTTACGTCGACTAAGCGCCCAAGGGGGTCGAAGTTCCAGTCGAGTATTTATTTGGTAGAGTATCGTATAGTCTTATGCTTGGGGAAAGAGATATACAGCATTAACACGGGAGAATGTAGAATACCTATGTGGACGCCTAATAAAACGTGCCATATTCCACACATTCTGTCTGCGACTCAACCACTTCCACGACTGCTCCTCCTTCAGAAACGCCCCTATCTCCGTTTGACACATGCTGCCGTGATTAATAATCGCACTACCCTCGCACGTCCGGCCGACAAGGATACCGCTTCACTTGGTCTCCAGGGGCAAGCCGTGAGCCTCGAGCTGCGATTAACTGCTGCACGAAGCACGTCGAGAGATAGAGGTAAGAAAAAATGAAGCGAAGGACGATGTGGATGGAGTGCACGTACGCCCGCGACGGGCGACAAGAAGAGGAACCAGGACTCGGAGAGGGAGCGTAAGGACGGAAAAGGAAGCAGCGATAACAGTCACGTCTCGGCACGCCACTCAAGGAACCAAAAGCTCGGCGGCGTCTTCCGAGAGGATACGCTGGCATCACCGAGCACACTCCGTATCCACATGATTAAAGACTAGAGATACGGGACGTCGGGCCTCTCGTAAACGGGTGATGGGACGCCTATAAAGCGTGAAGAACTCATTGAGGCTTCCCGTCTATCCCCTATAGCTCAAAGGAAAGTAGGATCGGTTGCAGAGAACAACAGCAAGAACAACAACTACAAAAAAATCATCAAGTCATAGAATCTGCTGGCGAAAAGTCAACTTGTTCCTCTCTTTTTTCCTTTCATAAGCTGCTCTTTGGGTAAACTTTAATAGAATACCTGGGGATGATATTGCGAATTAGCGGGGACTTCGATATGTAATACTGATACTGATGAAGCAGTGGAAACAAGAGACAGCTCTGACCAGCAATGGTGGTTAACACGTACTGAGCATAATGGAAAAAAATATTGCAGTGGTTTAGCTTGGCTATGCCAGGATATACGTAGCGTTAGCAAAGACTCAGCTGATTATTCTTAGCGTTCCTGGTTGTCTAGATTGTGTAGGATTAGCTTGATTGTCACGCTTATTGCACTCACATTCAAACGGATTGTTTACGAAGTGCGTATGGAAGGTCTGAGCCACTCTGGCGCTTTCGCCGAGTTCCGCAGTATATTCAGTCGACCGGCCAGCCTTCACGTTATCGATGGCGTTCCGTTGTTGCTGCAGAAATGGTCGGGCCGTCGTTCAGCCTCCGGGTGACGCCGCTTTGCTAGACGTTCGTCCCTTTGCTCCAGTGTATACGCAGCACGTTTAGCCTTCCACACTGGTAAACACCAGTCAGGAGCGCAGCGGCTCCTGCGCAGTGTCAGACGGCGACTGCACAGCGAGGGCGTGCCGGCGCCAGTGCGTCAACCCACGGCTACGACGTCAATGCTCAGGAGTGCAAAGACCGGTGGCGGCGGAGTGCGCGAGAGGTGCCGGATACGGTGGCTCCGGTGCGCAAGTTGTGTGACATCACTGATCGTTGAGCATGCGTAGCACGGCTCTTCATGTGCCGCGCGGAACGGGATTGGCTATGCCAGATTAGCTAACGCTACAAAGCCTAACTGGTTCCTCTTTCTAGGAACTGGTATAACACTAAAATAAAAGGCGTCTTAATAGAGGTAGCTTAGCGTTTATTGGGCATTGTTTCACCACAAAGGCGAACGGATTAATAGTACCGCAAAAAATTGTGAACACAAGTGAAGAACGGCACGCAGCTCGAAACTTGACGCACGTACTTGAAGCAGAAAGTACGCACAAAATAAGCATACAAAAGATCAGCGTGGATGAACACCTGTCCCTGCTTAATTGATGAGAACTAACAGGCAATAATGCCATGGATGGTATACGGGCTGTTATTAGAAGTAACTGTAGTTTAAATGTCAAGAAAAAAAAGTCGATGTAAAGATAACTTCCTACCGGCAGGATCCGAACCTGCGAGCTTCGTACAACACTTCCGATGCTCTACCGCTGAGGTACGGTCCCATCCGAGCTTGTTCATATGACTACAAGTGCCCCCCCCCCCCCAAAAAAAAAGACGGCTGAATTTTCAGTCGACACTGCAGGAATCGAACACAGTACGTACCGGAGAGGATCACTCCCTCACTCACTCACTTCAAACGGTAGCACGGATAATTGGACTATTTGTTATTGGTTGATCTTATAACTGAATAAGGACGCACTCACAGACACGTACAATAAAAAAAGAAAATTACACAGACCAAGAGCGCTTACTCGCAACTAAAGTTTATTCGAAAAAAAGGTAGGTATATATGTATCACTTCTGTTACATTCTTATCTGAGCTGAGGCACGTGTTTTATAGCCACATTTTTGTTTCTTGTTGTTTCACCTGCCAATTCATGTGACAGAAGTGATATATATGTGCCTACTTTTCTTGCGAATAAAGTTTAGTTGTGTATCGGCGCACTTGGTCTGTGCAATTTTCTGTTCTAGTGTCCCTGTCTGTGTGCGAGCCCTTATTCAGTTAAAAGATGAACACTTCACACAGGCTCTTTTTTCGGAGCTGGGTCTCATACTTCTGCTGTGAAATGCCTAATCGCATTCTACATTTTCTTTCTCACGCTTTTGCCTTCGGTGCGCAAAGATATTTATATGGGCTGTATTTTTCACGAAAACGATGTGACTAAACAATCCTCAATATTTTTTGCCACTTAAATGTTGAATTCATGGCCTCTAAGTACATTTTCTAAAAATATGTGCTTAGATTCTAATTATTTTTACTTAGTCATGGTCAAAAAATTAAGTTCGGAGCTACGCAACAGAACTGAACCACACTGGTATGGCCACCTTTGTGTCGCAATAAAGGGCTTTTTTTGTTATAATCTCCTGAAATAAGGAGAATATTGGCACGCTACAAAGTTTCAGGTGCACTAGACATTTCAAACAATAAAAAACACTTTTCTCTGAGTTGGGCAGATCAGTTTTCCGTTAACTGAACTAACATCCATTGCGCAGGTTCACGGCAGAGCTCGTTTGTATACGACAGGCGCTCACTTCCAATCAAAGGTTATTCTGCAGTTGAAACTGATCTACGCATAAAATTAAAGCCATAAAAAACGGAATTACAGTATAGCGACTGCGCGTGGGAGAGCGGGGATCGTTATATATGCAGTTACGCAAGTTCTCTCGCCGAGAAATTCAATGAACACCACTGAGGACGCTTACAACCGCGCTTCGCAATCATGGACTTTCCTGTGGCATCAGGTGCGCTATTATCAGATCGCTGTGCTGACAACAGCAGAGCCTCGAAGCTTCCATTCATAGCGAGCAAAAGTACTGAAATCAAGTTGCTGCCACAGCTTTATTTTACTTCGTTCACGTCTTCACTACCAGGCACTTGCTGTCTGGTTAAGCTCCCTGCCTTTCTTTATACCATCTCTCTCTCTTTCTCTCTCTGACCTGATTGTTGACGCACGGCTCGGTTCCTTCTACGTACGTATGTCCTTTCTAAAATAAACTTAGGACACGATGATTCATGACACTAGAAAGTTGGACAATCTTTTTTTTTCATACATTGTACGGCGCGTCATTTTGGTTGAAGATTTTACGTAATGCGCGTGGCGCACCTTTCACATACCCCATATCGTATATTTCGCAAGATGAACAAGGCAGCTGACAGCTGACGTTGCATTTTTCTGCCTGAAGGAAACGTGGTAGCTTACGCGTAAAATGACCGGGTCTTGTTAAAGGCAGTTTTTTATTTTTTTATGCGCTTGTTTTGAGACACAGGAATGTTCAAGTGACATCAAGTGATATCTTCAACGAGAGGATGGGTAAATAGGCCATGTATAATGCGAAGAACTGGAAAGATAAGGGACAAGTAAATCACTGCGCCTGTGGAAGCAGGTGCATTCAAGCAAATGTTATAGATAGCTTGCACATAACGTCGGGGTCGCAGCTTGATAACCTACTGGTTCACAAACGTGGCAGTTTGGACGGCGTAGAGGGAGCATATTTACATCGCACTTGACCTGCTTCAGTATAATAACGATGCAGCCAGTATTTTGTCGGCATCTGGCTGTCAATAACGAAAGAACTTGCAAGTGCGGTAACGATAGCAGTAACGCGTGACATCGCAAACCTTTTTTGTGCCCGGTGGTTTGCCAGTAGAGTGATTTCAGTGACGTCAGTGGAAGTCATCTCTAGGTCCACACACATTGTAATGGTACACACAAAGGGTTCTTATGAAAAAATGATGAAAAAACATATATATATATATATATATATATATATATATATATATATATATATATATATATATATATATATATATATATATAATTTCTCATTTTTTACAGGAGCTTTCCCTCATCTCTAACATTGAAAGGCTGCGTAAATGCAGAAATTTATTCTCTTTGTTGCCGTGGTTTGAGAAGTATTTCGTAGGTCTAGCGGCAGTGTTCATTAAAGTTCATAGCATTCCTAAGCTTGATGGCCATGTCATTTTCGGCTCGCAGCTCCTCGTTTGCACATAATACAAACACCATGTCACGTAGCGCGGCCTACACGAACAGGCCGTTCGGCTTTTCCCGGTGCTAACTACAGCCGTCCCCTAAAAGAGTCCTATACTGCTGACGTAGCAGCTGTCTTCTGGTGTTTCGACGAGTGCTTGGCGCAGCGCTTTCTGGGGAAACAGTTTGGCTCATTTACAGGACTGCGTTACGGATTGTTACTTTTGTATCTCTTCCAAATAGAGTAGAAAACCACAACCACTAAAACTTCCACCCTTGCCTCACCGCTTCTTCTTTTCGGGAAAGTTTTTTGTGTCGATTTCAAAAGAAAATGGGCCACAGAGGCGTTCGAACGAAAACAATCTGAAAAACTGTGCAGCGAAAAACAATGGTTCTTCATAAGGCCTGAACACAAAATATCATGTCTCTCTTTTTCGTTATTTTTTCTCCCAAGTAGACCAAAATGCGATTGGCCTGGTCATAGAAAGAGCCGTTACCCGGACGAAAGAAATGCAAGTCGTCTGAGACATCTCATTGACGTAGATAGCATTATGAAGAAATTCAACAAGGTACACAAAGTTGCAACAAGGCAGCTTAGCTTGAAATATTTCCATTGGGATGGGTTTTCTTAGTTAGAGACGCAGCAAAGAGCCTTGAAATGTCGCTAGACGATTTTTCTAAATGACTGACCAGAATTTGAAGGAATCCTCTGCAGCAACCCGTTCTAAGAGTCCTGCCGCAACGGCCATTCCCCGCCTTCGGAAATGAGATGCTCGCTGAAAGCTATGGCGCGAGAGACCAAGGAAACAACTATACATAGGCAAGAAGCTGCCAAAAAAGCAAACTCTATAGCTTACGCATAAATGCGCTCTGAAAGTTCAAGAAATGGTCCGACTCAGTCTATAGCTATATGAAAACTGTTCGAGATCGAAAGTTGAGAAACGCGGAGAAATATATGAGGAAAATGAAAAGCAAAGGTGGTGGCCCTGGAGGCCACCTAGAATCACAATGCAGAAAAAAAGGGTAAAAAACGCAGCCAATCTTTAAGTAAAAAGCAACAAAAATGAAACATGAAAAAAAATGAAAGGCTCCTTAACCTAAACTTCAAGCTGTGGAAAATTGTCCATGAGTAAACTGGCAGGATGGTTGACAAGTAGAAAACGTGAAATTTGCTCTGATAACCTGTTCAGCCGGACGAGAGAGTCCTTTTTGAGCAGCTGCCATAGTGCTTCAAGGACAGCACCTCGAAACGCTATATATGGACACGGTGTAATGATCTACAAATGCTCCAGGATTTCTCCAAAGTGCATTTGTAATATATCGACTCTAACTTTCGTTTTTGTTTGCCATCAAACGATGCAAATGTGCTGACTTGTATGTGACATTTAAGAATGTATGTCTTAACATGAAAGGTGGCCCTGAATTGGAGAAAAGTTGAAACTATCACTTATTCCCACTTGATAAAGGTACTTGCCATGTCGAAAGGGGCTATCGAAGTTCCTGATCCTTTTGCGGAAGAAGTCCTAGACTGTCACATTAGCTGGGGCTGCTCAAAGCATCCCCAACACCGTACGCACACAGAAATAACACCAATGTGCATGTACGTGCTCTTGTCCAGCTCTGACCTGGGCGACCAGCAAGTGCAGTTCACCCAGGTCTAAAGGGTGGCCAAGGACAGTGGGGTACTCAACTGAGACTCCTCCCATAAGAATCACCTATACTTCAATAAATTTCTATCTATCTATCTATCTATCTATCTATCTATCTATCTATCTATCTATCTAACTATCTATCTATCTATCTATCTATCTATCTATCTATCTATCTATCTATCTATCTATCTATCTATCTATCTATCTATCTATCTATCTATCTATCTATCTATCTATCTATCTGTCTATCTATCTTCATCTTGATATCAAGCTCGTGGGGAGCAAGGTTTCCCTAAGCAGGCTTAAGCACAAGCGCGGTAAAAGTAATTTTTTTATCAGGCAGTTTTTTTACGCAGCACAGTACGCAGCACTTTACGCAGCACATCCTCTCTCACGGTCTCTTCTCCTATTAGCAGCCGCGATACACTCTACTATTATTCAACACAGTGGTTGACGAGCCACGGTAGCTCGTTTGTAGAAAATTGGAAGCGTTATTCGAAGGTCGCACGTTTGGTTACTGTAGGTGGCAAGCTGTATTAAACACGAAGCAATCATTAGCGAAGTTCGGTGATTTTGAGCGTATCTATCTTTCTGTTTATTTTTCTATTTAGTCGCTTACGTTTGGGAGCTCTCGTGGTCACTGCCTTAATTTGGCGTGAACTAAAATTAGCATAGGAGAGTAAGATGGTTTGACGAATATGACGCGCTGGTCAAGACATTATTAATGTGACAATCCCGTCGCGTACATTGTCAAACACTTCCCGCTAGACAGTGGCACATACCCATGGGCGGTTATGTGCCGCTGGTATGCGGGTATGTGAAACAGGTGATTGACACTTAGTATCTACCGAGGAACGACGAGAACACACATGGGCAATTTTAACGCGCAAGCAGTAAATAAAAACCTGACATCGGTAGCGTCGACCCGACGAATCAAACCCAAGCATTCTGCGTGACAAAGAAGCATTTTACCACAGGGTTACACCAGGTCTCAGAAATACTTTTCAGATACGCGCTAATCTTCGTGAAACGTCAGTACTGCTTGCAGTGTTGCCTACCCAATTTTATTGACATTACATATGTATTGGTGTGAAACAGTCACCAAGTCGGGTTAACGTAAATTATTATTAGTTGCCATGCACTGAAGTGGATTTATATAGCCGTTTCCAGCGCCAGCATCCTCGCGAGCATCAGCGCTTCATATCAGCTTTGGGTGTTGCTAACACGCACGTTCCAGTTGACATCGTTGCGCAAGTGCAAGCAACTGGTTGTATGAACATTTGCGACTCTTCAATATATGTCTGTGCGCGCCACATTCGCACATATATTTAGCGTCACTTCATGACGTGTCACTCAATAAAAAATGCAACATGATCACCTTCCCTCCGCATGCTTCGCATAACGTCGATTCCCAGGTACGTGGGATCTGCCGAACTTGTTTCGTTCACTTTTCTTTCTTCTCATTTATATTACAATTACTTCTAATAACAAACGCTATTATTTCCTTGGCGTAATTGATAGTTCTCGTATGTATTTTGTCTAACAATGAAAACACGCCCTTATATTTTAACTTCTTTCTTTGTTTAATTTAGAAGCCTGCAGGCTTCTAGCAACTTCGTAATAATGACCAAAGAGTCAAGCAGTCACTGCAAGCAGATCCCGCACCTCGTATGAATTGGTTACATGTAAAGAAGCCGGCGAATAATTGTATACGCCAAATTCCCTTGGCTTGAGGCAAGTGTTACGATCTGCCTCAAAGTATACAGTAGTTACCCTCCTATCGTGCGTGTACGAAGAACAACTGCTGCACTGTCGTCCACTGCTCACTACTGCACGGTATACCTGTTAGTTCAAGCACACGAATAAACAGAAAGGAAGAGAGGACGAGCACCTTCTTGCAACTAAACGATTTATTAGAAAGGGAAGAATATACACTCAGGCAATCACAAAACAACGCATGCGTGTGCAGGCAAAAAGTACACCCATGGCACCTCGAGAACACAGGGTAAAAGAAGGAAGATTATCACGGAACACAATCTAGAAAAGCTAACTATTGCTCACAAAACTTATTAGAAAAGCTAACTATGCTCACAAAAACTTATTCTAGGATTGAATTTGCTCTGCGAGCATGGAGCAGTTACTAACTTTCGCGACCTGCTAATGACGTTTTCTGACGACCATACGCCCAGACAAGAAGGTACTCCTGCGCAGATCACAGCACTTAGAATTCCTGGTGGCACCATTGCCCTTCCACCGTGAGCCGATATATTGGGAACTGTGGAGAGCGACGGCGATAACAAGAGTTGTGGTATTGCCGAAACTTGGCTCTCGGTGCTCTTGGCTCGGCCAATATGTCCCGCGTGGAGTATCGTTCGACTGAAACGTCGGATGGCTCAGCTTTTTTCTACGGATTTCAGCGACGAGTACCAACACTTGGCAAAGCAAACAGCGATCACAAACTTCAAAGACATTGATGACAAGGCATGGTATTATATTGCTCCGATCTCCATGCACTGCCGCCGAATGCAACACTGGATTGGCCAGCCCAGTTGACGTGAACTGCCAGCTATCCCCCGCGCAAAAGGAGTAGATACACATGTATAGTGACTTTTTTGCGTCCGCTTGAAAAATCAAGCAGAGACCAACCATCAAGCACCGCATTGTGGTTGCTGGTGTGGCTATGCAACTTTACAAACATTACCTATATACCCCGGTAACACAGCCGTCATGTCGGGTTATCGTCAATTGTAGTTAGGTGCCGTTCACTGAAGTTGATTCGTGTTGCAGTGTCCAGGACTACCACCCTCGCGAGCACCACCGGTCCATATCAGTTTATCAATTTTCGTGTTTATCATATTCATGTTGTTGTTGCCACCGTGATGCAACTGTAAAAAACTGCTTATATAACACTTCTTATGTGGTTATAAAAGGGAAAAGAAGAGAAAAATGAACCCCGTAACTCTCTGCATCTGGTGCGACACCTCAACAGTAGCTCACAAAGAATGGGGATAAGGAGGGATTAAAAGGATACGATTAAAAGGTAAATAGAGAGAGAGAGAGGCACAGGGACAGGGAGCGACGGAAGTAAAGAGACGATAGGAAAGATGAAACACGGTCGCAGGAGTCCGAGGACAGGGTACCACTGGCGAGAGCTCTTGTCGGCAACAGGAGATGGCATAGGGCTAATCCAGTCGGCCAGAGCAACGCTGTCGTCATTGTCGGGGACCGGCGCCAGGAGGTGGCGTAGGACCAACCCAGTCTGCCAGAGCTCCACTGTCGTCGGAGATCTCGAGGACACAACAGGTCGGCACGGAATCCAGTGATCGAGTGTATATAAAAGATATGCGGCTTTTTAACGTATGTTTGTGTGAGCATTTGTAGATATATTCAGCGCCCTTTCGTAATGTTTCGCTCAAAAATAGTTACAACGCAGTCACCATCCATCTGCACGCTTCGCATACCATCGAGTCCCAAGGTATGGGCAATCTGCCGAATTTTTGTTTTACGTAGTAATCACAAAATACTATAAATATTTGAAGCAGTGCAGTTCCGACAAATGTAGTGGCTTCTCTTGCGCTACAGATGAACAGTGCAAAGTATTTATTACGTGCCAGTGAAGCATTCTTCTGAAAGATCAAAAGAATGTGAGCTTTCTTGTCTATATCAACCCGTTCCTCCTGCTCCCCCGCACGTGGGGAACGAAGTTTAAGCTGAAATTAGTTTTCATAGTCGACTTTTGACTATCATACTGTGCTATCCAACGCAAAATTGAGTGTTATCGACAGTTTTTATCTATCATCGATAGTTCGATAGCTACTCAAACATTCATAGTATCAATACTGATATCGATAGTTCTGCATTCCTAATCTGTGTACACGGTTCTCGCGACAAAAGTGTTGATATTTTCACTTTATTTTTATCATTGAGCACCGCGTAGACTTTTTCTTATCCGAAAGTGATGCTTCAGTTTTGGCTAGGCGACACGCACTGATGGAAAGAATAGTATTTGTGCATTGATGTATGCATCGTTTCGATAGGAATGGCGTCTGCCGCTCACTCCAGATAGCTGTAGCCCCACGCCTCCATCGAATTCCGAGGCACTGTGCTAGAATTGGCCGTCACTGTAATTCTCTCCGCGCAACCATGGCAATCTAGAGGGACGGGGTTCCCGCCAACAGCGGCACCCCAGAAGAGAGATGAGAGTGCAAATGTAGGGACAACAGCGAGGCGGACAAAGAGCGATGAAAGCAAAGGCGTCAAAAGGTCCGTCGCGGAATGTGGGCCGCGTTAGCAGCCTTATACATATACGCGGCCACGCCAAGAAGAGCACGATCCTATTCCCTGTTGAACAATTTGTGCATGACCTCGAAGATAGGCCAATCGGCCCATGCCAACTCATTCGCCGTCATCGTCTCGCAGTTTTATTGTTACGCTTTATGGTCTCACCTGCATTGTGCTTTCTATAGATTTTGGTTTCCGCTGTGGTCATGCAGCTCACTTTCATGGCAGTTGTGTACTTCCTACGAAGCAATTAGTGCATTGTACTGCATATGTTCGTGTGGTGTTGCACTCTAACTACGTTCTTATACCTGTCCGCAATACCATCGGTTCGAGAAAAGAATATCCTAAGTTACATTATACTGTAAGTAAAGGTGTTCAATAGTGAAAGCGGGAAGATTCAGGATTATATATTGCGCGTAGGGATATAAGAATATGAAGCTTTGAAGTGCGAAATGAATTCCAATAATGAAGGTCTTGTGAGAATCAAGTACTTTTCGAATACTTTCAAATGCGAGCGGTGATACAACTACGGAGCTTAGCAAAGAAAATTTGTTTTCCAAAATGCACTTCTGAGAAATGGTGTTTTACTGCAAATTATTTGCTGAAAGTTTAGTAACTGCACAAAGCTAGTGCGCTAAGTACCTTATGAGCAGCTATTTAGTGTTATACCAAAGGATAGATAGCTGGTTTGTTTGAATGGGGAGCAGCGACACTGCTTCAGCATGTCATCTTTCTTTTCGAATAAGAAGAACAGCAACTGAATAAGCATCTCAATGCCAAAGTGGTCATCTAAAGTTAAATTCTCTAAGACTGCTTTCTCAGTTGGGCAAAGCAATGACGAAAATCGGCAACACTTTCATTTCCGGTGCCTCACTTTGCGAGAACAATGCATACATTCTGGCTTTTGTCATCCTAACTATGTCTTTTTATTTTCAACTCCTCCCCATCAGTCTCGGGGATTTTGTTCAGTATAATTTCGATGCTCTATCAAAGATACATGCTGGGTCTTATATACATTGTGATTTCATGCTCGAAACAATACAGTTGAATACCAGCATAGAATTGGCAAAAGTGAGCTAGAGGTATGCAATGCGGTAACTATATACTACTGATTTGACCATTTGCACATGAAGTGGTGCAAAATTTGCTGCCATCATAATATTTTACAGCCAATTTGTTAGCTTGTGGTTTTCGAGTATTGCACTCAATAAAGGTGTCTTGTGAACATAATCGAACACCGAAATAATTGAACCAAATATTCGCTCAGCTCTAGTGTTGTTGGCTAGGTTGTGTAGTAAATGTTGTGGTTCATGACAGGGAACTTTTGCAACTTCGGCTGTGTAACAGCGTAAAGACTATCGCAGGTAAGTGCGCTAAACGCTGACAAGTTAATACGAATACTTCATGATTACAGAGGTGTGAGATATATATGAACAAGGAGGAGGAGAATAAAAATGGTAGGTCAGAGATGTTAGCCAGTTCTCAGACCAGCTGGCCACCCTGTGCTGGAGAAGAGAGTGAGAGGATTGAGCAATGACTAAAAAAAAGGTTGGTAAAACAAGGAGAAGAATAAAAAACACAAAAAACAATACATTAGACGACACTGCCTAAAACCTGTCTTTGAGTCTTGTTCGTGAAAAACGCTACTACGCTTTCAAATCTTTTCCTGCTGAGGACGTTGTCGGCCAGTGTTCTAAGACCATTTCCTTCCACAATGCGCAATGGTCAAGTCTGCCTACCACTCTTGACAGTTCTTGTCTTGCTGCATTAAAGCAAGGACTCTCAAACAGAAGACGGCTGATTGGCAGTTATCCCATGATGGACTACTGGCTAATTCGATTTGAAAAAAGTAAGCCTTCGTGAAGGCCACCCCGAAGCATAGACGGCGCTGGTGCGTCTCCTCAGTTCTAGTTAATCTCGGTGAAAAATGGAGCTGTATGTTAGGGTCCAACTTGTGAAGACATGCGTTGGTAAATTCCATCGAGTTCAACTGTGTGAGTGGCAATGCACGTGTACGCGATCGAAGCCTTGCAGCGGCGCCCCTTCTTGATAGCGGTATAGCTTCGCAATAGAGAGTATCATGAGCAGATCGTGCGGATTCTTATGCGCTGTTATTTTCCTAGATACCGCAATGGCCTGGTATCCACTGATAGAGTATACCTTGTGCTGCTTCTCTACAGCTCAACAATAAAGCATTGTTACGTCAGCGACTTACTGTTTGTTTGGTCCACAGTGATATGGTAACCTAGTGTACTTGATGGCTGTTTTGTAATTGGTGAAGATTGACCATGCCTTTGGCGGTTTTTCAACTACGAACTCTAGAGTAGCACGCATTGCGGTGAATTCTGCAGCCACCGATGACGTCGAATGCGATGTTTTGAATCTTATAGTGACAGCTATCTAATGCAAGAGTCATCTGCTATAGTGCAGGACTTAAAGTGCAACTTGAACATAAGAAAAAAGCGCCGCGAGCAATGATGCGAATGCGGGTGCTTTATACTAAGCTACCACGTGACAACAAGCTCTGTTGAAGTGATTGAGGTGGAAAACTACAGAAAAAAGGTGCTTGCACGCTTCATTCACATATACTGGCACCATTCAACGACGTTACAAAAAACTGCTCGCTTGTTCAAACAGCCCTAAGCCGTGAGGATAGTTTTCTCAACTTACGCGGAAACCGTTTTCCGGAAGAAGTACACTTAAAATACCAAATAACAAAACTATGTCATTCCAAGACAACTTTCTTATACTTCCATATAGGGTAAATCAAGCCGAAAGAGAAATTGGAGAAAAGATCACTGATGTAGGACAGATTTTATAGACCAACTGACTCCCGACGCCTACGTTCCTGATTTTCGCCCACGATGCTTAACCATTGAAGGCGGTAATGTTGGTAATTCATCACAAAGCAAGCACAGCGCCTTCTTTAGGTCATTGTTTCTTGTATGTCTGCTTTCGCACTGTGCTTGTATTACCTATAATATCCAAAACCCACTTGATCCCTTCTTTCCTGATCGCGTTTCTATAGTAACTGAAGATTACCATATTTTCACGCGACGATGATGACGTTTAAGCAGCTGCCGGCGTGTTGAGTACGAAACTCTTTATTCGGACGAACTCGCGCGGTGTACATGAAAAGTTGGTGCACAAATTCACTGTAAACTGACAGCAGCGAGAACAGTTATCGTCTGCAGTGTTATTTGATCTGTGGTAAAGTGCGTTGCCGTTTGTACATGTGGCATCGAACATCGGAGTCTGATAGCTGGTGGCTGCATTAATTCCAAATAAACTCGTGTTCGCATTTGTGCGCTCAAGCCTATCGGAAGATGCTGATATAATCTGGAAAGCTCTCATACGTTGGGGCAAGGTTTGCGCTAGATGGTGGTTATACGTGTAACGAACTGGTTGCATAAAAATACCAGGCGTGCGTAGTGATATCATGCCTTATTATGATTGTACGTAAAATTACTATGTACAGTGTTTGTTTATTGAAAATTATTTGTGATTTTGCTGGTACTACTTAATTTACCAAAAAAACAACAAAAAATCATTTATTCAATCTGGTTCCTATGTTAGGCACATTAATAATGAGAAGTGGCGTTATATATGCCTACATAAGACCGATAATTGCGTCCTATTTGAGCTTATTTACAGTACAATCCTAGAGCATGGAAGGTTCCCAACTAAACTAATTGAGTTAACAAAATGCTCGCAATGAAACATTTTTTTCGTGTGTATTTGTGCACACAGTACCATATGATGTAAACACTCTAACATTACGGAAAGTGATTTGGAAATGCACCAAGTCTGCTGGCAGGACCAAAAGCAGCCCACCATGATCGCTTTTTGTACTGAGTTAGTCTCTCTCCGGAATGTGAACATTCAACACGACGCTGCTTTCTTTATGAAGCTACGAGTAGTGCCTGCTAAACAACGGTGTATCTCTGTTCTCTGGAGAAGAAAATATGAGACGACTAAACATTCCTAGCCCAAGCTCTCCGCATTCCCTCGCGCTCGAACCACAAACGCAAACTTTCACATGTAAATTGGCCGACTGCTCACCACTTATTATATCCTTGGGGTTTGCCTATTGCGATGTAGTTTTGTTATTCAGTTTGTCATTCTCCGAGCTTGAACATCAGTATACGTGACGTCAGGGAAATACACGCAGCAATGTTTGAGCGAAGAAAGCAGGAAAAATAAAAGGCACCCGCAAAAACCATCCCCTTGGGGAAACCGGGAGAATGGCGCCAACTCTTAAACACTGCATGATAGAGATGACGAAATCGACAATTTTGACGGGGATAATTGTCATGATTATGACTTCAGGGTCTTCGCGAGATTGAACAAACTTGTTTTCTTGTGTGTAAAGTGACAAAGTAAAATTATGTTTCAAAACTTAGAAACGTGACTTGAATTTCTTCGAAACTACGTAATTCAGTCTTTCCCTACATCATTTGATCTGGTAAAAATGTTTGGCGTGAGCGTATAGTTCTCTTAAATGATCATTCAAAGATGAATTTATCAAATGCAGAAACTCGCAGAAACTTGTCCTGCTATAGTGCTTAAACGTTCCAGTTTCAAGGACAACAATTCATTCATTGATATGTGGCGTTTAACGTCCCAAAACCACCATATGATTATGAGAGACCCGTAGTGGAGGGCTCCGGAAATTTCGACCACCTTCGGTTTATTACGGGCACCCAAATCTGAGCACACAGCCCTACAACACTTCCGCCTCCGTCGGAAATGCAGCCGCTGCAGCCGGGATTCAATCCTGCGACCTGCGGGTCAGCAGCCGAATACTTTAGCCACTAGACCACCGTGGTGGGGTAGTTTCAAGGACAACAAAAAAGGGAGCTGTAATCCGACTGCACAAAGTGGAATCCTTCTAAAACATGAAGAGCGCAGGGGTCGTCTTGCCAGTGGCTCGAAATTTACAAGCTCTAATACGACTGCCTGACGAAAAACAAGAGTGAACCGCTATCCTATTCGAACGTGACAAGCATTTGTGGGCTGTCTCTTTTTCTCTCCTTGCGGAATATAAGTCCCGTCTAGATGACACTGTGACGTTTCTTCCAGAGTGCATCGTAGGAGTAGAATAGACTTCAAAAACCAGCCCTTGAATAGATGAAGTTGAATGACTGCTCCACATCGACACGTTCCGACGAAGCTCGCCCACTACTGCTACGTTGTGGTGCACGTTTCGCATCACTTAACAGTGTATGCTTAACCGGATGAGTAGGAATATAATGCTAGATTTGTGCTAAGAATTCTGAAAATACGAGAAATAAATTGTTCTCAGGCATGAAGTCAAATACCCGACACAAGTACAAAGCATAGCAAGCGCAATTAGTGCAAAATTGTGATTGATTCCTTTGATATAGGAGTCGGTATAACACTGGAAAGTGAGACATGTCTTCAGAGAAGTAGTTTATTGTTTATTGCACACTGATGTATAATATATATTGGTGTAATATATATTGGCTACAACGCTCTTGGACCTTTACGCACTCACGTTGAAGCATGGTGACACTTCTCAATCATGACAAACAACGACTCGGGACTGTAATACATTTTCCCGGGATACTGCTTTGAACGCACCGGAGCATCGCGCAAATCACACAACAACTACAGGCGTTACAAATCATGAAAGTGAAACCGAGGGGGTTTAGGCTAAATCATTTTGTAAACAGCCTGCCAACTGCAGCAATGGATGCATCATTTACGGGTTGATGATAATCCTGCCAATGCGCTTGGCATGCGGCGTCGTGTTGACGAGCAACGCCCAGCTGGTAGGTCGCATTGGTGAAGGTGCGTTCTTTTGCACCCTTACTTCGGAGTGTGTAGGGCAGGCAGCCGAGTCACGATGCGCTCAACTTCGCAAATGCGAGAGTCAATGTTCTCAGCTTGAGCACGAACACGCGAAGGACTACCGCTCCCCTCTGTCGTGTCCATCGCTGCGCCAAGCTCACTTGCGCGACAACGCCCGTCGGTGCCGTTGACTTTCGGTGGCGCTTAATGCAGCAGTTTTTGTAGCAAAATGTAGAGTTGGGCTAGTTGGCTGGTATTCATAGTGTAACAGCGCGGAGTTCCCGTAGTCTGGGCTAGTCGGTTCTTCAGACTCGTACCACTAGACGGCGGTGAAAAACCGTTGCTGCATATGAAAGCTCCACACGCTAGCACAACACGCAAGACAAAGCACTTAACTGTGTCGTCACCCAGTAAAAGCGCTCGGGGGGTTCAAGGTTAGCTTCAGAAACATGAATGGAGCTAATCGCGGAGGCCACGCTCGGCCATGCTGAGTAAAGGGACTTTCATGCTGAGTAGTTCAAACATCACCTAGCTGGCGTTGGTAGGGCGTCCTGATGCAAGCGTCTCTTGGGATGCTGGCTTCCAGGCACCGTAACGTTGTGTTGAGGTACCTGAGCCTTCTCTGAGGGTAGTCCTTAATGTCATATCCCACTTCTCTGTTCGTGCGCAGCGGTATTATCCCGAGAAACCAAGAGTGCATGCAAAGAGACAAATGTAACATACATAGGGCGTGTCCTAATACTCTTCGTGTACGTGCTGGTGGTGCAGTCTTTTAAGCGACCGGTATCTATCACCAGATATATAGGCCGAGGAGTCTTGAGCTAGACTCTCGAATTTCCGGAATTTGCAAAGCCTTTTCCTTTTGCTTATTTCATTACATTCCGTTCATGTAAGTTTTAAAAACGTTATATTGTCGCGTAGGAATTTGCACAGAGCTTTTGTCGCCTTCTGTCGCAATGTCTTCTCTCGGGCACTTGACAGAATAGTGTAGAGACATTTGGCTGTAGTCGATGCGCGCAAGAACGGACGCCAGTGACTGTCTCTGGATGTGATACAACGGACTGCAGTCACACACGATGTGGTGTAGCACCTCTTCGCAATGACAGGCATCGAATAGAGCGTTGTCGGCCATTTCTATGACAAAGGAATAAGATTTCGTAATTGTCACTTCTAAGTACATCAGGGAAGTACTGATGAACGCCAGCGTAAAGCAAATCCATGTTGAAAAGTGCCTGTACCTGTCATATCAAATAAACGACGCACTCTCATTTTTAGAACTTGACTTAGCAGTCGTGGCTGTGTTAGACGAGAAGAGCCACGTGTTTTGTGGCAGGTTCTGCCTCCTCTGGGAGCTGGGGTGGAAAACAAATAGTTGTGAAGGTGTCAAGTTTCAACCACGTTCCTCCGATGAAGTTGCAATTCCCAATGCTTACGTCCTACCAGTCCAAAACGTGTTTTTCCCTCAACCTTCTGGCTCTCTCTGTTCGTCCAACGTGGCCTGTTCTTTTTTATTTGGCTCGAGCCAAGCGAGCAAGTGCAGGGCAGTATGTTCAATAGCGTAAAACCATCCTTCCAGCAGTGCGTGTGGTTGCACGCTTTTGACTCTGCATCGTAGTTCACTCGGCGTCAATAAGGAACTTTATCACACCAGTTAAACAACCGATAACTTGGCACACTAACCTTAGGCCCATTCACGTTGACACTTTATTGACGATATTGAGCTTTAGGCTAAACGTGTAGTTCTGGTACTTTCTCGGGATGTTACCACAAGCTTTGATGCTACCAAAATATGCTGCCATAACGAGAAGGTTTGCTTTCTGAATAGAGCTTCCCAGGTGCGCGCATGAAGAAGATGGGTATAAGGGAGTGACTGCGCCTCTTTAACGTATGGCTCCGCTCTTAGGGGGGATTCATACTTTTTCTCAGTCGGTTCTTTTATATGCCTTAGGTTAAAAAGCATGGTTATGACCTAGTAGAAGTTTGTGAATAATGGCGGCTGAGAACCACTGACACAGCATTCTGACTGCTTACTTGGTATCTTTACTCACGAAAAGACAGGAACCTAGCGTAGGGCAACTTCGGTAGCTCACAATTGTTTCAATTTCATCCTATTGCTATATAGCAAATGTATGGATCAGTCTTCGGCATCACCGGGCCGCCATCGCTGTAATGTTACATATGAAATCTAAATAACCCCGCCGCGCATCGCATGAAAGAACGCTGGTCAGCGGGGGGGGGGGGGGTAGTTGTGTTGCTTGAGTGACCATGCCCTTCGATCTTAAGGGCGTGGTCGCAATAGCTGACGTTTGTGCTGCCTTCTGCCTTGGCAGACATCAGCAACCAGCTCGTATACTCTTCGACAGGTTGTGCTCTCGTAGCTTCGCGATAAAAAGAAAGAGTGCGCGAAAAGAGCTTCTCTCCATCTAAGTCACGTATTCGCGTACACCAGCGTTTTGTAGAATTAAGCAAAATTGAATGCAGAAGACTTAGTTGCTAGCCTTAATTTTATAGCGTTACAATTCGTTTCTACCGCATTCAGTGCTTCGTACTAGCGGCGAAACAGACGTTTTTCATTTTGTTTAAATCGATTCTCGAGTATGTTGCCTTCGGTGCTCGACAAACCAGCGGGAGATGGGTGCGGGGGGGGGGGGGGGGGGGGTTGTTCAAAAAAAGCATTGCTCCTCCTTTCCATTATAATGAACCCTGAACACCTAAGTAGATGCCACATTCTTAAGTGGAATACGCACCACATCATTTTGTCCCAAACAGACAAGCAATGTGGACGTTAAAACAAGCAAAAGTAGTTCAACGAACAACTAACGGTTATCTTTAAAGTCTGTTGACAGTATTTGTTTAGACAGTGCAGCAAATAAAAGCAATTCATGCCGCCGTAAAATTAAGAAGGAATGATTGTGAATGAGTTAGTAATAATAAAGAAGGTCCCTTCCCAGTTTGACATAGTGTGTCGTAAAACGCACTTCAACTGTGAGAAAAAAAAGTGAGCAGAAGTATAAAAAAAGTAATGAATTGATTATTCAGCAAGAGCAGTTATGTAACGCTCAAACTTTTCTGTAAGTTTATGTTTTCTGTAAGTTTAAAATTATAGTACCCCTACATAAATGATTTCAAGCTGTAAAATTGACTTGGCAAGGTAAATGAACATATTCAACTATTTGGTATTATGTGGTGAAGGGGTATTCTTGAACAGAAGAGAACAGGCGTTTAAAGTCGCCACACGAAAAAGGATCACTGTACCAATCTAAAATTTCGTATGCTGCATCAAGAAGACGTAATGCACGCAAAAACTGTGCTGTCTAAAGTGCAACCTTTAAGAACGCGGATCTTGTGAATGGATCGCGAGATGACGAACCTGTTTTGGCTGGTACTGGTGGTGTTACTACAGCGCAAATAGCAATCAACCTGGATCACCGAGAAATGAATCCACGCGAGTTCATTGACACAATCGTTGTGCGCTTGCTTCGGCAATAATGGTCGGCACGATGATAGAGCAGGGACAAATGAGAGATGCATTCTTCAACACCGTTTTTCTCCCACCGTAAGAATGTGTACAGGCCCAACTAAAACCGAGGCCTCGTGTTTTCGAAGTTCATTTTTCTTGAAAATTAGGGCATCCTTTTTCATTTTTTTGTGTACCTTCTGGGAGAGAATTCAGCATTTCTTGGAGTTCATTTTTCGCAAATCACCGATTCTCCGAAATGCGCTCTTTCATTTTGTCTTATAAGTAGATGCAATGTGCACTTATTCATTTTATTTGCAATAAGAACGCGTTGCATTGATACTGATAATTGTGTTTCTCCCTCATTCGATTTTTCTCACTTCCAGTTAAGTTACTCTGTTGATAATCTGTTGACGTGCACTGCTGTAAATTACCCAAATTGTACCTTTGGAAGTACTATGGATGTCAGGAGCTAGTCAAGCTGCCTCTCATCTTTTTCTCCCAGTTTCCTTCAACTTCTTGATAGAAAATAAGCCATTCCTAATAATAATAATAATAATAATAATAATAATAATAATAATAATAATAATAATAATAATAATAATAATAATAATAATAATAATAATAATAATAATAATAATAATAATAATAATAATAATAATAATAATAATAATAATAATAATATTAATAATAATAATAATAATAATAATCTTTATTGTCATCTTGAGTTGTACAAAAAAAATAACAGGCCTGTCAAAACCAGACGGTGGCTTGGAGGACTTGGCCCGGCACATCGGCAAACGAGAGATGACATACATATCGAAAAGCTTTTCATTTAAACAATCAGAGAAAGAATACATGTAACTCATTTACACTGCATTTAAAAAAAATAACAATCTAAAATCAAATTAGCGGAAGCAATACTACCTAAACAGCAGAAATGTGAAGATAAGTATTGAAAAACTTTAAACAGATTTTACCCATAATGCGATAACTGATGCAGCATTAAAGATACCTTAGGCTCTTTCGCGGACTGCTTTAGTCATTGCCGAAAAAACACTGTCGGGGATGTCATTAGAAACAGTAGTGACATAGACCTTTCTAGTAGCTTTGCCATATCGTGTTTTGACGAATGGTACAGAAAAGCGGGAAGTTTTTCTAAATATAAGAGGGGCAATGCATTCGTTTTTGAACTGAGAGCCTCAGAAATGCTGTAATACAACAGTTTGGTTAAAGGACGCTTTGAAAGACGGCAGGCGAAGTAGAGAAAATAAATTTACATTGTATGTTGAGGAACGATTGTACACAATAGATTTCAACATACTTTTTAAAATATTGCCAACCCGACGCTGCCATCGCGAAAAACAGAAAGCAATTAAAGTGATGCCATATCGTAGGATACTATACGCAAGAGCAAGCATGATGGTCACTTTAATATTGGTGCGTACAATCGATCTAGTGTTGAAGAGTAACCACGAGATTTTTTGTAGTCTGTCACAAATGTAAGCCAAATGATCATTCCAGGACAGGGCGCTATCGAAAAACACACCAAGATATTTTATGGAATTAACATATTCAATGAGAGTACTCTTACAGGAGGCGCAATCAAGGGCACGAAGAAGTAGGGGTGCATTCGTAACCATTGCTTTCAATGGATATTTAAAGAAAATTGATTCCGTTTTTTTTCTAATTAATCACCAGGCAAATATCCGTAAGCCATGACGCAGCCTCACAAACACTGTCTTGTAGTAGTGACAACGCTTTATTGTAGCATACATGTTTAGTTAACAGAACAGTGTCGTCTGCATACTGAAATACAAGTCATTTTGGAACGGCGGCAGTAAAATCATTTATGAATAAATTAAATAACAGAGGAGATAAAAAGGATCCCTGTGGTACACTAGCTTTCAAGGGAAGCCTGTTACTGGAAGGTATCTGATTGTGTAACCGCACTACCTGGGAACAATCAGAAAGATAATTTTTAAGAAAGTTGTATAACGGACCCCTAAAGCCAAGAAAAAATATTTTTTCAAGCAATATAGAGTGCTTGACGGTGTCAAATGCTTTAGAGATATCAAGAAATAAAGCACAGGCAAAGAGGTTATGTTCCAAAGCATCATTAAGTTCATCGGAAAATTCTTCAAGTAGATCAATTGTGCCATGACCTGCGACAAAACCGAACTGACGGCTTGAAATGAGCGAAAATTTATCTACAAAGCAAGTCATGCATTGCAATAAGAATTTCTCAATTATTTGGGATGAGATAGGTAAAACTGAAATGGGTCGGTAACTGTCAACTCTATCTTTTTTCCACCTTTAAATAGTGGCTTTACATTTGCTGTTTTTAAGTCTCATGGGAGAGAAGCCGTCACCAGGAATCCATTAAGCATGAGAAGCAGAATTTCTGATAATGCCTCCAGATTCCGCTGCAGCAAAGATACAGAGATATCGTCAATACCTGCTGGTTTCTGCCTTTTGAAGCCGGAAACTATTCTACCGAGGTCGTCTAACATAATAATAATAATAATAATAATAATAATAATAATAATAATAATAATAATAATAATAATAATAATAATAATAATAATAATAATAATAATAATAATAATAATAATAATAATAATAATAATAATAATAATAATAATAATAATAATAATAATAATAATAATAATTTCATTTTTATTATTATTCTAATAAATACTCTAATATCCTAAATGCAATGACAGCTGAACACGAACAAATGCCAGCAGAATAGGTGCAGTTTAGATTTATAGGAGCTTTGTACGCACAGCGACACAAAAGCTTGTTGTTATAGACGCAAGCAAGCATAAATTGCAAGGTTACTACCAATGATGGAGGTTCACTCCTTTGAAATCATTATTCTCCACTTTGCAAATAACCATTTACCGCTGAAAACGTCATTTTAAATTCGTAGTTTCTTGAATAAATGCGAACGTTCAAACTTTTCATCGGTGAGTGTTTCAATTTGTTTTTCGGATAAATCCGAAAACATGAATTGTTACCTGTAACCCACGAAGCTTCACACCAAGTACCTATGCTCCTGTAGCTTTCGCCATATTGCTTTTGTTCTTGTTGTTAAGTGCCATCTAATTGCCGGCAAGTTCTGCTGACCCCATTAGTATAGGAACGCATGTGGGCAGCGAATAATACCAATTCATCGAGTTTGTCTACACTTTTTTGCGTGTCCTACTGGAAGCCATTTGATTGAGTGTAGTGCATGCACGTGGGAGCTGCCCGCAACACAGTGATTTTTGTTTTGGAGGACGAAGTAAAAGTTTATCCAATCCAATTTAATCATTTCGCTCACGCGCAGCATTTTCTTCTCTGAACTTCGCTTTCGGCAAACACCAATTTTCGCTGCAGCCAACTGGAATCTCGCATGACATGACTTATAGTAGAGAAATATTGTTTCAGTATTATCATCTCGACAGAACATTCAGGATAGATCTCTCAAGTGGCAAACATATATATCCGCTTGTTAATGCGCGGAAACAGAAACTGCTTTGCAGGTGAACAGCTAACTTTAAGGAACGTGCCATGTGGCTTATTGGTACGAAGTGATAAAAATTCTCTGCACACCAAAGACAAAACAATGTGTTACAATAAAGCGTTTAAAAGTTCACTACCGTCCACATCTTCAATATTCATTTTCTTCTTTCTCAGAATAATTCTAGGCCACTGTCGGGGATGAAACTGTTTCATGTTCCCATTGAGAATAAGTTAATATATTAAAGATTAACTCAGCTTTACTTTAAAAAAAAAGCTGGATTCACTATAGAATCCGCGGAGCAAAAAAAAATGAAAACCGCGAAAGGAACAAACAGTTCGAATAATTGCTTCACATCTTAGAGAACTCACACGTAACATCAAAGGTTACTCATATTTGTTGTCAGCATGTTTTTGTCCAAAATAGGAACATTGAATGCACTTAGCAGTTTATTATCGACGACAAAAAAGTTACTAAACCGAAAATGTCAAGGCGATGCTTTTGACAATCAATCAAAGAATTATGCAAGAAATTTCATGATTTCCTACGAAAGGTAAACTTTCGTTGAGTAATGTTTTCTATTGTAAGAATAGTGAAAGTGGCAGTATTGTCCCTAATAAGCATTGCCTGTTTTTCGGCTTTATTTTACCATGTCAAAACGTGAACATGACGATAATATTGCTATGCCACGTTTGTACACCTAAGCATGCTTCGTAAAGCACTGCATTCCTTCATCGTAAAATTACCTACGCATTTATAATCTGAATGATGAGTTATGCTCAATGTCAAAAGATATGCGCCCGTGTTCACTCAGTCGAGGCGGTAGATCAACGGACGTTCTAAAGCTCGTTGCAAGAGTCTTTAGGAATACCCTCTTAAGAGGTATTATTTGTTTCTTTCAGTACCTGCACGTACCTTTCCTTTTATTTGGGCTCTGCACACTTTGATAAAATTCCTCGACAAATTGGCTAAAATGTTATTTTGTTCTCTCTGAAACTAACAAATTTCATTCATTGTCTTAATAAGTTAATTTTACGTGCGTGTCTTCAAAACGAGCTCAATATATTCCACCATAGAAGAAACCAATTGGGAGTAACTTTCACGTACAGTCTGTTCTTGAGCATTAGACGTCACTTCCAAACATTCGCAGCAGTTGCCTGGGCTGCCAACCTTAGTGAGCTTCGAATTACGGACGAGTTCTCCGAGAATCGCAAGGGATAAAATTTGATTAAGAAATTATAGGGACCAAAGAAAGGCAACTTGTTTGAATAAAGACCGTAAGAGATCGATGGAAATATTCAAAAGGTACAATTTACGAGGCCACGTAGATATCAAACTAAAATTGCGTTGCGTCCTTTTCATTTTAATGCAGTGGGTTCAAGTAACAAGAGGAGGAAAGATGACTCTGATATAAAGAATGAGTTTTCAAAACTGAAAATTGTCTAAATACGTTCGCGTTTTTTATATTGCCAATAAGTTACACAGCGTAGGCCAAAATCAATAAATTTGAAATACTTTTGAAGTTGCTTGGTCATGATTTAAGTGCTGGCTCTCCCTTTTGAACTCACCTAATATTAGTTAAATGAGCCACATTAAAATTACCCTAAAGCTGGGAGTGTTGATAGGTACGAGGCATCAGAGGGAATAATTCCTCGAATTGAGCTAGCCATGTGGCTATCTACTCACCTTTAACATTACTATTAGCCTTTCCTAGGTTGAAAGGTGAGCATCTTCGAAAGATACATGTCTGGCTACCAGATACCAGATACAAGCGAGCGAGCGCGAACGGTACATACAGGTTTTTTATCTAAACCAAGAGTCGCATGGAATTCAAGATACACGCCACGCACTCGCCATCTTGGAGGCCATAAAAAGTCACACAATTTCTCACAGATAGCAGCACAATATCTAGCGTTTGCTGCTTGCTTGATCAACGCCTCTGGAGAGGCATGATATGTTTTCTGCTAGATAGACATGGTAGTCCATTTTTAGAGCTGTTTGAAAGTTCCTGTGTGTTTTTAGCGGTGATGGCTGCAGTAACCCGGCCTGTTTCGACGTATTTCGGGGCTTCCTAAATGCGCCTACAAATCACCGAATAGGCTCATTTTCGTCGTGACACCTGTCGAACAAAATGCAATAAAGCAGCCCTGATACTCTTTTCCAAGTATTCATGAAATTAATTCACTAGTAGAGCTTATTGCCTTACGAACACAACGCCGCGAAAAAATTTAAGAATCCGTCCAGTGCACGTGGAGTTACAATGATTTGTAGCGTGCTGCAATTGCATTGTCTCTTCTATCGTCCCGACGAAAGCGGTGGAAGTGAAGCCGGGAGGGGCGGCATGGCAAAGAAACTACCGTGCCTCGTGACCTTGAGCACTTTTTTCTTCTTCAAATGCGCGGCTTTTTCAGCGTGATCGCGTGCGGAGGCGTGGATAAGTAGCAGCCTCCTGCGGCGATCTCTGTAATTTTCTTTTTTCGCTCACAGACACACAGACGATTTTTCGCTCGCTACCAACGGGACTGACGCCGACAGCGGGATTTCTGCGACACGAGCTCTCTAACGCTATCGCGTTAAAGCTTCGACTTTGAACTGACCCGACGTTTCGGGACCGATTCGGTCCCTTCTTCGGGGGTGACGGCTCGGCCGGCTCTGAAGCTCGCGATTCTTCTTGGTGGTGTCTCCCTCTCCATCGTCCTTCTTTCCCCCGTTGTTGTATCTGCGGTGTTTCACATTGACACTCACGTCCACTCAAACGCAGTATCGTTCATACAGCATTGCAGTATTTTTTAACAGCGGCGTAACTTACGTTAGAGAACGCTTTCACCTCCCCCCCCCTCCCCCCAGTTTTTCTTGAAAAGCTCTCAATAAACATCACCCATGTTGTCATCAATCTCAAGAAAAACGTCCTTACCGGTTTTCAACCACTCATAACTCATATTCAAAGGTACTATATGAAAAGGTGTCAAGAAGAGCCCTGATTATGTGACGTATTCGTGTGAGAGAGCACTGAAACCATAGTCGACAAAGTTGATTCTGGGATACGGGACTAATGAGTCGACTCATTACGACTCACATAGACTTGAATGAAGCCGTGAGTGGGAGCTTGAGTGAGAACGGATGAGTAAAGTTTAGGTGAGTGTGAGTCCGACTGAGTCCACCTCTGAAAAATGTTGCCAAGTCTGAGTCTGAGTGAGCGCTAATCGCAAAATATATTGCATCAGTGAGATTGAGTAAGCTTCACAATTATTGCCGGCCTGTGGTGGTGCCTGACACACCTCCTCCTGCTGAGCGGTATCATTTTGCCGGCGTCGTTGGCCTATGGTGTCACGCGTCGCTGAACTAATGACTCAAAGGTTTAAGGATCAAAGACCAGCCGTGGCGCCAGCATTTTGGTGGATGCCAAATGCAAGAGGGCGGTATAATAGCATCAGGTGCACGTTAAAGAACACCTGATGAGTAATATTTCTTGGACTTCCAACTCCGGCGTCCCTCATCATCACATCGCGGTTTCAAAACATAACCCCTTCCCGCCGCCCCTCCACCCAGTATCACATATTTTGACTTCGCGTCTGCTGCCTGCCCAATACTTGCTTCCGCAGTGTGCATCCAACACACTCTGCATACCTGTAACCACCTCTTTCACTGTTTGTGTCCACGTCTTCCGCTTTAGAACTCTCTCTCTCTTGCAAACATATTAGCACAAAATTGCTTTATGCCGGGGTGCACCCCACCGTTTTTTTACGTATTTCCGTCCTGGATTCAGCGTTGCAAATTTTGTAAAGATGAGAGAAAAAATTGAACAAAAAGCTGTGTTAATTGCTATCTAGGCCATAAAATTAATCATTAACGTGGAGGTCAGTCTTCTGATGGAGATGTGCCACCAGGTGTCCACGAGGATGCTTCCACCTTAAACGGTTCTGTAGCTGCCAAGCGCAAATAGACTACGTGCGAGCTCTCATATGTCAATCCATAATAAACACTCAACTACTTGTATGACAACACATCTCACATTCCTGTTCCTTTCGTGTTCCTTTGACGGAGGGATCAGACATAATTTTTCTGGCATCGCGTTTTTTTAGACAGCGAATGAGAACAAATCGGTTACGTTACAACAGCGACACTGATTTTATTATTGTCATACCTGAATCACGACTCGCATGACCAGCTGTTAGGTGAAGTTGCGCAAATAATGTAACGTTTTACGCTTTCGAACAAAGCGACTCCTACCGAGGCCTAACCGTTTAAATTATAGCATCTAACAATAGTGCAAAAAGATGTTCGCCGTCGTGCAGTTAAGGTGCTTGGTTGCTGACTCATATGTCGCGGGTTCGATCTTTGATTTCGATGAAGGCAAAAAGCTAAAATTCCGTGCACATTGTGGTGTCAGGGATTGTTAAGGAACACCGACCAGATGGTAAAAATTTGCAGTTCGCTTCGTTGTGGCGTGCCTCACAATCATATTGTGGTTTTGGAAAGTAAAATCTAACAAATTAAAGCTCATACAGAGACGTAACACAAAGAAAAGACTAAGACTCAAATGATGCTACAAATCAATGCCCAAATAAGTATAAACGTAATTAGACAACAAAAATAAGGAGACATGAAAATGAAGAGCGCAATTTTCTATCTGAAGGTTCCCAAGCATGAACCTCCGTTTCGTTGAATGGCCGCAGATAATCAAACATTAGTAAGAATTAAAAAAGGTGAATGTAAAAACACTAGAATATCAATGAGCCATCCATAACCCGATTGTTCGAAAATTTATATTTATTGAAGTTTTAAAAAAAGAAATTTACGCCTATTTCTGTTTCTAGCATTCAAGAAATTCTTGGTAGCAACTAACCATTCAATAATTACAAGTTGCGACACACTTCAATTGCATGGTAATAATAAAAGCACTTCCCGCGTAGTACTATCATTAAACTGAGGTGCGGTTGTTGACAAGTATGTTGCTTTCGCAGTGAGTTCAGTTAACAAAAAGACCTTGCTTTTTAAGCTATGCGAACTAAGCTATGGGACTAACTTGGTTTTGTGGCTTTAGTGTTTCTTACTTGGCCAACTGCAGTTAGCAACGTCTATTAGGTGCGTGCCTCCACATTCGAGTACGGGTCGATAAGGAGTTAGACCCAAGCTAGCTGCGGGGAAAGGCAACGTTTTGACGGGAAACTCGATAAACTAGTTTCCCATCCTCAATCGATTGCATTGTTCGTTCATACGTTATTCCCTTTGGGCAGCCGATACCTCACCGCTGCTTCTGTATGATAAAACTTGGTCTCATTACGTTCGGCTTAAACTTAAATCCCGCTTGACGTACACCGTGCAGTACTCTTCCCGTAATAATTCGGCCTATCCTTACTAGAAGAGGTCAAAATACAATTCTATTTTTCAAATGATTTTCTCTCGGTATTAAACATTTCTTACGAACCACACCCCGAAAAAAACTTTCCTTCCCTGTTTCACACTTTTAACAATGTTTACACTCGGTCACATTCAAGTTCAATCAGGACATAAATTTTCAGTTCTCACTGGCACGTATACATAAGAGGGAGCCAATAGTACATAAGAAAATGAAGCCGCACTATGCTATATTATCACAAAATCTGCCCTGTCAAGCTAGTAGCTATTCACACGAACACTCTTTCAATCAACGTGGTAGCAGTTATATTTCAAGGCCAGGGCACTTCACAGCTAGATCACAAGATGACCCGCAATTGAAATGGCCAGATGTGCATGAACTCTAAATTTTCGATGGGCGTAATGAGACGTGGTAATATTAGATCTTACTTTTTGTCAGCCCAGATCGAAGACCTGTTTCTTTCTCTGATTACGTGTTTTAAAAATTGTCCCCACTCACAGCTGGTGTGCACCAAAGAAATGATGAATAGGCCTAAACAAATGATAGTTAAGGATTATAATATTTAAACCTACCAGCTTTGGGTCCGCAGAAAGTGTCACGACCACTAAGCAACGCACATACGCTTGCCCAACAGGAATTGGCTACAAGCTCAGAAAGAGTTTATAGCGTTGCAAACAAATAGAGGCGTTGCTACACTCACGGCAGCATTCATTGAGGTCTTGTAAGTAGTCCCTCGTCAATGTTCCACCAAGAAACGTCTTTCATAACCATGTTGGAGATGCCGCTGACCTTGTCCGAACAAAATAAAATATTTACTTAAAATACTTTGTTATGAGGTTTGAAGAACAGTTCAATAAACATTATGAATTCAAAAGCATTTCCTTAACTCACGCTCGCTTAGGTATGTTTTGCACTACTGCAGCAGGTTCTGCCACAGCAACTGAAACTAGCTCTGTGATGCCCGAAAATTTCTGTTCTGAGCACGCCAACTTTTACATTGGCAATACGATGTAATAATCGTCTTGATCCTTCACAAAATTTTTCAAGGTATCATTACTGGTATAAAACTTTGAGAATTAAGTTTCCAAAAGAAGCGATATGCAGCAAGAGCCGAAGACGCAACATCGCCCTAAGGCGTGTTTCTGGCTAAGGTGTTGTAAAGATTTCACATTATAATAAAAGACGCCATGGTGGACCTTGAACGAAATGCAATATAGCGTGCCGATGACATACTCCTTGTAAAGTTTAGGACACCAGGAGGTTTACACCAACGAAGCGATGAACGCACGCTAAATAAATTGCGCGAAGTCTGATGTGAAGAACCGAATCTTTTCGCACTAGAGGCAACAACAAACGCGGCCACTCAATATAAGTGATTCATCACACCCAGGAGGAAGAAAATTTTTAACAGAGCTTGAAACAGTTCTAAAGGTCTTGCTGTCGTCATCATTTTATAATTTCTGATACTGAAGCGGATATCAAGAAACACCAGCCTCTATACAGCACAATAGATTATGAAAGACTTCTGCAAGAAGCCACATCATGTTTTTTTGCGCATTTATTAAGCATGCACAAGGTTTGGCTTTCCAGAAAACTTAGCTATGGTGTTGTCGTATGTTTATTTTATAATCGGTTTCCGATTGCGAAACAGAAAATCTTCCCTGAATTAAAAGGCAAAAAAATAAGGTAGCGATTAGACACGATATCACCTTGTAGGTACGCGCTCTGGCTTTGCGAAATTATATCCCAGCTTTCACCTCATCTTGGTTCTTTTTCTGTCACGAACCATGTGTTAAAAAAAAATCGAAGACGAAAGAGATGATGAACTGAGCTTCGAATTCATGCGCTGCAGCAGCAACCTTTTTTTTACATTGCGCTAAATTAATTTCACAGTCAGAACAAGGTAATCATATTCCCCTAGTCTAGAAAGCCTAAAGGTATTGACTTGCATTAACCACCGGCTTCTTGGCCAATCCCCCTTAGTGGGTGAGAGCCACAAAAGAAAGAAAAGGGCAAGCAAGCAAGCAAGCAACCTATGAAGTCAGGCTGCGGTTTATTGCAAATCAACCTCTTTTTCTATGCAACGGGAGGCTTGAGTTTCTATACCATGAGCCAGAAGCAAGGACAAAGGGAAAGGTTAGGAAATGCACGTCCGCTTTACTGCCCTTCACCGGGGAAAGGAATGAAGAGTCGAAAAGAGAGACAAAATAACTTACAGGGATAAAGGGAATCACAATCACATTTGGGTGAGTACACTCACCTTTGGCCAGAGAAATATGACGATTTTAAGAATTTAAGTACAGCTTTCATCGCTTTCCATACCCTCGGCGCACATTTTGAATACCTCAAAGTGTTGTTTCCAGAAACAAAAATGTCTCCAGTCTACTTTGTCAAAAAACAACTGGCGGGGACATTTATCACTGTGAGTCATAGCGAGCGCAGCTACACAGAATATGTTCTCCGGCGTCATTGGTTCGGTATGAGTCGTATGTATCCGCAAAGCCGATGCGAAATTAGTGCACATTTGAGAATGCGAAACCCATTCAAAGGCAGCATAACAGCATCGCATCGAAACAGAAAATTCTTTACGGTAACTGTACCTTTATGAAGAATCTATGTTATGTAGGTGACACCATAATCATAAGCCTAACTACGCCCACTGAAGCACAAAGTCCTCTCCCATGTTTCACCAGTCAACTCGAGAGGCACTGGAACCGATACCCAGCACCTTCACCAGTTTGCCACGATGAATCACAGGTACTGGGAGGGTTTATTAAACCACCGAGTAGCTAGCTCTACAATGATGTGTCAGTCGTGGCTGGCTCTCGAGCGGAGAAGAAGCACGCGATCTTCTTTTTTCCTCAAGATTGAGAGCCGCTCTTGCAGTCGACCCACTACGTGTGGGTGGCAGTATTGTGCTGGCTGCTGCCACTTTAGACACAAACTTCCTAATCTTTCTACCCACCTGAACTTTCTGTCTCCCCCTCACCCGCTTGCCTTCTCTAGGACTACAGTCAGTTACCCTTATTCACCAGCACTTATCCCGCCTACACACTACGTGACCAGCCCATGTTGATTTCTTTTTCTTCATTTCAACTTTGATATACTTAACACTGGTTTGTTCCGTGACACACTCTGTTCTCGTCTCTTCTCTTATGGCTACACCTATCATTTTTCCTTAAATCGCTTGCTGCATCGTCCGCAATTTAAGCTGAACACTCTGTGTAGGCCTCCACGTTTCTGCTCCGTAGGTAAGTACCATTACGATGCTGCCGCTATACCAACTGTTTCAACAAATGTGTAAATATTTTCTAAAAATCAATAAAAGGCGCAATTCACTCGCTGTCTTCGAAATTGCTTTTTCTATAGCGGCAGGCATCTTCAGAGAGCTGAAGATCTTATTCGGAATGATAAATAATAAAGCTAAAATACTTAACTTTTAAATAATAGAGTGAAGGACTTAAGTTAAAGAGATAATTGAAGTCCTTTATGCGAAAAAACGATTGCCACTTTGAGATTTCGGAGAAACAGTCTGTAGTAATAACTGCGAAATAATGAAATTCCAACCAAGTCTGCAGTGATAACGAAACCAAAACATGAACCACATCATAGAAATCACAATTAAACTTTGCCGCGGGATATGTCGGAGCACGGATGTGCTAGAAAAATTATTCGAAGTGTAAGTGTGTAGAAACGTGACTGCCTCCAACTTTTCAATGCATACACGCCTGCTAGCAGCATTCATTGGAAAGTCAATTATAAAATCTCAGTTATTTGGGACACTTACAACCCTAATGATTTTCTACCTTCATGTCCCCCTGGGTACATTGTGGATCTGCGAAGGTGGTTCACACGTCCTTCTCAGTGCTGTGTTTTAAGAATACCATAAAACTTAGCATTGAACACCCGGTATATCTGTTGTTTGGGAAGTATGCAACAAACTAGAAAATTAGAGAAGGCGTGATATAAGTCGTTTTGCAGAGCTATAAAGCGGGTTAATTGGTGTTCACGTAGCCACCGGTGGCACATACCCGCTCTAGCAATGTTCTTAAAAAGAGCGCTAAGTGAACAGACACACAACAAAGAACGCACAATACAGGACACGTGACGTAGAGCATAGTACAGGACGTATTGTGATCGACGTTACGGCTCCTGTTTTTTTTTATTTCTGTTTGGTACTGCTTTGTGTTCCCTTGAAGCACCTTTTAGGACGCAGTGAGAATGGACACATACACGTGCGTTTTAAATCCATATTTTAAGGAAACAGCCTTTGCGTGTGCAGTTTTCACGGGAATTCACCAGATAAACACACAAAGTTAGGGACCTAATTTGCTGCCACATATGCCACAAATCGACCAGACAAAATTTCTGGAGGGTATCAACTTGTTTTGCAAACATAAACCACTACGACATATGAAGATATGAGGTTTTTCGGATTGTGAACTGTTGTTTCTTTCATAAACGTTGATATCGCAGTAGAGTTCCAGCACGATACGCACAGTTATAAACGGGCCCCTGTTAAGGTCAACACGGCTCAGCATGGCCGCGCTCCTCGAAACGGCAGTGTGCCGGCACAGCCGCGCATCGAAGCGCAGTGAGGCATGCGTACACGCACCCACGGGACAGCGTTTGCGTTGGCTGCTACATCGCTTGAGCACGACACTGCGTAGTAGCCATGCACCGGTCTTGCTTGTCTATAGTACAGCAAGAGCGGCATGCTCGTGTGCGCCTGCGCCGCTTCGATTCGATGCGCGGCCGCGCTGGCCTCACTGGCGCTCCGCAAAGCGCTGCCACGCGGAGCCGTGTTCACCTTAACAGGGGCCGTTTATAATTGTACGCATCGTGCTGGAACTCTACTGCGATATCAACGTTTGATGAAAGAAACAACAGTTCACATTGCGAAAAAGCTCATATTTTCATTAGTCGTAGTGGTTTATGTATGCAAAACAAGGTAATACCCTCCAGCAATTTTGTCTGATCGATTTGAAGTGCTGAGCTTTGCTGCTTGAAACATTCAACACTTTCCGTGCAAAAAAAAAAAAACAACAATAAACTAGGACAACGTGAAATCATCAAATAATAAAGTAATACTCAACGATGCTCAGGAATGCTGGGACTATCTGCTTCAATGCACCAACATCTTGACACCTGATGGGCAGTTCTTACAAGACTCCTTCTTCAACAATTCGTTTTCATGAGCTTTTTAGCCTTGTTTTTTTTTCATTCGACGTGAATCGGTTTCCAACTGCAATGCACTTCATAAATGTTATTATCGTCACTGTCATCATCATCATATCATTGTGATCGTCACTATCGTTATCGTCTTTCTAAATGGTGCCCTCTCAAGAAGAAAATCCTCTATCAGCGGTCTCCTATTACCACTTTTTCAGGACATCTTACTCCAAGTTATCATTATCGAAAATTAGTTTCACCTTGACGTCGCGTCTATTGCAGGAGGCAAAAGAACCATCAAGATATCGTTTGCAGACTTCTCTAGTTCCTGTTAACGTGTGCTGGTCAAGACGTAAAGAAAACAAGATCGAAAGTTTCGCGTTACATGGCGTCATAAAAACTGGGTGATATCGTTGTTCACTAGAGAATAAGACGTATTAGTTAACGATATTAAAAGCAGAGTTTTGGTTTGTCCCTCTAGTGTGACCTATTTGTCTGTGAGAGCGTTTTCTATCACAGCGGTTTCAAAGTGAAAATTTCCCTCATCAGGAGGCTTCCTTCTAGTTGCAGTCTTTAGTAAAGGGAGAAAAGAATCCATGGCAGCGCCATGTCATCAAACGAGGCTGGTAAATGGGTCATGTTCCTTCTCCGTGAACGATGCATGGGCGCGATTTACCTTTTCCGGTATCGCCTTCTGTTCAAGCACGTCCATCACTTTTTCGAACTTTCTTTTCTAGTCTACAATTCAACCATTCATTCTGCTAAACTTACTTACAGTGGTACGCACCAAATATTCTACACTGCTGCTTGAGGGGCTTCATGGCAAGAGTGTCATAAGATGTCCTCCTAGTGTCAGCAACAGTTGCGCATTTCACCAAAGCCCTAATGGGAAGGTGGGTAGAAGGGGCGGGGGTTCACTTAAAAAGTAATTTTTAGGTGCAGAACAGGAACACTCACAAAATAAAGAACACGAACAATGGCACGCTTCGTTCGGGAAACCCGTTATTGTCGAGGTCGAGAGTCGGCAAAGTGATTCGACGCCTTGAGCGCGGTGGAAGTGCTCTTATGTCTTGCCATGCAGTTGCGTTTTGCGCTGGCTATGGTAAAAAAAGCTGCTTAGGCAACAAATGCTTGGCAGAGATTTCAAGACAACGGGAACTGCTCTAGCATTTGTCGTCGAGATAAAGACACGAATGTCGCAGAATGAATAAAACATACATTAAAAAATGTATTTCAAGAGAGGACTGGGTGTGTCAATTTTCCGGGTCTCCGTTTGATTGCGCTACAATTTGTGCCCGCTCCTCGAGTCTCCGCTGGTCCTCGAAAGCTAGGCCCGATAAAGCCTACTCCACTTAAAAAACTCTTCTACTCCGCAAGACCGCAAGCGCGAGTGGACAGAGAAAAGAAGAAGGCGGAGATCAGTTGCAGTATTCGCCATGAACACCATGTCGTTGCAACAGTCTACTTTGATGTAATTATATTTCTGATGGGTGCTTCCAACTAGGTTGACCATATTTCTTATAAAGTTCCTGAAGACATTTGAAAAGAAAACGGACGTTAGTTTTTCAACCAATTCCACCGCCGTGCTACATTGCATCCGAGGAGCACCATCGCATCGACAACCGTTTGTCGGCAACAGCGTGTCAGAAACTCAACAAATTTTTGGCACAACTCGAGGGCGACATTGTCCTGGCGCAGATGATCCCACCGATTATCTTACATGAAGCACATCATTGGAATTCCTGAACCACGACGAACTCTGGAGGCAAGGTCCATCCTGGTTAAGAGAAGAGGCAGCAACAAGGTGGACGAACACGTTGAATGCACCAGGTGGCGAAACAGAGTTGAGCGAGTTCGTCATGCATGTTTTATATGTCAAAACATTAGGGACGATTTTGGACCTAGGACGATAATAAAATACTCGAATCTCACAAGGGTAGTGCAAATTACAGCGTGGGTTTTTATAGTCATTCAGAACTGTCTAAGCACCAGCTTTCGAGAGAAATCATCCAGCATAAGAGACAAGAACATGAACAAAGCTGAAGACTATTGGTTTAAGGTAGTGCAACAAGCAGTATACGTAGGAGCGATTGACGACCTCGAGAAAGATAAATCGCTAAATCAACAGTTGAGGGTCATGACGCTCCACCCGTTTCTCGATGCGGAAAGGCAACTGCGCGTAAGAGGCAGGCTACAGTTAACTCAAGAAACAGAGAGAATGAAGCATCTTGTACTTTTGCCTCCACTTCATGACTACTTCACTTAACTTGTAGTAGGCGACTCTCATCGGCGAGTTCGTCGTGGAGATGTACAAGACACGCTTACAGAAGTTAAGAGAGAACTTTTTGAGAGCTCGCGGCAGACAGGCCGTGAAGAAAGTAATTGTTGAATGCAATGCATGTGCGAAGTATAGAGCCAAAACAGCGAGAGCCACTGTGGAACCCTTACCAAGAGATAGAGTGTGTCGCTCCGATCCTTTTCTGACTGTGGGAATAAATTTCACCGGTTCGCTGCACGTGAAAATGGACGTATCTTCTTTGAAGAGTTACACAGCGCTTTTTACGTGCGTTGCCACGAGCGCTATACACTTCGAACTGATCTCCAGTGTAACAGCCGACGGCTTCCTGCTAGCCTTTTGAAAGTTGACCTTACGTTGTACATTACGAGCTTTTATATATACGGACAATGCGCCAACCTCCAACAAGACTTCGAAAGAAACCGCTTATTTATCGAGCACATTATTCAACGGCGAATTTCAAGAATATTGCTCTCAAAGATAGGTTCAATGAAAGTTAATGTCAGAAAGGGCTGCATGGCGTGGAGGCTTCTGGGAAAGAATGATAAGAACACTCAAGTCCGCCCTACAAAAGATTCTCGATCAGCAACGGCTCGTGTCTGAAGAGTTGACCACAATTATGTGTGAGCTACAAGTCATAATCAGTTTCAGGCCTCTCACACACTTGTCCTCATCACCATAAGAAGTACTGTCCTCAGCACATTTCTTGACTGGCAAAACAATCACTGCAATTCCCGACCACAAACAAGATATTGACATTTTAAGGTCAAAGGCAACACTTACAAAAAGGTGAAATCTCCGCGATTAACTAATTGAGAACTTTTGGAGAAGACAGAGCAAGAAGTGTTTTCTAAGGTTCTATTCTGCACACCACGTCAATGTTCAAGCTCAAAAATCTGACAGTGTTAAACAGGATGACTTAGTGCTCGTATATGAAGATAAAGCATCGCAGCAACTTCAACACTCTGAAACTGGGCAGCTGAATGACTTGCCGCAAGCTGTCAGTTCCTACCCTACTGCTTAACAGAACACTGTAATCAAGAATCGAAAAAAAATACGGTGGTGATACAACGGCTTTGAGAACTGTAGGAATTCTGCTACCAACTTCAACCGGCATCCCAGCTACCCGGTTTGCAGTGTACCTGGCTGCAAAGCACATCGTGATGTTCAGTGGTGGTGTTTTTTGTAGTATTTTATTCACTGTTGCTCCTCGGTCGCAAAAGTCTTATTCGATCAGGAAATGAACACTTGGGAGAAAAGGTCCCGGTGATTGCGATGTTGATGGCGAAATTGAGCAGAAGAGCTATATGGCCCTGAGCGGCCATGGTAGCCTAAAGGTACATTTTATGCTGCCATGGAAGACGACGACAAAGTGAACGCTTAGCAGATCGCTATTTCAGTAGGTGCTCTCTTTTTTCATCTAATTATAAGTGAACTTCGTGAATATTACATTCATGTCCGTCGGTGATGGACGTGGACCTCCAAGGACATTCGCCAGATACGGCGGCGTTGCCGGTGGCCGCATCCAGGAAGCGTACGGGACTCTACAGCGACTACGACAGCGAGGGCACTCTTGTTTACTCAATGAGCAGCGAAGAGCCTACTGACGACGACGATTTTAAGCTGGTGCTGAGCCGTAAATCGAAGAGGCGGAACGTCACAACATCTTCGTCATCGAGTACGTTGAACGACAGAGTGCCAAGGAGACCCGTGACAAACACTACCCTTTTTGTCCCTGAGGTACCGAACGGTAACATGAAGCGCCTCAACAGGCAATCTGTTTCGGTGATGCTTGAAGGACTCATGCCAAACGAGATCACAGACATCGGAGTGAACACGCGTAAGAACGTATTGGCCATCGACGTTTTACATACTGCGGCACTTAATATACTGCGCAGCGTCAACGAGCTGGGGGGAATGAAAGTTCGTTCCTACATTCCTTTAAGCTCTATCGTCGTCACTGGATTCATCTACGATGTGGATACTGCCATTCCCAGCTCCGACTTCGATGTTCTGGTCAAACCGGCAAATGAAGCCAGCGTCAGCGCAAAAGTTGTCCGTTTGAGAAACCCACGCTGCTTGAAGATCATGTTCAAGGGCGACTGTCTTCCTTCACACGTAAAGGTGGGCCATTTTCGGTATTCTGTGTGACCTTTCGTTCCGAAGCCCTTAAGCGTCAAAGTGCATAAAGCTGGGTCACGTGAGAAGCGTATGCGAAAATAGGGCGGTGTGTCCTCGTTGCGTGGAAGCCCTTTCTGCGGATGACTGCGAAGCAACTACCCTCAAATACTCGAATTGTCATGGGTCACATGCAGCTTCGTCAAAAGAATGCCCCAAAATCCAAAGCGAAATAGCGGTATTAAAACAAATGGTCAGAGACAATTTGTCACATCGAGAGGCTGCCAGGACCGTCCGAAAGATGCGTCAGCGTCACCGCAGTTCATCAAAGAATGCCGCAGACGCTGCATCGACAGCGCCACTCCACCACCCTTCTCTTCCACCGCCCTTGCCTCCCAGACCGAAGGCAGCAGCACGGTCAACAAACCAACGAACAGCAATGTTGCAGATGAATCAGTTTGGCCTTCATTGCCGAAATCACAGCCACCTGCAAATTCCAAGCGCACATCGACAATCACATCGCTCCAGCCAGCCGCTGACAAGCTGCCTTAGGAGGACACAGAAGTCATCAGAATGTTACGAACACTGCTGGATGTCATGCGAAAGCTGTGCAGCAGCCTGAAGTCTCCACTCGCTCAGAGTGCACCACAAGTACTGGATGCTCGAAGTCCAGTATTTGCAATTCTCCAGTAGCAACCATGGCTCGACCAATTTTCTCCTTCCGCAACGAGGTCCGACAAGCGTCGATACTGCAGTGGAACACGAGAGGCCTGAGATCCCGCATCTCTTCATTCCATCAGTATATATTCATGAATCGTATTTCTATAATAGTTATATGTGAACCAAACGTGCAACAACCTCCTAAACTATCAGGATATGAACCTTTCGTTTCTTCAACGTGCGAGGAACGCAGCAAGATGGTTGTTTACATTCGCACAGATTTCACATCTGTGCATCACGCAGTTCAACCGCATGATGACAATCAATATGTCTGCTTACGTGTTAAAAAGAAAAACGTGTCATTCACACTCATAGGTGTCTACGTATCACCATACAGACAGTTTGAACAAGACCGACTACGAGACATACTGACAACAACTACGGACCCGTGGGTTATAACTGGAGACTTCAACGCACATGACTTAATCTGGGGTAGTTCGACGATCAACGCTAAAGGAAGAAACCTCGTGTCAATCGCCTCCAAGCACGACCTATGTTTCTTAAATGATGGCAGTCCTACATATCTGCGGGGCTTTACGTACAGCAGTTGCCTCGATTTAACTCTGGTATCCAGAAACTTCCGTTCGCAAGTGCACTGGTTTTCAGACATCGAAACGCATGGGAGTGACCACATTCCAACCTATATGCGAATAAGGGGTCTTACGATCTCCTCTCCTAGGACCACAATAGAAAGAATTGATTGGTCCGAATTTGAGCAACTCATAAAAAATACATGCCGTGAAGACCCTGACCAGAACATGGAGGATGTCTTCAAAGAGGCAATGAGGGAAGCTTCCTGTCTCCTCCCTTTCACCGGCAAGGGTCCAGATTTCGACGTTGAACTGGAAAAACTGTGTGCACTTCGCCGAAGGGCGGAAAGGACATACAGACGGACAAAAGCAATGTGTGACTTGAGGCTGGCACGACGCATACAGAAAAAAGTCCAACGACGTTTAGACAAACTTGAACAGGAACGCTGCAAATCATTCTGCGAATCATTGGATTCCCGAAAGCCGTTGTCCAGCGTCTGGAGCACTATTCGTGGCCTGCGCTCAACTCCCCAACAAAGACATCCTTTCATGGCTTTAGCCTTACATTTAGGCCGCACCCCACTTGAAGTAGCAAATGAGTTTTGTACGCGAATCGCTCGTGTGTACGCCTTGTCCGCTGGCACCGCTAAGAGTGTTATCCTTCAACCCCGCATCTCCGAAATGAACAATCTTTTCACTATAGAAGAACTTGACGCATCTTTGGCGGCTTTCCGACGACCATCTTCACCAGGACCCGATGGCATCACCTACGCCACTCTAGCCAGCCTTAAACAGGAGGCCAGGGGACAGTTGTTATGCTGTTACATGAACATGCTGGGCATTGTTCCCCAGAATTGGAAGATAAGTCGACTTGTGCTACTACTCAAACCAGGAAAGCCACCATTTGATTTGAATCATTTCACCCTATTTTCCTCGCAAGTTGCGTAGGAAAAGTCATGGAAAGGATGATACTTAGACGCCTAGAATGGTACTTCAAGCGCTACAACGTATACTCAAACTGCATGACGGGTTTTCGGCGAGGTAGGTCATTTCTTGACAACGTGATTGATCTCACAATATTTATCCAACAACAGAAGAGCCTCAAGTGCATACCACTGGCACTCTTCCTCGACATCAAAAGTTCTTATGATAACGTAACACATAAAGCCATCCTAGACTCGTTGGAAGCTGCCGAAATCGGTGGTTGGATGTTCCAATGGATCCAGGATTATTTGACAAGAAGGTCATTTTTTGTACAAACCTCAGATGGACCAACCACCAATTACTATGCCTCCCGTGGCGTCCTTCAAGGCGCCGTAATAAGTCCCACCTTATTTAACCTCGCGATGGTAGGCCTTCGTGAAATTTTGCCAAGTACTATCCTCATATCTATATATGCTGACGATATTTGTCTATGGACTTCGGCTGTAACTCGTCTACAAGTACGTGCAAGAGTCCAGCAGGCTGCCACCCTGACATGCTCATATCTCCGCAAGCAAGGTCTTTCCGTCTCAACAGAGAAATGTGCATTGGTTGCGTTTACTCGCCGAGCCATGACACAATACCCTGTTAAAATCAATAGACAAAATATTCCATACCAGAAGAACCATCGCTTCCAGGGTATGATTGTTGACAGGGACCTTTCGTGGAGTACCCACTCCAATCACCTGAAGAGAAGGCTAACTTTCATCGTCCATATAATGCGGTTTCTCTGTGGAAAATCTTGGAGCACATTAATGAGGTCAATGATGCAGCTATACAGGGCACTGTTTCCGGGATTTTTGCGCTACAGCTTGCCGTTACTGGCAAGTACGTGCAAGACGAACATACGCACCCTCGAAAGTCTGCAAGGACAAGCACTAAGTGTGTGCTTAGGAATGCCGCGATGAACCTCAACCTACGGGGCAATTATTATCGCAAGAGAACATCCAATTCAAACATACATCACTGATAATTTGAGAGCCCACATAAGACACCTCTACCGAGTTCCTGGTGACCATGTTGCAGTGTTGCCACTTCAAAGACCACAAGCGATGTTTTCAAAGATTATTTCTGCCCATAGAGAATGCCTTCCTTTTGGCTTCACTCTAGCAAGAACACCGGCGTCACTTCTGTGGTGCCTACAACAACCACAGGTGTGCCTCACTATTCCGAGAATAACGAACAAGAGCCGTCATTCAACAGTGGTCCTACGACAATTGACGTTGTCTCTACTGAACGAAAAATTCCGCCAGAGGACCCACATTTACACCGATGGATCGGTCTCGGCTGACAGCTATACAGGCGCTGTGGTCATCCCGATGTACAAGGTCACTATAAAGTTCAAACTGTCGCGTAGGACAACATCCACAGCAGCGGAGCATGCCGCCTTACGTGCTGCTATACTTTATGTCGCAGAAGCCCTGCCTCAAAAATGGGCTGTGTTCTGCGGCTTCAAGGCCTCCCTTCAGAGCTTGCAATCAGCTTTACGACAAAGGGTGAATCAACACCTAGTGAATGAAATAAGAGAAGTGCTTCACGAAGTTATATCGAAAGGACATGACGTAGTGTTCCAGTGGTTACCAGGACATTGTGGTATTGTCAGTAACGACCTTGCTGATAATGCTGCCCGATCCGCCCACGCAGACGCCCAGACAACCCCAATTCCATTGTCGAGAACCGACGATGCAAGGGGCCTTCACTCGTTCGCTAACACCATGTCGAAAACTTGGCTGAGTGACCCCCATGTCGGGAACCGCCGCCTACACAAATTGGGCCCATCGAGAAAGCTTCAAGTTCTATCGGACCTCTCCCGCCAGGATGCAACTTTACTTTGTCGCCTGTGGTTAGGAGTCGGTTTTAAGAAGGCGTACTCCTTTTGCGTAGGAATGGCGGATAGCTCCCTATGTGAATCATGCGACACTGACAAGACAATAAAACATCTACTGTGTTCATGTGAACCTTTTGCGAGCAAACGCAACTTGCTACGCGAAACGTTAGAGACACTAGACAGTAAACCTTTTTCCGAAGGGAAGATCCTTCGTTCATGGCTCTACGCATCGCAGGCCAGCAAAGCGAAGCGGTAATTGCTAAGTTTTCTAAAGACGACCGACCGGACTACGCGACCACTTATAAGCGTGCAATGGACAAGGTTACATCTACACACACGTTGCCCTACACTTCTCTCTCTCTCTCTTTTCCTTTAATCCGCTCACTTCTTCCCCCAGTGCAGGGTAGCAAACCGGACGTGCGTCTGATTGGCCTCCCTGCCTTTCATTTCTTCAGTTCCTCCTCCTTATGCTGTCATATTCGTTAAAGATAATTTAAGGAGGGAACGCTACGGTTATCTACAAAAGGTGGGATCACATAGATGAAGGTCCATACAACACACACACACACACACACACAGAGGTGCACGCATACATACACTCAAGCGAACACATGAACTGAGATTAAGATACATTCTTTACCCTTGCATTGTAGAAGGATATGCATTGCCTCAAATGTGGCTTGAAATGTACGGATAGTGGTGAAACGGCATAGAAATAGCTGAAAGAAAATTAAATGTGCGAGTGATTGCGAAATATGAGCCGACCTTAGCTACGCTCTCGTCGGGAACGACAAGAGCGTAGCATCCGCAAAAACATCTTGCTTGCCCTTGTCCTGCCGGTTGACGAGCTCATAATTTTCTTACAAGTTAAATGTGTGTTCTTTGGAAATACTCTGGAAAATTGGGGAGCTGGAGCATATAAAGCAACATACTAAGCGGGAAGAGCTCCTGACGAAACTACAAAACATTCCAGAAGAGTTTCTGTTCTCACAAGAAAAAAAATGTCTCGCATGTGTTTATGATTTGCGTTACATTAGGTTGAGCTTTAATTTGAACCATACCGTTTGGTCGGCTTCTATACAGGCGGCGTTCATGATGGTTTTATTTTCATTTTGTTTCAGAAAAGACATTTTGCTAGATATATTTACTTTAGTTCCGCATAAATGTACCTCTTGGTGTTACAACTTTGATTGTTAATAACGAATTTCAGACAGACGTATTGGAGCATTGTCTTCTCACATCATGAATGTCATTCCTTTGTAATCAATGTGAGTGGCCTAGCATTGAAACTGAACTTGAACCAGCTATGGATAAAATGCTGAAGTGTTAAGCGCAGGTGAAAGTTTACACATACTCTAAGAAAACAAGAAAGAGAAAGAAAAAATTGAAACTTTCCAGAGTCTCCTACGTACTTGCTTCAAGGGGCTCTGCTACATTTTTGTAACTGCCTTATGTAGCGCTATAGTGCAAGTACTACTAATCGCAAAAACGAGCACAGAATAATATATGAAAATTGGTGCAAAATGCTACTGTTACCAGCCTTCAACATTCAAAACTCCAGCTAAGGACGCCAAAAAACGTTCGCTCTTGCATTTCACTCTCTCGATGACGTCAAAGGTCGTTTAAAATCACTATGCTCCTTTTATAGATCCATACGGGCAAATTTGTTCGTGCTCGTCGATAGATGGGCGAATGGATGGATGGGTATGCTGGGAGCATCCCCTTTTCAAACGTGGTGGTGACAAGTGTTGCACCGGCTCAAGAAATTTAAGAATTGTTTCCTTTTTTAAGTTGACCTCATGCATTAATTGTCTATTTCAAATAAATCTATCTTGCTATAAGCAGCAGAAAAAAAATGGCTGATCCCACGTACACGGAAAATCGATGATATTCGAAGCACCAATGAGAAAGCCTGATATGTCACTGTGCTCGCCTGTTGACCCGCAGGCCGCGTGATCGAATCCGGGCTGCAGGGGTTGCATTTTCGATGGAGGTCAAAATGCTGCGGAGCGTGTGCTCGGATTTGTGCGCACGTTCAAGAAGTACAGGTGGTTGAAATTTCCGGAGCCCTTCTTGACAGAGTCTTCCATGTTCAAATTTTGGTTTTGGGATGTAAAAACCCACATATCAATCAATAAATCATGTTATTACGCAGTCGTTAGTGCCATTGTCGACTAGGGGACGCTTCTAGCCATAGAAGAGGTTGAAGTGCCTCGGTCTTGAAACCGATTATGTCGCTCTTGCCTTAGGGCGTCTGTAACAGCAACTCTACGCGTATCGATTTGGTGGAGGTGCTGGGTGCGTTTCTATGGAAGTCGGAGCAGGATCTCCGCAGCGGACCTTACATCGGTTCCACTGCTATGGATAACGACAGCGTACCGGCCCCTCAGGCACCAGTGCAATACGTCATCGCTCTGTTCCGTGACCCGTGAATCTACACCGGCACTGACAAGGTAGACGCCGATGAGTTGCTGTCGATGTTCAGGCGCGTTGTCAACAGGTACACGTGGGACGCAACACTAATGCTGGTGAACGTGACATTCTACTTCGGCGAAAAGGCGTGGCTTGAGACACACGAAGCTGTACTCAATGGTTAGTACAACTGTAACGAGAGGCTACGAGATATTTTCGGGAGAACAATCGGACACTAAGCAGAAGCCCAGAAGGAGCTCGCGTCTCGTGCCCAGACGTCCACGGAATTCCACATTTTTTACATTCATGATCTTCTGGCATTTAGCGGAAAAGCCAATGACAACACGCTGGAGGCTGATAGGGTAGGACACAATATGAAGGGCATCGCCGACGATGCATTGAACTTCTTGCTATATAAGAGCTACACAACAATTAACTGCCTCACCAAGAAGTGCCGCATCTTTGAGCAAGCGAAAGGCAAGCGCATCGTGCAACGCTTTGACCAGCTTCCTAATACGGCTCTGACCTCGTCCTGTGATGAAGCAGCACCGCTGCATCAATCAGCCTCACAAAGTTCGACGAAAGCCGTACGTCGCGAACTTCAGGCTATGGCTCCGAGCTGTCGTGGTTCCCACACGCATGGCGACCAGACAGTCTCGATCATTCAAACTGTTCGCCGAAAGATTTGCAGATCCCACGTGGAGTGGGAATCGACGATATGCGAAGCATGAATGAGAAACGTCGATACGTCACTTTAAAATCGGCACATTGTTACGAGGTGAAGATAATTGGTGCCGTGCATGACTTCCGCGTCATGATTATCATGTTTGGATGTGTTGTTTGCCTTCGTTATCTACCCACGTCACATGATACTAAATTTAGTATATGTGAAGCTAGCGAAATAGCCACGAGCACGCTATAAGCAGGGTATGTTGTCATGTTCTTACATGACACGCGTGTCAGGATTATCATGTTCTACCAGTCATATACTTTTCCTCATCCATTGACGTCACGTAACACAAAATTTGGTATATGTGGAGCTAGCAAAATGGCCGCGAGCGCATCATGAAGGGCCCAATATACTTCCCTGTAGCGTTCACGCGCGTGGTCACCGGGCACAGCGACGCTACGTTAGCAAAGCGCGAGCACTATATAGTCTCACGCCAGGCGCGACCAGCGTCCGTCGGCACGGCCCGACGGCAACCAGCGCGAAATGCGACATGCTGCATTTCGCGCCTGTGCGTTACCCAGACAACACTGCGTCTCCCACTTTTCGTGACGGAGGGATGCTGGACGCGCTGAAACGCGCATGCTTCAAACCAACGCAGCGCAGCGCGCGCCTGCGAGCATATGGCAGGAGCGGCGCCTGGTGTGGCAACGCCGGCATGACGCGACGAAATGAACACCGGCGACAACGCGCACCGCGTCATGTCGAAATGTATTGGCGTCTAGAATGTGGCATGTAGTCATGTTCTCACATGACACACATCTCATGATTATTGTGTTTGCACCAGTCACATACCTTCGTCATCCATTGGCGTCACGTAATACCAAGTTTGGCATGTGTGAAGCTAGCGAAACGCCCGAGAGCGCATCATGAGTGTGGCATGCAGTCATATTGTTACATGACACGCATGCCATGATTATCATGTTTGCATGTGTCATTTTTCTATGTCGTCCGTTCGCGTCCCACAATACCGAGTTTGGTATATGTCAAGCGAGCGAGACCGCCGTGAGCGCATCATGAGCGTAGCATGTAGTAATGTTATTACATGACACGCATCTGATGTTTATTATGTTTGCACCAGTATCATACCTTCGTATTCCATTCACGCCCTGTAATACCAAATTTGGCATAAGTGACGCTAGCGAAACTGCCGCGAGCGCATCATGAGCGTGGCATTTAGTCATGTTGTTACATGACACGAACGTCATGATTTTCATGTTAGGGTCTGTCGCTTGTGTTTGTAATGCAGTCATGTCATGCCGTACCAGTTTTCAACATGCCATATCAATGAAACCACCGCAAGAGCTGCAGGACCATGAAATGTAAATTATGACATGACATACATGCCATGATTTTTATGTTATGACTAGTCAAATATGTTCTTTATACAGTCATTTTATGCCATACCAAATTTGGTATTGGTACCATTATCTAAACGGCCAGGAGAGATGAAAGTCGTAGGCGGCTATACAGATAGATAGATAGATAGATAGATAGATAGATAGATAGATAGATAGATAGATAGATAGATAGATAGATAGATAGATAGATAGATAGATAGATAGATAGATAGATAGATAGATAGAAACGCTAAATGTCGCCGAAATTCGCTAAGAAATGCTTCGCATTTAATAGGACAGCATTTCCTCCTAAGGCAAACTCAACCACATTCTACCATCACGACGCCATTGTTCGCGCGGTGACAGCTCGTCGCGTTGCCCGTGATCGAGTTCTGGCATCTCAGGATAACCAAATTCGCAATTACGATAGTCACTACCACGACGTGAGTTTCAGTCCTGGCTCCCTGGTCTTGCTCTGGCTGCCTTCGCGTCGCATTCGCTTGAGTGAAAATCTCCTGCTCTGCTATATAGAGCCTTACCAGGTTCATAGCCGAGTTACCGAAGTCACTTACGAGATATCGCCGCTAAGCCCCAAGCCTTTGTCCACCTCACCAGCTTCTGAGACTGTGCTTGTTTCCCGACTAAATTCCTTCGTTAAGTTTACCGATTCGATGCACTGAGAGGATGCTTTTGCCGCCGGGTGTAAATGTTACCTTGGTGTTGGTGCCAGTGTCGACTAGAGGACGCTTCTAGCCGTGTAAGAGGTTGAAGTATCTCGGGCTCAGAACTGATTGTGTCGCACTTGCCTTAGGATGCCTGGAACTGCAACTGCAACTCCACGCTTATCAATAAGTATCTTTAAAATCAGTATGTACGCAGTACCCAGTAAACGCAAGTAGAGATGTTATGCGCGTTCATATATCTAGATAAAATGCGAGTGGGTTGTTTATAGTCGCGTACACACCGCACTACTAATGTTTGCAACACCAGAAACAGGCGCGGAAGGCTGATATGTTGTAAATCAAGCTTGCGAACTGACCTCAAGCGCACCATGACTGTGACATGTAAGGCATGCCGTACATGACATGCATGTCGTGATTCGAATGTTAGGATTTTGATTCATGTTCCCAATAAGTGACGTCACTCAATGCGTACAAAGATAAGCTAGCGAGCCGGCTGCAAGTGCACAATAAGCGCGGCATGTAAATTTTGCCATACGTGACTTCCATGTCATGAATAACTTGTTTGCGCCTGGCATTTGTGTTCTTCGTTCATTCACGTCATCTAATACCAATTTTGGTATATGTGAAGCTATCAAGATGGCCATGAGCGCGCTATAAGCGTAGCATGTAGTCATGTTTCTCATGGCACGCATGCCATGATTATCATGTTTGGGAGCGTGATTTACTCTCATCGTCTATTCACGTCAAGTAATACCAAGTTTGGTCTATGTGAAGCTAGCGAAACAGCCGCGAGTGCATCATGAGCATGGTGTGTAGTCAAGTTCTTACATGAGACGCATGTCGTGAATATCCTGGTCACAGCAGTCTTGTACCTTTGTCATTTATTCACCTCACGTGACACCAATATTCGTATATGTGAAGCTAGCAAAACGGCCGCGAGCCCACTGTGAGCGTAGCATGTAGTGATGTTTTATAAGACAGGCATGTCATGATTTCCCAGTTAGGGCCTGTCACTTATGTTCGCCATGCAGGCATGTCATACTATACCATATTTTCAATTTCTGATGGGAACTAAACCACAGCAAGAGCAGCCAGACCATGACGTGTAAATCAGGACATTAATGACATACTTCTCATGACTTTCATGTTATGACTAGTCAATTACGCTTCTCATACAGTCTTGTTATGCCGCACCAAGTTTGATGTAGATTTCATTATCGAAACGGCCAGGAGAGCTAATGTCATAGGTGGCTGGATAGATAGATATAGACAGACTCGGTAAAAGTCGACTAAGTTCACCAAGAAAGGCGTCGCCTTTAAGAAACGAAAATTCATAGCCGAAATCTGAGCCCTTATGGCAGAGTCTTTTTTTTATTTCTCACTACGTCTATGTCTTTATTCTTCATTCTTCTTTTTTTCTTTTTTATTCTGTCTTCATTTGATCACTATTTTTGTTCATTCACTATTGTTTACGCCCACCATTATTCTAACCGTATCTTGCTTAATTCTATCATAGGCGTGTTCAACTTTCTATTGTCGGCCCTGAATTCAAGTCTTCATTTGGGCTCGTGCTCAAGCGTACACCTGGTTGCATATCTCCACTCAATCAGAACATGCTTCATCATTTCTATATTTTGCCAATAGCGTATCATGGTGACAATTGTGCAACGCAACTAGCGTCAATTTCGAATTGTTTTCAAATTTTTAAAATTAAACAGAGAAATCGTTTTCTATATCAGTAAGGATTAGTAGTACCTTTATGATTTTTAGCGCACAATAGCGTGGCCTCACTGAGAGCACATAAGCATTACATGTCAGTTGCCACGTCTTACCAATGACCTACCAATGTCGGCCCTAGCACGTAATAGAACGTCAATCCCGAACTCAGAAATACTTTGTGCGTGTCGCTCTAGTTCCGAACTAATAAGGCTTCCCCCTCGAAATTAAATTATTACAGTCATATTTTTTTACGTTACCACTTGCTCGATGGGATTAGTGTATTTTACAGTTCTAAAGGAAGCAATGGAACGACACGCTCAATTTGTGTCACAGGGCTACTTTCAGGCTACTCAAAGGAGAAATCTCGGAGGATCGAGGGAATCACCAGCTTTTTCGCCTAATCCTGGTCTTGAATGAACTAGGTGGTCACCACACATATAGAGGAGCGATGAGGTCACGTGGTGACATTATCACGTGGCGTCATAGTGAAGTCGGAATGGCGTTGTGCTGACGCCTAAAATTTTAATGTTTTTTGATGTTATGATGATGTAATTAGGTGACGTCAATGTGTGAATCCTTCACGGGATGACTTCACCTAATTGATACAAGATATAATGCATCGTTTGCGTTGACTATACTGACGCTCATTTTGCGCGTTTCAATGGGCATGTTATGTTTGTGCCATAAAACAAAAGAGAAAAAGAAAAGACGCCATTCAAGGGAAATCAATATATTAGGCATATAGAGACCCAGTACACATGCTAGAGCTTATGCGCAGCAAAATTTTATGTAGTATGTCACCATACAGATATAGGTGTGATTGTTGATTTGATGCAACAATCAGCCGTGCTGACAAAATACATTGCGTCAGCACACGACCATGAATCCTGAAATTAGAATTGGAGGAGCGCATAGTTGCACCGACATCTGGGTTAGATCCCACCACTTTATATCTGATATTTATTTTATTCGGGAATCAGTCGGCAAGGTTGAAGCATTTTCAATTGCCAGCGGAGATCTACAGCGCATTGAAAGTGAAAGAGAGAGATATCGAAGGGATATGACAAAGTGTTGCCCATTAACAATCTTAGTATGATTTAGTATGCTATTCTATCTAAAGGTTTAAGGTGGAACTCAAAGATCAGATGAATATAAATGTTTGCACTGCGAATGCATGCACACTGTCTCTAAGACTTGTGTCGTGGTTGAGGGGCAATGAAATGGTGATACAGCTTTGTGGATTTCAAAGACCACAGCGATACCTTTGCCACATTGCATATTGTCTACGCCTAAACCTTCAATCACACGATGTTCTCTCAAACGCATTTGCGAATTTTATGAAGGAAGGAAAGGTAGAAAGGGTAAAAACTTTGCCCTGTATATGCATTTTAATCTGCTAATGTCGTCGAAAGACGATAGTATTGCATCTGGAGAGATTGAACAAAACGTTTATTTGATGTGCGCAAGAAAATCGGTGAATAGTATTCTGGAGGCGCTGCGTTAGAGTGCCTCAAGCGTGCAGTGGAGGCAAACGAGCACACAAAGTCACGTCACACGTGAGACACGAGCGCTATCTGGCAGTTACCTTGGAAAACAAAACGCGTGGCTCTGATACGGGCATGCGCGCCCGTCTGAGAGGTGATAAGGTGTAGAAAGCAAGGCGACTTGTAGGTGCCACCACCTGTGTCGTCTTAGCAAAGCGACGGGAACACTTCCCTTTTCGTGCAAGCGTTACATGAATAGCGCCGCGTGATAAACGCTGCGGTCCTTAGAATAACCTATGTGTGCATTTTCTTGTAAAAGACGCACATAAAGAATATATGCGTGTTGTTATGGTGCCTCAGGTATGCGCGATAATTGCTTTTTAATTGACAATCGCACAAGTATATAACGCTGAATCTTGAGCAACATTGGTGGGTGCTGCGCATGGGGTCTGCCGTTTGGAATATCTGCTGGTGCCGTTTAAAGCGCCCAGTACCGTTAGGGTGGACAAACAGACAAATACACACACAAAGACAGACCAAAGTTTTTGCGTCGAAGGTGCCCTAGAAATACTATCGTCTTTAATAAATGCTGTACACGGGTCAGCTTCACTAGATATAGTACATATGGTCCCTGTCTAATTGCAGCATACTCCAGTACCTGACACCCGCCTCCTAAAGTAACCGTACACTCTGAAATGGTTTGCGACTACAGTTTCTTCTCTTCTAAAATGAGTGCAATATTAAGAATAATCACGAACATTCTACACTTATAAATGTAATAATTTATTCTTTCCTATGCGAAGGTGTGAAGTAGATCACTGAATTATTGAATTTCAAATTTTCGTTTTTTGAACATCGCCCTTTAATTTTGCGTTTATAACCCAATTAGTGCAGAACGATTTCAAGCTATTTTCAACGTGGTGAAAACCATGAGGTGTAAACAAACCAAACTTTTACGTAGCAAGACATATTTCGGTTTGTAATTGCATTATCATTAGAAAAGACTGCGTTTGTTTAGCACGCGTTCATTCATCACAATAATTCATACGCTAATCAATATTGGCATAAACGTAATTGACATTCAATTTTTTATTAAATAACTTTTGATAATTTTTATGACAAAACAGCACAGAAGCTTTCATGCAGACGCAATGATCCGCTTCGATCTGAACTCGCTCTTTTTACTTGTCCACTCTCCTGACAGCAATAAACAAACAGTAGAATAGGCAATAATTTTGTATTGTCTCGCGCTACCGACAGAGTTATCTGCTTATTCAACCATTTCTGCTAAGTCTTGACAATGTCACATGAATCTAGGCAGTGCTGTCGGAGAGTCAGGATATCAATATAACGCAAACACAAGCGCTGGTTCATGTCGCACGGCCCATACAGCTCACGACGGCAACTTCATAATTTCGACGCGAAAGAAACCAGCGTCAACGTATGCTGCCATGTTGAGATTTTCCCTTCACTACCCTTGATGCGCCTCGCCAAGAGCATTATATAGGTTGCTGCCGTGCGCCCAGTCTATAAAGTTTTCTGCAATACATACTAGAGAAAACTCTAGCGCTAAGACCGTTCAGCCACTATGGGAAAGATGGGTATTTCAAGGACTTGCCTGATCGTCGTACTAGCGGCTTCAAACACGATTATTGCTTGGTTTATTGTTGTGTTCTGGCACTTAACTTGTAAGACTAAAACAGTCAAGTTGGTGACGTGACATTGCTGAACGTTCGCTGATATTTGTCTAGCGACAAAACGGCTACAAGCAAAACGGACCCAAACGAATACGAAGGAACGAAGCAGAGACAAATCCATGTATTACTTGTAATTTCCATGCTGGTGTAAGCGCCGTGCATTGCAGCTCCCATAAACACTAACGCTATAGTTCCCTCTCTTGTAGCATAAAGAAACGATGGCGCGATCTACTCACCCAACGTACTACGGCAATGGACACCCAACTGGGACGCCGAACAGAAGATGACGCGGCGCGGATGAGTAAATTGTGAGGGGTGTATATATTAGCTACGTAGACCCGTAACTAACACAGTGCAGCGACCATCTTGTGAGATCAAGTATATATTTTGCATACTTGTCCACTTCCAACCATCGCGCCCAGCCCCATTCCCTCCTTAGATAACTGGAATTCACTTGTCTGTTTAAGGGCTCATTTTTTTTTTTTGTTAGAGATAGTATTATTTAGAACTAGCAGAAAATAATACCAACAGAATATAGGGGACGTTATAGTAGTAATTGTAAAGTAGACGTGAACAAAGAAAACTGCGCGAAAAGATAACTTGCCTCCAGCTGGGTCTACACCTGCGACCTCTAAATAACGCCTCCGTTATTCGAAGGTCGCCGGCTCCCAGTCCATACACGGTCACGCCACCACGATTCATAGGTGTAATTGGATAAACAAGATGCTTACTACCCTACTGGATGACAAAGCAGCTTTACTACAATTTAGTTTATTCGCGTGTACATTACTGCGTTTGTTTGCGGCTCAACAACAAAAAGAAATGCCCCGCCGCGGTGGTCTAGTGGCTAAGGCACTCGGCTGCTGACCCGCAGGTCGCGGGATCGAATCCTGGCTGTGGCGGCTGCATTTCCGGTGGAGGCGGAAATGTTGTAGGCCCGTGTGCTCAGATTTGGGTGCACGTTAAAGAACCCCAGGTGGTCTAAATTTCCGGAGCCCTCCACTACGGCGTCTCTCATAATCATATGGTGGTTTTGGGACGTTAAACCCCACATATCAATCAACAAGAAGAAATAAAGTTGGTATCCGCTGACTAGAAAACAAAATATGCTGCGTATTATTATTAAATACCACGTCGAACGCCTTGCGCCCATTTTTTCATAAGCATTGTATCTTAACAAATCAATATGTCTTAATATAAAGCTGGCGACAGTTATTTACGATGAAATAAAATCTAACGCCTATGTATACATTTACCGAAACTTACCTCAGAAAACAACAAATGAAGAAATTCAGAGAAACCAGTCATTAGAGTGAGAGAATTTGTACTAAGTATCAAACACTAAGGCTAGTACACTTTTTTTTGTCGTTTTTAATGTCATATAGCATGGCCATCAGCATATTAGGCAAAAGTAGATCATCAGCAATTTTCAAAAAAAATTATGATTATCTATTGACGCTGCAAGCATTATATGTATTTTTTACTATTTGCTGTATAAAATTTGCGCATCTCGTGTACTTTACTGTAATACATGTGTCCGAATTCTTTCAAACCACGCATAATTCTGTTGACTTATTCGCAAGTTTTCACTTGTTTCACTGGTGTTCATAAAGGCAGTTTTTGTTTTTAAATGTTTTTTTGCCTTTAGAGTTTTTTTACTAGTGTTCAATTATTGCTTCTTCCCGCTCTTTTTTTTTTCTCTGTTTATCTGCGGTTATTTTATTTTCTCTGCATTTATTTTTGTATTCATGCTTTAACTTTAGGTAATTACCTATTTTCACAGTGTATAGTTTTCATGCATTCACATTCTAGATATTAATGCTCTATTGCCAATATATATATATATATATATATATATATATATATATATATTTATATATATATATATATATATATATATATACACTGAGTGTTGTGCAATATAGTGTACAGGGCAGGGCGGTGCTTTGTGCTTTGTCAGGCATTCAGTTGCTTTTTCATCACCCCTTCCCCCATCAACCTCTTCATACATGAATGATGTATGTTTTCGAATATGAATCAACTTCAAATTTCAATGAAAGAAAAAATCCCTGTGAACACACGCTTCATTCTGGTGTTCTATTGAACCCCACGACAGAGGAATCAGCCTTTTTGCTGTTGTTTTTGTTTATGTATAATTGCATTCGTGTGCTGAGAATCCTTGGGCATATGAGCACGTAGTTAGTCCCAAGGAGATGAATAATAATAAGCCCATACCAACACTGATGCTCGGACACATACAAAAAAGCCACTTGACTTTTCTCGAGTTTAGCCACACCACGGTACCACGCATTAAGTCGGAAAACGAAGACAGACTACGCATTCGTGCCAGAAAATGTAGGCGCTTAAGTCGCCATTTTGTTTTCTTCATTGAATGAGAAACGGAACGTTGCACTATGAAGAACCCATTGTCGAGTATCACAAGCAGCATGTAATGACCGGACCTCATTTAATATATTTTATCGGTCCCGAAAGTATTGGACAGGCAATATAGAGAGCGAGAGAGGTTAAATCGAAAAAGATACACCGTGAAGTGCTCTTAGCGGGTACGACGGAAAAAAGGTTGATAAGCAAGAGCGCAATCGTTGTTTCCATTCTGCCAGCATTCGTGGACACTCAGGTGGGCGTACTCTCTCTGCACTTAGGGATCCCAGCGGAACGACGCCTGTCCACTTAATACCGAGGTCCTTCCGAAGTAATACGCCCTGCGCCAGAAACAGCACCCCGAGGGTATTGACGTTCACTTCGCAGCAGAATCCGAGCCAAGAGAGAGACAAGCTAGCGACGCAATGAAACCGAGGGGCACTAAGTCAATATAGAGAATATAAACATAACTTAACGATACATCGTCCTAATCCGTCTACCTGGTGCGATGCTATATGAGCTCGCCGCTGAATTTATGAACAAATCTTACTTTTCTGTCACGGTTTTAAGTGTATAGATCGGTTAAAGAAGCAGCACATCCGAGCGCGATTGAGTGTTCATATCGGGAGCAGAGATATTCAGGGGGGGGGGGGGTGGACTTCATTTCCGGAAGTCGGTACGGGATGCTGCTCTTGTAACGAGGGCCCATAGTCCTTGGAAAAGGAAAAGCAAAGAAACTCGCCAAACACGAGCATGACAGGATCGTGGACCGCTGGTGAAATTACAGGCTTTCATATAGTGCTTCGGGGAGGCAAGATGAGCGTCGTCTGTACTACCCCCCTGCCCTTCCAACCCTTGACTGGCGGACAATTTCTGAATATTCTCATATACCACACTGAAGAAGGTGAGTAGCATTGGAGGAAGCGATCTCCCTTTTTTTATAAGGCTGTGCTATCATCAGCAATGTGTGTAACAGGAAATGACATTCTGTTCGCAGGGTTATGCGTCTGCGACGGCATTTGCCGAACTCCCCCTTCCTAGCCCTTTTGTTTTCTCAGCGAGTGAATTCGCTGCTCGAAAATCACTAACTTTTGTGTCATATGAAACAGCCTTAAGATGTTGTGGCCTCTCTCAAATCTCGCAGCAATCATGTGATCGCGTCGGGGAACGAGATTCTGCAGACGAGTGATGAACCCGCGTGGCGTGCTCAAACAGGAGTTTGGGACGGCTAACAGCAATAGAAACTACACCAAACTTAAATTGTTTGCTTCACTTGCAAGGGCGCGTTAACATCCGGCAAGGTGCCCGTGATGAACGGAGCTTTACGCCGCCCCATAAGCTGCTTCACATGGTTCTCTTTAGCGGGATATTGTGTAATTTTTAGATGCGAAGCAGCCCTTGGAGGAATTCAATTTAGCGTGCGTGCAGCGTAAGCACCCTTACTGCGCATGCGCCAACTCTCTCCATGCCACGTGAGAGCGAGAAGGTAGGAGGACCTTTTTTTTACGTGAGGGGCGTGATGAGGTAAGGTAAAGAGGGCGGCAGCATGAGAGCTGCCTCCACTCCACACACTAGCCAACATATGTGGCTGCGCAATAGCCAACATCCCTCTCCCCAGATTACCCCTCTTTGTTTGTATAAAGGCTCGCGTTACGTCGTACACACGCTCAGTTTGAGCCGGCTGTGCAAGTGTCAAGAGTTAAAACGTCAAGGTCTAAGAACTACTTTGATGCCTGATACTTTGACGTGCCGAAGCGCAGCGTAAACGTCGGCAAGCGCACTCCGAGCCCCAGGCTAGGGGACTAGCGGAAACGGCAACGTCAGCGGGAAACTGTTACGTATGAAACGCGAGCTACACATGCCTAAACGCTAGGCTTGTGCGAATTGTGAATTTCAGGTTCGAAGCGAATTCGAAGCGAATAGTGGTTCTGATCGAATAATTTCGAATTGAATTCGAATGGTATATAAGACATATGAAAAAAAAAGAAATATTTATTATGACCTAATTAACCTACGCAATATTTCGTTTGAAGTGAAACAGGGGCTCTATGCAAATGCCTTTTTTTCGTTCAAAGGAAGTCGAAACAACCTTGAGTAGTAGTTTCGGTAGGATGCGAGTTATAACCTGTAAGGTACTCAACATTTTAATATTTATTATACTTGGAACATATATGTCGTCATACCAATCTAACAAAACGAAGAATTGATTTGAGGGTAGCATGTTCCTTTAAAGGGGCCCTGCAACACTTTTTCAAGTAGCCATGGAGCCAGTAAACATGCTTGCTGCCTCGCAAATTTACCGGCGCAAAGTTTCTAGAATTCCTCCAGTGCGAGCAAAGTTCGAAAAATTTGTCGCACGCTGCAATTGCATTCTCTCCTCATCCCGACGAAATAGCAGGAAGGCGTCTCTCATAATCATATAGTGGTTTTGGGACGTTAAACCCCACATATCAATCGGAATAGCAGGAAGCTAAGCAGGGAGGAATGTCACGGCAAAAGAAAATACATCACACACACCTCATGAACTTGAGCACCTATTTTTTTTTACTTAGGATTCGCGGCTTTTCAGTGGGATCGCGCACGTACTCATGGACAAGCGGCGGTCTCCTGCAGCGGCCTCGGTAACGACGAGCACGCCATGCTCAAATTAGCCAATGGCTACGACAAGTGATTTTTGAGCTTGTAGTGTCATTTGATAAGGAAAGAAAGCAACTATTAGCTTTGAAAATTTATTGTGAATTACAGGCCACGTGTTGCACTATAACATTTGCTTGCGCATTCTCGGTAGCCTCGACTACCGATCGGCAGTGTTTTCTGACCACGTTTGATTAGTGTTGCCAAGCCCCTTTCATGATGATAAGGGCGCGAAAAAAACGACACACAACAGAGAAGAATTACACGGGACGACGCGCTACTAGCAACTGGAATATTTTATTCAGGAAACATCATTTATACCGCAGTGACATCAAATTTAACCCAACGAATCGACCAAAAACTAAAAATACATGCTCAGCATGCCTATAAGTAACGTTGCAGATAGGCTATCTCCCCTTCCTGCAGACTGATAGAGGGGTGGCTGATGCAATCAGGCCCCTCCCTCTGGATAAAGAGGGCTTCTATAATCTCCCTCTCCGCTGAGCCCCTGTGCCTGTAGATTACAGTTGTCTGCTCAAATGCCGGCTTACAGTTACCCTGATCGCATCCTCTGCAATGCATCGCCAGATGCGTGAACGGCCTTCCTATTAAAGAGCTGCTGTGCTCTCGCAACCGCACGTTGAGGCATCTACCAGTTTGCCCTATGTATGCCTTGCCGCACGACAGTGGTATTCTATATACAACACCACGTGCGCAAGGAACGAACTGCCTTACGTGCTTAATGGCACATCCTCTTTTTTCACACTGTTTTGGCCTACCTGTCTTCTTACCCACCGCTGAGCAGATGCGGCCCACCTTGTTTTCTGCGGAGAACACGAGATCCACCCCATACCTCGAAGCCACTCTCTTAAGGCCGTGCGAAAGCCAGTGGATATACGGGATTTTTGACACTCTTTTTCCTCCCTGCGGGACATTCTTGTCTAGGCCTGTCCCAGGCCGTTGCTTAATGGACTTTTTTATTTTTTTTTTGGGGTGGATCTCGTGTTCTCCGCAGAAAACAAGGTGGGCCGCATCTGCTCAGCGGTGGGTAAGAAGACAGGTAGGCCAAAACAGTGTGAAAAAAGAGGATGTGCCATTAAGCACGTAAGGCAGTTCGTTCCTTGCGCACGTGGTGTTGTATATAGAATACCACTGTCGTGCGGCAAGGCATACATAGGGCAAACTGGTAGATGCCTCAACGTGCGGTTGCGAGAGCACAGCAGCTCTTTAATAGGAAGGCCGTTCACGCATCTGGCGATGCATTGCAGAGGATGCGATCAGGGTAACTGTAAGCCGGCATTTGAGCAGACAACTGTAATCTACAGGCACAGGGGCTCAGCGGAGAGGGAGATTATAGAAGCCCTCTTTATCCAGAGGGAGGGGCCTGATTGCATCAGCCACCCCTCTATCAGTCTGCAGGAAGGGGAGATAGCCTATCTGCAACGTTACTTATAGGCATGCTGAGCATGTATTTTTAGTTTTTGGTCGATTCGTTGGGTTAAATTTGATGTCACTGCGGTATAAATGGTGTTTCCTGAATAAAATATTCCAGTTGCTAGTAGCGCGTCGTCCCGTGTACTTCTTCTCTGTTGTGTGTCGTTTTTTTCGCGCCCTTATCATCATGAACCAGCACCAACTCGCCCAACTTTTTACTTTACCAAGCCCCTTTAAATTTGATGGGAGGCTTCACGGCAAAGCGAATTTTTTTTGGATAGGTGTTTTCACAACTTGGCACTTCTACATTGCAGTGAAACTATTTTTACAGGCGCTAACATGCAGATTAATATACACCCATTCGTTCATTGTGAAGACTGCGAAAATATTCAATAATTGAAATTCGAATCGAAGTGAATTCGAATATTGAACTCTTCGTTCGAATATTCGAACCATTTGAATACTCGCACAAGCCTATTAAACGCAACAGGAGCGTCAGCGAGCGAACCCCGTCGTACGCAACGCTGACGTCGAAGCCAAGCGTCAGCGTCCAGCCAACGCGTCGGCTGCGGACAGACGACGCGATTTCAATGCATGACAGTGCAGAACGCTTCGCTGGACAACATCACCGCCCGGGATTCGACGGTGCCGACGCCCAGTTCCAGCTCGAATTTCTCGACCGGAGCTTCGGGCAACCATCTCCCGGGTGCACAACGCATTTGCATCGGTTTCGTGCCTACGTTAGTTTGTGTATATAGGCCACACTTTTAGACAATGGGGTGCTCAACCAACTTTGCGACATTACGAAAGCAAATAAGTGCATTTGGTTTACAGCGTCTGTTTTCTACAAGGATACTGGAGCTGTATGGCCATCCTCATGGACAGACAGGGCGGCATCATGAGCGTGGTCATTAAAAAGTGTGCCACAATGTAATTGGAGGCATTGGAATGGAACGTCATGCACATTCTAAAAAGCTTGTTGAAGTACTTTTTTATTTCGTTGCCTAAATGATTGTGCATCCTTCATTGTGATGCTGCAGACTTTGAAAAGATTCCTTGGCGTCGGAGAAGACAACTGACTTTTGAGGCTGGGCTTCCGAAATATAACGAATAGCAGCTCGTGAGGTTTCAAGCTCCATTTCTGTTGATGCCGTCCTGTGAGACAATGTGAAGCTAATCGCCATTTTGGCAGGCCAGTGTATTGAAAGCACGTCCACATTTGTCGACTAAGGCCGATCCATTATTGCATATGTGCGTCTTTTTGCCTTATCTTTTTTGGTTGTGCTAAAGAAGAAGCCTCAAGTACATAGAAAAAGATGGCACATTAAACATGTAGATGTGCTTCACATAAGGCTATATAACATTACAGTCTCTCACAATATAGCATAAAACGCAGCACAATATATAATAACAGTAACGTTAAAATAGAACGAATATTAAAAGCAATAATGAAACAAGCGATATGGTTATCAACAAAAATATGTGTTTTTGCTTCTGTTGTGCGTTTCTGCAAAGCTTATTGTTGTTTTTGGGTCAAGCTATTTCTTTAAACAGAATGACTTGTTAAATGTAGTTAGAATTATTTTATACGGAAGCCTCGCTGTTGGGTCATGTGGAAACTTCAGATGGCCGTGCGATAATACGTTCAACTGCAAAATGTTCTGACAGACCCTACGCATCGTGGAAATAAAACCCATGCGATGATTTCGGTGAGTAGCAGCGTGTGTCACATTTTTGGCTTTGAGTTAAGTATTACGAGATGTATCAGTGTAATCGTGTGAACATGAAAGTTTTATGCATAATATGAACTTAGTATGTACTACGACTGCGCTGTGAAGGTCATGGTATAGGTTATGCTTCAAGATAACTCGTGCGTTCTTGTTATTTGTATCACTTTCTACCTAATAATCCTCGTGGCAATCGAATTTCTTGTTGCGTAAGCTACCATAGAGGTTATTCGGCATCCATATTCGCAAACTATTTCACATGATACAAATATATACGAAAACCTTTATGTATATACCTGTTATCTTTGTAGAACATCTCTAGCAATCATGTATGGTTTTGAAGGCTTGTTGAAACATAACACAAGACAAAAACTCACAGTTCCTGTGTCGTTTTGGTCATTCAAAAAAGTCGTTGGTAAATCTCAGTTTTAAGAAAAGAGATCATAATTATTGTGGCTAACAAAGTAAACGAGCCCATATTAACACAACTTGAAGTCCCTTGAGGAAGTATTAAACATGTGTAGACTTTTGTGTCTATGTCTCGGAAGTTGCTCTCTCGACGTGTGGGACATGTGCTCTAAGATGATGGCAAAGTGGCAAAGGATGCCACTCTGTCTTAAAATAGCATAGTGACACAACGAGTATCAATAACGTTCATCCTCCCAGTGACGTGTCGGCAATGCTGCGAGGTGCGTTCACTAACAGATTCCCCTCACTTTTTTCCCCCGTTGTAACAGCCCTATTTTTAAAATGCCCAGAGGTTGCTATCGTTTTCATTTACTCAAGACTTTTCGTGATAAAGGGAGAAAGAATAAACGTTTACTGGTATATCAAGAAAACTGAGCACCAAGACAAAAGAGAGAGAGGAAAAAGTTCACCCTCCCCCCCTTGAGGGACCTGTGGAGGAGACCAGTCTGGCGGTCCATTAACAATTAATCAGAGCTCGCCTCAAACTATTATGTTAAATTGGACGAAGTGGTTTTGAAGTGTTGGTCATCTGTAATCTACACGTGCTTTACACGAGAAAAATTGAATATATGTGGCGTGCTCCACTGCTTCACAAAAACACAGGAGTGCTGAAATCGTGCGAAGTTTTCATCTTTGGTTTGTGTGGAATCTACTTGGCGTAAGGCAACAAACAGCTTTTAGTATTTTGTTTAAGTGATAGTGTACCCAAACCACTATTGAGGAATGCAAAGAAGTAGTCCTGCAGCAGGATACGCAACCGTGTACATCCCTAACCAATTTCGCGTAAGTTTAAACTCCTTAACTTCGTTCTGCCAGTGAGAGAGTGTCAACCTGCATGTAACCGTGCGGAGCAGCCCTCGATCTCGTAAGCACTGAAAGTTCGCTAAACTTCGTCTCGCCTCTGTATTTGCGGCACGTCACAAGAACGCGGCTATAGCGTAAGAAGACATTCCCACACGAGAGTCAAGTCCGCGCACCGAACATTCGAGCAGGCCTCCCAGCGTTGTCGCTTGACCGCGCAATTATCGAACCACATGAATGCGTGCCAACCACTGCATGCACCCAGCTGACCATTACACCAATTGCGTTCTCGGTCAGGCACCGCGGCGCCCGGCCGAGAGAGCCGAAGCGTGGTGACCTCCTGGCTTTGCCAGCATCGTTGTGTTCTTCCTGGCGTTTAATTATCTCTTTCACAGGCGAACTCTCCGTATGTGACCAGCCCCCCGCAAGCCGTGTAAAGTGACTGAATGGGCGTAGGAGGAATTCGATAATCTCTCTAAAATTTGAGCCTCCCGGCAGCCGTAGTGGACGCGGGAGCTGCGTGGTGAGATCAGTGTGCCGCTTGCCAAGGGCCGCCCATCGTTGTGGCAGTAGGGTTAGTTTGTTGCATAGCCGAGTTAAGGGTTTATGTAGTTCAAAAAGTGCATATGTTAAGTAACCCTTCTCCTGCCGGCAAAAGGTGGTCCAGTGTAGCTTGTGTACATATCTGACTGACGTACTTCTTTCTTTCTTTCTTTCTTTCTTTCTTTCTTTCTTTCTTTCTTTCTTTCTTTCTTTCTTTCTTTCTTTCTTTCTTTCTTTCTTTCTTTCTTTCTTTCTTTCTTTCTTTCTTTCTTTCTTTCTTTCTTTCTTTCTTTCTATCTTTCTTTCTTTCTTTGTAACCCCTTTTTTTTTCTTTTTTCTTTCTTTCCTATTTCTTTCTCTCTTTCTTTCAGCTTTACAAGAGTTGAATAATGAGTAATCTGTTGTATAGTCATTAATATCTACACCCGGAAGAGTGTACGTGTGTGTAAGCTCTTTTCAATGGCACTCAGTGAAAGCCTTCCGAAGGGTTCTGTTCACCGACAAAGAAGATATGTTCATAGTTGGATGTATGTTGTCACAGAAAACCGTATCCATTTAGAGGAGTGGCCTACAAACTGAAGCGGCACCCACTAGCACGCCTAAATGGTTCTCAACGCATCTGCCAACAGAATTTTGTTAGGTGGTATGATAAGGAGTAGCATTTGCTGCAATTTGTTAGTGGTAAATGCAGTTATAGTTCACTATTTGCAAGTGATCGTAACACAGCTATTTTTCTGTTAGAGCATTACGACCTCAAATGTGCTACATCTTTGATCGGCCTTGAGCTACGGCATCGGTAATGTATGTAACTACAGCTACAATAGTGCTACGCTGTAACAGCGAACGTCCAGGTATCAAGAGTTACCATGTTGTTTTACCGTAATATTCCGAGGATATTTAAACGGTACACGGGACAATATTGCCGCATTCAACCTGCAGAGTTGCAGATGAAAGAGTATGGTTGAATGTGCTCAATAAGAGCAAGCAGCATATTAAAGTGGTGAAATAGACAAGGCTCATAGGCTGCAGAAACCAGGACAATCATTTTATAGCCATGCATAACAAAAGCACTAAACAGAACGAGTACTAACGCAAATATTTTCATATAACGAGGAAAAGGGGGAGAAGTACCCTTCTCCTGCCTTGGAGAAGTCCAGTTCATCTTGGTGTTCGAGTGTCTTGATAATGATATTAGGTGCGGACATTACTGCCATGGCCAGGGAAACACGAAAACCAAAACCACGTATACGAATTGGAAAAGGAAGCAAGCTATAGCAATACAAAGGGATAGGTAAAAAAGAAAAACTTAAGGAAAAGAATATAAATAAACAAAGCTAAAAATTGAAAAAAAAAACTGGAAAAGATTGGGGTAGGAAAGAGAGAAAGAAATAAAGAGAAAACTGAAGGGAAACAAAAAAAGGCTGCCATGCTGTGCCCTTCTTGCGGCTTGACACCGCTTGCTCAAGTCCCAATTTTTTTTTTGTAACGCTGCCCCCCTTCCCTCCCAAAAAACACGTAAACACGCCAAATCGAGTGGCCCTGTCATATTTTTTTGCTTCAGTTCAGTTCGCTCACGCTGGCTTTTCGTTCACGGGAACGTTTGTATAAAATATAAAAGACGTTCTCCTTCACATTGCAAATATTCAGAAAAAAAAGTGGCCCCCTTAAAGGGTCCACATAATCAGTTCTATCGAATGCAGGCATCAGCATATAATGATTGGTCACGAACATGGCAAAAAAGCGGAGAACAAAATGCAAACAAAACAAAATCTTTAGTGAAAACTAAATAAGGCACCATTCTTCCTTTGGAAAAACTTTGCAACACGTTCTGCCAGGAAACAACAAATTATAGAAGCGACAAAAAACGTAATAAAGTAACAATAAAGTCTGAAGGACGGACCAGCATACGCACAATACGTCTTCCTTCCCAATACCTTATCGTCGATTGCCTTTACCAGAGTTTTCAGCAGCGATCAACATCTACACGATTCGTTCTCAGCAAATTTTGTGCTCGGTATCACGTAAATTCAATAAATAGTTCGCGTGACCTTGCAGCCGCCGTTGACGTCATCACATCAGAACATTTTACAACTTCTCAGTCACAAGAACAATTCAGATCGCGAGCAATTCCGATCACCGCTGACCTCTTTAAAAAGTGCCCGCGGTGTGACACAGGCGTGGAAATAAGCGTTTTATGCTGAAGTTGTGAGGAAATACGCGTGAGAAAATAAGCGTCTCATTCTGAGGAGTGATCACTCCTTTGGATCTTTTGCTACTCTCCATTGGTACCCTCTCCCAAAGCCGCTTTGCCCTCTCGCTAAGCGCCGCTCCTCAATCTGGCGTGGCTCCATCCCTCCGTGAACAGCATTTGTTGGCGAACGGCTGCTACTGTTCCAATCCGTGCTTATACGAATCGTGCCGCTATGCGCCCTGCCTTACGGGCTACAGTAGCTGAATCGCAAACAAGCGCGCGGATGCTGGCAAATTGATGAACAACAAGCAGTGGGGACAGCTGCTTGAAGACTAACCAGAAGTCCTTGTTCTTTCTCAACCAATCACAGCCTATTCGTGCTGCGCATCACATATTCTCTTGCCAATGTCATTCGGAGGCCCAAAAGGCCCGAAGAAGAGGGGCAGTTGTTTCTTGAAGATTCGGCGCACCGCAAAGTGTGAAGAGAAACATCCATGGCGACGGCTCTCTGCACACAAAGCTCGTGTTTTTTTAAATGTTTGAAAAAATCGAGGTGGTTTAAAAGTGCTTTAAAAACATTGTCTACACTGAATGTGAGACTCGGAAAATAATAACACAGCCAACCTTTTCATCCTAACAGTCACTCTTACCGAATTGCAAGAAAACCTCAGCTAGCTAAAACCAGTGCATTTGCGCGATTTTCCTTTGTTATTTATGTTTACTTCACGGCAGGCACTCTCCCTCGTTTACTGCTCATAGTAATACTTGTTAAGTACTGTCGTGAGTTAATAACACTGATGAAGGAATTATTCCAGAAGCTCAGCTACGGTAGAGCTATCGTCTCGCTTCAGAAGTTTTCACGTTTTGTAATGTAGAGCGTATAACGCGTTGGAGCTTTATTTGTTCTTTCTTTCCGAGCAACTAGAACCCACAAAGAAGAAGCACCACACGTGCTGTCTTTTTCATCTCAAACATATGCGTATTCCTGAAGAAGGTAACATTTCACTCATTGTGAGGCATACTTTTAGAATGAACGATATGCACCTTGTTTACAGCCACGCAGTTTTAAAAAATACCGCGAACTCGGAGCCAGCCGTCTGTTTCCGACTATGCTTGTGCACATACACACACAAAAAAAGATCTCACATAGGCATCTCTGATCACGTGCTTAGAAACGAGAAACAAATTCCTTCTCGCTATATACCGAAGACTACTGAAAAGTCCGGGCCGTGTAATCAATTTCTCGACCTACTTAGTGTTGGTGGAATCTTGGAGAAGCTCGTGTATATGGCCACCAATGGCTCATTTTTACGTGCCTCTGCCTTCGCATTCGCGTAATGTGCGTACGAGGTCGTAGACTCAGTTTTATTATAACCGCGAAGGTGACGTGAGTGCATGAATGAAGACCGGCAGAACAGTAAAAAGAAAGAAAAACAAATGGAACAGCGAGAGCTACTACCTACCCGCCTTACATCTTTTTCAGGTTGCAACCTCGAAAGATGACCCACATTCGTTTTGTACATTCGCTTCTTCAACTTTTCCGCCACTGCTTCATTTTATTTACAACTTCATGAGCAAAGAACGCCAAGTCACCCAGGAGCTCGCTTTCACCTTCGGTTGAGGAATCACCGTGCGCATATCTTTCTCTTGTTACTTTTTTTCCACCGATGGAGAACGGCTTCGTACGAACGCGATTCTGGGCCTTTATGTTTCTATCGGCAATGAGGATATTGCGGCAGACGGCAAGTGATGTATGAGCCAATATATTCGTTCACACGAGGCGAGCCTGAAGCCGGATATAGGCACGCCAGAAATGATTGCGAAGCTCCAGTGCCACCAATCTCGCATTACGTTTTTTTTTTTGCCTTTTGAAGCTGACCTTGGTGGACTTTAAATTTATCGAGCCACGTATACTAATTTCAAGTGTGCTGCATAGCAGCAAGGCCAATCGTTTTTATTGTTGTTTGCCTTCGCTGCAAAATGAATGAGCTTTAAAGTCATTTGTGCGAGGGTTACGGTCGACCGGATGTTTTTGTGCCTGCGAGGTAGATTTAAATAGAGAGCAACGCGCCTGATATACCGGTGAAAGTGAATTTGCATTAGAAGCACGTGTGAGTAGCCTGCAGGAAAATCCACGACGTAGCATGTACTTTAAATCTTCAAAGGTTACGTCCAAAAAAGAGCACATGTGTCGAGATCTTTCAAAATTCACAAAGCTACGCAGGGTAAATAAAGATAACTAAAACACAAACGGTGTCTGTCCAGCATTATTGCCAACATTAGGCTTTAAATGACATAACACTTTTTTGTTTTTGCGGAAAGATACACACAGACAAAATAATAAATTGACATCATAAACAACAGTAAAACTGACTGGCAGGCGTGACTTAAGATTTAATTGAATAGTTGGTTTCATTAGGCGTGAAAACTACGAAGGCCTGAATTACGTGTTTATGTGCCTGCGTAAGTGTGTGTCACACATGTTCCAGGAAATTTTTCGGGCAGTCGGCAGCCCGCCTGGTAGGGCGACGCTTCAGGTGTGAATTTAGTTGGAGATGCAAGCTCCCAAACGAGTTGAGTTTCGGTTGCCTGCGGGCAGATTTAGAATTCAGCCAAGCCATTCCACAGAAGTATCTACTGCACCTCCATCGAGAGAGAAAAAAAACATGGACGTGTTTTTGTAGCTGCACGATGTAACCATGCTTTGTGCGAATCAAGAATGAAAAAAGGGCAATGGTAACGTTGCCAAGGGGTGAGGAGGTGGCATTCCGGGCACGTTATCATCATCATCATCATCATCAGCCTGACTACGTCCACTGCAGGACAAAGGCCTCTCCCATCTTCCGCCAGTTAGCCCGGTCCTGTGCTTGCTGCTGCCAATTTGCGTGCCCCTACTGAAATGTTTTTGTCGTCTTAGGTATACAAAGCACAGAGTGACGCTTGACAAAATATGCCTGCGCTGCCACTATTTTAGATGAAGGATGCTGCCCCCCCCCCCCCCACTAGAAAAATTCTGCCTTTGCCCCTGACTTATGGTAACGTTGTATTGAAAAAAAAACATACTTTAAGGTACTGCAAGGGTTTCAGGCAAAATCTGGAGTCTGTTAACGATTATGACCAGTATGGACACACAACAAAATAAGAAACAGATGACTCAGTGCCCAAAGTGGGTCAAGTATTAGGAAAAGACCGGTTGGTTAGTGTTTGCATGATGGCGGAGTAGTGTGGAATGCCCAAAGCAATTGTTCGCTGTGTTTTGATGAAGTGTCTTCTAATGAGGAAAGTCTGTGGAAAAGGTGGGCGAAACATCTTTACAATTGTGTTCAAGGAGGAGCCAAACCACACTGAAGGTCTCCGAGCTTCACGCCAAAATTGGTCTGGCAATGCTTCTTCGGCCCCTGTGCGCGGTCTCCATATGGCATCACCTAATTTTTTTGCACACAATATATTAAAAAAAAACGCTGAAAAGAACTCTCCATGAGACACTGATGTCGGTAAGAGCATCTTCAATATTCTGTACGAGAACGTTCTTGTTGACGGCTCTGAGCTTTCCTTTCATGACAGAGTGAAACGTTGGCTATGGCGCATTTAACCAGGGGTCGATTCCTTTGATAAGTTCAGAAAAGTTTGCGAGCTGATATTGAACAAATTTTTCATAAAACAGAACTCACAACAGCCTTCGGGACAGACCTTGTACATCATAGGTTTGATGTGTACGCTGATTATTTGATGTGTACGCTGATTATTTGATGTGTACGCTGATTTTGATACCGCATCGCAATAACAGACAGACGCCCACTGAGCACGATTTCAAATTATTGTTGAATCGTGTTAGAGTTATGCCCGCCATGCTCTCCAGACACCGACTTTATGCTTTCCAGCGCAAGGAAGGTACTTCACGAAGTTTTACCTCAAGCCATTGGAGTAGAGAATATGGATGTCTTAAATTGCATGTAACTTAACAAAGTTTATTATTTTGTAAATGTCAGGCACATTTGACTGTCCGACTTCCTAGGCTAATGATCTATCCAGCGTAAGTTTTGACCGAAACATTCTCTTTCGAACCAACTAAAACGTGCGGGGGTTCGTTGAATTCCTACCCATAGTTTGCGAGATGCGGTTCGCCCTTGCCCGAAGGTTGCCAGCTGCGAAAGTTGCCGTTCTTTTTTATTAATTTCTAACCATAGATGTTGGCTCGCAAATAAAGCGTCATTTACTGCTGAGGTCTTGAAGAGGTTGAATATATCATTGGTAACTAATAATTCAGTTTTCTCCTATTTCTATAATTTTCTTCTATTTATTCGAAATAAGTTTGATAATAGGCAAGAAACTGACGTCAGCGTTTATTTTGTGAAAGTCACCGCATATCCATGATGTGAATGATGACGAGTGAGTCGAAGCGTATGGATGGACGCACAGATGAACGCACGAACAGATGGACGGATGGACGCATGGTTGTATGCATGGACGGACGCATGTACTACCGAAAGCATGGACGCATGAACGGACTTAAGGAAACACGAATGGAATGACGGACTGACGGACGTACGGATGCACGGACGCACACACACTTTGCCCCACTCATCATCATTCACTCCGTGGATAGGCTGTGACACCGTTTTTAATGACAGGCAATGCAATGCAACTGGCTACTACGACGACTAAAACGACACGAGACATATGACCCACGACGTAAAAAGCTACGCTTCTAAAGAAGAAAGCAGTGTGCAAAAAACAGGGGTTGTTTTTCTTTCGAGTACAGAATGCTAGCGATCTACTAAACGTACTTTTCAGGCAGCCTCTGATTATAAGAGCAGTAATGTTCCGCACGTGTGGAGCTCTCTTTGAGTGGCGTCGCTCATCCAAGGAGCAATTTGAGAGAGAGCACTGTGCGACACTCTTAAAACATTTCGACACCGCTTCCACCGCAGCCGGCTTGTGAAGTTCGCACGCAAGAGAGCGCTCTCTGCCTGTCATGCCTTTTTAAATCAAGAAAACTGCGGTAGGCGCATCGCAATTTTTTCATGAGCAGGCTAAGTCAGTGCACTGTTCGAAATTACTTTAAAGAGACAGCTATTGCTCTCAGAGGTACATTGGTTACTGTGCTTAGTGGTTAGTGTGTTCAGTTGTTACATTGCGCAGTGGTCAAAGAGACTGCCTTGGTACTATAGTATGGCGGTCCTTGCCTGCTGACCCTAAAGCCGTGAGTTCCAGCCTAGCCGCGAAAATTACATTTTCATGACGGCGAAATGATAGAGGCCACTCACTGTCACAAGATGAACCATAATACATCTACTTGTGTAGAATTACATTGAATTCAAGGCCATGCTGCGAAACCTCACAACATTGCTGCTGACCAGCAGGCGCAGCGCCATCCAAACATGTGCCTTAATCCCGGCCATTCCCCTGCCACCTCAGCTCCTTAACTTACTCGATACCCGTAAAAATGTTTTCGGCAGGATACACGTGTTCTCATTTTACCGTGTGTCTGCTCTCTCCCCCCTCACCTTACTAGGGCGGAGAAAGTTGTGCTTAGGAGGCTTCGGGCAGGGGTGGTCCTTACACCGGCCGTTATATTATTATGGAATTGGTCACATTTACGAATTGGTGATACGTGTCTATATTTTCTCACTTCAGCGATGCAAGCAGATGCATACCACCTCATTTGGACATGTAAAGGGTTGCAGCCAGAACGCTCCCGTCACCTTTTTCAAGTCGGCCTTCGCTACAGTGACACAGACAGTTGAAACCGCTGGATACATGACAACACATTCCACAAGACACTACTTCACTTCATACACAACACTGGCCTAACGGCGCACATTTAACATACTCGCAAAAATATTATGCCTTAAAGGCAAGTCTTTGTCGCAATAAAATAAAAGTCCCGAATCGTTAAGACATCCGCAGCCATTGCTCAATGCGGCATGGTTCAGTCATACCATGACTATGGTACGTGAAAACGCAAGTAAAATAAAGTTATAACACAGTTCTACTTCTACGGGCGAGGTTACCAGGCGAATTCTACAAACACGCGGCCTGTGGCCTAGTGATACTAAGTTTAAGGTCTCAGCTTAAATGACCGTCATGGCAATTTAGATTCCACAGAGGCTTCCTCAAATATGCTAATGCTTTTAGATTTGAGTCCAAGTTTAATAAGCCCTATATGGTACGGAATAATCCTAATCTTACTACCACGTGCCTTGGAACAATATTGCACCAAGATAGAGGACGATAGAGGCACTAGAGGAATACTGACGTAGAAGACGTAGTGGCTGGAATAGGGTGGCTTGTTAGTCGGTTGCTCCGACGCCCGTAAAATTTACCTTGCCGTGTAAATATTTAGAGATACAACTTTTGTTGAACGTGTTGTTCTTAGGCTGCTGGCGAAGATGTGGATTTGATTTGTCCAATCACAAAATAAAACTTTTTTGTTTTTTTCTCAAGTGGGACTCTACCAAATTCCAAGCATTCAGTACGCACTCGTTGTGATAGTTTTGTCACAATCCATCGATATCACGTGGGCAAGTAGGCATCCAAGTTTTTTTTTAATACTACGACATCCTGAAGCAAAAAATCGCTTACCGTAGCTTCCTATAAATAAAGTATTATTAATTAATGTTTTTGATGATTATATACACATTAACAAAGAAAATATTCATAGAGTAGGCTGACAACTGTTGAGTAGTCGGGTACAACTCTTGCTTGCTTTTTCGAGAGGAAGGAGTACATCGAGGCAAATGAAGACAGAAAGAAAGAAAGAGCAACTGAACTTGCAATATAATCTAATGACAGAAAGGGAGATAATGAAGAGTGCTGTAGCCTAAGTTATGCTTGGTGAGAGGTAGGATTATTCTTATTGTTTAGCTTGGTTCTTTGTATGATTACGCTTCTCGATAAGGGCGGCTCCTTCTTCCGCCATCTCCTCGGCTCGCTTCCTCCTATTCGTTTCGTTCCGATAACGAAGCCTGGCTTCATTCATTCTCTCCGAATCAATCTCCATACCGGCTTACGAAACCCACAGAGCCACCTCTTCTATGAGTACACGATGCAATGCTGGCTTCTCCTCTGTTGTTGCATCGTGGTTCAGCAGCTCCACCTCTGACGTCACGCCACATCTCGTGAACTAAGCCGTTGCCTAGACAACAGCTGAGCGCACGGTACGGCCACCGGCAACAGTAAAACCGCGAGAATACGGTCAACGTAGCTCTAGGTAGAAAACAGGTAGTAACACAGAAACCTGTTTACAAACGCGAGTGAAAATGAATTTGGTTCCTGAAATTCAGAAATTATTGATCAGCCTTCTCAAATTTAGCAGCACACCGTAAGCAGAGATTCATGGAAATTCGAAAGGTAAGCGTATATTCTTCCATTAGTGGTGCCCACTGCGCAACGAATGCTGGACACTTTATACTAACGTTTTTAAGTGTTTTATTGCAACCAAATTACATCACGCAATAAAGAAACCAGCACAGCATGCTGATATGTTAAGAACATGAAAGAGGTGATGTGAAGTGAAGGTCTAGGAATAAAAGATTCTGAAGTGATGAAAACAACAACCAAACCACAAAAATACATCATGGAATTTGTTCTCAAAGTATCACACTCGTAAAAAAAACGTAATGCTACTTCTTTCAGGAAGTAAAGTGCTGTCACAACAATCACTACGTAAATAGTATATGCAGGTAGTAGATCACAGACATTTACAAACTTTGTTATACGTCTGAGGTAATAAAAGAACAGCAATATGAAGTAAGACGGTCATAAACATAGTAACGGGTCCCGTTACTACCTTTTTACTACCTTTTTTTTTAAAGGTCATATTATCAGTGAATTGGCAAACACATGAGGGTCATGCAATGTTTTTGTGTATTTTTAATCTATTACAACAATTTTTATATAAATACGGGTGTTGATGCACGACAGGAATGATCTTAGTATGGCTGTTGATGAAATATTTTTTGTTGTTTACGCTACTAAGGGTAACACAAACTTCTACCATAATCAAGAACGGATGCCTCTGCAAGGTTTTAATCACTTGCACGAGAACTGACGCTCGCTGAGTGGAAGTGAACGGCATTTACCAATACCGGTCTCCCTAATTTGGACTCACACATACAGCTTCATCTTCCGTCGGGAGTAACGAGATCTGAAGAGGCCCTCTCCGTGCCGTCTGTGGCTCGGGGTGGCCTTTACGAATGAGTATTCATTTCGAATCGGAATTTCCAGCAGCCTGACATGTGAAAGCGCTGGTTGCGCGGAGACAATTGCCCACCTTCTCTGCTAGCGCCCTCGCTTCATTGTACCAAGAAAAATAACTTTCGGAAGTTTTAGATGGACTACAGTATCGCTAATTGTCGGAAGAAGTTTTAGGACACTGGCCGAGACCATCCTCGCCACGCAAGACATTGAGACCATTGATGCGCTTCTTGCGGGAATGTAGTCTCAGAGAAGACTGTAAGCAGTGTCGTCGATCGTACTGTTATTCTTTTTTTTTCTTTTTTTCTTTTAACATCTTGTTTCTGTCACATTTAATTTAGCATACTCCCTTATCCCGCCAAGAGTGGCCAGCTGGTCTGAGAAATGGCAACTTCCCAGTTCTTTCCTCTTCTCCTACTCCTCCTCTGAAGTACAACGTAAGCGAAGTTCAACAGAATCAACACATGTTTTAGACACTCAGATAATTTGCATTGTTGGTATTATCCTGGTTCTCATCTTTATTGCTGGTTCCTTAAAGTATTCGCCGCGTCATAGTAGGCTCCTAGTCACATCGTGAATATGAGAATGCCGTGAGATATATTTGCAGGAAAAGGCTGCGCTGCAAAGTTTAGGACAAAAAACTAGAATGGCACAGAGAAAGCCACAAAGGCCACATTGGCAATTTAAGAGCAAATACGCTACTATTTGATATTATGATACCATCAGCACAAAATAGGCCTATTGCTTTCTTGCAATAATCTGGCTGTTGCTTTTTTTGTTGCGCTTTCCATGTGCAGTCCAGTTTTTTGTCCTCAACTTTGCAGCGCAGCCTTTTCCTGCAGTATGTTCCAACTGGCCCCCACACAAGTTTTTCTGAGATATATTTATTGAGATCAAATGGACAGAACAGGCATTGATGTTAAAAAAGAAAACATATGGTACACTATGTCTGCATTTCTAGCTGTAGTGTAGTAATTATCGCATAATTTGAAGTTATTCCAAGCAGAAAAAAAAACACCCTTTACACCTGTGGCATCCAATTCCGCATTTCAAAGTTTGTCCCTCCGCATTTCAATACTATTCTCGTAATTTTAAGGATTGAATTACCACCCTACCAATTAAACAATTATAACAGCACCTAACCAACGTATTCCGCAACAATCAGAAAGTTGTGGGTTTATACTGTAGGGCCACCCACGTCATGAATAGTCGAGTGATTGATATCGTGCCATATTTATAAAAATCAGCCCTATAATCAATGCTAGTGAATAATTGTACTTGAGGCACACCAGTGCTACAAACTCTGGAGTTTAAAAGCACAGCACAGTGCGTTTCAGGCGTTTGGGTATAGGGCTCTCTCCAGTGCTCACTGAGCAAAAGAATCGTTGTTTCTCTTTTCCTATTTGCTACATGCACAGAAACGAATACGAATGTTGCTTTTTTTCAGAAAAAAAATCATTTAATTCGATTTCCTCCGAATTGGTGCATGAGCGGCTCCCTTTGTGTTTTTTGTCGCTACACCGAACGAATGTGTACTTACCGCCATTGAAAGAATCTTCCACCCGAGTAAGCGGTTTCTTGCTCGGCGAATCGGCACGGTTCAGCCAGTATCGACCACAAGCAGCTTTGTGGTCACGGGTTTCAACGCAGCGGCTTCCTATGGTGCTTGGCGTTGTGTGATATTGGATGAAAGTGCCTTTTTGTGTTTTTTTAAGATGGCAGGGTTAAAGACGAGAAAAAGGGAGGCGCAGGTCACGTCTGATATTTTAGTAGCGGTTTCTCGGACTTACATATTTGCTTAGTTTTACTCAAAGAGCCCACAATGGAGCATCGGTATACCCTATTCTATGTTTTGTTCACAGGAACCGTATATTTCACAAGAAAAAAAGGCAAACACTTTTAAGTGGTGGAAGCACTATTGTTGAGCTGTGGATTTATTTTGCGCTGATGCCATTATAAAACCAAATAGTCTCGTATTTGCTCTTAAATTTTCAAATGTTGTCTTTGTGGTCAATATTTAAAGAACTAATTCCTTAGGTATAAGTTTAGTATGTCGGGCACTTTGTAGAATAACTGAAAACCAGTTAATAGGCTGCTGTGATAAAAACATTAGGAATACTAAAGATTACACAAGAACGCATTGTGGTAAATTTCCGGGTTGCTATGCCGTATTAGGCAAAAGTTCAAAAGAGCATGCAGGTTTGTGCATGCTTTTTTTGAATTTTCGTGCAATGAGGGATAGCTTCAGCCAGTATTTGTCATTGCCTTTTATGCGTGCAGTCCAGGGACGAATATTTCACACCTGTGCTTACATGATCGGCGCGACCATGCTTTTATTTTTGTGTTGCGTAATTGTGCCGATATTTTGATGCCGTCTGGTTATTCATAACACATAGAAGCATAACAGTCACTGTAAACTGGTCAAAATCTCCGCCTTTCCTCTTTATTGAGTCTTTCACAGAGGCAAAAACAGCCAGTGGGCAGGGGGGCCACCTATCACAACCTCCATGCCTCAGGTACGGTCGAAAAGCCGTTTACTTGCAACTTGGACTTTGCTTAAATAATCTATACATGGTACAAACATAGCAAGCCAGTGAGCCACCTGTGATTGTTAATTTCAATAAGTAACTATACAAAACAGCTAACAGAGATGAGTCACCTTTATCCTTCATGTCACTGAGTAAATAAACTCTGACGAAAAGGTTGGTTCCGTTGCAACCAGCTACTTCAGTACACGTCTTAGATCTACAACTGCAATGTTATTTTACAATATTTAGAAAACGTGTTTTAAAAAAACATGAATGCTCCGAACCTACACGCTTGAGAAAAAAGAACAGGCGAAAGGGAGCCTGTTGAGGAAGCTTGGAACAGAAGCTGCCGTTCAAAACGGCAAGACCAACTTTAGTAAAGCTTTTTGATGAGGATGAATAATAACCATTTTTAAGAAATATAAAATTCATATACCAACATTATGGGTTGATCTTATCTGCTTTTATAAAGAGCATTCGTGTAAGAAGCTTGCCTGAAGGTAAACGCGGCTGTAGGCAATGCAGCGTATGGGTAGAAGTGCGAACCAACTGGTGCAAAATAGCCTAGACTGAGAATAAAAGAACATCATAAATTACATGATTGTGCTTTGTGTACTCTATGGGGAGAAAGAAAGAGATATATAAAGCGTCAAATGCAAAGAATTTGGCAACGGAAGAACCTTGTGGTTAAGTAATTTTTAAGGAACGATTCTCGGGTTTAAAACAGTGCTTTCCTGTTTCGTATAACTTAGCACGATATATGTAACAGCCAACCAACACGCTATATTCATTCTCCGCACTCAGTATGATCACTGCTTAAGCGGGCTTCAGTGCTACCATCAGCACCTTTTAGGGACAAAGCTCCTTAAAGCGGCACTCGTTCGTCCCTCGTAGTCGTAGTCGTAGTGTGTAACAACTGTTACATTTTGACCTGCAAGGGGGTGCGGGTGGGAGATTTCTCCTGTGCTTTGTTGAGCAATAAAAAGTTCGCGGCGTGCGCGTTAACTTAAAGCCGAATGCTTCTGTCTCTCATTCCCCATTAACAGCCATTGGTATGTTCCAGTAAGATTCGTTAGTAGAAGTAGAAGTGTTAAAAGCTGACTTCTGCTGTCTCTCATTCTCAGTGGCAGCCATTGTTTACCTCCAAAGTAGTGCCTGGTGAGATTTCTCCTGTGCGTTAATAAACAATAAAATTTTTTTTGTTCAAAACGCCGTCGATTGATGAAATAAACCACAAAAGACGACAGATGTTTTCTAAAAGCAAAACGAAACGACTCCAGATGTTTCTAAAGCAAAACAAAAAGAAGACGCCAGCTGCTTAACGTAAGACGCCAGGTGTTTTCTAAAGCAATAGTTTTATAATCAAAACCATATCAATACAGGCTTGTAGTTTCCGATGCTCGTTGCCGTCGGTGTGTGCTCGTATGGATAAGGATGCCGAAAGGCGGACGCGCAGGGCAGTGGCGGCGCGCGCTCGCAGACAGGACCTTGAAGTGAGAGCACGCGAGGCAGAAGCGCGCCGGGAAGCTGTGCGACGTCGCCGCCAAGATCCTGCTCTACGGGAAAAAGAAGCCACGTCAGCAAGGAAGCTTCGGCAAGATACCGCCGTACAGGAACAAAAAGCTGCAACGGCACGTCAGCGTCGGCAAGATCCTGCTGTACGGGAACAAGAAGCTACATCAGCAAGGCAGCGTCGGCAGGATCCCGCCGTACGTGAACAAGAAGATGCAGCGGCACGTCAGCGTCGGCAAGATCCGTCCGTACGGGAACAAGAGGTCACATCAGCAAGGCAGCGTCGGCAAGATTCTGCTGTGCGGGAACAAGAAACCACATCAGCAAGGCAGCGTCGGTAAGAACCCGCCGTACGTGAACAAGAAGCTGCAGCAGCATGTTCGCGTCGGCAAGATCCTGCTGTACGGGAACAAGAAACCACATCAACAAGGAAGCGTCGGCAAGATCCCGCCGTACGTGAACAAGAAGCTGCAGCGGCACGTCAGCGTCGGCAAGATCCTGCTGTACGGGAACAAGAAGCTACATCAGCGAGGCAGCGTCGGCAGGATCCCGCCGTACGTGAACAAGAAGCTGCAGCGGCACGTCAGCGTCGGCAAGATCCTGCTGTACGGGAACAAGAAGCTACATCAGCAAGGCAGCGTCGGCAGGATCCCGCCGTACGTGAACAAGAAGCTGCAGCGGCACGTCAGCGTCGGCAAGATCCGTCCGTACGGGAACAAGAGGCCACATCAGCAAGGCAGCGTCGGCAAGATTCTGCTGTGCGGGAACAAGAAACCACATCAGCAAGGCAGCGTCGGTAAGACGGTAAGAACCCGCCGTACGTGAACAAGAAGCTGCAGCAGCATGTTCGCGTCGGCAAGATCCTGCTGTACGGAAACAAGAAACCACATCAACAAGGCAGCGTCGGCAAGATCCCGCCGTACGTGAACAAGAAGCTGCAGTGGCACGTCAGCGTCGGCAAGATCCTTCCGTACGGGAACGAGAGGCCGAAGCAGCACGTCAACCTCGCGAAGCACATCTTGAAAACGTTCGACAATGGGAAGTGGCAAGGAAGCGCGCATATCTCCAGGCGAATTAACGGAAGAAAATTTCAAGGTATAACTTTCACGAGCTTCGCCCAATCTCATCATCGTTCACCTCATGAATCTGCCGTCAATTTTTTTTCTAGGGTGCACAATGCACAGTGAAAGGAAAATGTGTGCCAGCCGTAGGCTTTCATGGTTAGAATTTCGTTAGGTGGATTCACAACTAGGTTTGCGACACGTGCACAACTTTTTTCTGAGCTGTATTCACTTAAAGCTTATTACGTCAGTTGACATACGCGTCGTATGCAGCAAGTTCCGTCAGGTTGTTTCCCCGTCAGCTGTTGTCTCGTATAGTTGGAGTGGCATTCACCAACTTTCCTGCGCGACATTGGAGCCAGCGTAACGTTTACAAAATTGATTGATTGACATGCGGGGTTTAACGTCCCGAAACCACCATATGATTATGAGAGCCACCGTAGAAGAGGGCTTTGGAAATTTCGACCACCTGGTGTTCTTTAACGTGCACCCAAATCTGAGCACATGGGCCTACAACATTTCCGCCTCCATTGGAAGTGCAGCTGCCGCAGCCGGGATTCGTTCCCGCGACCTGCGGGTCAGCAGCCGAGTACCTTAGCTACTATAGCACCGTGGCAGGGTAAAGTTTACAAAATATTTAGGTAGTTTATGCACATATTCCCTATTGAAAACATCCATCATATAAATCGTTGAGTATTGCTGGATGGATGGATGGTAAAGATTTATTTTGTCAGTAAGCAACTGCGGTTGATTCTGTGTTAGATGGCCACCGACCCAAGGTTGGCGGGGACTTTTGTGGCCCACTCCATGACCCTTAGCTGAACGACTGGGTCTGAGCTGGTCAGCACGGCCTCCCAGTGCTCAAGAGAGGGATCACGCATAATATCCACCGGCGGCGGCCTTATGCTACATTCCCAAAGTATGTGATCATATGTTGCCACAGCCTGACACCATTTTCATTGCGGCTTTATCTCCTCCGGGTACATTTTGTTCAACACGAAAGGGTTGCAAAAGGGTGCGACAGTGCGTAATCGAACCTGCCACCCTCGCATTTTTAACTGAGCTCGCTAACCACTGCACCACGCTGACAGATGGCAACTTCGTTGTTAAAGAAGTAGTCAACTCACAAAGTCACTGTTCACCTTCAGTTCTGTTTGTCGCTTACTCGAGATGGACGGGATCGGCACCTGCTACTAAAATTTGCACATTTGAAAGACACGAACAACTGCTGCCTGTAACGATTACCACTGCGACAATGGCAACAGCGCGATGATTTTTTTCGTTACAATTTACAACTGCAAGAAAAAAAAAGCACCTCAAGTGGACTGAGGAGCAGGTAGAGTTTATCGGAGGTTACTGCTATATTTAATATGCGTTTCTCGCTCCTTCCAAAGGGCGATATCTGTTAAGGCTTTATTACGCTTCTATGCTGATTCGATAGATACGTCCACGCAGTTGATTGTGTTGTTTATCACGCAACGCACAGCGCAGTCGTGCCAGCGCATGGCTGTTGCTCTGCCGTTAGGAACTACAAAATAGCGGCTTGGCCAAAATGAATGCAGTGCGCCAGAAACATTAAGCTGTCACATTAGTTCAGTAAGCATACGAATCGAAGAGTCTATGTTCGCGCATAAAAGCCAGTGAAGTGCCGGCAAGTGTGACCGGTGGCTGTCGGTGAGGGGACACGTACATTAGGTGGAAATGCTGCAAGCGCGTCGCATTGATGTTTGTAGTTTCTTGCGCGGACACCGTACACAATAAAAAAAGGCTTCATTTAGGTTAAATGATCCCACAGAGTGCTTTATTGTCATTTTTACTCGTCAAAACTGCGTATTCTGAAGCCCAGAAATCCCCGCAGCGGTGGTTTAAAGGCTAAGCTACTCGGCTGCTGACCCGCAGGTCGTAGGATCGATTCCCGGCTGCGGCGGCTGCATTTCCGATGGAGGCAGAAATGTTGTAGGCCCGTGTGCTCAGATTTGGGTGCACGTTAAAGAACCCTAGGTGGTCGAAATTTCCGGAGCCCTCCACTACGGCGTCTCTCATAGTGATATAGTGGTTTGGGGACGTAAAACCCCACGAATCAATCAATCAAGCCCAGAAGTGCCGATAACGTTGTACGGGCTCGGTCGATATGGCTAACCTTCGGTGGAAATCATCGTGGTAAAACAGAAGAGTGAAAGTCAAATTTGCCGGGGCTAATCTAGACGCATGTCGAAAGTGAAAGATTATGCATATTGACACGCCTTTTGTTAAATTAAAAGTACGGCTCAAGCAATAGTTTGCAAGAATCGCCATAGTTGCGTTTCTAGCGTGGCGACATCAAGTGACCGCTGTGTTCTTCTCTATCATTGAAAGGGGCAATTGTGAACTGGAGCTCATTTATTTGTCGACAACTGCGCGCCGATGTAAAGCATTTATTGTCACTGTTCACAGTGACCCCTTTAGTCTTCTAAACATCACAACAAAGAAACACATCGTGAATGTCAAACTGATTTAAGTACGTGCGCTAAATGTAAACATATGCCCAGCCGAATATTCTAGGCTTCACAAAATTGAAGCGTTGTTGACACCACAGGAATAAAAAAATAAACGTGCGAGAAAGCGTTAATGAGTAGCGTTGGTTTCTTTGGGCCGTAAACATATATCTCTGCGCGTTCGAGAATTAAACACTAGAAATCAGTGATTTCACATACTGTCATGTGCTTTTTCATCATGCCACAATTATCCACCAAGTTTCCATCACGCCACCGTCATCACGCCACCTTGCTCACCGAGCCAACACGTTTTGCCTCGCCATCATCAGCTGGCATTTTCCACCGTCACCACTATTGGCTGGCCGCCACCACCACCATAACCTGCCTTAATTTTTTTCACTCTCGCCGTCATCAGCCATTATGCCCACTACAGTTTCCATCATATCCACTGATATTTCCACCATATTCACCAACGATTCCAGCATCTACCAACCCAGAATATTCAATAAGGTTGCTATATAAATTCGCCCATTTCTCTTAATTATAATATTTTAGGCTTTATTACTTCAAAATAACGCAGCTTTGAGTGTCGCCATCTTATTTACGGCCTGCATTAGTGTTTTACTGTGAGCCTATCACTGCCCATAAGATAGATGGACGAAGAACTCTAGGGCATAAAGCGCTTCGTACGCGTAATTAAAAGTAAAAAAAAGTCTAAGAATACAAAAAACGTTTTCTTGACGCAACAAAAGTTTTGTGATTTGCTCTTCTGGAGAAATTACTTCCGGACTTGTTTCAGCACTCCTTCGACTCCTGTTTCACATTTGTTTTCAAATTTTGCAAAAAGTTTGCCAGTTATGCGAACTGCATTTGTGAACGATATTTCTCTGACATGTGTCTGTGGTAGCAGATACTCTGTGGTCGGGACTACCTCATTGCATGACGACAACAAAACAAGCAAATATTGAAAATAACAACACGCATTTTTTTTTACTGTATACTGCCACCTATGACTCCATAGAACTCTCTTGCCCAGATGCCCTACGTCCTAGGCATTCTTAGCGAGCCAGACTGGTGATCTTTCCTTGTACATTCTTAGTAATTTGCGATAGTTCCCGAGGACGTGCCACATTGCCAGGGAGTGCAAAAAAAACATTATGTGAAGAGAGTTGCTCATTTAAGAGAAAATCACTAAGGAGGTTGCCTATTAGGCTCTCTAAAGCGCTTGTTCGTTCGAGTGCACGAGCTATTACGGCAAGCATTCTTACTTCTTTTAAAAGAGCTTCGAGAAGGGTGCGTGCGAGAGGACGATATAAAATGAGCACCCTTAGAGAACTCGAAGGGTCAATCAAGCAGCACAGCTAACGCGCCCCCATAAAGCAGCATGCTTCACGTATTTGTTTCTTTCGTTGTGCTATTTCCTTGCTCTCTTTTTTAAGGTCATTGTGCCGTCATCCTCTTTGATCCGGCGCTGAAAAGTCATTAGCTGCGTATCTCTAATGATGAAAAAAGAATGGTTATTGAATTTTAAGGCCCAAAAGCGGCGAGTAGATATGTTCTTGAGTTCCAAGTAAACTTAGGAAAACCTGTCGAACAGCAATTTTCACATTAGTCACGCCGTCGTTGGTAATCGCTGCACGCTTCATTACAACGGCGCTGAGCGACAAAGGCCCTCTCCTTAAAAGGAGGCTTGGGATTCACTTAGGTTTTTTTTCTGGGAAAAAAATTGAGCCAACGTCTTCTTGCCACCCAAGCCCAACTTTTTTTTCTTTTTTGTCTTTTTCGGTGCTCCTGAAATTAGCGTTACAATGTCTTAGCTCTTGACGCTATCGCATGAAAACCTCCGCACTAGAGGCCCATTGTGATGGCACGATATTAGGCAGGCATGTAGCCGATCGCTGGGAAGTTACTAATATGAAATTTTTATGCGCCTAAGTGGTGCTGGCTAAATACTTGCACTGAGCTCCCGCCACACAGCAGAGCAGATGGGTAGGCTTCTTTTGTAGAACAACCATCATGAGCGAAACACAACTGTGTGGATGGACGCATTATCATTTAAAAGCAGTATTTTAAGCAGTCTGCATAGCTGGAAAGATGGTGTATTAATTAGCAGTAGGCCCCAATTCTCTCACGCAATACTTGGAACTGTTTCGTCATGAAATATCTCATAAAACTATGAAACATTGTTTAGGTTATCTACAGAGTGAAGAAAATATCCAAACAATTGTTGTTTAGGGTGATATGTCGGGGTTGCATAACAGTTTTTACGTGTGCACTATCAGTTATCCTGTTCTTAAGCAAAGAGGTTTGGTTGTGTTGTTCAACACAAAGGAATGGATAACCAGCAAAACACTCCAATCTTTCATACAGACATATAATATCTCTTGATTGGCACTGTGCATCATTGTGATCAGCCTTTCCTTGCGGCACTACATGACGAAGGCCTTTCGCAATGGCCTTCATTCCAGAATTTTTTGCGCAAGATAATCGCATTTTATGTCTGCAAACTTCTTGGCACCCCACCTAACCCGTCGCCGTATTCGGCAGCAATCGTAATTCATTCGTATTGATTGCGACATTTTAAGTCGCCACTTTTTTTCTGCACTTTTTCTTGCAGGTCCTCTCCAGGTCATTTGCTTTTAGTTAAATGGGCCCTTGAACAGTTTTTAGCATGGTCAGAAAGTGCTGCCGATAGGTAGTGGACGCCACCGAGAATACGCGAGCAAAACTATATAGTGCGACACGCTGTCCGAAATTAGCAATTGATTCATAAAATTAGAAAAAAAATCATTTGCACGTAAGTTCTACAAAGGATGTCATATACTGAAACGGCCGCGTTATATACCCCACGGAACGGTCATGGTCCAATTTGAACACTCCGAACTGCATAATTACACCGACCGCCACGGGAGCCCATCACAAACCCGCGTGCTCAATCGCTATAACACTGAGTGGGAGCAAACCGTTAAAAAAAGAAAATGTTCGATGTCACTACGTGAACGTGTAACAGCTTCTTTCGCCAGCTCTATCCTTGACTGCTTAGCTGGGAGAGCGCTCATCGACACGAGAGAAGAGAAAAAGCAGTTACAGCGTGCGACGAATCTCTGGGACTCCACTCTTACCTGACGAATAGAAAACATTTATTGAGATAGCGTATATTTGGACACTCTCGGCTGAATTTCGCCGCCTCCGTCGACGTCAATGTCGACGTTGGTGACAACCGTCACTCACCGTATACGCATCTCTATATACAAAAAAATTGGTTCCATTTCTGCATGTTTCACTGCAAATGTCACCGAAAGACGATATTCTTGCGTCTGGAGAGAGTGAACAAAACGTTTATTTGATGTTCTGTGCCAGAAAATTGGTTAATTGTATTCCGGAGGCGCTGCGTTAGAGTCTCGATCCGTGCAGCGAAGGCGAACGAGCGCATCGAAGCACATTAGACACGAGCGCTGTCTGGCAGTTATCTTCGAAAACGAAGGAAGGCGAGCGCACCTGTCTCAGAGGCGGTAAGGTATAGAACGCAAAGCGACGGGCAGGTGACACCACAGTGTCGTTTTAGCTATTCAGGGGGCTTTAGTTTAGCAAAGCGCTGGAAACACTTGCCCTTTTGTGCATCATGTTGCATTGTCAGCGCAGCGTAATAACCTCGCAGGTCCTAAGAATTACTTTTGTATGCCTTTTCTAGTATAATGACTTACATACAAAAGCCCCGCCGTGGTGGTCTAGTGGCTAAGGTACTCGGCTGCTGACCCGCAGGTCGCGGGTTCGATTCCCGGCTGCGGCGGCTGCATTTCCGATGGAGGCGGAAATGTTGTAGGCCCGTGTGCTCAGATTTGGGCGCACGTTAAAGAACCCCAGGTGGTCAAAATTTCCGGAGCCCTCCACTACGGCATCTCTCATAATCATATGGTGGTTTTGGGACGTTAAACCCCACAAATCAATCAAAACTTACATACAAAATATTGACATGTTGTTATGGGGCCTCAGGTATGCGCAATAACTGCTTTTTAATTGACAATCGCATAAGTATGAACGCTGACACTTGAGCAATATTAGTGGGTGCTGCGGATTGAATCGACCGTTTGAGGCCGTTTGGAGTATCGTTACGGCAGACAAAGAGACAAATGTACAGATAGAAAGACACACAGACATACAAAAATTTTTCCGTTGAAGTTCCTCAAGAAGGACTATCATCTTTATTAAATCAGAAAAAGACTCATGCACGCGGAATCGAACATCAGACCTCCTACTCGCGATTGCGTGACATAGGCCACTGAGCTACCAAGGAGCACCTCCTTCAATGTTTAAACGGCAAGCTATGTATATCTAACACTTACGGCTGCCGATGAAGATCTCGAGGGAACTGTCGTGTTTTCAGCAATACCATCGAGATGGCGCAATGAGCGAGTGTCGTCAGATTGTCACCATGCGGCGACGCACGCTGATGTGTTCATCTCCCACGCGTACTTTGCCCCATTGAGGGAGAGGGTGAAGACGCTCACGCATGCGCGCGCTTATTTCGTGGTGGAGAGAATGGTTCTGTTGTAATTACATGGCGCACAATGAAGACTGTAGCCGCTGCACACTCTCTCCTTGCGAAAAGGGTGTGCTTCTGAGACACAGCGAACGAAGAACTGAGGCACTTATTCTCATTCATCTGTACCTGTGAGTACGTTTGAACACGGGACAGGTTTTAATCATGATGAGCACGTTTTGTGCGTGATGAGCACCGGACAGGTTTTAATCTATTTGCCACTCTTCGCGTGACAATACACTTTTTTCGCTAGCGCATTCATTCCTTCACCTTAGCGGCAAAGCTGTGACTTTTTTTCATTACGCCCATTTATCAGGCAATACCTGTTTTACTGATTCCGTTTGATGGCTGCTTGAAAAACTATTGCAGGGTATCATTGACATTTAAAATGATATCGACTAATACTGTTTGCCCACTCTGTTTCTTTTTTCGCGCTCATAAAAGTACACATATGTTTATTCGTTCGAGTGAGCATTGATGATTCTCTGGCTTTTTCTGGTGTTTCTTATTTTCCTGCTTTTCACCTATATTTTAGAACCGGCAAAACCCATCGTTTGCTCACTTACCTTTATGGTGACATTGATATGTTACTGGTCATCAGTTGAGAGTCTCTACATTAATGCGCCAATACATCCACATTCTTTGGTGGATTTTCAGAACGTGAGTCAGCTTTCCTCTTAATATTTCGCTTGGACGCACATACTCTTCACAAAAATAAAAGGTCTTGTTGTCCATGAAAAATCTTGTATTTACGTGGACCGACTAGCATAATCTGTGGTTTTCTTGCATCTTGATCAGCATATTCCTCGTAAACCCTAGTTCCACGCTTCCTCAATTCAATTCTTGAAACACTTTTTGTTAAAATTTGTAACCATGGTTCTGAAGGGTACGATGTCGTATGTGAACCATGCATTGCTAGAATATGATTCGTCAATATTTATACTCAATATTTACTATTATATTCATTTAAATACTTCTGTTGAGAAGGAGTGAATAACAATGAATACTTTCTCTCGCCTCGGTGGAGCTTTTTCGCGTTAAGAATTTTCGGAGAATGTTTTCTGTAATAGCGTGTTATTTCCTCATGAAAACTAACGAAGGTGTAGCCGCATGATGACCGGATGTAGTCGATGTCATCATTGAGTCAAGAAGAATAACTGCAGCCTAAGTCGACCCAATCTTTACTAATCCAACTGCATGGAGGAGCTCTAATACAAGTATTGCATGGTGTACAAGTGTGTTCAAACGAGCATCCCTATAGTTACACATCCTATAGTTTTAGTTTACACTTTAAGTTGACATGACAAATGAAAGTTCAGTGTTCTTTACACACAGCACGTCCAGAATACTGTGTGTAGTGTTCATCAGGAAATTTTTGTCATTAAAAGTCTCGTACAATGATTGATTGGTAGTAGTGAAGGTGGTAATGAGCATAGCGAATGGCACAATGCAATGTGGAGCCATTAAAAAAACTGTCTACACCAACCTCCCTGGCTCTTCTGTATTGTGTCACAAAAACGCGTACCATGTAAAGTGTATAACCTTGCAGTGGTTTTTCTGGAAAGTGCATAGAAATTTTTAAAACAAAAATTTTCTCTCCGCGTTCTGTCTTCTTCGATCAGTGACATGAATGCCCACAACATTGGTCAGTGCCGTTGAAAATCGATAACTGAAACAGCGTGCGCTTTTTGCAGGATTCATCAAATTTTGTTTATAATAAAATTAATATCTTAGTGGTCGTTTGAGGCACGCACACATAATTTTGTTGTTACCATGAGTGGTGGTGGACGCTGTGCCCCCGTTTCTCCGCCGTATGCAGGCAGGCATGCCGGCAAGCAAACACACCACCGGCAGCACCAACGGGCGGCTATTTGAACGCGTGAGAAAAAAAGCGAAAATTAGACTCCGTCGCAACCTGAAGCAGTCTAAAATACATAAAAAACAATTTCAAGTTATACGTGTTTGTTTTAAACAAACGAAACTTGCCTGCAAAGATTTCTCGTTATACCAATGAAATGTCAAGATTAACCACTTTTGCTGTTGGGTGACGCTAGTGGTCACTTTTTATGAACTTTCAACATTGAGTTTTAACTATACTTTTTTTCCTAGCATAAAACATGCTTGTTGCCGCTGATGTGATGAAGAATCGCTTTATTTGCGCCACAATTAGAGAAAGATTTCCGAGCGGTAACTAGTCGGTCTAAATAGTGCGCTGGCCTGCTTAAAGGGGCCTTGTTAAGGTCACCCACCTAATAATTTGTGGTTATTTTTGAACAAAAAAGGGGTAGGGAGTCGTTAGCCAATTTTTCTAATCACAGAAAGTCTAATTGTGTATTTAAATTATGAAAAATTCATTTTCAGGTAATATGTATTCGTGAAATGAGCTGTGTAAGTGGCCGGCTATGAACCCTGCCCACCACCAACGATTGAAACGTTTTATGGCGTGTGTGACATTATGTGCTTCACTTAGTGGAGCAGTCGTCCTCTACCTAAGTTTCAGCCACTGGAAATACTGCAATTTCCAATATCGCATTTAAGAAAAGTGGTAATAGCTTCATTGTACTTCCCGCCGCTGAGAAGGAAACAAAATCGTTGGCTGGAATATAGACGCTCGCAAAGTAAATTGCGTTATTGCTAGAGAGTGTGCCAATGTTGTGAGACTCTCGGGCCACTCATGCGTTTTTAAAAGGGCTCGCTATAAACTATTACATTGACTAAAAGCACCGTAATTTCAACAGCTTGCTTGTAAACACCCAAGCAATAGGCCACATCACACAGATTATGAGCGAAAATTGAGTGTCGTGGTTCCTAAACCTAAAGCTTAGTACACATGTTGATGATTCGGCTAATTAACCTCTACTTCACATTTCTCTGTTGAATGAAGTATTTATATATTGGTCACCAGTGCCTGGCCTCCGGTTGAGACACATTTCACATTTATTTTTCGAAGCGATTTCAAACGTCTGCCGCTCATCTTGGCTGTTGACAAAGTACTGCTGCCACCTCCCTTCTACGCAAGACTGTTCCATGAACTGTGGTGAGTGAACATAGAGACAATTTTCATACCATTTGATGACTCATTTTCAACTTTTTCTGTAGCAAATACATGGCTCATAGTGTACAGACCATTTTTTCCTATGTTGTATTTTTCATGACATTCAGCCAGCAGAATTCTTATCTGGTAAAGTACATGTTTAGAGCGACGAATGCATGAAGTTAATGCATTCGATATCAGTGCAATATTAAGATCCAACTGTACATCATCATAGTTTAGTAACGTAAAAATTGCTGCATGATGACGGTAGCGTTACGTCAATAGACGGACGACGTTTAAGTGAGAATGCTCTCACGATCGCAATACTGAATCACGGTGACGAGCCAGCAGACAGGTTAGCGTGATGCAGGGAAGTAAAGTATGACGAGAGTCAGTAGGCGTAATCTGAATTATACACAGCCTGAATTGTATAGCAGAGAAAGTTTACGTGATGAAGATGCTGGAGTGAACATTTAGACAAGAATGCCTGTTTCCGTCACGGTGACAACTGCTGGCCTGACGGAGCAGATGCTGCGAGAATGCCCCTGGTCTCTTGAAAATTTTGTAAGTCCAAGGTTACTCAAGTCATTTTTATAGTGAACAAACAGAATTGAAGAATCTTGGCCAGACAAACCAAATGATGCAACCACCTAAGCATTCTGAATTTAAGCGCTTGGTAGATCCTTCGGTTAATATTTGATACGTATTTTGGCCTAAAGCTGGGTCTTCCTAAGAGCGCGAATATAAGCGCAGTTTGATTGCTGATTAAATGATTGTTCGGTGAAGTAGTGAATTCATGGCAGTGCCTCTGTCAAAATTACTGAGAGAACTTATGGTTTCAGTTGAAACTAGGTGCTAAAGTTACTATCGCCATATAAAAAAGGCACATTAAACGTTTTAAAGTATTTTCCTTCTTCGAACATCATTCTAAAACTGCTAATAAACGCATATTTTTTTTTCCCTGTAAGACAGGGCATCCTAAACAAAATCTTCATTTAATGGCCCCCTTCAGCAGAAACCGCTTTATGACCACAATAACCATTTGTCACTCCATGTTCTTCGCCTAAAAGAGAATGCCTAAAAAGGAGAGAAAAAATGCTATGCGCAATTTTCCCCATAGACAATTAGAAACAGCCGTTGTAGTTTTCGTACAGATTTGACCTTAACATTGTGTCATGTGAAAGCTGACTAGTAATTATGTTTGTATACGCAGTCCCTGCTTTATTATTGAATGCTAATCACATTACTCAGTTTGTGATTAGTTTATGCGCATATTACGTTACTCAGCACGTCATAATCTTCTCGCATCTCAGATGAATACATTCAGCACAAAGAATTTTCATTAGGCCGCAGCGCAAGAGAATTACGAAGTGTGGTTGTGACACTATGATTCCGCATATACTAACGTTTGTCACAGTTTTCACTAAATGCCTACAGATGTCCTGTTCCAAAACCTTTGTTGTCTTGACCACTTCAACAGACGTTGAATATGTTAGAAATTATCTGGTGGGTGTCTTGGGACAGCTAAAGATGATGACAGACAACTAGCATGGTGGACTTCTAGGACCCTTATTGAAACGTGGTGGTTCGCAGAGCACCACTCAAGATTTAAAACAAATTGTGAGATATAAATACCAGCCTTATTATACTTTCAAGCCTTTTGGTTTTCTTCGCACTTCCACACATGTGATGTACCCAGGAACCAACGTTCTACGGGATCTTGTTTTCGTTGAATAACGCGTGGTATTTCACTATTGTTTTAGAAGCCTAAATTGATCAAGAAAAACCTAAAGAAGAACCGAGTTTTTAGACATGGCTGGCCTACTTTATTCAAGCACACCTAGCTTTACTCTTGTTTTCAGTATTTTTATTCTTTCACGTGTTAGTAAAACTAGTACGCAAGCAAAGAAAAATGAAAGAGGGCAGCAGTGAGACATTCTCGTAAATAAACAAAAATAAAAGTGGGTTGAGAACCTGTTGTAGCTGATGTTTCTCGGTCCACTGTCTGCAGTAATTTCTATCTAACAGAAATTATTGAACTAAAAAGGCAGCTCTAATGCTATCGCGGACGTCCACAGCATTAGAGAAAACAAAATATTGTTACATCATGGGATCGACAAAAACACTTAAGTTTTCTGCCGCTGAAAGTTGTATGATTTATAGCTTTATAGAGAACATCAAATTTCTGCAGAGCCCTGCTCTCCAAAGCATTGTCTTAAAGCGCGACATATTAGCAAAAGGGCACTTCGAAGGCCCAGGCTCTGCTTTTCGATAGTTACTTCTGATACATTCATGAACATTGCATTCGCGAAATGAAAGCCTTTTAATAACTATATATTTTACAGAAGGGCTAGGTTAAGCTAGGCAATTATAATGAACTTCACGGAAACAGGCTAGCAAAACTAATTTACTATTATGAACCTACGCTAGAACAGCTAGACGAGAGAAATGAGGAAGGCAGCAGTTAGGCTACCAAATTGCTGCGAAGTCAAGGCGGCGAGCCGTGAACACCGGGTACGTACTACGACAAAGTACTACTGCGATATACGGCAAAGACAGCGGCGGCAACAAAAACACTCCGAAGCGATGGAAGTCCTGTGCCAACGACGATTGGCCCGCGTATTTAGGACCGATGCGAAAGTTTGGTTTCAGTGCGAGCTTCTGTCTCTGCAGTTTGTACATCTGTGTCGTGTATGGGGCTGCCTGTAGTTTGGTTCAATTGAACCTCTATGCGCCAAAAATGAACGTAGCAGTAACCTAGCATCACGTCGATGATGCAGAGCAACAACCCATGTGCAACCTAGAAACAACCGGAGTTCTCAGGAAATGCAAATAGAAACAACCTAGAAGCATCTAGATTGGTCTTCATAATCACACAGTTTGGTTGGTTCAAGGCTTGCGCGGCTCAATGCAAGCCTGACCAGTTTTATTGGGTGCAATTGTTATAGTATTTTTTTAGAGTTCCTTTAGCAGAGCCAGGGTGTTTTATATACATTTTTCCCTAATGGCACCAAAACGCACCTAATGGCACCATTTACCTTAAGGTATCAAACAATACCTCAAACGGCCAACACCATCCGCAGCGCCCCATGATATTGCTCAAGTTTCAGCGTTCATACTTGCGCGATTGTCAATTAAAAAGCAATTGCGCATATCTTAGGCACCATAACAACATGTCGATGTTTTGTATGAGTTTCCTTATACTAGAGAAGGCACACACAAGTAATTTTAAGGCCCGTAGTGTTTATCACGCCGCACTGAAAGTGCAACGCGATGCTCAAAAAGGCAAGTGTTTCCAACGCTTCGCTAAGACGACACGGGGGTGGCACCTGCTCATCGCTTTGCCTTTTACACCTCTTCGCCTCCGAGACAGGCGCGCGTTTTTGTTCGCGGGTGCGCACTCCTTCCTTCCTTTTAGAAAACAACTGCCAGATGGCGCTCGTGTCTGACGTGCCTCGATGCGCTCGTTTGCCTTCGCTGCAAGGATCGAGTCTCTCTAATTCAGTGCTTCCAAGATACAATTAATCGATTTTCTAGCGCAGAACATCAAATAAACGTTTTGTTCACTCTCCCCACACGCACGACTATCGTCTTTTGATGACATTTGCAGTGAAACATGCAGATACGGGGCCATTTTTTTTGTTGTGATGAAAGTATGAGAACGTTGATTTATAGTCGTGATCACTGTATTGCATACATCATTATTTCGGTAGCTTAGGTGTGACCGGTGCCTCACTCGTGTGCGAACATCTCTTATATGACGCCACAAAAACAGTCCTAATCACAGGCAAAAACGACTACCGTGCTTCTTCAAGCTATGAGAAGTTATACAACTTATCAATATAAGAGTTGAAGTTTGTTTGTAGATTTCTTATGTAAAAAGCTTTGAGTCCATTGCTTTCGTCCACCGTCAACTACCATAATCGAGCATAATAACCGGAGGTCCTTCGTCGTAATGGTGCTTACTAAGGTGAAAGGTTTATACCCCCCCGTCAAACGCGAAATCTGGCTGTCGGGGTTTCACGGCGTCCGGGATGACTGTTGCAAAACATGTGATGACGTGATCAGTTCACCAGGTGGCGTCACAACGAAGAGAGAGATCAGCCGATTTTGCGGCATCCTTACGGCGTCATTCTGCATGGCGTAACTGTGGGGTCATGTGATGCATCATATGAGAACACCATCGCATGACATCATAGCTTTGTCAATAATGTTACGATCTCGGAGGCAACGCAAAACTATGCAGGCGCCTGGGGTCTTCGAGACAGCACAAAACCACGCCAGTTGCACAAGGCGCACGGTGGCGGAGAAAGATCAATATATTGACTGCAAAAAAAGAAAAAGAAATGATTGCCCTTTCGCGTAAATATTTGATGCTGTGAGTTTTTTAGTGGACATATAAGACTGAGTGTGCAACGAGTTCTCTTCCAAGCAAGCAAGAAACCACTGAATCGTCATGCGTTTGACTACCCTGAACTGGTATTCAACGAAAGCAGTCAATCACAAGAACAAATGAGTGCCTACTCCGGCCAGGACAAAAAGCCGGCATGGAATTGCTGGTCAGGATTTCCACACGCCGCTACTGCCATGAACGTCTTGCCATAAGTCATAGAGGTTTCGGATCTTCTCGAAGCGAAGTAGTGTAGAAGGTAGTTTAAGCCGGAATAAATGAGCAGTACGTGAAGCATACAACCCTTATCACCCCCATGCCTCGACTGCATCCTACATTATTATAGAAAACATTCCACCTAAATGGTGGATTATGGCACTTGTTGACGTGGCTCTGGCTTGTTTTGGCTTGTTCAGGTCCCCACACGAAAGCCACTTTTTTAGTAGTCCCGTGAGCGGGCGTGCGACGTCAGCGAAATTCCACACAAATCTACAAAAGTAAGAACAAATGCCCATAAAGCTTCGAACGTCATTCGCAGAATTCTGCTTAGGGAAATTCTTGATGGCGCGGATTTTCTCATGATCACGACGAACGCCAGAGGAATCGACAAGGGGTCTAAGGACAGCGAGGTGGCGGCAGCCGAAGTGACATTTCAAAGAGTTTAATTGAAACCCTGCTTTGCGGAAAACCAAAAGAATTGTTGAGAGACGCTCGAGGTGAGTTTTCAAAGTCGGCAAAAAAACAATGACGTCATCAAGGAAGCATAAGCAGATCGACCACTTAAAACCGTGAAGGAGAGCATCCATCATTCGTTCGAATGTAGCCGGGGAATTGCATAACCCGAACGGCATTACTTTAAACTGATATAGCCCGTGGGAAGTTTTAAATGCTGTTTTTTCACGGTCCAGGTCATCAACTGATATCTGCCAGTACCCGGAATGAAGGTCGATGGAGGAGAAATATTTTCCTCCACTAAGGCAGTCAAGAGCGTCATCTATCCATAGCATAGGATACACGTCTTTTTTGTTACTTTGTTAAGATATTCTGTAGTCAATACAGAAGCACCAGCTGTTATAGTTTTTTTCTGAAGAGCACAACGGGCGAAGCCCAAGGACTTAAATAAGGTTCAATGATGTGTCGGGCAAGCATCCTGTCGACTTCTAGCTGGATCGCGTGGCGCTCGGTGGAAGAAACCCGATAGGGCCGCCGGTGTGCTGGATTTGCATCGCCGGTGTTGATCCGATGCTTTACGACGGTCGTTTGACCTAGGGGCCAGTCATGGAAATCAAATACGTCTTGATACGACGCAAGACGGCCACGAAGCGCAGACAAATGCTCCGCCAGGAGATCACATGTGATCATTTTAGTTATGCAATCTAGTGTACAGCCCGACTGAAGACTGGCAGATTATGGTGTATCCTCTGTTAAGGCGGAGATATGGTAGTCGCCGGCTGGGGGCAAGGGTTGCCAGGGATATCCCTCGTGGCAGCACTTCAGACCACAGTCCAAAGTTCACAATAGGGAGACATGCCGCGTTGTCCTGCATAGTGATTATCGTGTGAGGGAACCCAACTTTGAGCGAACAGAGGATGGTAGCATTAGGGGACAAGACATAATCGCCGCCAGCCACAGGTGGATGAGAGGAGCCGTCGATATACGCCATAGCTCGACAAGATAGGCAACAGTCAGTGGAGCATGAAATTAGCGGCGCAGGATCAGGAGGGTCAACCATGCGGTAGGACGAGCTGAAAAACAGCAGCAAAATGGTCATCGAGGGCGAATTGCTCGGACAGAAAACCGAGTCCCAAAATGACGTCATGTGGGCAGTGGTACAGTACGTAAAACAGAACAGTAGTATGATGTCCAGTAATAGTGACTGCACTCTCGGTTACTCGGACTACAGTGATCGGAGCAGGAATGAACACTTTCGTGTGTCGAGCACAAAGGCTGGAGTTCATGACTGATATGTGCGCGCTTTTGTCAGTGAGTGCTGCTACAGAAGTACAGTCAACATTTACTTTAATCAAGTTGTTGTGTCTGGGTACCATGTGCAGAGAAATTTTGGGTCGGGTCGTCAAGGCAGGCACACTTCTAGCAGCTGCGCCCGTCTGTTTTCGAAGGACTTGCGGTAGGAGGGGGAGGGGGAGCGTCGTCGGTTAGTTGAGCGGGAGATGCGTCCGGAGGGCGACCGGGAGTGGTTCGGTTGGGCGGCTCTGGATGGCGAAGCATCGTCTTGTTAAACGTGGGTCGGTATCCAGGAACCAGCAGGTGGGCGCCGGGTGTTGGCATAATGTGACCATGGCTGCCAATTTAAGGAAGTGCGGCAATGACGTGAAATATGGCCGACTCGGCCACAGTTGAAGCAGATCGGCCTGTCATTGGAAGTTCGCCAATGTGCCGAGTTCCGGTAACGTGGGTGCTCGTTAGGTCCTTGGGACATAATAGGTGTAATGGGCAGTCGGTACTCAGGTCGGTTAATGGGGCATAGCATCTGAAGTCCGCCATATGGCACACATCACTCTGAATAAAAGAAATTGTGGCGCGATAGTCGTCGGGGGCTCGGACTTCGAGATGCTGCGTCGGGGGCTCGGACTTCGAGTCGTCGGGGGCTCGGACTTCGAGATGAATGATGATTTCAAAAGTAGAGATGCTGCCTTGATTTCGCGGCGCACGATAAACACAATATTGTCAGAAGCAGCACAGGCTGGTGGCAAACGGGCATCCTCGCAGGTAGATGTTGAAGCTGTGTTGGAAAGACGCAAAAAGTGTGGAGTAATACGACGACTTTTTCCTTCACCCAAGCGTCGGCATTCATTAGTAACGTCATCCATGGTCGATGAGTTTACAAACACGAGGAGAGTGAAGGCGCCATCTGCGATGCCTTTGAGGATGTGCACGACCTTTTCAGATTCCAGCATCTTGTCGTCAACCTTTCGGCAGAGGGCGAGCATATATGTTCTATGTACGTAACGTATGCAGGACTGGAGTCGGCAGGCTAGTTCCTTTTAAGCAGCACGATGACGCCCAATGGGCTTGCCGGAGAGATTGATGAGTTTCTGTCTGCAGATGCCCAAACTCATGATCTCTTCCAAACTGTAGCCGTGCCATCAAGGTAGAAAAGAATATTGGCCAACATGAGCGTCGGATTCCAGTTGTACAGAGCACTCACCCGTTCATACAGCTGAAGCCATTCCTCCACGTCAGTGCTGTCACTTCCCGAAAAGATGCCTGGGTCACGCGGTGGTGTCAGGATGACGGTGTGATTAGTAGTGGCTGGATGCGGTGCTGTTGGTTGGTGCATAGTTGGACAAGGCACCCTTGGGGTGGTCTCCGAAGAACAGTCATTCTCGTCTTGAATAGGCATCGCAGAGGCAGCAGGGGAACGTTCGCTTCGTAAAATCGTCATGGATGTTAACTGTGAGAAGACCCAGCCCCTCCGCCAAAACGTTACGGGGAAAAGGCGCCTGAAAAATATATTTAATTTCGATAAACAGGCGGGCATACAATATAGAGCCCAGTCTGCCCAAGCTCGCACTGAACATCGTTTTCTTTCTTACCATGTTAATCTCTGTCGCCCCGTAGCAATATCATAACCATAATGTTGATTATTGAATACAGGCCTAAGTAAGAACCAAGAAAAAATAGGAGTTGAGTACGAACGCCCATATTTGTTGGTGGTTTATATTTTTTGTTGTACTGCGAAGTACACATGCATGGTATGTTCTGCAAGCCCATGTCTGTGTCCTCCTGCTAATTACAATTTCTGCAAACTGGCTGCGCAGTTTAAAGAGTGCGAAACGGTTTCCATGCCAAATACTGCCACCTTGCACCTTCGGCAACAAGAACTTCACCATGAGAACGACCAAGAAGTACACGTTTCACACTGCACACAACATAAGTCTGTCCATCACGCTTTCTAGAGTATTTCATTTATATTTTCAAGAAACCATCCATGAGAGTGCACTATTTGCTAAAGTGTGTGCTGCAGACAACTTGCCGCAAAAAGACATGAAACGAATTCGTAAAAGCACGTGACTGCGTTCCTATATTTGTTCATACATTGATTATTTTTCTTTTTGGTGCATGTCAAGAATTCTTCTCAGTAGCTTTTTTTCTACATATTTCTTCAAGCCACAAGTTCTCATTCAGCGCAACATCTCGAGTTGTTGTGCTGATCGCGTGGTCACCTATTTAAAAGTCGCGCGAAGATTCCAAGACTTTATAACACGAAAAACGAACGACGCAAGCTACACACACACGCAAACGCCACACACACACCGACACACCGACACACACACACACACACACACACACACACACACACACACACACTCACACACACACACACAAACACACACACAAAGCTATCTTGCAGCATCTGGAGTAAAGTAAATTTGATTAGATGGCCGCCACTCTGAACCGAGACGTGAGCGAAATAAATTTTGCTTTCACTTCAACAAACGCCGTTGTATTGTAGAGCCGGGTGCAGAAAAGAAGTATGGAGTGCATTAAAATATGTCAAGACACTTCCGAGAAAGTAAACTGGCTTAGAATTCAGTGTCGCAGTTATTTTATTTCCACAGCTGGAACTCATATACGCCACAATCTAGAAGGCTATTTTTCATACATTTGGAGACAGCAACGTAGCATCTGTGGGGGGCGTAAAAATTAAACAGAGAAAAGAAAACAAGAAGCTTGAAAGCGACTATGACTCACAGTATTATTGCGGACCATAGAGGGCTGCCGTCACAGTTTGTTGGATTTTTCAGTCAGAAGCCCTAGTTGCCCTGTAACGTAAAAAGATATGTCGAGGTCAACTTCGGTAAAATAAAGTTTGAAAAATTGACTATTTATTTATCTGGCTGTATCACAATTTCGTAAGAATCAAATTTGAACATTTAAGCAGGGGAGGGACCCTAAGGGCTTCGTTATAATCAAGGTGAGGGCAAAAAATCTTCGAAAAAGATAGCCGTGCAAAAACTACGTAAAAACATGGTTGATCCCTGCACAGTAGGAAATAATAAAACGCGAAAGTGAAACATGTCATAACAAAAGTAATTGAAGGTTCCTTGTGCATTTATTGCACGATATCTGCTAGCGTTGTTGGCTGAACACTAATTTGACGTGGATAAACTTAAGTTCAGGCCTCGAGGCACTTGTTAATCTTCGACTATTAACGTAAGTGATCAAGACTAAATTTCGTGGTAGCAAAGCATGCGCACGGAACGTGACTGTGCCATACTGTAATGTTTTATTGGTTTAAACATTTTTAAAGGATCTTAAGATATGTACTTTTGAACGCAGAGATTTAAGTTAAACTTCGGCAGGTGTTTTATACAACCATTTATTTACGATTGCGTAATGAAACCAACAGCAGCATAGCAAAACCAACACCAGAAGTGGTAAGTTTATGTGTAACGCTTGCGATTGCGAGAATGGTACGCGTGTTGACGGCACCGTCGGTGAAATTGAAGTTAATCCTAATAACTCTTTTACAGAGAAGTAAATATATGATGGTTATAAAAGAAATGCGCAACCTTGCATCCAAAAGTGACTTTTTATCAACGTTTTGTCGCAAATGGTCTTTTTCTAACACAGGTGAGAGACCTGGTGTCATGCTTTAAGGTAGAGTATTGCCACGAGCACAACAGCTTGTATTACGCAGTATTGTAGCTCGCTGAATTGTATGTGCCGGTTTCGAAAATGTCAATGAAGATTAGCACGAAAAAAAGAGACGACGAGTTCATTTCCTTTGTTAGTTGTCGGACAAGTCTGACGCCCTGCTGACCTACAGTTACAGGTTTCTGCCGTGTTATAACGTGACGTTTTCTTGTGGAGGTGCTGGGTAGCAGTTGTAGCGCATGCATGGTTTCTGGAGCGTTCTGGAAGGGAGCCGAAGTGAGGCGGTAAGCCTAATTTTCGCCGATTGCGCCAAAGATCACCTGAAACTTCTATAGCGTCACTGCTTATTTCGGGAGGGTCTTCGCATCGGTCTCGCGGCATAGGATGCCACACTATAACGAGACAACATATACTTGAGTGCCACGCACAATGCTTGCGTTCGATTCATGCTGTGACCCTGATGTTTATTCCTTGCACTCGTTCAGTCGACGCTGCTGATGTTGCCTTTTCTTAACCTTCTTGCACTTAAATTGCCTGTGTCGGCCTACACTACTCCTGCGTAGATATGAACTGTCAAAGACATGTGGGGCATACCGACATACCGCGGTTTTGGTGTACGGGTATGTGCCACACGTGTCTGGAGGAAAGAGTTCGACGACGTACGCAGCGGCCCTTTTCGTTCTTATTGTTATTAACTGCTAGTCATATTTGTCGAACCTTCTTACACCCCCAAACCAATTTCGGTCTTCCCGAAATTAGGGAGGCAATCACTAATGTATCCGGAAGTCGACGTATAAATAGATAGATAGATAGATAAATAGATAGATAGATAGATAGATAGATGGATAGATAGATAGACAGATAGATACATAGATAGATAGATAGACAGACAGACAGACAGACAGACAGACAGACAGACAGACAGACAGACAGACAGACAGGCAGGCAGGCAGGCAGGCAGACAGACAGACAGACAGACAGACAGACAGACAGACAGACAGACAGACAGACAGACAGACAGACAGACAGACAGACAGACAGACAGACAGACAGACAGACAGACAGACAGATAGACAGATAGATAGATAGATAGATAGATAGATAGATAGATAGATAGATAGATAGATAGATAGATAGATAGATAGATAGATAGATAGATAGATAGATAGATAGATAGATAGATAAAATGCTCAGAGTGCGTGTAAAAACGCTTCGCTTCTAAAATAAAGGAAACGATTCCCCCCCCCCCCCCAAAAAGAAAAAGGTGTTGGCCAGACAAATCCTTGCGGCCTGTCAAGAAGTCATCATTATAATGACTGCTTGAGTGCCACGGAAATTTGGCAGATTTTACTGAACGCAACTTCTACTACAAATGAAAAAGGATACAGAAAGGCACGCACGTTACCATATTTGTGCCACAATCACATGATACTTCGTGATTATAAAAGATGGTGGCTATGGAATTTTTTTGATATGTGAATTTTAACGTCCGAAAACCACCTCATGACTATGAGAGACGCCGTAGTGAAAAGCTTCGGGGAGATAGACCACTTCGGATTTTTCGCGTGCACTTGAGGCTGAACAGACGGGCCTACAGCATTCTCGCCTCCATCTAAAATGCATCTGCCACAGCCGGGATTCCAATCTTTCACCTGCGGGTCAGCAGCCGAGTACCTTAGCCACTAGACACCCGCAGCGGGGCGTGTGGCTATACTACCACCTCCAGATTTAATAAGGGTGTCCAGTAAAGCATCCTGATAGAACATATCAGAAGTATTTGCAAAACATAGAAAGTTCTTAGCGTTGTGAAGGGAAAGCCATTAGCTTCGCGATTTTGTCAGTGTCTGTGAAGCGGATCTTGTTCAACTCATTGTCTCTATACTCTTCCTCTGACTACTGTTCGACCAACTCCTGCGTAAGGTAGCAAACGGGATGCTAATTTTGCGTTAGCTTCCTGACTTTTACATTCACCTTTTTTTGCTCCCTGGGTACAATAGATGGACAAAATTTAGTTTCTCCAAGCCATATATATATTTTTTTCTTTAAAAGTTACCCTTTCACCAGATCCACAGAAAATCTCGTGGCCAACAGCTGCCTTTCATCCAGTCACGACACCAAAGCAAGCGAGCAGCCTAAATGGCCCATGTTCACAAATGACTTTCAATGTGGTGCGTGGGGCTTGCGTGTTCAGATCTCAACAATGCGGTCAGTGGTGCAAAAACCGGCGTATTGTTCTCCTAGAGTGGAAGCAGAAAATGGCGAAGCACTTTTTTACACTCCGTTGCTGTCCGGTTGATTTTGTCATTTTACAACGACATGCACTACAGAAAATAGAAAAAAAAGTACGTGTGTTCATCTTTCTGGCCGCTGTGGCTTAGCTTTCTAACGTAGTTAGAAATTTAACCAAAAGGAGCGCGAAAAGTATTAAATTTATAGCAATGCGAAGGAAGAATTGGTGAGAAGACAGTAACACAGGCGAGTTGCATTGATCGGCGTTTGCTGGTGTACTTACAAGTGATACGGGAAAAACTAAATTGACTTTTTCCCGAAGATCCCGAATTCCGAAATGACTTTTTCCTGAAGTTTTGTAATTTTTAAAGGCTTTTAAATCAGACAGAAGTTCTAAAAAACGACAGATCGTTTTTCTTCTCGCTTTCGCTGCTTTTTCTACAAGCACGCTTGCCAGGTCGAAAAGAGAAAAAAAAAGCCATAGGAGCAGCCAAGTTCAGGCAAAAGTGGTAAAAATAGCCGCAAGTAGCCACACACGAGAAAAAAACAAACAAGTGCGATGTTTCTACTCAAATGGCTAAATGTAACAGCATTTCTGTAGAAATGTAAATAACGGCAGCATGATCCTTTTAAAACGACCATTGCTGAGAATAAACTTGTTGCAAGAACACTTTTTTGCAGGCTAGATTATTCTAGTCATCGTACTTGTGACGTACAAAGCAGGCATAAAAGAAGGAAACATAATGAGCTGCGCCCTTTGTTGTTTTATTTTTCGGCTAACCTTTCTTCGGGCTGGCGCACAATACATCAAGTTCAATGTGAATGAAGCGTGCATTATTTTTTTTTACTTTAGCAATAATGTATCGCAGGATGACGACTTTTGCGCATGCAGTTACCGAAGTGACCTCCTCTTCATTTGAATAATAATAATAATAATAATAATAATAATAATAATAATAATAATATTAATAATAATAATAATAATAATAATAACAATTCACACCATGCTCGGATTACAGCCTAGATACTTGTCTTTTCCACAATGATTTTTCATGCAATCACGAAGTCTTAGCAGCTATTGTTCCCGTGTGCGAGACCGTACTGACTTCTAAGGAAGAGCACCGACAATTAGTTGGACACCAGGTTTGCAGTATTGATGAGTGCACAGCTGTTTCGAACGTCTTTTTCTCTTCTAATTGCCTTTTCAAGTTACGTAGCACAATGTGTGGTCTGCGAAATGAGGCCCCAATAAACAAATTTCTTCCGCGCCTCAACCACGTACTCAAAAGCCTTTTATTTTGTGCAATACAAGTGCCAAAGCGAATTTTAGAAAGCTGAAAACGTGCCTTAGTCATGTTTTGGCACCACATACTCAAAACCAGCCGGCTACGGCGTCACAACATCGTGACAAATCGGCTCGTGTCGAGGCAGTCAGAAACTAGCCAGAAAAATAGCCAGGCAGTCCAGACGTCTTTTTTGCCGCCCCGGGCCTAAAAACATTGCCAAATCGGTGCAATATAGCTAAAACTGGCAACACTGCCTGTAGGCGCTACCTTCCCTCACCACTTTTTTTACTAAAACACACGGGCAATGTGAAAACTCAAAACTAGGTGTTGAGCTGATCAAGATTTTATGATTTTTGACAACGCGTTGTTATTTGCGCTTGCTTAGTCAAAAACGCACAAAACCTAGTAAGTCAGTTGGTCACGCAGGATAGTCATGCGAGGCAAAAGAAAACGGGCCTGTGGCTGCACGGCAGAGCAGCTTAGGAGACATTTATAGAATGATAAACCTCGTATAGGCACCAATAGAGTGCGCATTTCCTCATGACGTCACTCGAACAGATTGCTGGCGTTATGAATTGCGCTGAAGAGATGGCAGGCGCTAGCAGGGAAAAACAACGTTCTGTTTAGGGGCTACGCTCCTTCAGATCGAGGCTCGTTCGCTGGCGTGTGCTGTAGCCATGATGAGGATGATGAAAATAATAATCATGGATGACTGGATTGTGTAGTATGTGACGTCTCGATATGTCGTATGCATTTCGCCCGTCTGAAAACAACCAACGACCACCAGAAGAAAGTGCACAGACCTCGCCTTTGTTCACTTCAGGCTAGATCTTTACCACTCAAGCAGTAATAATAAAGGCAAAATGAAATTCACCACTCAACAATGCCAATCATTTAGGACGAATAAACATTATGCATAACTCTAAGCTCATTTACATGCTTGAGTGGTCAATGTCATGACTGATTTACAGTAACACTAAACGATCTCACTGCTTCGCCCACTCATCATCATTCACATCGTGAATATGCCGTTATTTTATTTTATTTTCTGATATCGTTTAGAAACCTCACTCTCTTCAAGCTTAGAAATTTCACTGAATTCTTTGAATTTCAATTTCCATTTTGTACTCGGGCCGATTGCAGGGCAGTCAACGAATACTGGCCCACCAAACTAGTGATGTAGGCATAAGGTACTAAATATTAGGTAACCCAACAAAACAGTGAAACAACTTTTTTCATAAGGCGTACGTAGCACTGACTGGTAAAAAGACGCCGCAATACTATTTGCCGACGGTGAATAAAGTGAACTTGACAAGGTGAGGTTTACGATAAAAGAAATGAGCCACTGTAGAAAAAGCCATGCACAGCCAGACTACTTGTGTACTGAATAGAACGGAAAGCTTGTGCGATATAGCGAAAAGCTTCGATGACGTAATGAGTGACACGGAAAAGAAAGGTGCAATCACCTCATTAGGTTTTATAAGAACTGGACATAGCCGTCAGCTCTGTGTGTCCTTCGATCTCTAACTAAAATTCATATTCAATGAAGACATCGCTCAAGTTCATACTACTTGTCTCCTCAGAGAGCTTTAATTGTCCGGGACATCCTTAGCTATAAGCTTCATAAGCTCTGGTATCCCTTTATAGGCTGCTCTGTTTATTTTGTTCGCCCCATACTTCTCAGTCTAAAAAGAGCGTAGGAGCTAGGGTGCGCAACCAGCTTGAGGGCCTCTGTACTAAAGCTCCATGTTGTCTAGATTGTTTGCTATGTTGGACGTAGACCAACTAGTCCAGTAAATCATCTATGTAAAATTGAAAAACCTTCGTCCTGAATTTTAAATTTTTTGGCTAACTAAACCGATAAATCACATCTGCTTTTTCGAAATCCAAATAATACTTTCACGCTATATCAAAGCAAAAAGGAAATAGAAAAAGAACTGTTGATACCTTGAGCACATGTTAGGACCATAATAATTTGCGCAAAGAAGTTTATGGATTCTCAGATCACGATTCCTCAAGCACTGTTCACGTCTCAAAATTTCTCCCACTTAGGTTACCTTTATGATTCTCGTGGTGAGTTTTTATTCAGAAAACTCAATCACACAACTAAACTTTACTAGATCAGCCATAAAGGTGAAGGAACGACGTATTTCTACTGTTGGGTTTAGTAAACGCTCGTAAGTTTTTCGTCGCCTTGACCCTTACCTGGTGCTTACGTACGTCCAACTTTGGTTCAACGCCCGTTAGCCCGCACTAGAAAACACGTATGAAAACACGTGCAAGTTTACACAGCACAATTTTTCCTAAAGTTGTAGAATTCGCTTGCTCGTTTATTGTCTCCATACAGTCATTCAATCGCAAGAAATTCTACCGCAGTATAATAAAAAAGTAATCATGGTACTAATTTGCACATTTTTTTAAATTCAGGTACGAGTATTTTGCAGCACGGCTACGCTCCCCATACCTTTGCGTGAACCGTGCCAATTACTGGTCAAAACCGTTGTGCGGGCGGGCACAGTTTTCGTTCGAGATTTACCGCTACGCATTAGCCTTTTCGCTCCCATTAAGCTAATGAACCGCTTTGCGTACGTTAGAGACTACGATGTCTTCGTAGTAACGGGCAACTGTCATTTTCTTTAATGAACCATAAACTCAAATAAGGGGGACGTCTCTCGTCCTAGTGTCCTTGGTGGAATCATTGATTAGACGCAAGTGCTTGTTACGAAGCTTCACCGCTATGCTGCGCACTTATTTCAGCTTTGCCCGGGGCAAATGAGTTGGACCGCAAGCACCGTACGCTGATTGCGTGTGTTAAATTGGAAGTTTGAGCGCATTGGTGCTTCGCCATCATGCGTTAAGTGTCACCAATCTGACAGTGTTAGTTACCTACATATTATCATTTCAAATAGATGACACACGAAAAAAAAACGCGTTGGGACTAGTTTTGTTGTGTATATTTAGTCTTTTGGCGATTAGACGGCCACTTGGTCGTGATACGTTTAGACATTTATTGTATGATATCTAGCAAAAATTTCACTTGAGAGTGAACGCTAGTGTTCTTTTCTTCTTCTTTTTCGTCCACCATTCCCATGTGAGCTGCACCTTACTTTATGCAAGCTTCTGGTTAATTGCATGCCGGACTTAGTACATGTAATACAGCATGCTCTATATTCGTTTTATGAATATTTGGTTAGAACCTTGTCTAACACTCCCCATACCCTCGGAATGTGGCGTATATCTGATCTGAAAACGCCTGAAACATGCCCAACCTGAAACGCAAGTGCAGCAATTACTCCTAACATGAAGGCGGCATCAGCCATGCTGCTGTGTAAGATCTGCACCAATCTATTTATGCAGCAGTATTGTATAACCTTCAATCTTTTTCAATTATTTACTCACTGTCTCAAATATGAGTTATCATCACCGTCTTCATCATTATCGGTCAATATGTAACGATCCCCACAATTCAATGCGCTTTTCTTTCAAGGAATCAGGACCGGTTTGCATATGTATCTTGGAGAATCTTCCAATCCACATCATCTTGCAAATGTCTATATTTCGGCTCATCTCCATGCAGTAGCGACAGTCACGGTGTCATCGATGTTATAACAACGAAATATGATCACTTTTTTACAACGAAGCGGCATATGACTTCAGGTTCTTTTTGGCGGATCACGTCCGTGGAGAATAGGACGCGTATGACGGGAATCCCTCACGCCCGTCTCAACAGGTTCAGCTCACCCTCTCGCCATGGATCTCTCGCCACAACCCGAGTGTCGGGATTCTTGGCGGTGGCACTTCCCACTAGTCTTTGTGCCTATTTGTATTGCGACGTGGATAACGTGATAGCGCTGTCATGAAGAGTTGCCCTGTGAAATCGCTAGAGGGCGGACGCGTGTTGTTTGCTCGAAGCAAGAGTGCAAACTGATGCAGTTGAACGCACCCGGAAGTGCACCTGGGCACGAGCATACCTTGAAGACGCTGACGCAGAATGTACAACTGCAGCCGCCTGGGTAGCGGAGCGGCTCAGAAAATTTTGATTGCTTCATTTCAAATCTACTCCGTGGAGTTAAAAATGTGCCTATAAACAAGCAACCTTCTTAGTGAATCGGGTGCCACAGATTTTAATGGCATTCGTGATGTTTGTAGGAGTACGTATCTGCATCCACGGTCAAGCCATACAGAAGCAACTGTAGGGCAGAGTGTGCAGATTTCCCACCAAAACCGTTGTGCGATGTGTTTTGTCATGATTGTCCCGTAGTCGGAAGAATTGCTCCCTCCTAGTCGGAGGCCATAATGACATTTCTCCGGAGAGCTTTATACAGAGCCGAACGTGACGTTCTATTTGTATTTATTAGGCAGTATATCTGCTCAAATGTACGCGGAGGCCACTTTTTTTCCGGAAAAGAAGGGGAACAGGCACAGTAAACGTTATTGATGTATGCTTTAATGGCCTCCGAAAATTCAGGTCAGCAATTTTGTTTATGACCTGTGGAAAATATAGGATATCGTGAAATGGCTTTCAGAAAGAAATAATTCTGCGTTCCAGAACTATAGTTTCTGTCAAGACGTTATTGTCACCGTAACATGAGTTATCCAACGACACAATGACAGACAGACAGACAGACAGACAGACAGACAGACAGACAGACAGACAGACAGACAGACAGACAGACAGACAGACAGACAGACAGACAGACAGACAGACAGACAGAAAGACAGACAGACAGACAGACAGACAGACAGACAGACAGACAGACAGACAGATAGATAGATAGATAGATAGATAGATAGATAGATAGATAGATAGATAGATAGATAGATAGATAGATAGATAGATAGATAGATAGATAGATAGATAGATAGATAGATAGATAGATAGATAGATAGATAGATAGAGACGGTCAAAATTACTGAAGTGCGCTAAGAAATGTTTCGCGTTTAAAAATATCCTGGAGGGATTTGAAGAAGTTCACGTTCGGGCGTGATCCGTACTGTGGCTTACAACCGCTTCCACTGGCCTGGTCCTGCCTGTTTTGTGCGGCGTTATGTCAACACTTGCGAAATTTGTCAGCACCGTATGAAGCGATCAAGACATCTTGCCAGTTATCTTCAGCCTATTGACATTCTATCGGAGCCTTTTTTTTTCTTGTTTTAGTCAGTTTGGATCTTCTCGGTCTATTTCCTACATCCACTTCAGGCAGCAAGTGGGTCGCTGCTGCTACCACTTACGCGACCCGCTGCGCAATTACCGGAGCTCTGCCAAGAAGTTGCGCTACGGACGTCACTGCTTTTTTGCTGCGAGACCTTATTCTGGTGCTTGGTGCCCCATGACAACTGCTGACAGACCTAGGTCGGGTTACTGCTCCACCCATCATAAGCTCACGACCTCGCACTACCTCCATGACAACTGCTGACAGACCTAGGTCGGGTTACTGCTCCACCCATCATAAGCTCACGACCTCGCACTACCTCCATACAAACGGGCTTACAGGACGTTGAAACCATACTCTGACAGACATGCTTTCACAATACGTGTCGACCGACCACCATGACTGGGACCTTGCACTGCTGTACGTGAAGGTCGCGCACAACTCCTCCCGCCATGACGCTGCTGGTTATCACCTTTTAAATGCAAAGCATTTCTTAGCGAGCTTCGACGACTTTGGGCGTATCTATGATTTATCTATCAATATATCCAGCCACTTAAGTTTGGGTGCTGCTATGGCCGCCACCTTAACTTGGCGTCAACGAAAATTAGCATAGTTTGAGAAATATAACACTCTGGTTAAGACACTAATAATGTCACAATCTTGTTGCGTATATCGTCAAACACTTCCCGCCAGACAGTGGCACATACCCATGGGCGGGGATATGCACTAGTATGCGGGTATGAATAAAATGTGGGGTTTAGCGGCCCAAAACCAGCATATGTATATGAGAGACACCGTAGTGGATGGCTCCGGAAATTTCGACGACGTGGGGTTCTTTACCGTGCACTCAACTCTGAGCACACAAGCCCACAGCATTTTGGCCTCTATTAAAATTGCAGCCACCGCAGCCGAAATTCGATCCCGCGACTTGCGGGGTATGCGGGCATGTGCCACAGGTGATTCACACTTAGTATCTACCCAGTAACGATGAAAACAGATATAGGCTATTTTAACGCGTAAGGCTTAAAAGTTACCCGACATTGGTAGCATCGACCCGACGAATACAAAGAATAAATGTCAGGGTCCCAGCTGGAATGAAACTTAAGCAATCTGCGTGGCAATGAAGCATTTCAGCACAGATATACGCCAGGTCTCAGAACTATATTTCAAATAGACGATAATCTTCATTAAAGATCAATAGTTGTTGCACTGCTGCCTTCTCAATTTTATACTCATTACATATGTACTCCTTCGATACAGCCGTCACGTCGGGTTAGCGTCCGTTTTAGTTAGTTGCCATGCACTGAAGTTGATTTATGTAGCAGTGTTCAGGGCCAGCATCCTCGCGAGCATCAACGTTTTATATAAGCTTCTAGTGTTCTTAATACGCATGTTCCAGTTGGCATCGTTGCGCAGGGGCAACCAGCGGGTTATACAAACATCAGCAACTCTTCAACACATGTTTGTGCGTGCAACGTTTGTACATATATTTAGCGTAAATGCATGATGTATCGCTCAATAAAAAATTGCAACACAGTCACCTTCTCTGCGCATGCTTTGTATGATGTCGATTCTTAGGTACGTGGAATTTGCCTAATTTTTCTTTACCTTTTATTTGGGTGAAAACCAACGTTCCCACTGGATACGTATTTTCCGGTTACTGCTGGGTTGACCACCGTATGCATTCGCAATGCTACTGCTCGCGCTGACCACGTCCGTCCGCTTGCACACAACAAATAGACGGCTTTTGCAGAAACGCAGAAGCACCGTTACGACGATTGATATCACGAAGAACAATTTCCAGCGGGTTCCCACATTCTCTTCTGGTTCACAACGCGATGTGTCTGCCTCTATAAGAAGCTATTTTCGTGGTTCATGGGCCCATACCATGTGCTTCAACAAGTAACAGACGTTACTTGTTGAAGCACATGGTATGAAGCACATGGATAATCGTACAACCTCGTCGGCTCCGCTACCTCGTGACATAGTCCACGTATCAAGGCTCAAGTGCTACCCCTCTTCTCGTACTGTGGCCCCATATATGCGCCGGGTGAGTGCTTTTGCCACCGGAGGTTGTGCGGCTGTGTCGTTTTCACAAATATTCTCACTGTATACGCATACGATGTCACCAGATTTCTGTGGAACACGCTCGGATTTCTACACAACCGTCTTCACCGTCAGCACCAATACCTATGACATTATATTCCATCTAGGTTATACAGATCTGAGACAACCGTTCTCTGCCGTAGGTGGCTTGGGGCGTCTTACCCAAACGCCTTTGCTTGCCGCATCGGATGGACAGACAATGCTGCGTGGGATCATTGCGGAGGTGATGAAACCATCAAATATATTTTGTGTCCGAGTCCTCAGTACAACTGTTAGAGACCGTGCATGCCTGCAGTGTTTGCAAGTCTCTACGACCAGCTGCTTTCCAAAAAATTAATTTTGGAATACTGTAAAGATCGTGCTTCACCCTAAAAAGCGACGAAGGCCCTCTTGAAGTTTCTGCGATCGATTCGCCTCGTTGAACATTTGACGTTTCAGTGTGTTCGTGTGTGTTTTCACTTCCGTCCCTCTCTCGTTCACTCATTCCCTTTTCCTTCCTTTTCCTGCCTCCTATTTCCCCTTCTCCAGTGCAGGGTATCAAACCAGACACTTGCTTTCCGGTTAACCTTTCTGCCTTTCTTCGTACCACAGCTCTCTCTCTTTCTCTCTCTTAGTGTATAGTGTCCCAGATCCAGAAAGGTGTCGAGAAGGGAGCTGAAAAACTTGACGTGCGGGCGTGAGCTGTAGTGTGGATTACGAGTGACTTGGTGTCATTTCCGCGTAACAATATTGTCGCTATACATTAAGACTGAGGCCGTATTGAACAGTTTGAAAACCAGTAGCAGTTCAGTCTTTTTTAATACCGCGAGCCAGGGCGTTCTTCTTCTTTCTCGTTACTGCCTTCTGTAAAAAAAACCGTACAGATGCGCCTCTGCGCTGTCGTTTTTGTCTTCCTCGTAGCACAAACGTGACAATTTGAAGACTCGACAAGTTTTGAGTGTATAAACACCCATATACACGATGTTTTTTTATTTACATATTGAGGAAATCGTACACACTAGAATACACACAAGATGCAGTCATCTTGTTACATGTTTCAGAGTGGGTGTCAACACCACCCACACGGAAAAAGGGGGGACGCACGGACAGTCGCGTTCCCCCAACGCCTTTGAATAGCAACCATGGCTGCGTCCCGCAAGTTTGTCGGCAGACGCATCGTCTGGCAATGGAACTGTAGGGGCTTCAAAAACAAAAAAGCTACAATGGTGCAATATATGAAAACTCTCTCGAAAAGCAAACTTCCCGACGTGATTGCTTTGCAAGAACCTTTCGACCGGGCTCAGTTACCAAGCTATGTGACAGGTGGCTCTCCGTGTGAATGCACGCGGAAGGACATAAAGGTGTGTACCCTAGTTAAGAGAGGGACGGCCTTTATCTACCTTTCACTTGATATCAGCGAGGAGTCGGACATAGACCACAACCTTATTGAGGTCGTGCCTGCATCGGAAACCAGAAGACCAGCCTATTCGTGCTTAACGTCTACAGCCCCTCTTCAAAAAGGGGCCTCACGCACAACTTTGGTGCCCTTTTTCGCGAAGCGATGGCGAAGGCTGCCTCCAGTCCCCTCTTAATCTGCGGAGACTTCAATGCACCGCACGCGCAATGGGGATGTGGAGCCAACTCGCCCAAAGGGAAGAGGCTAGCCGAACCGATGGACGAGCTTGGCTTGGTTCTACTCAATGAACCGGCGTCACAATCTCGGATTGGACAGGGCGCGTGGCGCGACACGTCCCCTGATCTCTCCATTTGGTCAGACGTGGGCGCGATCGCCTGGTCGAACACCTTTGATGATCTGGGGAGCGACCACAGAGTCCTGTGCATGAAAATGGGAGAAGATAGAGGCAAAATGAAAGGCTGCCAAAAAGCGAGAGTCGTGGACTGGGACAAGTTTCGAAAGCAAAGAGAACGAGAGAAGCAGGAAGGGCCGATTGAGGATATCGGGGAATGGTGCAGGGAACTACTCGCGGACGTAGAAAAAGCTACAAAAGAAATAGAATGGCCAGACAGGCGAAAAGAGCCTGAAGGTGGCGACAGGCCCTGCGGAAGCGCCGACGACAGCGTTCCCGAGCCGTCCAGGGTGGACGGCCGTCTTGCGCATCTTGTAGAGGCCAAGAAATCTATGCAGCGAAGAGCGAGTCAGTAGAAACTGAACAGGAAGATACGCAAGAAGATTGCCGAGATCAACCGAGAGATTGAGGCCCACTGCGTTCGACTGTGCGAACAGGAATGGCAGGAGCTGTGCGATACGATGGACGGAAACATAAGGGCCGGGCGCACATGGAAGATTCTCAGGCGCCTGCTGGATCCAACCAGCACGACAACGGCGACTAGTGTCTAGATGACCAAGCTGAGACACAAGAACAAAGACGACCCGCAGGCCTTCGTGGAGAAGATCATCCAGACGCACCTCACTCGCCCAGCAGGCGAGAGTCACATGGAATACTGTGGGGCTCCCAACGAGAAACTTGACGCGGAATTTTCCATGCAGGAAATTAGAGCAGTCCTCCAGCTACTGAAGTCTGAATCGGCACCCAGTCCTGACAAAATCACCAACCGAATTCTGAGGAACCTGAATGATGACGCCATCGAGAAACTACGTCAGTATATCAACGCATGCTGGAAGGAAGGCCGTATTCCTCAAGAATGGAAGGCAGCGGATGTCATACTAATACCCAAGCCAGGTTAACCGCTTTAGGTTCGAAATATGAGGCCGGTATCTCGGACGTCCTGCGTCGGGATAGTCATGGAGCACGCCTGCCTCAACAGGGTGACGACAATTCTCGAGAAGCGGGATGCCTTTGGCACTCACTTCATCGGCTTCCGCAAAGGACTTTCGACGCAGGATGCTATGCTGCAAATCAAGGAACAGGTCATTAACGCACCAAGCACGCACGTGCGCGCCCTGCTCTGGTTATACCTCAAAAGCGCCTTCGATACAGTAAAACATACTGCCATCTTGGACAAGATCAGCCAACTAGGTCTTGGTTCAAGGTTTCACCAATACGTCAACAGCTGACCGGACGCAAGGCGACGGTGAAAGTCGACGGTGCCCCACCACGAACAGTTGACATGGGGGGTGCGGGTACGCCACAGGGCTCGGTGCTCTCTCTCATGCTTTTCAACCTCATCATGATCGGACTACCGGACCGTCTCGACGTAATAGAGGGCACCAATCACACAATCTACGCAGACGACGTGACCGTGTGGACCACAGCGAATACGAGCGTTGGTGAAATGCAAGAGAGAAAGCAGCAGGCCGTCCGGGTCATGGAGCGGCACCTCGAAGGCACGGGACGCGTCTGCTCTCCCGATAAATCGGAAATACTCCTGCATAGACCACGCAAGAAAGGACCTCACCCACAGGCTGTACTGGACACCCGTTGCTTGGGCATCCGCGTCATGACGAAGGAGGGGACGCAAATATCAACGGTGTCCAAAATACCAGTGCTCGGCCTGCGGCTGGAAGAGAACGGTGCGAACCACGAGCTGGTAGCATGACTGCAAAATAAACTGGCCGCCGCAACGCACCTTGTGGTTCGGGTAGCGAAAAAAAGAAAAGGGCTAAAGGAACACAACGTGACGAAGTTAATACATGCGTATGCGCTGAGCCACATAGCGTATGTCGCCGCGTATGCCGACTGGAACAGAAGCGAAACCGAGAAGCTGAACGCGGCAATTCGTCGAGCGTTCAAGGTAGACCTGGGTGTGCCCCAGTACACGGAATCCCGTCGGCTTCTGGAGCTGGATGTGCACAACACCCTCGACGAGATAGCAGAAGCGCAGAGGATCGCGCAGCTCGAGAGGTTGTCTGGCACAAGAATGGTAAGACGCATTCTCGATCTGCTTGGGATTCGATATCACGAGGCGCGTGGACTGAAGGAAACGTTGCTACCGGAAGTCAGGGACGCCATACTGACAGAAAACATCCCCAGCAAAATGCACCCCGTTCACCACTTGCAACGGCGCAAATGCAGAGCTGCAGCAATCCTGAAGGCACATGGAAGCCAAGAGGGTGACCTGTTTGTCGATGCGGCCAGGTATCTACTGTCAGCCGGCGGCGGCTATGGGGGACGCTCGGAACCCCCACCGCTACCCGTGAACGAGCGAGGTGAAGTCGAGGCACTAACACTACCACCACTGCTACTGCTACGACAACGACTGCAGAGACAGCGGCAACATCAACAGCGAGTCCGGTCAGCGGCGGAGGGACTTGCGTTTTCTATGGCGGTCCTGGATACAACAGGAAAGGTTCGGGTCACGGCATCAGCACGGCTGCCATCATCCAAAGCTGCAGAAGAAATGGTTATAGCCTTAGCGGTACTCCACAGTGCTGCAGACGACAGCCTGATTATTAGCGATTCTAAATAAGCGATTCGGAGCTATATTAAAGGTTGGGTGTCCGAGGAGGTGGCACGCATGCCTAACGCCAGAGCTGGGGACTTCGCGTCAGGCAAGATTACTGACAAGGCTCTCAAGTGGTTTCCCGCTCACGTGGGGGACAGCGGAACTATCAACAACAACAGCCGTAAAACTAGCAGAAAGAACGCCAACAGCCAAAGACTAACCGGCATCTTACCCAACCATAACGAGCGCGCCCACCTCGTAGCGAGGCAACTTACCCGCCGCGACGCAGCCACCAAGGGAGCAGCCGCCACCGTGGTTGAGAGGAGCACCGGCCGAGGCACGGTGGTGGCCACAGTCACTGGCAATGCCGAAATTACCACCCCCCCCCCCCACGTCCGTTGCTGCAGCAACTGAAGTTGGTGCAGAAGAGGCGAGACAGCAGAGGTGCGCCGACTGCTATGGAGAAGAATTTCCTGCCACGTACCACTACGTGCTTGCGCACTATAGGAAAGACAGGAAGAAATTTCCGCAACCCCACGTGTGCCTGGACTGGTCGCAGGCGGTGGACCTGAGAAGGCTGCAGACGGGCACGTTCACCAACCCCTACCATCTGCACCGCTTATGGCCCACGCTGCACCCGTCGCCTGGCTTCCCGTGGTGCGCGCACGAACGGGCCGATATTGCACATATACCTTGGCAATGCGAAAGAGATGAAGATAGGCCACGAGAAAGGATGACGTCAACTGAGGGACCAACCGAAATGGGGCACCTTGCTGAGCGATGGCAAGCCGCCCTTCTCAGCGAGGTCCTCGAAGACCAGGTGTGGGCCGTCCAGCGGGCCAGGGCCGTTGCCGAGGACCTCAAAAGGAAAGATGTTCCTCGAACGATGTGTCCCTGGCAGCCTAGCCCCGGGCACAGCAACAACCGTTGGGCAAATAAATTATATTCAACTCAACTCAACATTGGTGACAACGGACAGCCTTGTTTCACAGACAAGTTAAGAAACACGAGCTTTAAAATATAGCTGTTAACAATTAAATGAGTTGAACAGTCATTGTTGCGAATGCAGTCAAAAAGGACTTGCTCTACTTGGAAATTCAGTGAAAGTAGCCTTCATTCTTCCAAACACACGCGTACCCTATACATGCTTCATAGTGCGACATGAAATGTTGCAGCACTAATGCGTGTTACAAGCGGCCGTTGCAAGCGGAAGTGAGAATATGCGACCATCACAATAACTCCATGGTTTAATGCCACTTACCCACTACAAAAGGCACACACGCTACTGCACCCATTTTTTTAAGGCCACGTAGTGAGTCATAGCAAGTTAGAAAAGGTTCCGTGCGCTAAGTGTTTGAAGTACGCACTGAGAACGGGATATCACTATCGCTTTCAACTGCTAAAGGCGAAGCTTCAGGGTCTGCTAATTTTTTGGTCAGAAAAGCAGGTTGCAGTGAACGTGTTCTGATACAGCGAATCTCGTTATTTATAAACACAACGGGCCATCCAGACCACAGGTAGACCATGTCAAACACACGTCCAGATGTGCGTTTACTGTTGTCAATGCGATAAAGGTACCGGGGAAGGACGGGCTTATAGCATGGCCATCTTCGGCGCTTTCATCGCGAAAGGAAATATTTCTGGATGCTTCACCTCTTTTCGAGGACATTCTAGTGGCGCTGGTCATGAAACTTTTAATTGGGAAGCGTTTTTTAGCGAACTTCGGTGACTGTGAACGTATCTATCTATCTATATATCTATCTATCTATCTATCTATCTATCTATCTATCTATCTATCTATCTATCTATCTATCTATCTATCTATCTATCTATCTATCTATCTATCTATCTATCTATCTATCTATCTATCTATCTATCTATCTATCTATCTATCTATCTATCTATCTATCTATCCACCTCTTTTAGCTCTCCTGGCCATTTCGATAATGATATCGATACCAAACTTGGTATGACATAACATGACTGTATGAAGAACATGTTTGAGTAGTCATAACATGAAAACCATGACATCTATGCCATGAATGTCATGATTTACATTTTATGGTCCTGCCGCTCTTGCGGTGGTTTACTTCACGTGGCATGTTTCAAAACTGGAGTGGTATGGCATGATTGCATGGCGAACACAAGCGACAGACCCTAACGTGAAACTCATGACATGTGTGTCATGTGGCAACATGACAACAAGCCAGTTCATGATGCGCTGGCGGCCGTTTCGCTAGCTTCACTTATACCAAATTTGGCAATATGGGACGTGAATGGATGACGAAGGTATGATACTGGTGTAAACATGATAAACATGAGATGCGCGTCATGTAACACCAAGACTGCATGCTACGCTCACGATGCGCTCGAGGCCGTTTCGGAAGCTTCACATGAATCAAACTCGGTTTTTCGCGACGCGAACGAACGACATAGGTAATGACACATCCAAACATGATAATCACGACAATCGTGTCATGTAACAACATGGCTACAAGCTACACTGATGATGCGCTCGCGGCCGTTTCGCTAGCTTCACATATGTCCAACTTGGAATTATAACGTGACGGCAATGGATGACGAAGGTATGTGACTGGCGCAAACATGATAATCATGGGATGCGTGTCATGTGAGAACATGCCTACATGCCAAAGTCAAGGCACCAATACATTTTGACGTGACGCGGTGGGCGTACTCACCGGCGTTCACTTCGTCGCGTCACGCCAGCTTTGCCACGCCAGGTGCCGGTCCTGCCGTGTACTCGCAGGCGTGCGGCGCACTGCGTTGCTTTGACGCATGCGCGTTTCAGCGCGTCCGGCGTCCCTTCGTCATGAAAAGAGGGAGACGCAGTGTTGTCTGGGAACGAATCGGCACAAAATGCAGCATGTCGCATTTCGCGTCGGTTGCCGTCGGGCCGCGCTGACGGATGCTGGTCGCGCCTGGCGTTAGACTATATAGAGTGTTCACGGTTTCCTAACAGAGCATGGCACTGCCAGCGTGCGCGCGCATCAACGCTACATCGGAGTATATTGAGCCCTTCATGATGTGCTCGAAGCCATTTCGCTAGCTCCACATATACTAAATTCGGTATCACGTGACGTGACTAGATGACGAATGTATACGACACATCCAAACATGATAATAATGACACGGAAGTCATGTATCATTTGCGTCCACCTCGTAATGTTGTGCTGATTTTAAATTGACATATCAACATTTTTCAATCGTGCTTCGCATATCACCGATTCCCACTGTACGTGCGATCTGCCATTTTTTTTTCTTTCGACAAGCAAAAACATTGCTCTGACAGCGACAGCCATATCAGATGACTAGGTGAGACAATGTTATTGGCATGCCAAAGTGTAGAGAAAAAAAAGAAAAGCAACGTCAATACGTCAGTTTATTAAATATGCTTGTGGTTTTAAACCTGCTTGAGTTGCACTCACCAAGAAAGCTGTCAAAACTGCGGAGTAGGTAATCACCCGGCGTCTGGCGGCGCTAGATTTCGCACGCAAGCCCGTGTGGGTCTTCAAACGAGTAGCCTGTTCTGCAGCCATGGCGACCAGAAAGCTTTCATTTAGGATGCAGTTGCAGGCTTTCCACTTCTCCTTCCTTTTCCTCCTGATATCGTTCCTACCGTCTTTCTTATTCCTTGCCATACTGCTCTACACACGTTTATGCATTGCACTACCCTCCCTCTCACATCTCTCCTGAAAATCTCTCCCATGTTCCAGTGTTACAGACTGCGTACGCAGTACTTGAGCCTTGCATTAACCTACAACTCTTTGTACTACAGCAGAAAAATTCAGGAGTACTTCCCGATCAGGGGAAAGGGGCAAGAGATGCTTGGTACTGCTCTTCCTTCCATCCTTCCTTATCACCTCTCTTCCTCTGTCTCTTTCTTTTTTTCTTTCTTTCTTTCGTTCTTTCTTCCTTTTCTTCTTTCTTTCTTCCTTTATTTCTTTCCTTGTTTCTTTATTTATTGTTTTCTTCCTTCCTTCCTGTCTTTCTTTCTTCCACACTTCCTTCCTTCATTTCTTTGTGTCTTCTTTCTTTCCCTCTTTTTTTATTTTGTCTTCTTTCTCTTCTAGGTAGTAGCCATCTCCCTAATGCTGTTTTCGGGGCTGAATCTACACGACATCTTACATGTTTCCTGCATTTGTCAGCTTGTATGCATGGTTCACTGAAAGGACCATCCCGGCGATATGTACACGTAGTTCGAGAATTCCATTTTCTTGAAGTCAGAGTTTTCCGGAAATGTGCCATGCGTGGCACGGACCTTGCACGTTGTCCAGCAGATGGCATTTATTCAGCCAGCCCGAGATATTGCAATAATGCGTCCACAGCGAGTGTGCTGCATCAGTTTTTTTATTATTGTTGTTGGTAATTGCAATCATATGCGTCAGTGACGGCCTTTCGATAAAAAAAACTGTTTAATATCCGGTGTTGCGATACAAAGTATAAGAAGAAAAAAGCATGGGTTTATGAGTTAGTATTCAAAGCACTCCCTTTGATGCAGCGAGCATCCGAGTTCAATCCAAGACCCGGCAAGAAAATTTGTGGTTTTTTTGTAACAAAATCGTTATGGTCGTGGTTTGCCGTGTGTCGTAGACACGAAGCTATCTCCCCGTACTGAACCAGAACGTCCTCAAGGAAGGTTCTTTTTTTCTGTGTGTGTGTGAGGAGGTTTTGTCGGTACATGACCAGCTACCCAGTCATTATAAGCTTACCTTAAACATTAACAGGTTGATTTTAATCGTAAATCTTGTCAACATTAAACGTAATATGACATCGGTTAGATAATAAAGTGGATGACCAATATTACTGTCTACTGTGCTGTTTCATCAAAAATACTTGCCAAAAACATCACTTAGAAAGCCCAGATAAATATAACACGAGTGAATATCAAACGTTTACTGACGAGGAACTCTGCAATAACCTATATAGTGCCACCTCCCAGATCCTATTTTACCTTCGCGTAAATATTATGCTAATTAACCTACGCTAATCAAATATGATTATATTTTACATGCGAAGCATTTCGTAGCGAACTTCGGTGACTTTGAGCATATCTATCTATCTATCTATCTATCTATCTATCTATCTATCTATCTATCTATCTATCTATCTATCTATCTATCTATCTATCTATCTATCTATCTATCTATCTATCTATCTTGCCACTTACGATTGAGTGCTCTCGTGGTCATCCCCTTCACTTCGCGTGAACCAAAACGAGCATGGGAGGGTAGGATGGTTTGACGAATATGCCATGCTGGTGAAGACAAATACTGTCACCATCATGTCGCTCAAGTGGTCTAATACTTCCCGCCAGACAGTGACACATACCCATGGGCGAGTATGTGCCACTCGAATGCGGGTATGTGCCACAGGCCATTGACATTTAGTATCTACCCAGGAACGACGAGAACACACATGGGCATTTTTAAAACGCGACCATTAGCAAATACCCGACATCGGCAGCGTCGAGCCAACGAATGCAAATAACAAATGTCAGGATCCCAGGTGGAATCGAACCCGAGCATTCTGCGTAGCGATGAAGCATTTGCCCACGAAGCAACCCCAGGTCTCGGGACTACGTTTTGAATAGACAGAATCTTCGTGAAACGTCAATTGTGGTTGCACCTAACATTTTAAACATTACATATTTACTCCTTCAATACAGCCGTCACGTCGGGTTAACGTCCATTGTGGTTAGTCGCCATGTGCTGAAGTTGATTTATGTAGCAGTGTCCAGGGCCAGCATATTCGTGAGCAACTGCGCTTCATATTAGCTTCTGGTGTTGATGATACGCGTTTTCCAGTTGTCATCGTTACGCAAGTGCGAAAAACTTGTTCTATGAACATCTGCGACTCTTCAACATAAGTCTCTATGTGCAAAATATGTACATATATTTAGCATCATTTCATAATGAATCGCTAAATAAAAAAAAATTGCAACATGTCACCTTCCCCAAGCATGCTTGCACAACGTCGATTCCCTGGTATGTGAGATATATAGAACTTTTAAAAATACATCTCACAACACACATAGATTTTAAGGGCCATAAACAAGCAGTGAGCGGCACTGTTATTCTTGTCATTTTAAGTGTAGAAGTATGTTGTTTCTTGCACACTCAAAAAGAAACAAAGGGTGATGCCCGCGTACCAACTACAGAGCTCCACAAGGTGCGCTAATTTCGTTTTATGCAGAGGTAATGTACCACGAGATCGATACGTCGGCTTTCTCTTCCCATTACATGCTTGAGTGTTACGAGAGGCCATTTTCAACCATACTACACACGTGCGCGCCCTTCGGATAGTAATTGAGGGCCTGGCACGCGCAGTCAGCTTGACATTATAGGGCAGGATCGATAACAAGCATACTCTCTTTTTATTTATCGGTGGCCTATTAATGCTCAGCGCGATAAGCAGCAAGCTTTCTATCCAAGGTCTATGTAGTTATTTGTTTTTCATGGTTAGTATAACAATGTTTAGCGAGTTATGTATGCGGAGTTTGTTAACCCGAAGCAAAGAAATTTTTAACGACGGAACGTCATTGGACATAGTAGAGGCCAGCATATGTGACGTAGTAATACAGCAAAGAAACAGCAGGTACTGAAGAGCGCAGGGTTTGAAGCATGTTTGTCATCTTAGTGGGTAAATGTACTTACTTGGTGCATTTGCGATTACTTGAGTTATTATTTAGTTAGCACTCATCAGTATGTCTACCACAAATAAAGCTAGGTGTCTTGAATACACATCTAACTTGGTCAAAAAGCACATTCGCAGTCAAAGTCGTGCACTGTTTCCTTAACGCTTCTTCTTGCGCCTATCCGTAGCGTGCTGCACTCAATAGCAAACCTGGTGGCCAGCCAACTAGGCATTTTCTATTAAAGTTAGATCATCTTTTTGAAGCCAATAGTCTTCTAAGCGTTCGTCCTAGTCATACCCCCCCCCCCTTTGCGAGAAAAACGAGAAAAAAAAGTTAATAAGCATGGAGCCTTCTAGCTTTATTTTGCCTATTAGCGTTCAAAAGTGTTTTATGAACCTGCCCCACCACGCATGACAATACCGTAATGAGGATAAACCGAACGGCGGAACAATAGGGGAAAACACTAAATGTTATGACCTATGTTTAAATTTTTAAGGAGCAGGTTGAAAGCAATCCCCACTGACATCAATTGCCAGTGCATTTGCTAATGACAAATGGTACCGCGAATTGAACGAAACATATATCTTTATTTGAAGTACTGCCACTCTTTTACCCGAAAAGGATGATTACTTCATCATAAGCCCTCGAGTGCGCAGCGACAAACTGTATCGCCACTCCTTTCTCGACCTTTTTGGTTCATGCAGGCTAACTTTTCTGTTTTGCGAACACTACAGTAGCATAAAAAGTAAAATTTTGTCTTTTTTATCAATAGTTCTCACACAATACGAGGTCCAAGACTGTGATGTGATGAGCCCTCTGGAGAAAAAACATTGGTCTATGAATGTCTGTTTTCTCATTTTCTTCCGTGTCTCCGTTTTCGTTTACACTGTCACAAAAATATGACGCTTGTGCATACAAAGGTTTGGTTCCACCCGCTTCGTGGCATTTCTAGACTGGATGGTTCTACGTTTGGCCAGGTAATGAATTTTTGCTGAAGGGACCTGTGTTTTCGAGTTCCTATGTAGAAACACTATTAAGTACCGAGCGCATGGTAGCAAAGCTCTTTCGTATACGTTTGCTTTGAAACCGCCACCGAACATTCATTATGAAGCAAGCAGGAACTTTCCTTGACTATTAAATATACTGGGAGGCGCTCCTGCCGCTTGTGAATGATCGTTCTAGTGCTATTACGGCAATAGCAGGCACTGGCACTCAGCGCAACATGTGGGCCAGCTTGCGACACTCTAATATGCAGCGTGGAAAATCTCTTCATAGCTAGCACGGCAGCCCGTGAGACAGCGTATCCTTACACGGGAAGCATGTCATACCTTAAGACTGCAAATGGCATAATCGGCTACTCAAGACGGGCTTTGCCAGCTGGCTATGGGCATAGGAAATCGTTACCGGAAATAATGCAAAAGAAAACATAGAGGCAACTCTTATTCGTGGCGCGATGCAGGAGTGTTCCTTGAAGTAAAGAGACCTCCCGAAAGGATCCTGTAAGCTCATTTTCAATAACAAGTGACAGTAAAAAACGCTCCATGCTCTTGGTATTTGTTCACACCTTTAAGCGCAATGACCAGTGATCTCGCGTACGGCACCTATTTATAGATGACTTCAATAAAAACCACATCATTCTCAATGACAATGAAACTTCTTATTATGATTTCATTGGCATGCACGGATACACGCGCACACATAGAAAAGAGGTAGAAATGAAGCTGGAGCTTGCCACCTGTAGGGGCAGAACATCTACAGGTGGCAATGTGACCCTCCACACACCAGAACCTAGGATTAAAACTTTCGACGCCGAGAGGTTGCCTATACAGGCAAAGAACTCTGAGAGATACAAACCACCACACTACATAAGCTGTCGACTCGTTGTCAAGAAAATTACCGAGAAACGTGCGACTGCTGCGCTAACATGGGACTATTGTCCCTATACTAGCCTCTCTTCACTCCAGAACAGAAACTACAGATGAATGGAGACACACTTACACCCTCGCATCAACTTCCACATGAATAACCAAAATTTACAGTGACAATTTCTGGTTGGCAAAGATTTGTGGCCAACCACTTTGTGGATACCTTGACATAAACGTTAAGTAAGCAAGAATATTCACGGAAACGAGATGTCTGCTCACAAGATGCTAGTTCGTCAAGATGTTGTCGCAGCCATTAGGCACTTGAATATGCACCCTTAAGAAACGCGCTATAACTTCAACAGTCTTGTTTTCAAAAACAATTGCTACAGAAACGAGATATAAAACAAATATGTAACCAAGAAGAGCAGTTCATCATAACATCATGAACGAAATTGTTATCCGACTCGGTGAATGTGAAGCTGAAGATTTCTCAAAATTTTCTTTCACAATGTCCCTATATTAGCGGTTGCACTAATTGTAAAAATGTAATAGATTTTTGGCAGCTCCAAGAAAAACCCAAGAGAGAAGAAAAGCGCAGAGGTTAACTAGAACGGGGCATTCGGTTTGCTAAACCTCAATTTTGCCATCCGCGAGCGAGTGACAGGGTGTTAAGAAGAAAGGCTGCATTTGCCCGTAATTGGTTCTCATGCGAGAACTTTCTATCAATCAAGAAAAGAGAAATTTGGACATAGAGAACGCACATGCGCAATCGCAAATCGATGAACAATCACCGCTTACTATTATTAGCTGGCCGTACCACAAGCAGCGAGCTCGGCTATACAGCCATTTGCTCTAGGGAAAGCAGATAACATAATGGATGTGTAGGGAAGAGGGTTGCGGGTACAAAAAACGAAGATTGTTGAGCAGAGAAGAATCACAGAACGCAAATAGAAGTGATCATTGCAATGATTTTTGTTTTGGCTGCGTTCAAAAGATTTTTCGATTTATCTTAACACACTTCTTACTTGTTTGAGCAAAAACGTCAAAAAAGTTGTTCCGCAGTCGCTGTAGTGGATAAAGAATTTCGCCGAGGAGCACCCCTCGATTTCCCAGAGAGCTTTGTTCAATTGTTAGGCGGGACCACACGCTGCATCATTCTCTTTCGTGGCTGTTGTCATTTAGTTCGGTGCACTATAGGTATTAGTGAATTTGTCTGCCTCACCTGTACACTAGACGCATAAAAACTGCAGTCGTACCTCATGCACTAAGTACTGCTCTGCGGAGTATCAGGTGCAATAATCATGCGCAGGTACTCACACTAAAGCCATGTGATGCCTCTACCTCGTCACAAAAAAAATACATGGAAATGGCTGGCTCTGCCATAATGTACATTTAGTGAAAGCATGAAATGACCCCCGTAGCGAATGATCTGCGTTAGAGATGATAGTAGTAACAATCATTATGCGCGGCCGCGACGCGACGCAACTTTACGAAGCCTGAAACAGGGTCTGTTGAAGTGAACTTCAATGCACGCTTCGTGCCGGCCTAATGCTTCCGCGCCGCGCCTCACGTTGCCGGTGTTGTCAAGCAGCCTGAGTCCAAACTCATGTCGTGCAACCCAATGGCCGCTGGCGTTGACTAGAGCACAGAGAACCTTGTGTAAGTGCCACAAGGCAACAATAAATTGTTTCATGCACCGTATCCACCTTTGCAAGGTCGCTATTGAAAATTACAAGTGAAGCTTCAGCGTGATGAAACTTCAGTTGTGTAGCGAAAAAATGGCAGATCCCACGTACAGTTGGAATCGATAATATGCGAAGCACCAATGAAAAACGTTGATATGTCACTTTAAAATCCGCACAACGTTACGAGGTGGAGGCAAATGTTGCCGTACATGAATTTCGTGTCACGATTAATATGTTTGGATGTGTCGTTTACCTTTTCAGCTATTCACGACACGTGATACATGTGGAGTACATGTGGAGCTAGCGAAATGGCCGTGAGCACGCTATGAGCGTGGTATGTTGTCATGTTCTTACATGACACGCGTGTCAGGAATATTATGTTTGCACTAGTCGTATATTTCGTCATCCATTTACGTCATCCATGTGTGCCTTGTGAGATTATGACTACATGCCACTGTCAAGGCGCCGACACATTTCGACTTGACGTAGAGCGCGTGCTCGCGACGTTGATTTTGTTGCGTCACGCCAGGCGCAGGTCCGGCCATATACTCGCAGGCGCCCGCCGCGCTGCGTTGCTATGACGCATGCACGTTTCGGCGCGTCCGGCGTCCCTGCGTCACGAAAGGAGGGTGACCAAGTGTTGTCTGGGTAACGCATCGGCGCGACATACAGCATGCCACATTTCACGCCGGTTGCCGTCGGGCCGCGTCGACGACGCTTTTCGCGCTGGTCGCGCCTGCATGGCGTCAGACTATAGAGCGCTCGCGTTGTGCTAACGTAGCGTCGATGTGCCCACCTTGCGCGCGCGTCAACGCTACATTGGAATAAATTGGCCCTTCATGATGTGCTCGCGGCCGTTTTGCGAGCTCCACATATGCCAAATTTGGTGTTACATGACAGCAATGGATGACGAAATATATGACTGGTGCAAACATGATAGTCCTGACACGCGTGTCATGTAAGAACATGACAACATACCATGCTCATGGAGTTCTTGCGGCCGTTTCGCTAGCCCCACATATACTAAATTTGGTATCACATGATGTGAATAGATGACCAATGTAAACAGCACATCCAAACATGATAATCATGAAACGGAATCATGTACGGCAACATTTACCACCACCTGGTAACTTTGGGCTGATTTTAAAGTGAGATACTAATATTTCTAATTTGTGCTTCGCAAATCATGTATGCCCACTGTACGTGGGATCTGCCAATATTTTTCTCGAGGCAGCCGCTAGTATTTTGTGACTTTGTGGTAGAATACCTGCTTGCCACCCGGACGGCCCGGTTTTGATCCTCAATAAGACCAAAGAATATATTTATTTTATTTTCTTCTCTCCCAATTTTTTGCTCAAGGACAATTTTTCGCTCATAACCAACGTTGCCTACGCCGACGACGGAATTTCTGTGCTACGAGCTCTCTAACGCTATCGCGCTAAAATAGCCTTCTTCAGAACCATGACGTCTCCAACCGCGAGAACAGTAGCCGGGCAGGCCATCCACTGAGCCCCGATCATATACTCAGGAAGTTATACAAACGCGTCTTTTACATCTAACACCCTCATCACACAGTGATTTTTTGCGGGGTCGCCCTCTTATAGCGGTAAGAAGTAATACACCATGACTGCTGTGACCGTATGCTCGTGTGCTCAGATTTGGGTGCACTCCAGAGGGTCAAATTTCCACAGCCGTCCACTACAGTGTCTCTCATAATCATATGGTGCTTTTGGGACGTTAAACCTCACATATCGAACTTCAGTGGCCTCCACGACAAGCGCCTGAACGCCTCCATGCTAGGCGTTCGTCCGATCAGGCGAGTTTTCGTAAACAGAAGTGAAATTTGTCGACATTTTAACGCATCGCAAGGTGGCGACCTTGGCTTAAGCATCGGCCTCCCCACTTTTTAGCCTCATCCATCACATTGAAAATAGCTTTGCGATGCACACCTAACTCTCCTGACTGCAACAGCTTGTTCCACGTTAAAGTTTGCCCCGAGTATACATATAGGCTTCTCTTAGAGAAGACCCGACAGACGTTGCATCTGGCCCTGGTGTTCAACTTGTTACCATGCGGCAGGATGTCAGTCTTACCGCAAGTTGTGTATACATTCAACGGTGCTCTTATGGCTGTCACTTTCTCCGATTACATTTTCACCGTTTACTACTACATCTACCACAACGGTTTGTTTAATCCTGAGCATGGACGCTAACCACGGGGATGCAGATGTACCACCAATTGTCAACGTGGGTGTATTTGCGTTAAACAGGGCTATGGCTGGCAAACAGCAATTAACATTGTGCAAGCTCTCACCTATCATTGTACCGTATAAGCAATGAACAACTTCTGAAGGACACGTTTCACTTTCGTATTATACCTATTCTAATCACGGAGGAATCAAGCGTTTTGTTTCCTGTTTTTTATACTTCCGGCATTTAATGAATACGACATTGTTTAAAGAGGCATGTCATCTCTTTTTGGGGATCAATATACTATTTTATGAGAGTAGATTACCCAGAATAGAGTTAATGTGACTTTTTTAGAGATTAATATAAGTGTCATGTAAGGACCGCCCAAAATAAGTCACGCATACTCTTTCCCTCAGATGGGAGTCTCAGCAACCTATAGTGATACCTTGAAGTTTGCCGCAATAGACATAATTGTAAACAAATCTCATAATTATCCGGATCACCTACATAAGGGGAGAATACTCGTCCTCCATTCGGCCGTGACGCAAATGCCCCGTCCTCCACGAAGATGTCACGGTCTTCAATTTCCCGTACGCCTGTCGTGCACTCTTCGAAATCACGAGTTATGAACTCAAGTCACGCTTCGTCATCGATCACTGATTCTATAATATGCCACCAATTGTGTGCCGCGTTTTGGCGCTGCTCGCGACATCGCGCCATTTGTAGCAATCGTCATATGGCGTGCTTGCTCGCTCTCAGGCTTTCTTTAAATTCTCTTTCTTCCTTTCGCGGAGCGTAGGTTCTGCCATTACCACCTTTTCTGTATTTGCCCTACCCTTCCTCGAACTTTCAGAACCGGAAAAGGGGAGTGGGGGGAGGGGGGTATAGAGACCTTGACACAGCTTGAGTCAAGGGAGCTGCAGGGAGGATTTCGTCGTCGTCATGATTGTGCTAATCAGGGCACGAACCCGCTGCCACGATCGATCTGGGTACGGGCAACGTGACAATTTCGGAAACTTACGGCCGCGCAATACCGCTTTCGAAAGTGTGATACCGAAAAAAAAGAAATGACTAAAAAGTACCTAAAAATGTGAAAAAAAGGGTAACGATATCGAATTTCGGATCAGTCTTTGGATTCTCCTATCTGGGCTTGTTCCTATTGTCGTATTAATAAAAAAAGTTCTTAAAAAGTGAAGGCAGCATGCTGACCCCAATTTGCCTGCACCCACATGATCGTTTTAGCGTGTACTACAAGTTTTGGCTTTAGCACGCGCTGCACTCCACCCTTGTTTTCCATGGCTATGCAGTGGAACATAAGAAGATGCTATATAGAAACCTTCAATCCTCTTTTTCATTACAAGTGAATACTCTTCATCGAAGGATACCCATGAACATGCGTATACGTTTTTGCAGACAGGAAAGTGTTCTTGACAATGAAATAAGTAGAATATAAGATATATAACTTAAAATTAAGAAGACATATTCATTCAGACTTCAATATACAGCTGTATTCGCAGTTGAATCTTAATAGTATCCCTCTGTTTTTATCCGCGATAACACCCCGGAGTATGCAGTAATATGGGTAACGCTCTACACCACACACACACACACACACACACACACACACGCACGCACACACACACACACACACACACACGCACGCACAAACACACACACACGCACACACACACACACACGCACACACAAATGAGAATGGTTTCAGCGCAGTGCAAGTGCACACCAGACAAACTGAACACGAATAAAAACGTTACACTTTCTGTTTTTATTTTGGAATGCGACTTCAACTCTTGGCCTTCAGAACTGATTCCGAATGGCGCATTAACTACCCAAGAGCAAGCACTAAGACGCGTTTAGGAATATTACTCGTTTAAACGATGGGTGCGTTTTCACGTACGGTGATAAATTGTCGCCGTGTATTGGTTGTGCTATTCGCATTGACAAGAATATTTGGCACCATTCCATTGGTTGTTGTTGGTGGTAACAACTTTATTAATAACTCAGCGAATTCGCAGCCTGGGCGTAGCAGTCCGCGAGGAGGACCGAAGACACTGCCTCCTCGCCGCCTTGCGGACTTTCAGGATGACCCACAGTTGATCTTAGAGGCACGTTGGAGCTGTGAAACGCAGCCGTCCACAGCGGGGTTGAGGAAAAAGTAAATTGTTTGGTGTACACTTAAGAAGCGCCATGTTTTGTACGCAGAAATTACTAACTTAGCGAGTCGATACAAATGCCGTTCATATAATTGTTTGCGCTAATATTCATTTTTCTACTGTGAAAAACGTATCGGATAGACGTTCTGATCTCACGAAGCACAACACAAACGTACTAAACACGTTGGCTACAGTCCACCTGCTTATGAGAACCGCAGAGACACTGAGATCTTCACTTATAAACAAGCAAATACTCAAATATCACCAACATTACTTATCGTCTTAAATAAATATATCTCATGTACCGTGTTTCAGTGCAGTGTAATAGTTATACCATGTCGGTTTCGCAATTTGTAGTGTGTCTAGAGGTCGAAGGTTTGAGTCCCACTTAGTTTTTTTTAATATTTAACATGTTCCTTTTTTGTCGTAGTGCTCCTATTTCAGCAACCTTACAATTAGCGTGTTAGAAAATCTATATTAAACTGTCGAAAATTGAGATTTCGACCCAAGTTCTGCTAGTTTTTTTTTCGTGAGATGCACTGCTACTCTCTTGAGTGGGGTCACGCTACTCTGCTTCGGGCAGCATTATGTTACGCTGTTGAGGGGAAGTGCTTTGACTCATTCTGGGGGATCACTTTACTCTGCCTCAACAAGATGCGATTGACTCTAGAGAAGCGAGTGAAATATGGGAAAAAAAACTCTCCCGAATAGAGTGACCAACACTCTCATTTTTAGAGTGTAGCCGCTGGTACGCATTTACTGAAAGCATGCTCTTGAAGCGTATAAGCTCTAAATAGGTTACCGATCTACATTTATTCGTCTCACTAACTGTCACTGAAAGCGTGAACGTGCCTTCAGAGGGATTACTAAGAACATTTGACTTTTCACTTAAGCTGCGGAAATTACGCCATCGCGCCTCACCAATTCCATCTGGTCTTGCGCAAAGTGGCTATTCTCTTCTGTGTGGAGAAATTGCGTCAGTCTGGTGGAACCAATCATGGTGGAAGCAAAAGCTTGCGTCGGCGTCCCGAAGCGTGTCAACGTCTATTAGGTCCTGTCAGGGAGCGCTTAACTGGAGCTGGCTGCCTTTCAATAAATGGAAGCCCTATATTGCCCGTAATTAACCGCGTAGCGATGGTCCCAAAATGAAAATGGAAGCAGTAGGGGAACAGAAAGTTAGGAAACATGGAGCCGTGAATGAAGGATAATAATAATAATGAATATAATAATAATAATAATAATAATAATAATAATAATAATAATAATAATAATAATAATAATAATAATAATAATAATAATAATAATAATAATAATAATAAAATATCCGCATTGGTCAGCTCTTTGTGCGCTCTTTCCGTACTTCTCTCTCGTTTTTCCTACAGCTTGCACTGCAAGTCGAGTTTTTCAAGCCAGCTTTATTTTTTCCTTCCGAAAAACGGCATCAAGAAAACGAGCACAGGCAGCAAATAAAAGCAAACTTATGTAGCTCTGCAACCTAAACGATCGGCTGTAAAGTCTGCTGTGGCCACATGGGGTGAGACGATGTCATTTCCACAGAAAGTGCTTGAGGGTACTGTCGTGCGCTCAGTCGGCGGCGCAGCGTGAAAAATCTTTACACCTGTGCGGTGCCACCAGAAGCCGTCGCCGGGAGAAGGGGCTGTCTAGTGGGAATCGCTAGCTGAGAGCCGGTAAGCAGTTCTAGCTGCAGTCCTGTGGTAATGCCGCTGGGTGTGCTGATTGTGATAGGCTCGCTTGTTATTTGGCTGCACAGCTGAACAGGACCGGGGATCCTGGGCGGTGCCGTTTTGGTGGCGAAGCACCTTATGTTGTATGCTTGCCTGTTGTATGCTTGCCTGTTGGTCTACATAGATGATGTTAACAGTGATGGCCATGAGGAATGCGCACGTTTCAGACCACATATTCTCTTTCCGCCGTAAATGAAAACGAAGGCGAACACGCTCTCCCGTGAGATAGGCAATGACAACGCAGCCAATAGGCTAACCGAGAGGCAAGAGCTCGCGGCATCGGCAAAACGGCAACTCCAACAACGAGTGGCTACGTCGGACTTGAGGGTGCGGGAAGCAGCGGCTCAAGGGCTGAACACACATTGTATATACTGTACATACGCATTGTCACTCGCTTACATGCGCGAGCTCTGTGCCTTTTCTTTAGGCAATTTGGAAATATCCCTGCTTGTCTCGACAAAAAATGTTATGAATTACCCATGTCCTGCAGAGTATCGCTATATAATCGATGCTTCACCAATATATTTCACCATTGACATACCAATGCAATTTTCAAATGACGCTGCATACAGAAACGCAGATACTGGATTTCTGGGATACTGTCGTGGTACTCTTGTATCTAAACCCCGTACATAACTGATATGTTGCATGAAAATTCAAAAAATTGCTCTAAGAATAGACGTGCCTTCATATTTGAGAAACAGTGAAAACCCAAAATGGGCTGTTCAACAACCTTTATCTCCCTTCCACATGACGGCAGCTGCGCAAGTAAAGAGATCTCTATTCTGAGGAAAGGCTGCATGTGCATTTCTGTTCTCGTTGTGTCCTAATTCTGCTGGTGACAAACATACCGAGAAACAAACCACTTTACTTAGTTCGAGAGAGGCCATACAGAGGACCTACTATGTATGTCTCTACACGGCCGCTGGCTAAGTCTTAGTCAGAACATGAAGCCCGTACCTCTTCGCTCGTTCACAGGCCCTCTGAACAGGCCCTCTGCGCTCGTCCTCGTATTTTGTGTTACTTCTCGGAAGTTATTGCACTGAGAAGTTCAATAATGCATTACCGACTAGCTCAATCCCACACTTTTTCTCTGGACAGCTCAGAGCTGGTCGCCATCCCTGTGGTTTGTGATGGTTGTACGCTACACTAAACCTAAAGACGTTCACATAGGTCCGTAGTCCTCTAAAAACGCAAGATGGCTTTGACTACCTTTTGAGCCGACAAAAGATGAGGACGGTGGCCCATGAGCATCTGCACGGACAGTGGCTCATTGTCCGATTGTCCCAACGTGTCCGAAAGCTTTTGTCTTACAGAAGCAAATTGAAGTCAGTGGCATAGCAGAGAGTCGATGCCTTCGGGGCCGCAGACGTCGCATACCGCACTGTCGGTCACTCTAATGAGAGTATTATATGCTTTTGCGAAGGCAAACCCCAACCAAAGGTTACAAAGAAGCGACGATACACGTTGATGAAGTCCGGATGGAGGTCGAATAACCAGTTGAGGGTTCATTACATCCTCAGGAAGCCCCTAGGAGGTTGGACCACGCCTAGAGCGTGCGGAGCATGCTAGTTGTGATCACTGGAACTTATGATGAGCGAAGAGAAAACTGTCTCTATCCCCTTTATAATGCGATGTGATCCAAGAAGAGCATCTTTTGCTTGCGGGAGACACTGACTCTGGTAAACGTTTTAGCGGAATTACAATAGCCAGATGATAACTGTAGATTAGGGTCAGTGGGTGAAGTGCAGAAAAAGAGTGCCACGCAAACTTAGATAATTAATACCATTTGTCGCCAACTAATGGAAGTGTAGATGTGTTTTTTAATCAAAGCATAATACCTGGTTTTGTCGCAAATGCTCCTGTAATATTCACACGCTTCCTTCCGGTTCCAAAGAAATGAATGGTCATTTAATAAAAAAATGTTCATTCCTGTTTAAATACTCTCACTCCTTAATGTTGTCAAAGTAGAAGAGAGATATCCAGCATGTAAAAAGAGATCGTAGCAACAATTGTTTGAAGTTGTTTCAAGATTCTTTTAATAAACACATGACTTATTATATGGTGTAGCCGGTGGTGATCTGTGTATAAGTTTTTCCACTCTCAAGAAACGAAACAACGCTCTGAAACTCTTCTGGTTGACTTCAAGGCGGACTTCAAGCAATGTCGTATTCATCTTTCGTTTGTGCTAGTTCCTTCGCTGTTCTTTTCTTTTTCGTCCCATCTCTTGCCTATAGGCTTTGATGGCCCTTGACATTTTGCTCAGCATTGAACAGGCAGCCAGTCTGAAAACTGGCTGATCTCTCTGTATCTTGATCTCTTTTTTTTATCCTCCGATGCTCTCAGAATAAAAGTGGAACATAATTCTGCTGTTTAATTTCCGCTAACATAGAGTGAGTGTTTTCTTGAAAATTCCATCCAGAAAGAAGTGAAAAATCGACTACATAGAAAAGCACGAGCGTTTATTTTGTCTCTTCTATAGAGCCAAAAGAGGAGTGTAGCAAAGGCACAGAGGTGCGCTCAAAACTTTCTACTTTTAACACTCTCAATAGCAATTAGGCAAACAGTTCAAGTGTGCACAGTGAATGCCCAAGCAATATTTATTCTCAATTTTCTGCGCCTACAAGTTGTTAGTACGACATTTTTATTTTGTTTTCACTATTTGCTGAGTCTTCAATCTTGTGACTCAGCACTGAAAGAGAGAGACAGCGACAATGTGCTGCATAAACTAAACAACTACAAAAATGGCTGGCGTTGGGTAATACCGATACAATGCCTAGCTAGGAAACAATCGATTACTCAGGGTGAGTAAATCCGCCTAGCTGCCTCTAACAACTTTGAAGTTCGCGGGCGTGGCTTTGCTTTACCGCTTTCTTCCAGACAGACACAGAAACACCACAACGAAAATAAAAGAGTTGCAAGAAAAGCGACATGCAAACTGTGCCGACAGTAACAAACACAAACATGCACGATGCTGTGACCGAAGCATGGTCAGCCACTTTTGGACAGCGGCAAAACACTGATTGAAGTGAGACGGCGGGGCTGTACAAGTGGGAGATGTCAGCGCGCACTTTCGAACACTCATTCTTCAGAGTGCCCACGTTATTATTTTTCTATGGCACCCTGATGCTTTGTTCTTATAAAGTATTTCTCATATTTTAACTCTCCCGTTTCCCTTTGTATTGCAGCGTTGATTAATGAAGCACTGCAACAGGTGAACTCTCTTATGGTTAAATGCACTGAGGATCGAACAAATCAGCAAAAAAAAGTTTGGCAGATCCCACGTATTGTGAGAATTGATGATATGCGAAGCACGAATGAAAAATGTTGATATGTCACTTTAAAATAGGCACAACGTTATGAGGTGGAGGTAAATGATGCCGTACATGGCTTCCGTGTCATTATTATTGTATTTGGATGTATCGTTTACCTTCGTCAACTATTCACGTCACGTGATACAAAATTTAGTGTATGTTGAGCTAGCGAAACGGCCGCGAGCACGCCATGAGCATGGTATGTTGTCATGTTCTTACATGACACGCGTGTCAGGATTATTATGCTTGTACCAGTCATATATATCGTCATCTATTGACGTCACGTAAGACCAAATTTGGTAAATGTGCAGCTAGCAAAATGACCATGAGCGCGTCATGAAGGGTACAATATACTCCAATGTACCGTTGACGCGCGCGCAGGCTGGGCACAGCGACGCTACGTTGGCAAAACGCGAGCACTCTGTAGTCTGACGCCAGGCGTGACTATAGCGTCCGTCGGCGTGGCCCGATGGCAACCGACGCGAAATGCGACATGCTGCGTTTCGCTCTGATGTGTTACCCAGACAACACTGCGTCTCCCTCTTTTCGTGACGGAGCGATGCCGGTTGCACTGAAACGCGCATTGTTAAGGGTCGAAGAGGAAGTTGCTGATGGCATCCTACCGCTGCCACCAGTTGTTGCGAATGGGTGTCTACCCGGTCTCTTGTGGTAGCGTGGTGTAACCGGGTGGAGGAAACGAACGCTGACAAGAAGAGGATACGAAAAACAAACATGTTTATGGCACTATTTATACATATTTACAGCAAAGAAAGGTTAGGGGTTTCCCAAACCGCGAGCGTGGTGGTTGAACCATTACATGGTTCAGAGTGACGTCCAGCACTCTGCGGCGTCATTTTAGGCCCTGTCGGGCTCCTCCTCTTTGAGTGGAACACCAATCACACACACACAACAGTTGAGAGGGGACGAGCATGCACGGTCTACGTAAACGTCCAACATTGAGTCGTGATCACTGCACTGCACGGTGGCGCCAGCGGTGCTTTTCCTCATCGTGTGTGTGCCGCTAGTCGAGAAGTCCCAAGCTCCTGACAGCATACATCAATGGGTCCGCCGATCTGTTCGCTCAATTAGCGGGGCGATTTGCGGCGGCCGCCACGGTCTCTTCCAAGGATGATGCTGTTTTTGTTGTCCTCTCTAGAATGGTTTACGGCGTCGTGGCAATACGACGTTTCTTCCTCCGGCTAGCAGGGACAATGCCTGGCGGGCATAGGCAGCCGGCCGGTCGGCTACTTGATTGAGGATTAAAAGGAGCACCGCTCCCCCGTCAGCTCTGGCGCCGGTCACAACAGCTTCCCCCTCCCTAGAGGAGTCGCCGAGGTCATCAGGCACCACTGCTGCTCGAAGGGACGACGCAAGAGTCCGCATTTCAAAGTCAGGAACTCTACGTTGCTTGCCGCATGGTCTGGGTAATTGCTGAAATCTTCGACAGCGTCTGGCAGACTGGGCACCGAAGGGGCTGAGAGCCCCCACAGTCGAACGCCATGCACAATAGCGTCTGCCCAGACGAATAGCCGCGCCAAACGTAACAGCATACGTCAAAGCAACGCAGTGCGGCGCACGCCTGCGAGTATATGGCAGGACCGGCGCCTGGCGGGGCCACGCCGTGGAGTGAGACGACGAAACGAACACCGGCGCGCATGCGCGCGGTGTCACGTCGAATTGTATTGGAGCCTTGACTGTGGCATATGTAGTCATGTTTTCATATGACACACATCTCATGATTATCATGTTTGCACCAGTCACATACCTTCGTCATCCATTGACGTGCCGTAATACCAAATTTTGTATATGTGACGCTAGCGAAGTGGCCGTGAGCGCATCATGAGCGTGGCATGTAGTCATGTTGTTACATGATACGCATATCATAATTTTTATGTTAGGGTCTGTCGCTTGTGCTTGCCATGCAATCATGTCATACCATCCCTATTGCAAGAACAGCGTGATGTCAGTACGTTTTTTAGCACTGGTACACGTAGGAGACACTGGTAAACGCTTGCAATCACCAGCACTTCGCTGGGCGCACTGGGAAAAAGCTGTGTCGCACTGGTAGGGGCACTGGCTCAACCGCTGTGATGCTGGTGCGCACTTCGTAGCGCTGGAAGCACTGGAATTTTCACTGGCAAGCGCTGGTGAATACTGGAACACGCACTGTTTCTACCAGCGCAGCGTGCACCCAATTGTAGGGTTTGCCGTGGTATGTTTCGGTGTCGTTAAATATAAAACGCTTAATTCGACGCACGGAGAGATGCTACCCTAACAGATACCGAGCATACGTAATTTTTGCGGTGCACGTACGTATCACAGCAATTATAGTGCACCTTTTTCGCATATGCCCCCCCGTATACCGGCCAAATTCGCATCATCCGTGTATTGCTGTAACGATTCCAAGTTGCATTGTTTGTAAGCCTGTAACAACATGACTACATGCTATGTTCATGATGTGCTCGCAGCCGTTTCGCTAGCTTCACATGTACCAAACTAGGTATTACGCGATGCGAACGGATCACATAGGTAAATGACACATCCAAACATGATAATCATGACATGCGTGTCATGTAAGAACATTACTACATGCCACACTCATTATGCGCTCACGGCCGTTTCGATATGGCTTCACATATGCCAAATTTGGTATTACAGGACACTCAATGGGTGACGAAGGTATCTAATGTGACTGGTGTAAACATGATAATTATGAGATGGGCGTCATGTGAGAACATGACTACATGCACCAGTGAAGGCGCCAATACATTTCGACTGACGCGGTGCGCGTGATCACCGGCATTCATTTCGTTGAGTCACGCGGGCCTTGCCACGCCTGGCGCCGGTCCTGCCATATATTCGCGGGCGCGCGCTGCGCCGCTTTGCTTTGACGCATGCGCGTTTCAGCGCGTCTGGCGTCTCTTCGTCACGAAAAGAGGGAGACGCAGCGTTGTCTGGGTAACGCATCGGCGCGAAATGCAGCATGTCTCACATCACGTCGGTTGCCGTCGGGCCGCGCCGACGGACGCTGGTCGCGCCGGTCACGCCTGGCGACAGACTATAAAGTGCTCGCGTTTTGCTAACGTAGCATCGCTGTGCCTAGCGTGCGCGTGGGTCAACGCTGCATTGGAGTATATTGGGCCCTTCGTGATGCGCTTGAGGCCATTTTGCTAGCTCCACATATACCAAATATGGTGTTACGTGACGTCAATGGATGACAAAACAGATGACTGGTGCGAACATGAGAATCCTGACACGCGTGTCATATAATAACATGACAAAATACCACGCTCATAATGTGCTCGCGGGCCTTTCGCTAGCTCCGCATATACTAAATGTGGTGTCATGTGCTGTGAATAGATGACGAAGCTAAACGACACATCTGAACATGATAACTATGATACGGAAGTCTTGCGGACTAACTGTGATGAAGTACCACCAATGCTTAGAAGTTTGCCTCGTATTCCTCAAAAAGCTGTGGATTGCCTGCACATCCCTCCATCAGCTGAAGAGGTTAAGGCGGCACTGAAATCTATGAAACGTGGAATGAGCCTAGGGCCAGACGGTTTTCCTATTGAGTTTTACTTGACATTTTGGAATGAGATTGGTGCTACCTTTACCGCGGTTATACGGCGATGCTACGAGAACGGTGTCTTTCCATCTACTTTTCGAGATGGACGCATTATGCTTATTCCAAAAGGTGATGCTTCCTCTGTTATTCCTGAAGATTTCAGACCTATCACGATCCTCAACGTTGACTATAAGATATTCGCGGCGGTAACCGTTCCACGTTCGAGGGGTCTGTTGAACACCCTGGTAAATCATTACCAGACTTCATTAGTTCTTGGACGAGAAATACACAGGTTGTCATTTGCCACACGTGATATATTAGGCTATACTTTGTCGCGATCTGCGCGTGGTATCCTTGTGTCTTTGGAACGGGAAAAAGCGTTTGACCGACTAGAGCACGTGTATATCCTTAATGTGCTCACAGCCCTCGGCTTTTCTCATTCGTTTTTGGAGTGAGTGATGATGAAGAAGAAACTTTATTTAATTAGCAGAAAGGTCCTCTTCCCTTTTCAGGTGCGAGAGGAGAAGGGAGGACCAAACCTAGACGACGGCCATGATCCCATGGGCCCTGGCGGCGTCTTCGGCCTGCCGTATTAAACGGGCTTGTAATTGAGAGTCAGAGCTGAGGAGCGCGGCATCCCATCCACTCCCGTCTGGAAATTCGCCTCTCATGGGGGCCTGCGGGCATGCCCATAAAATGTGGTTCAAGTTCGCCCTGTTGTGGCAAAATTTACATTTGTCCGAATGAAGTTCCGGCACGCAGCGGTTCATTGTTACCGGACTAGGAAACGTGTGAGTCTGGAGTAGGCGCCACGCCACCGCCTGTCCTTTGTTCAATGACGAGTGTGCGGGAGGATAAATTTTCCTGCTTAGACTGAAATACTGTGTAATATCTCTGTAAGTGGTCATCCGCTCCAATCTCTCATCGTCCTCCCCGTTCGACCAGGGCAATCCAGAGGCTCGGTCTGTAAGTCCTCGAGCTGTCTGGTGTGCAGCCTCATTGCCGGGCAAGGAGGAGTGAGCGGGTGCCCAGACTATTTCTATGGTTCGTTGGTCTTTGCATCCAACCAATATTCTTGAAGCTATTTGGGATATTCGCCCTCGTGCAAAGTTTCTCACAGCCGTCTGCGAGTCGCTAACAATGAGTGAAGTCGAGGTGGACGCTATGGCCATTGCAATAGCTGCTTCCTCCACCTCTTCTGCAAAGCTTGTTCTCACCGAGCCGCTGACCTTATGATTTCCCTTGTAGTCCACTACTGCTATAGTCATGTTGTCATTTCCTTTGTATTTAGCCGCATCTACGTATGTTGTTTCCGGTAAATCTTTTACGTTGTTATGTATATTTTTCGCTCTTTCAGCTCTCCTTGCTTTGTGATGTTCGGGGTGCATGTTTTTTGGAATCGGTAAGATTACTAAACATTTCCTGATTTCATACGGGATATCCTTTTTGGTGCCAAATTGATTTGCGTAGTTTATACCCAGTTCCTCTAGTATAGCTCTACCTGTTTTACTCTGCGTTAGTCTTTCATATTGTGCGATTCTTTGAGCTTCTATAAGCTCTTCTGATGTGTTGTGAAGCCCTAATTGAAGTAATTTATCATTAGATGTAGTAATAGGAAGTCCGATCGCCTGTTTGAAAACTCGTCTAATGATTCTGTCAATTTTTTCTCTCTCGGCCACTTGCAGTCTGAGGTACGGAATCACATATACAATACGACTGATAACAAAAGCCTGTACCAGTCTTATCATATTATTTTCCTTCATACCATAGTGCCGGTTTGCAATTCGTTTAAGTAGACGCATAGTTTGCTGCGCACTGGTTTCAAGTATTGCAATCGCCTCTCCGTTGTGCCCGTTTGAGCTGATTCGGAGTCCCAGAATTCTTATGCTTTCGACCGTAGGTATTTGCGTTTTTCCAACAAAGACTTTAATGTTAGGTTTTTCCTGGATGCTTTTCCGACCCCTACATGTCGGGTTATAGAAGAGAAGTTCCAATTTTTCGGGTGAACATTGTAATCCTGTATGGATGGCATATTCTTCTACAACATTCACTGCTGTCTGTAAAGTTTCCTCTATGTATCCGTCACTACCCTGTGCTATTCATAAGGTAATGTCATCTGCATAGAGGCTATGGTGGAGTCCTGGAATTTCCTTCAGTCTGGTAGGGAGACCTATCATGGCCACGTTAAAAAGAAAGGGGGATAGGACTGAGCCTTGCGGCGTACCTCTGCTGCCCAGACTAAACTCTTGGGATTCTGCTTCGCCTAGTATTATTCTTGCAGTCCAGTCAGTTAAAAAGTCTTTTATATAATTGTATACTCTTTTTCCTACCCCTAACGCTTGAATATTGGCAAGTATAGCTTTATGGGTTGTATTATCGAATGCCCTTTTAAGATCTAGGCCAACTATTACCTTTGTGTCGTGTGTATTGAGACCCGAATCAATTATTTGTTGTTTAATCTTAAGCATAATGTCCTTTTAGACAGTTTCGCTCTGAAGCCTACCATCGTATGAGGAAAGAGCTCATTGTCTTCCATATAATTTGACAGGCGAGTTAGGGTGACATGCTTTAATAACTTTCCTATGCAGGACGTCAGGGAAATAGGCCTAAGATTATCAAGATCTAGTTTCTTGCCTGGCTTGGGAATCATTATGATTGTTGCCGTTTTCCATTGCTTGGGTATCTTACCTTTTTCCCAACACTTGGTCATATATTCGGTGAGGGCTGTGATAGATTTATCATCTAAGTTTCTGAGCGTTTTATTCGTGATCCCATCGGGGCCCGGGGCTGATGTTGTGCTCAGTTTCATTAGTTTCGATCGTACCTCGGCCTCTAATATGGGTCGGTCTAGGGAATCGTTTTCTTTACCTTTGTACGAGCTTAATTGCTCTTTGGTTGTATCCCCAATGTATCTCTGTCTGATTTCCTCAATCAGTTATTTCTCCGTGCCTTTGTATTTACGGACAAGTCTAATAAAGCTTTGTTGTTGTGCTGTCTTGCTCGCTTCCGAGTCTATCAGACATCTTAACAGGTTACATGTTTTAGAGAGACTTATTTGTTTTTCCATCGCATCACACTTTTCCTTCCATTGTTGTCTGCATAGTTGCTCCGCGTACTTCTCAATATCTTTACTGAGGGTGGCTATCCTTTTTCTAAGGCGTTTGTTGTGTTTTTGTGTTTTCCACCGTTTTTCTAGGCTCTTTTTTGCCTCCCACATATGTAGGAGCTTACTGTCTGTGCTTCCTAGTCCTTCTGTTTTTGGTATGGTCTTAGTTGCGATTTGAATATTTTGCTTAAGGTTCCCTAGCCATTCATCTAAGTCTTCGATGACATCGCATGCTTCCTTCTCTCTGATTTTTCTAAAGCTATCCGATTCAACCATCCTTAATTATTTGCCTCCTCTTTACGTGGACCTGCTTTAAATGTGGGGAATCGTTTTCTTTACCTTTGTACGAGCTTAATTGCTCTTTGGTTGTATCCCCAATGTATCTCTGTCTGATTTCTTCAATCAGTTATTTCTCCGTGCCTTTGTATTTACGGACAAGTCTAATAAAGCTTTGTTGTTGTGCTGTCTTGCTCGCTTCCGAGTCTATCAGACATCTTAACAGGTTACATGTTTTAGAGAGACTTATTTGTTTTTCCATCGCATCACACTTTTCCTTCCATTGTTGTCTGCATAGTTGCTCCGCGTACTTCTCAATATCTTTACTGAGGGTGGCTATCCTTTTTCTAAGGCGTTTGTTGTGTTTTTGTGTTTTCCACCGTTTTTCTAGGCTCTTTTTTGCCTCCCACATATGTAGGAGCTTACTGTCTGTGCTTCCTAGTCCTTCTGTTTTTGGTATGGTCTTAGTTGCGATTTGAATATTTTGCTTAAGGTTCCCTAGCCATTCATCTAAGTCTTCGATGACATCGCATGCTTCCTTCTCTCTGATTTTTCTAAAGCTATCCGATTCAACCATCCTTAATTATTTGCCTCCTCTTTACGTGGACCTGCTTTAAATGTGGTCTCAATTATATAGTGGTCACTGCCCATATTTTTTTGTGTATTAAGCCAATAAGGTTCGATGATATTCTTAGTAAACGTGAGATCAGGAGACGTGTCTTTGGATACGCTGTTTCTAATCCTAGTTGGGAAAAGGGGGTCGGTTATTAACGTAAGGCCCTCCTGTTGGGCGTCAATTCAGAGATTTCTACCTTTGATGTTTTCTTTGTCATAACCCCATGCCGGATGCAACGCGTTGAAATCTCCTACTATAACCAATGCTTGATTTTTAGTAATGCTGATCGTTTTTCTCAAAATTGACCTAAATTTTGTTTTTTGTCTAGGGCGGCTATAGACAATTAATATGAATAGACTTTCACCACTCTTCTGCGATGAAACTAACTCAACAAGAACATGATCGACATCGCAGATTTCTGTATCATGTTCTATCACCGTGAGCTTTCTTCGCACGAGGGTTGTTACGGACGTTTTTTCATCAGGGGTACCATAGGATTTGTAATTCAACAATTTAGCCATTCCTCCAGTTTCCTGTAAGGTGATGACTGCTGGTGCCTCCTTTCCATTTAGGAACTGTTGTAAGTTACTCCGTTTCCGGCGATACCCACGACAGTTCCACTGCCAAATTTTATACTGATTACGTCGTGCCATGTCTAGTCGTCCCTTGCGATTTAGATTACTTCGGTCGTAGTCGGCCGGTTGTAGGGTTTAGTAGTAGTTTTAACCGGGCCTGCTCCTATAGACCTCAAATCTGTTTGCGTGTTCTCCACCAGCGTTAGTCGATTTTCTATGCTATCTATTTTTTGTTTTATTTCTACGAGCTGCAGCTGCAATCCTGCGAATTGTTGTTGCATTACCTTAGTAAGTTCTCCGAGCATATTCTCGACTTTCTTTTCCAGGGGTTTTGAGAGGTCTTCATTTTCTACAGGAGATATTTCCTCTGCTCTTCGTTTCGCTGCGTGCACTCCTGACTCCTGTGCAGGCGCTGGAGTTAAAATTCGACTACACGATGCTATGGAGCTACTTGACTCGCGCAGCTGATTTTGCCTGAGTTTAGCGTTCTCTTTCTTTAGTTGTTTTATTTCGTCCCTCTGTTTCGCGTTTTCACGAGTGAGTTGCTCTAGCATTTTCTTAATATGGTTTAGCTCTTGACGTAGGGTGGACCCTTCTGCCACAACCTCAGGCAAACTCCCAGACCGGAGAGACTCCCCTGATACCTCGCCCACCCAGCTCACCATTTGTTGACTGCCCCGACCGCTGCCAGGACCCTCGTGAGACTGTCCTTGTCTTGGATTTGGCCCGCGACGTGGATCTGTGCTGACGAGTAGACCTTGATCTGGATGTGGATCTGGGTTCGTGTTGAGTCCCTTCTCTTCCCCCTTCGGCGAGTCGCGAGAAGGAGTTGGAATGATCTCTGCGTCGTCCCCCTCTGTCCTTGGTGGCGTTGCCATTCTCCTCCGTTGAATTTTCTGGTGGATACCCTTTCCTCCATGCCTATGTTGCTCTAGTGTTCGACAAAATCTTCATTTCTCTTTGTTCATCGCCTTGTTGTTGTTCCTTTTCCCACCATCTTTCTTCAAAAGGTACGGGGTCCTAAACCGTTCTTTGCATTTTTTGTCCCCTGTAAGATGACCTTTCCCGCAAAGGCTACACCTAAGGACGCACTGGTGGTTTTCAGTTGGATTGAGCTCCCCACAACCACGGCATTTCTTGCTGTAAGGCTGCGGGCAGACATCCGCCCGATGTCCAATTCGACCACACGTAGTGCATGTTTCATATTGCTTCTTGTATAGGAAGCACCTATATTCGGCACCACGGTGGTATACAAAATACGGCACAAACAACCCTTCGAAATCAATGACCACTGAGTCCGTAAGTCCCATACGTCGTGCATGTAGAGTCGTCGGGTTCCTCTGATTGACCAACCTTTTTTCTATGTCTTCTTGATTATCATACTTCGGTATTCCGTGGATAACCCCTTTGGATGTGTTTTCTGGTGTTGTTACATAAGCGGCTGTAGAATAGCTCTTGTCATTGATAATAATTTCCTTGATGTTGCTGTATTCCTTCGCATCGGCCAGACTAGGTGTGCTCATGATCATGGTATTTTGTCGCATGTTGATTCTGAAAGTATCTTCCCCAGCGATGTCAGGCTGTACTTTTGCCGCTCGTAGAACACAGTCTCTTATGAGCGCTAGACTCTGTCGCGTCAAGTCCAGACCTCCTCCTGGGCGTATTACAACCTTGTAATCGTCTTCTGGTAGTTGCGGTTCTTTTGGCACTGGCCGGCGATGCAAAAATTTCTTCACTCTCCGAGACGCCTCCATGGACGCACCTTCCGCGTTCGTGGCTGGTTCCGCGTTTCTCTTGTCTTTTGCCTTCTTGCGTCGTTCATGGGCCACAACCCATCTTTGAGCGTCGTACTCTCCGGGAGACAGCGTCTCCCCCTCAACTTCCACAACATCCATTTCGCAGGCTTCGAACAAGCCGGGGGCCTGGCTTGTCGCTTAGTTGCCAGCGCGTCAATGGCACTGCGTCGGCACTGCGATGGCGTAGCTAGGGCGACGCCGTTGTGGGAACTTGAAAGAAGTGTCACGGCTCAAAAAAAGTAGGCCCACCTGGTATATCCTGGCATCGGACGAATCGGGTGATCGTCTGGCGACAGCTGTGATGGTCTTGAATCCCGTGGTTGTCCTTATTCAGCCGCAAAAGTGAAAAACTGGCAGAGCCCATTCGAAAGGCGTCCGAGTGGCTCAGCCCCCTAGCGGCCAATCCCTTGGAGTGAGTGAGTAAAAACTTTATTGAACATGTCCGGCGTCATTGAGCGGGGTGGGGCTACAAGCACCCCGGCCTAGGTGACGGCCTCGAGTCCTTGGACCCGGGTGGCATCCTGGGCTTGCCGGACGGCCCACAGTTGATCGGCAAGGTCGTGGCTGAGCAGAGCCGCCTCCCATCGCGCCTCGCGGTTCGAGACTGCCATGTCTACCGGGTTCGTAGGGGACTGCTGTGCGTTACCGGTACACTTCCACAGCATGTGCTGCAGCGTCGCTCTGGGTCCGCACGCCTACACGCGTTGGACGTATAAATGCCTGGGTAGCAGAGGCGAAGGATCACCGGATTCGGGTACGTGTGTGTCTGTAGTTGTCTCCAGGCAACCTGCTGTTTCTTGTTTAGTTTAGCGTGGGGTGGTGGATATTTGCATCTGTTCAGTCTGTAGTGTTGCGTGATGTCTCTGAAAGTGGTCGTTTGCGTTCCCCCCACGTTCATTCCCGCATCGCTGTCGAAGTGTGCGAGACATCGGGACTGTCGGCAGGCGTCGCAGCTCGGTGTGTAAGTCCTCGAGCCGCGGCGTGGGCAGTCGCGTTGCCCGCAAGCGGAGGGTCCGTGTGGGCGGGGGTCCATACGAGGAAACTGTCGTTTTTGCGGCAGATGTTGCGTTCGTGAATTTGGAGAATGCGGGCCGCTTCGCGGGAGATCCGGCCGCTGGCGTAGTTGCGCATCGCCGCCTGCGAGTCGCCTATTATCATCTCGGCGTCCGTGGTGGCTATCGCGAGGGCTATGGCAGCTTCTTCGGCCGCCTCCGTGTCTTCCGTGCCTATCGTCGCACTCGTGACGCAAGTACCTACATGATCCGTGATTGCGACCGCGAAGCCGCGGTGGCAGTCGTAACGGGCTGCGTCCACGTAAACTGTGTCTTTGCTATTGCCGAATTTCTTTTCAAGGTATTGGGCGCGCCTGTTGCGCCGACCGATGTGATGTGTTGGGTGCATGTTCTTAGGCAACGGCATAACGACGATGCGCTCGCGAATACGTCTGGGTATCCCGACCTTTTCGCCGCGCTGCGTATGGTAGTTGATACCCAGTGTCTCGAGAATGTGTCGACCAGTTCTGGTATTCGCCAGACGTTCGTACTGGGCGATGTTGTGTGCTTCGATTATATCATCTAGAGTATTGTGCAACCCCAGCTCGAGAAATTTTTCCGTGCTGGTATTGGCCGGTAATCCGATTGCGCGTTTGTACGCCTTGCGGATGAGACAATCTAGTTTGGTGCGTTCAGTCGCTTGCCACTTGAGGTAGGAGGCAACGTACGTTATATGGTTCATAGCGAAAGCATGTACCAGGCGAATGGTGTTGCTTTCCTTCATTCCGCTATGCCGATTTGTTATTCGTTTCAGCAACCGGATTGTTTCATTGACCGCGCCCTCTAGTCTGCGAACGGTTTCGCCGTTGTGGCCGTTGGCGGACAGGCGCAAGCCCAGTACCCTAATGGTGTTAACTTGTGGGATGACAGCGCCGTCTCATGTGCGTACATTAACTTCTCTATATGCGCACTCGAATGCGGAATCGGCGTTCTTGGGTTTACGGCCCCTGCGCGATGGTCTATAGAGCAGGAGCTCCGATTTAGCTGCGGAACATTCGAGGCCAGTGTCGCGAAGGTAGTCCTGCACCACGTCGACGGCTTCCTGCAGCGTTTGCTCTACGTGGCCGTCATTTCCCTCGGCAACCCAGAGGGTGATATCATCGGCGTACAAGCTATGGTGGAGGCCTTCTATCTCAGCGAGTTGTCGTGGTAATCCGACAAGCACGAGGTTAAAGAGCATGGGCGAGATTACGGAGCCCTGTGGCGTGCCCGTACAACCCATGTATATGTCCTGCGATTCTAGTTCGCCGATCGCTAATCGGGCCCGGCGGCCCGTAAGAAAATCCCGTACGTAGCTGTACGTTCTCTCGCCAAGTCCCAACGCTCGTATATTTTCAAGTATCGCAGCATGGCTAACGTTGTCGAACGCCTTTTTGAGGTCGAGCCCGAGTATCGCTTTGGTGGATCGTGTGGGATTGTCTACGATATCGTGCTTGAGTTGAAGCATAACGTCCTATGTGGAAAGGTTACGACGGAACCCCAGCATCGTGTGTGGGAGCATGTTTCGGTCCTCGAGGTCGTTGGTAAGGCGAGCGAGAACCACATGTTCCATGACCTTACCAACGCAGGACGTCAGGGATATCGGTCGAAGGTTGTCAATCTGTACTCGTTTGCCCGGTTTGGGGATCATAATTATGCGCGCCGTTTTCCACGAGTTCGGTATAGCGCCCGCATTCCAGCACTCGTTCATGTAAGCCGTCAGTTGTTCTATCGACTCATCGTCCAGGTTACGTAGCGCTTTGTTGGTTATCCCGTCCGGGCATGGCGCCGACTTTGTGTTCAGCCTGTGCAGCACCGCCCTCACCTCTGCAACGCTGAAGTCCTCGTCTAGCTCCGCGTTACCCTCACCCTCCCAGGCGTATGCCGAGTGCGCGAGGGGGCTACGTGACTGAAAGTAACGGCTTCGCACGTCATCTAGAAAGTCCGCGTGGGTGCCTTTGTAGTCGTGCAGCAACTTGTTAAGCTTATGTGCGTGCAATGTTTTCGTCTCCTCTGGATCCAAGAGGTGCCGGAGGGGATGCCACGTCTTGGCCCGTCCCAGCTGGTTCTCCATCCCATTGCAGATCTCTTCCCATTGCGTTTTGCATACCTGTAACGCGTGCTCTTCCATGTCCCTGCTTAGCCGTGCTATGCGTCCGCGCAGCGTTCGATTGTGGCGTTGACGCTTCCACCTGTCTTGCAGGCTGCGCTTGGCTTCCCACATGTGTAGGAGTTTGCTGTCTACCACTTCGAGCTGGGCTTCTGGCGGAACCTCCCGCGTCGCCGTTTCTAAATACCCCTTGAGCGTCGCAGTCCAGCTATCTATATCCTCAATAGCCGCATTGCCACGATTCTGCTCTTTCCGGACTTTGCGAAACGCGTCCCAATCCACCAGCCGGTGGTTCTTGCCCTTGGTATCTTCCCGATGAACGCGGTGGTGAGGTTCAGCGTCGACCTGGATCTCGATCACTGAGTGATCGCTACCCAGGTCCTCCTGTGTATTGTGCCATCGCGCGCTAGCAACGTTCTTGGTAAATGTGAGGTCGGGTTAGGTGTCTGCACATACGCTGTTACCCCTGCGCGTAGGCGCGGAAGGGTCTGTGATGAGCTCGAGGCCCTCATTCTGCGCATCGTCCCAAAGGCGCTTACCTTTTGGCGTTTTGTAGCCGTACCCCCACGCCGCGTGGGGCGCGTTGAAGTCGCCCGCGATGAGCAAGGGCCCGTCGGCAGCTGCCTCGCGCGCCTCTCTCAGTAACGTGCTAAAGCGGTGTCTGGCTTTGGGTCTGCTATACACGTTCAGCACAAACAGGCTGGGGCCGCGCCCTTTCGTCGGAATGAGCTCTATGAATACATGCGGTATGCTAACGTTCATAAGTTCGCGTTGCGCCACGGTGAGGTTGCGTCGCACTAGCGTTGCAGCGGCCGGTGGGGCTCCCGTGGTCACAGCTTCGTCTATAGATTTGTACCCCGCCAGCTTGACCGGCTCATTGGTTTCCTGCAATAGTATTACGTCCGGTCGTTGCCGGCTACGTAAGAATTGTTGGAGAAGCGCCCGTTTCCTCCTGTACCCCCTGCAGTTCCACTGCCAGATAGTGAACGTGTTTCGTGTGTTATGCTGTTGTGGGCGTTGTGTTTGTGTGGTTTCGTGTCGAGCCATGGTGACTGTACGTGTTATGGTTTGCCGTCCGGCTGATCCTGCGCCTCTTCGTCGGGTAACGGCCTAAAGTACGGTTTCCCAGTCGTTCGTACTGGGCGACCCACTGCGGCCGGAAGTCGCATTTCGATATTGTCTATGCGCGTTTGCAGCGTCGCGACCATTTTTGTGAGCTGAGATATTGCAATGCTCAACTGTTCGGTTTGTGCGGTTTGCTGAGCGATTGCGTTGTTAAGTTGCGCGGTTTGCTCCGCGTGTTGGGTCATCATCGCGTCTACCTTGTCGTCGAGTCTATCGACTCGTTCGCGGAGTTTCTCCTCACGTTTCTGCGATTTGACGTCGAATTGTTCCGGGTCAAGTGCCTTACGTTTGGTGGGTGCGGGGTGCGCGTCTCTAGCCTCCATGACTTCCTCCACTCTCTCGGCTGTACTAGCAGCCGCGTCGGCTGCGACGGGTTTAATTGGAGGAGGAGGAGGAAAGGGAACTGTCGGGGCCTCCCCCTTCAACGTGGCAATTTCGTTTATTAACCTTGCATTTTCCTGCTTTAGTTCTTGGAATAATGATTCGAATTGATCCAATCGTTTCTGCACTAGACTTTCTGGGTCGCTGTTGCGTTTGTAAGCAGAGGTGCCACGTCTGTCTACATCTGGGTTTCTATCAATGGCAGTCTCGGTTCGCGTTAGCGGTGCGCTGGGCGCGCGTCCGGAGGCGACGTCCACCCACCTCAATTTATGGGGGTCAACCTCTCCTCCTCCTTTGGCTGCCGCTGTGTGGTTGGCTCGGGCCGTCGACGTGCTGCGAGGCTTCGCTGAACGGGGTCGGGAGACGCTGCGAGAGCGGGCTCGAGAACGAGTACGGGAGCGAGTGCGGCTCCGCGCGCGGGTCTCCCTCGAGGCCGATCGACTGTTGCCGCGACGTCGTCTCGGTGCGTGGCGCCGTTCGTAGCCCTCCTCCCCGTCGTTGACGGTGCTGCTACTGCTGTAAGCGGCCTCAGCCTCCTCGCGCAATCTGCGTTCCCACTGTCGGCGCTTGACTAGGTAGGGCGTCTTGTACTTAGCTTTGCACTCGCGGTCTCCGGTGAGGTGACCCTTTCCGCACAGTTGGCACACCGGCTCGCACCGATGATCATCGGGTGGGTTACCGCATCCGCACCCACGGCACTTCTTGTCGTTCGGGTTGGGGCACACGTCGGCACTGTCTCCCAGACGACCACACTAGTAGCACATATCGATATGTTTCTTGTAAAGAGTGCACCTTATCACCATCCCGCCGTAGTTCACGTAACGAGGCACGTAGTAGCCGTCGAAAATGATTATCACGTTGGTCGTGTTTCCCATGCGCTTGGCATGCAGGACGTTCGGGTTGCGGTGGTTAACCAGACTTCTCACGACGTCCGCCGGCTTTTCGTCTAGCGATATGCCCCTGATGAGACCTTTGGACGTGTTCTCCGGAGCCGCTCTGTAGGCACTCGCTTCGAACTCACGGTCGCCAATTCGCAGCTTGCAAATGCCTCCATATTGTCTAGCGCGATCTTCTGACGGCGTGCTTACCACAATAACGTTTTGTCGCTCATTGAGACAGACGCTGTCCTCCTCGGCTACCTCACGCCCCACCCCTGCAGCGTTGCGTATGCAGCAGTGGACGCGGTCCTTCTGGTAGTGGGATACGTTGAAGCCATCCCGGGGTCGCACGATGATCTTGTAGTCATCCGTTGGCAGGTTGGGCATTCGGCTCGTCATGGTGATCTTCCGCACGTACTGCGTCGCTTTCTGAATAAACGCCGCCTTCTCGGTAGACGCTGGCGTTGCTTGCTGGTTCTTCGCTGGGTCGGCATCTCCACCCGCCTTCTTGGTGTTTCGTTTGATCTCGCACCATCCCTGCTCTTTTCCGAACTCTGTCGGCGATATCTCCTCCCCTTCGACTTCCATGAATTCCATTTCGGGCGCCGGTGCAGCTGATGGGGCACCCGCTTGCTCCGATGACTTGTCAGGCCTGCCGTGCCTTGTCTACTGGCTTGACTGTCGTGCCAGCGTGGCGGTACGGGCAATCTTCGAAAAGTGACCGAAACACGGGCTCACCTGCTCAAATGGTATCGGGAGAGACTGCAGGACTTTTGCAGTCACTTGGGAATACTCTGAACTGAATGGCTGGAAAGAAATCGCCGAAAACTATAGAAAATCTGCGGAGCCGATGCGACGCGCGTCCGCACACCGTGGCCCCCTAGCGGCCAATCCCTCGTTTTTAAAAATACATACACTGGTCTGAAAAACACACTAGTTCTGGATGGCTGGGAAAGTGCCGCCTTTTCCATAACACGTGGGGTTCGTCAGAGATGTCCATTGTCTCCTGTGCTATTTGTCCTCAACCTTAAGCCATACTTCCGTGCTCTTGACGCGGATTCACGTGTCCGGGGTCTTGCGCTTTCTGGTAGCGGTGTCGTGAAAGTCACAGCTTTCGCTGATGATATAACCTTGTACCTTTCAGATGAAGATAGCCTTTCACGCAGCCTGCGTGTATTTTCCCAGTACGGCGACATTTCAGGTGCAGCGTTGAACATGTCCAAATTCCGGTATTTATTCATTGGCTCTCCAAACTCCAGCCTTAGCGCCGGCTTTCCCATTCAGCCGGCCGCGTCCCGTTGTACTTAAGGTATTTTATACTTCCACTACGGCATTTGCGAATCCGTTTGGTTAAACGCTTTTGAAGAAGTAAGACTGAAAATTCGGGATGCAAAGGATTTTGGCTTCCCTCTTATTGAGCGGAGGTACCTTGTGCAGAATGTAGTTTGCAACAACGCTCTCTGCGATGTCTGTCATTGCGAAGAAACGCTACACCACATCCTGTGTGACTGTCCGTTGTATGAAATCCAGAGACAGTCACTGGCATCCGCTTTTGCGCGCATCGACAACAGCCAAATGTCTGTGGACACTATTCTGTCAAGTGCTCGAGAGAAGACACTGCAACAGAAGGCGACAAAAGCTCTGTTGAAATTCCTACGTGACACGGACTTGAACAAGCGACTGTAACAGCAACGTCACACACCGCGAAAAACAAGACTGGACTATGACTGAGTGTGCGCGCGTGTGCTGCCGAATGTGCTGTGTTTCTCTCTTCCCTCTCTGCTCTCTATCTTTCATCTCCCCCCATCCCTCTCCCATGCGCAGGGTAGCAAACCGACTGCCTATAGGCTGGTTAACCTCCCTGCCGTTCTTTTCCCCCTGTTTTTCTTTCTTGCGGTCGCATTTGGTACCTTTCTCACGTCGTGCAACCATCTTTACGTATCGTGCGATCACTGCAGTCTGCTTTGTGTTCCTTTTTTTGGTCAGGCGGCACTGAGTTGGTCTCTCGTGCGGCACTGGGACAGCAGCGTTCTCAGGGAGGCTTTGCTTTCCCTTCAGTGTCCATGCGCTGTCGGCTGCTGGCACTGCGCTTCCTTTTGCGCCTGGTGCAAGGGCAGGAATCTCCCGCACGAACGCTTGCATATTACTTTCTGGGTACTCACCTTCAGCATTTGATGCCTAATGTGCAACTTAACAGGGGGCCGCAGTCAATAACACTTCCTGCGTTTTATGCAACAACTGTTGCATTTTTTCGCCATGTCAAGTCGAGCTGTCCTGGCATAGATGTTTTGAACAACCACATATTTGAGATAACTGCTGCTTTGTTACTTCCATTGGTCCCGCCAGACCGCCGTGTTCGCTCTAGACGGGTGTCTTGGAGCCCGTTAACGGCTTCTTTTCAGCCTGGACACCTCCGGGACTTGATGTGGCGCCTGGGATGGGGTGTGCTTGCCACTCTCGACCACCTCGAAAAGTGGAGATTGGTCCAGTCAGCAACATGTCCGAACTGCTCCCTTCGGGAAACAAATCAGCATTTTCTGAGGCATTATATCATTGCTTGCGTTTTTTGGAGAGCCGTACATGCCGGATTTCGCCTACTTAGAGTAAATCGCTTCGTTTCTTCTGGGCGTTGTTCGCGAGGCCGCTTCGCTTGTCTTCTCATTGTTGCCGGCTCTTTCTGCCTATGGCGCAACCGCTGCGAGGCGATTGCAGCGGGCTGCCGCCGCCGCGCGGTCTACCCGATCCTAGAACGATTGTACTCGGAGCTGCTGTCTGTTTTGTCCAAGGAGCTCTTCTTCCTCGGTGAAGAGGAATTTCTTCGGCACTGGTCTTGCCCTTTTGTGTCGGTCTGTGACGGACGAGTGAAACTTGTCTTTCGGCCGGCCTAGTATTGGTAGGCTGATGTGTCAATGCGCCGGCAGAAATGGCATGCTAACATGTAAATATGCCAATTGTACATATTCATGTTTTATTTGTGTCTCTTGTTTACCTTGAAGTATTTTTTGTGGTTGTGTTTGTGTGAACCACCGAATGTACATGTTCTTTCAACGTCATTTCATATCCATGTTCATGTGAATCACGTCTGTTTTGTCATCATCGTTAGAGTATGTCTAAGAAGGAAATGTTCTGTTGACTGTTATTGACGTCTGCGGCAATAAATTTTTTCTAAACAATAGTCGATTTACGACAATTCTCTCATATCAAGGCCAGCCCCCCGTAGGGGTCACAGTTGCAGAACTAGCAAACGTAGTCAGAATACTACCCCATTCTGCTCCTGGTCCTGATGGCATGACGACGTTGGTGATAAAATCAATACATAAAATATACCCAGTTGGCCTACTCGAAATGAATAATCACTCACTTATAAGCTCTTGTATTCCACTCGATTGTAAATGGCAAAAGTCATTTTTATATTAAAGAAAGCAAGACACTGGGTTAAGCTTAGCTAATATCAGGCTCGTTGCGCTTACATCGAAGCTTGTAAAACTCGTCAAAGGAACTTTATTTAAAGGTATAAATTGCTCGATGTCGGAAAAATTGACACTGATCCCATATCAAATTGGATTCAGACGCCGTTGCTCCATTTGGTGAGCACACGTTGATCTGGAAAGTAGACTTCAGCTTGCTCGATATCAGAAACAATATTCCGCTTTGGTAACCTTAGATATCATGAAAGATTATGCTAACGTGGAGCATGTGAAACTGCTCGATTCGCTTCAGAACTTAGGACTGCCTCAATGCTTTGTTGACACGCATGTCATGTTTATCACGTTTGCACCAGTATCATACCTTAGTCACCCATTCACGTCTTATAATGCTAAATTCAGTACAAGTGAAGCTAGCGAAACAGCCGCCAGCGTATCATAAGCGTGGCATATATTCATGTTGTTACATGACACGCAGCTCACGGTTATCTTGTTTGCATCAGTGAAATACTTTCGTCATCCATTCACGTACCGTAATACTAAATTTGGTATATGTAACGCTAGTGAAACAGCCGCAAGCGCATCATGAGCGTGGCATGTAGTCATGTTGCAACATGACACGCATGTCGTAATTATCGCTTCAGGGTCTGTCGCTTGTGCTCGACATGCAATCATGTCTTATATACCAGTTTCGCAACATGCCATGTGAACGAAACCACCACAAGAGCTGCAGGACTATGAAATGTAAATCATGATATTCAAGACATACATATCATGATTTTCATGTTATGTCTAGTAAGTTATGTTCTTCATACAGTCACTTTATGCCATATCAAGTTTGGTATTGATAATTATCGAAACGGCCAGAAGAGCTAATAATCGTAGGCGGCTAGATAGATAGATAGATAGATAGATAGATAGATAGATAGATAGATAGATAGATAGATAGATAGATAGATAGATAGATAGATAGATATGCTCAAAGTTGCCGAAGCTCGCTAAGAAATGCTTCGCATTTAATAACAATCTAGGTTGCACTTTCGTTGAAAAGCAAGCACGTCAGATAGCGAGAAGAAATTTGTTTCCTGGAGGCACAAAACATCACAACTTGCAGCACGGGCGACACTAAATCACTTCAGCCTTCTTTGCCGGACTGCGAAAAGCCTGAACGTTCAATGAAACAATATGCACTGTAGTAGCCATAATGAAAAGTAAAGACTAACCTGGACGCACAGTTCAAGACGGTGTCTTGGAAAGTGTCCAGGGGATGGTGACCTGGAAAGTGTCCAGGAGGGACCCTGCAGAAGAGGGTTGAGTTTTTGGACCGCTGGGGTTCACCACGGCCATCACTGCGTTCATCACAGCAAAAGCTGGAAGTGTGTGCTCGCTTGGTTTCACGTTGAGCTCCCATGTCGACGTCGAAATCGGCAAGGCTAGACAACCCGATGCTACTATTCAGTCCCAGGCTGAAGCCGTCTTCCGAAGACGTGTCCTGTGGAGGTAGAGACTGAGCCGCCGGCAAGCTTGGATTCAGATCCTTGATGCTTAAAACACTGTCCACGTCTTGGCAGGCTGGTGTAGGCACCTTTTTGTGGGCGATTTTTTTACGTGTACGACGCGATGTTGAAGTGGTCGGAGCAGCAGCAATAGAAAAGGCTGTGGTATTTTCGGCACTGTTTTCTGAAATAACAGGGATCGTAGGGTCAACTCCAACAACAGCAGCCTGAGAACTGGGGTCACTTGTGCGCTGAGCATCAAGTGGCGCCAGAGAAGAGATGCCGACGCCGTTTGCAGGAGGAGGAGGAGAAAAACTTTATTCATCCCAAGAGGGAAAGGTGCGGTAGTGGAGTGTCAGGGGAGCCTACCCAGCGTAGGTCTCCGCTACCCACTTGGCGCGATCCAAGATCTGGTCCTGGACCTCGGGCGCCAAGCTGCATATAGCAGCCTCCCACTGCTCTTTACTATTAATGTGTAGAGAATCGGATGGTGGGTTTCGAGTACACCCCAACATGATATGGTCTAGGTTGGCTGTTTGTTTACAGAAAATGCACAAAGGGAAGGGGTATATCGCAGGGGGTACAAGATGGCGAAAAGATGGGGTAGGAAACGTACGGGTCTGTAACTGGCGCCATAGTATTTCATGGTAGCGCGAAGCTCCATGATGTAAGGGTGGGGTATATAGTGCGCTGTAGGCGGTAGTGATTTGTTATATCGTGGAAGGTCAAAAGACGATCTCTCGCGCTGTAAAAATGCCGCGTGGTCTAAGGTGCCATCAGAGGCATGTGCTAGGCCGGTCATTCCTCAAGCACAGGTATGAGCCGCCTCATTGCACTCAACCACGCATGCGCGGGCGTCCATATGAGAGCAACGTCTTGCGTGGGAGGATGTTTCTTAAGAATTGAAAGGGCAGTTGATGAGATGCGACCTGCGCTGAAGTTGTGTATGGCTGTTTTGGAGTCACTTACAATCATAGTGATATTGGGGATGGCTAGACCTAAAGCGATGGCAGCATCCTCTGCCTCCTCCGAAGAGTTTACAGTGATGGATGCCGTTGTGAGCACCTTGCCGTTATAATCGACAGCGGAGAGGGCATAGCATGAGGAGGATGTGTATTCTGCCGCATCGACATAGAACACGTCATTGGCTCCATGCAATTTTTTCTGAAGAGCAAAAGCTCTTCATATTCTGCGCTTAGTGTGATATGTTGGATGCATGTTTTTAGGAAGGGTTGGTACGAGTAATTATTTGTGTATGTTTTGGGGAATGTTGTATTTAGCATTGGTGAGTGAGGTGAAGTTAATTCGGGTAGACGATAAAATGTGGCGACCTGCGCTAGTGGTCGCGAGCCTTGCGTATTGAGCTGTTAATTGGGCTTCACGGATTTCACATAGGGTATTTATGACTCCTGTCTGGTGGAGTAGTGTGTTAGAGGTATTGATTGCAATGCCTAGCGCGTATTTGTGCGGAAGAGGGTGTTGACCGATTCCTCCTCTGCTAATTTAAGGTGAACGTAAGGGAGGGTATTAGTAATTTTACTAATCACAAAAGCTTGTATTACACGAAGTAACTCTGACTCTCAGAGCCCTCCATTTTTCCCTGAGATTCTTCTTATCATTCCTAGGGTGTTTTCAATGGTATTGCGTAAAGCTTCGAGTGTGTACGTATTAAGTCGGTTGTTCTGGATAAATAAACCAAGCACACGAATGCCTGATACTCTAGGAATGAGGCACCCATTGATGTGAACTTCGATCATTGGAACGTGTTTGTTCCGACGCTGAGTTGGTAGGAGGAGTAACTCTGATTTAGTTGGGGTACAATAGAGATTCATCTGAGATGTAAGTGCTGCTATTATATCTACAGCTGTTTGTAGGGTGTCTTGAATGTGTCCATCTGAGCCTCCTTTAACCCATAAGGGGATATAATTGGCATAGATGGAGAAGTTCAAGTCAGGGATACGTTGAAGAGCGTTGGGTATAGGTAGCATAGCCAGGTTAAAAAGGATTGGAGAGAGCACTGACCCTTGAGGTGTTCCGAAGCTGGCTAGTGTATAGGGTGAGGAGTGTTCTGGTCCTAATGTTAATGTAGCTGGGCGGTTTGTAGAAAGCTTTTGATCTAAGAGTAGATTTTAGCGCCACAAGAAATGCAGTTGAGGCCAGCATATATAGCTGAGTGGGCTACGTTATTGAATGCTCCATGTATGTCCTGACCAAGGAATGCCTGAGTATCCTCGCTCTGGTTAGGAGTTATGATGTCGTGTTGAAGGCGAAGCATCGCATCTTGCGCTGAAAATGAGGGTCTAAAAACAATCATTTCTTGAGGCAGTAGTCCATTATCCTCCACGTCTCTCGGGAGGCGTGCAAGCACAACATGCTCCACAGTCTTTCCGAGACACGGTGTAAGGAAATGAGCCTCAGATTTTCTTCCAACGGATCTTTGTTCGGTTAAGTATAAATATGACTCTGGCATCTTTCCACAAGGGTGGAAGGGTGCCCGTGTCAAAACAGTCGTTAGAGTACTCAGTCAAAGCTTTAATAGAAATAGGGTCAAGATGTCTAAGTAATTTGCTGTTAACGCTGTCGGGGCCTGAAGCCGACGTGGTACGGAGTGTTGCGAGGGCGTACCAAACTTTCGCTTCCGTTATCGGCGCATCTAATGACTCATTAGGTTTATCTGTGTAAGATGGCGTAGAGTCCTTACGTATTTGAGGTAAATGCAACGTGCGGAGGTTATCCAAGAGCTGTCCTAAATGGTCACTGTGCTTGTGTAACAGTTTAGTGATAGCGTAAAAATGTCATGCGCGAGAGGTGCTGGGGTCTAGCAGATGTCTAAGAAGTTGCCACGTCCGTTTATTACTGAGGTGGTCATGCGTTCCTTCACAAAGCTGACCCCATTGTTGCGCCGAAAATTGAGTCGTGTATCGCTCGATTTGTTGGTCTAGCTTCACTATCCTAATGCGGAGTTTTCTGTTGTGGCGCTGGTGTTTCCACCATCACAGAAGTGACTGTTTTGCTTCGCACATATGGAGAAGCTTGGAGTCAAGAGCAGCTATCGGGGTGTCTGGGGGTAGAGTTTTCGTGTGAATTTGAACATCTTTTTGAAGCTGTTGAGTCCGCTCGGTAAGGTCTGCAATACATGAGGGAGCAGTGCTGTTGTTGGTCTCTCTAAATTTGTCCCATTCTGTGAACATCAGTGGTTTAGGTGCAATGGGTCTGTGTTTTAGTTGTAAAGTAATGCTAATAATCTAATGATCACTGAAAATATTAGTTTGGGTGTTAGTCCAAAACATTGTGGGGGCATTGTGAGTGAGGGTAAGATTGGGGGATGTATCTTTATTCACACTGTTTCCCAAATGAGTAGGCTCTACCGGGTCGTTGTGCAGTGTAAAACGATGTGCCTGAATATGGGACCAGAGGGCTTTACCTTTCTGTGCAGATGCGGTGTAACCCCACGCTGGAAGGGAGGCCTTGAAATCCCCCACTATGAGGAGGGTGTGTGTGCCTGCCGAGGATGTAGCTTGGGCAAATAGGGAATCGAAGTGGTGCCTTTGCTCTTGTGGTCTACTATGACGTTGAGAATGTATAAGAATGGTGAGTTAAGTTTGTCAGGTAGTATTTGGAGAAAGTCGTGCTCAATGTCGATGTCAGAAAATTTTGAATAGGTAACTGTAGGTACTTCTGAGTTAAGACAGCAGTGTTTCGTTTAGTATCAGCCGGGTTTTGATGCGTTCTATAACCTGGCAGCTGCGCTACACCATTTGTTTCTTGTAACGCAATGATTGGGGGAGAGGTAATTTGTGAGTTGACGTACTACAGGAGGTTTGCCTTTTTTTCGGCGAAACCCCCTGAAGGTCCATTGCCATACGCAAAGTTCAGTATGGTTACGAGGAGCCATTTTCGCTTGGTTGATTTGGCTTAGGTTGGTCAAGCTCTGGATGGTTAGCGTGGACCATGTCGATCCACTGCGTGACTCTATGTAGGGTTTGTTGCATCGGTAACATGGCTTGTTGTATCGAGGCCACGGACTCATGTAGCTTCTGCAAGGAAGCTGTGGAGAAGGTAATAAAATTGTTTAGTTTTTCCTCAAGTTTGGTTACTTTTTCTTTCTCTTCGTCAACCTTCTCTAGTTTCGCTTCGACTGGGTCTACTGGCTCATCGAATGACAATGTGGGAGTCGAGACTTTTGTTTTTGAGCTTTCGCGCAGGTGGTTGAGCGGAGTGCCTAGCTATAGGGGTGGTTGAGAGAGGAGCAGATGCTGGTGAGATAGGTGTAGGGGTGAAAGGTGAGGCGGGGAGGTGTGGGGAGGTAGATGGTTATTTGAAGGACTGAAGCTCTAGGTGTAGTTTTGAATTTTCTGCCCTCGATTTAGCCATCTCATCCTGAAATAGTTTGAGCTGCTTTTGAATGGAGCTTTCAGGGGAGGCTACATCAGCCCAGCTAAGCTCGTGTCTAGGGCCAGTCCGAGGACTGGGGTCTTGATTAATGCTTTTGTTGCGGCTTCGGCTGCGGTTGCGACTTTTTCGACTTTGCTTTCTTGTGATACTGGGTCAGCGTCCTCTGGGGGCGTTCTTAAAAGATGGGCTTGAGTCGAGGAATGGAGCTGCATCTTGCTAAAAAGTTGAGGGTGCGTGATTTGGTTTGGGCTTGTAGAGCTGTGGGCACTGGGGCGAGCCGGTGGGGTGGTCACTGTTGCACACCGCACACTTAGGTTCACATTCATGATCAAGGAGTGGGTTCAGATTGCTACACATTGGACATAAAGGCTGAGGGGCGACTGGGCATACGTCTGGTCTGTGGCCAAGCTTGCGGCAGAGATTACAGGCTTCCGTCTTATGACGATAGGGTACGCATCTGGTAATGCCACCCTGATAACTTATGTAGAAAGGCACGCACGTACCTCTGAAGGTGACCAAGATGGACGTTGTAGAACCCATGCGACGTCCGGTCAGGATGAGGCCTAGTCTGTCATAGTCCAATAAACTTGACAAGATGATTTCAGATGTGTGTTCCATAGGAATATTACGGATGATCCCTCGACAGGTACTCGATGGATCGGTAATGTGGGGGACCACTTCAAAGCTGCGCTCGTCCATCTTGATGGATTTGATACGGTGGTATGCTTCGGTGCTTGCCGAGTCCGGTGTGCTTATAAGTAGAATGTTGCTTACAGAGTTGATGCGGCATTGGTCATGTAGGGAGCTTTTGAGCGCTGCCGCTTTTAGGACGGAATGTATGAGCTTCGGAAGTGGAGTGCCACCACAGTTGAGGCCTCCACGTATTCCCAGCACTATATTGTAGTCGTCCGCTGGAAGTGGAGGGGGTCTAGGGGCACTGCCACGAGTCAATGAGACAGCTTTCTGTGACTCTTCTTGCGAAGTGTTGATGGCAGGCGTCAATTTCTTCGGAGATGAAGCGGGCTTTCTGGTCCTGGCATACACTTGACGCCAGCTGCCTTCATAATTGTCAAGAGCTTCGGCGGAGGGAAGCCCCTCTCCCTCTGCTTCGTGGATGGCCATGTTGGTAGGCCTAGCCGGAAGGCCTAGCCGGTAGGCCCACCGAGGTAGTCGAACGCTGCCGAAAATTCGATCTTCGTGGATGCGAACTGCAAAGCACTCACTTGAAATCACTTCAGATGATGCGGTCTTTTCTGTAGAAAGCTTCACAATTGTTCAAGTTGCCATTGAATGACTTAGGCCGCGTTCACACTGAGCATTCCGGCCGCCGAAAGTGCTTCGAATCCGGTTCGGCGGCGGCGAGATCCGCCGAAAGGGCCTTCTCCGCGCCGATCGCTCTCGGACTGATGTTTGCGGCGTCTGCCGCCGAATCGGTCACCGTGGACCAATAGGAGCGCTAATCAAGGAATTTTGAAAAATGGCGGCCAAGCACAACTCACTCGTTATGCTGCAGTGCACGTAACTGAATGTTGAAACCAACGGGATTTTAACCTACTCTGTGCCTACTTCGCCTCCGTATTTCGTGAAAGAGGTGACCGAGCTTGCTGTTGGCGTGACCGAGCTTGTTGCGGTCTTGCAAAGCAAAACGAACCCACCAACGCCGCTGGTATCGGTGGTTTTTCTGCTCTTCGTGCATTTCAAGACAGCCACTTGCCAGCAAAGTAAGCAGTACTGTCTTTTCTTGCTTCTTGCGTACGAGAATTGTCGAAGTATACACCACTGGATAGCGTAGTAGCGTTTGCGAGCCGCGACAACAACCGAGTGACAGCGCATTCATCCCGCGTTCGCCCCGTAGTAGTTGGCATATTCGTCGGCGCGGGGCGCGTCCAGTGCGAACGACGCTGTGTTTTGGCGGCAGGGAAATTTCGGTCGCTGTAGAAAGTGAATGTTTCAGTGTGAACTAGGCATCAAAGAGGCAGAAACAGGAGTTTTGCCGGAGCGCTTACGAAACGTGGGCGCTCCCGGGGGTCTAAGGCGCGTCTCCTCCCGTTTGCAGGGCAGTGTGATGCGTCTTTCGAAGCGCACAAACCGCGTTCCAGTGAGTACGCCACGTCGCCCACTCATCGAACCACTGGTGACAGTGAGAACCTTGCCATATGGTGATACCGCTTGGAGAAGAGCTTCATTTGAGACGAACGATGGCAGGAACAGGCAGGCGACGTTGGTCCCTTGAGGGCCAACGGGGACGAGTTGAACACGCTCGCCGCCAATCACCAGGCAGCCCGCATGGACGATTAGAGAAATGGAGGCCATGCTCATCACGGTGACTTGAATGTTTTGAGTTCCCTGGTGAGGCCGACTATTCAGGTCGTCACATCAACGACGGTCTCAGCACTACCCCCCTGTAGGGACAACAACGTCGAAGACAAGTGCCTTCGAAGGCGTCCAAGACGCGATGGGCACCTCGACTCCTACTGACGGACGCCCCTGACGTAGAACGCACAGGGACATCCTTAGCACTTGCAAACCCGAGTCAGGAGTCGACGTGAGGCGTCCGCACTCGTCAGCGCTCGCAGCGTCGGACGCTAGATGTGTGTATGAAACTTCTCACGAGTTACGCCTGCTTGGTTATAGCTACGACTAGTTTTGATTTGAATCCTCCGTGCTAAATCTGCATACATTCCAGACTTGAGCTGCCTATTTTGAATACGGTAAGGTGTCCCCACACAAAGCATTCTTCTGCATAAAACCATTTGTGTTTCTGTTTTACCTTTAAGCAAACAACCACAACGAACGAAAAATTCTTCAAATAGTGCCGGTTAATAGGGTGCCAGGAATTCGTCCCCAAAGAGCAGGATTTAACAAAAGGAGCTCTGATAGTTATATCAGGGAACCCGCAACGAATGAAAAACTGAATGCATGTAATAAAACTTCACGCACAATATGCCGCAAGGTTTATTTGGCCTCTTTGGTGCAATCGATGAGATGCGCAAGGATAGATGTTTATTGAAACTTTCAGGTAACACACGAACGTTCTTTTTCGCTGGAATAAGCACGATACCTTTCATACTCTTCCCAGCATTCGAGAGCGTAAAACCAGCGTAGAAACTAAACTGGCATTAACATTGGGAGATCCTTACGCTTTGCCTTTCACAGTTGAACGCGATAGCGATTTCCTGTCCCTAGTGCGTACTCTACTTCAATCCGTTTGGCCTACGGGACGGCTTTATGCTCTCCCATGGTATAATGCTCTAAATCAGTAACCACTTTTCCAAAATACACTTCAAACACTTATTGCAGGAATTATTTTCCAACTTGCTAAGTGCCCGCTAAGAGGCCTTGAGGGGAAGAGGCGTGGTACGGTTTGTGCCTTTTGTTGTGGGTGACAGGCTTTAAAACCTGAAGTAATTATGATAATCACATGCTCTGACGCCCGGTGGAAATGTACGCTTGTACCATTTCCTATTACTGCAATATCTTGTGCTGCATTGAGAAGCGTTATTAGAGCAGTAGTGTTTGTAAATAATAAAAGTTGCTTTCACTGGATTTCCATATATGACACTGTTCACGTACTCGAGAAAATACTTGCTAGAACACCCGCTTCCCACGCTAACAACCCGTGTTCAGTCCCAACTAGGACCCATATATGTTTATTAATTTTCTTCATTGCATCGTTCTCAAATTTTCGGTCACAAACAAGGTGGTGATGTTTCGCTCACAACCGACTACGCCAATGGCGCCACAAAAGCGGACGCCAAAATTTCAATGAAACGAGCTCTTTAACGCTCTCGTGTTAAACTTTCAGCAATGTCTAAACATTTCTGATGTGTAAAATCCTCCGTGCTGGTGTCCTGAAGAGGGCTACCATTTCAATACCTGGAAATTCAAGGAAGGCTTTACCGAAAGTGTTCTTCACATTTGTTTTGCAGAGCAAAGGAAGGGCATTCGTAATATTATGGTATTTTGGAATATCATCCTCTGTGGTTGTACAGTGGTTACGTCCCTCGGCTTCTTCGATCCCGTCCAAGACAATCGCATTTTCAATGCAAGCGGAAATACTAGGGACCCGCATACGTAAATTGAAATACACGTTATTGAAACATAGGTGATAGACAACTTTGCAGACCTCCACTACAGCATGCGTTGTTACCATATTGTAATTGTGATGTTTAAGACCTAGCAAATTAAATGTTTACTTAATATGTACCCGGAAACGACATCTAATAAACGATGACCCGATGAACGAGTTTCTAATAATAAGGATCCGCCGATTATTATCTAAGGTAGCAAGCTATTACAAAATATTCAAATAAAATATTAAGAAATTATTGCTGCTTCAACGCCGAACTTTTTGCTTCTTAAATAAAAACAAGACCCCTTTTCGAAATGTTTTATTCAGTGACATACGAAGTTCAATTTTTTTAAGCTACCATAGATAATTTCGCCATAGTGAACAGATATTTCTCGCTTAATTCACCTTTATCTCTCATTGTTTAATATCTCTATCGTTTTTATACTAGCTCAGGGCCTTGACAATCCATGCATGAACAAAGAGAAGAAATCTACAGTGATTACACAGCTACCGTATAGTTTTTCATAAAGAAATTGACAGGACCCCGAAAAAGAAGGGTACAAGGCAGGGAGACACGATCTCTCCAAGGCTATTCACCAAGTGTTTACAGCAGGTTTTCAGGGCCCTAGATTTAGAAGAGCTAGCGATAAGAGTTAATGGAGAGTATCGTAGTAACTTGTGATTCGCTGATGACATTACCTTCAAGAGTAACTCAATGGACAAATTATAGCTCATAATAACTGAACTGGACACGAAAGCAGAAGAGTAGGTCTGAACATTAATTTGCACAACACTTACGTGATGTTGAACAGTCTCGGAAGAAAACAGCGCTTTGCATTAGGTGGACAAACGCTGGAAGTTGTAAAAGAATATGTCTATACTTGGGACAAGTAGCAACCGTGGAACCTAACCATGAGAGTGAAATAACTAGAAGAATAGGGATGTGGTGGATCGCATTCAGAAAGCAATCTCAAATCATGAATGGTGATCTGCCACTTACCCTGATGAGGAAGGAATGTATATATAAGAGCTTCATCTTGCCGTTACTTACAGAGCACAAACCTGGAGGCTTACAAAAAGTGTGCAGCTTGAAGTGAGGACGACGCAGAGAGTGATGGAAAAAAAATGATAGGCGCAACCTAAAGAAACAAGAAGAGAGCAGAATGTGTTAGGGAACAGACCTGGGTTAAGGTTATGTTAGTTGAAACCAAGAAGGAGAAATGGACGTGGGTCGGGCACGTAGCCCGTAGGCAGGATAAGCACTCGTCATTAAAGGTAACTGATTGGATTCCCAGAGAAGACAAACGCACGAAGGGGAGACAGAATTTGAGGTGGGCAGAAGAGATTAAAAAGTTAGCAAGTATCACGTGGCAGCAGACATCCCAAGACCGGGTGGATTACCGAATCATGGGAGAGGCATTTGCCCTGCAGTGGGCATAGTCAGGCTGATAATTACGGTAATGATTCGCTTAAAATTCTACCAGGCTCTCTTTTAATTTATTTACTCTATAGGACCTACCGTGGGCATTACAAAGGGGGGAGCATAAAATTTCGTGTAAAGTGCAATAGAAACAAAATAAGGTAAAAAAAGAAACAGTGAAAGAAAAATAGAAATTTCTAGCAGTACACTCCTCATCAATCGACATCAAAGTACTGTATTCCTTTCGTTATACAAGAATTACACGCACATTGTTTGCTTTGAATATACAGGCATTGAGACAACATGATTGGGACACACATTTTTCGTGTTCCGAATAATCGCGAATACTTATAGGCTAAGATGTACTTATAAAAACGCCCCATTTACAGCATTTTTAAATACTGCCTGGTTAGTTATTTCAGCTATGTTACTGGGGAGACGATTCCAATCTCAGATAGCTCGGTGTAAGCATAAAAACTGCAATAAGTTAGAGCGTGCAAAAGGTTGCTCAACCTAAAATTTGTGATTGATACGTGGAAAAACATTTTTTTGTGCGTAGGATGTGTGCTTGAGAGAACGTACTTGGTTAATGAAAAAGCTGATGAAAAAAGGCTAACAGGCATATTTTTTTCTAGTCTGCAAGGAGGTGAGACCAAGTTCATACTTTATTTTTGTGAAGCTGGATTGCTGTGAATATTTACCAGAAATAAGACGCGCTGCCTTATTTTTGCAAAGATTCCAGTTTGTTGATAAGATACTTGTGGTGTGGGCTTCATATAAAAAAGGCGTACTCAAGTTTTGGGCGGAATATGGTAGTGTATGCATGAAGTTTATTGCTACTGTCAGCCTGACGAAGCGTACGACGGAAGAAGCCGAGTGTTTTGAATGCCGCAGAAACAACAAAATCCACATTATTTTACCAAGGCAAATCGGTGAAGAGATGAATACCTAGATATTTAAAGAATGCTGTGCTTTCTAAGGCTTCATCATTATTAATCTAAGTTTCCTCTGTAGTTTGGCTGGAGGTGTTAAATCTCATAAGCTTAGTTTTAGTAGTATTCGCGCCCATTTGCCATTGTGAACACCATCTTTCAATTGTATACAAGTCGTCTTGTAGCTTAGCAAAGTCATCCTTACCTCTTATCAGTCGGTACAAAACGCAGTCATCTGCATATAGCCGGATTTGTGAATGTATACCTTGATTAGTATCGCAATATTATTAACAACGGCTTGCCGTCGGTTGTTTAAACATTCTTTGACCCAGTTGAGTACTTTTTCATCAATGTTAATCAGCTAATTTTGTATAGTAGGCAGTTATGGGGCACGCGGTCAAATGCTTTTGTGAAATCAATAAAAATGGCATATGTTTGTATAACTTCGAAAGGTAGAGATTTATCTCTGTAGTTAACTCAAAAAGCTGCTGTTCATATGATCAGCCACGTTGAAAGCCATGTTAGTAGGAAAAATAAGGAAAAAAAAACTTGTAATTTACGGCATGAATTGAGACGATAAGACATCTTCAAATAGTTTGCACACAACAGATGTTAGTATTATGGGCCTGTAGTTGGTTAGTTTGTTCTTGTCACCACTTTTGTATATTGGTATCATATGGGCTAATTTCCAGTCGTCTGGAATTGTGCCAGTGCTAAGAGACGGTTGAAACAGTAGTGCAAGTATGAGAGCGTGTTTTGTTTTGTCAGTTTTAGTACATTTGTAGAAATACCATCAGGACCTGTACTAGAAAAAGATTTTGAACGCTCGATGGTTTTAACAATACCGTCACAGGTTACAGTAACACTGTTGAAATGTTGGCAAACTGTCTCGACACATCCAGAGGTTTTGCCTCATTGAATACACTGCTAAAAGTCAATAAAGCCATCAGCAACATCACTTGCATCAATTTCAGCACCAGACTCAGCGTCAAACAATGGTATATCTTTGGAAGATGCTGGAGAAGTGACATTCCAATTTTTTTTATCTATTTTTAGGAATTGGGATAGATGTTCATTTAAAATGTTGTATTTGCCGCCTCAATTTCTTGTGCACATTCTTTCGAGAACGGGAAGTATTCTGATCGAGCTTCGCAGGATTTAGCGCGCGTTGCTTTTATAAACAAGCGCTTCTTTTTAATCAAGCCTCACCTATAGTCTCTCGGGTGAACAATGGCTTGTCTCCTGTATCATAGATTCATCTTTTTGGAACGTATCTCTTGCGCAGCCGTAACAGTTCCTCTCGAAAAGGGATCCAGTTGTCTTGCACAGAACATGTTCTATTTATTTCTATAAATAACAAATTAAACTCAAAGAGCTCCGAGCTGAAGCTTTCAGCGTCAGCTCTAAAATCATAAATCTCCGTTTTGTCGCAGTTTTTTCACAGTTTGTGCATTGAAGGTACAATGTATAACACGATGGTCGCTGGTGCGCTCTAGAATATCTGTACAAAAACACGTTCATGGTGTGTTGTTAGCAACAGGTGAACTATTGCATCACCACGTGTGGGTGTTTGAATTATTTGAGATAACTGAAAATATTCTAAAAGGTTGGTGAAATCTCCACATTCGTGTGTACGTCGTGTGCTAGGTGAGCTTAAACACCACTGTATACCTGGAAAGTTAAAGAGAGAGAGAGAGAGAGATAAAGATGCAAGGAAAGGCAGGGAGGTTAACCAGACGCACATCCGGTTTGCTACCCTGCACTGGAAAAGGGATGAAGGGGAGAAAAGAGGTGGCAGGGAGATAATAAGGTACACACAATCACGAGCACACTCGGGGGAGCCCACACAGTCTACAGGCGGTCGCTCAAGTTTGTTGACTTTAAGTAAAGTATGAGTGCTTTAGTCACTTTCTGCGCAACTGAGGCAGACGCCCAAGGTCCTAGAATCTTTTGCACACAAAAATGTCTGGAGTCAAGTTGATTCAAAACCATCCGGAGCTGGCATCGCTGTGTGTCGTAGCAAGCGCAGCTGCACAGAACGTGTTCAATGGTCTCTTCAGCTCTGCAGTAGTCGCATGTAGGAGTGTCTGCCATACCAATCCGAAAGGAGTACACCTCTGTGAATGCAACGCCCAACCAAAGGCGACATAACAGTGTCGCATCGGAGCGGGAAAATTGTGATGGTAGCTTTATCTTGAGCGAAGGATCCAGTTCATAAAATTGACACCTTTGGAAGCTGGTAGACGACGAAAACGTGCGTGTGAGATCTCGAGCCAGCAGGTAAAGTTGTCTTGCTGCATCATTCCTTGATAGAGGAATCGGGACTACACGGGTACCTTCATTGGCTGAGTGGGTTGCATCATCGGCCAATTGATTTCCGGTAATACCGATGTGTCCAGGCAGCCGTTTATATATAATATCATGCCCTTGTGCTAGAGCCTCATGATAGCAATGTCTTATTTCATGTACCAATTGTTCATGATTCCTCCTACGCATGGCAGACTGCAAACTCTGAAGTGCTGCCTTCGAATCACAGAATATGACCAATTTTCCTAGACGCTCTTGAACGAGATATTGTAAAGCAGCCCTTATAGCAGCAAGCTCTGATGCCGTAGATGTAGTCATATGCGACAACCTAAATTTGATTGTCATTGCTGCAGCTGAAATTACAGCGGCACCTGATGAGCTGCTGGACGAGACGGACCTATCAGTGTATATCTGTGTTCGGTCCAAGTACAACTCATGTAATAATAGCAGTGTTGCTTGCTTCAATGCTGCTCTGGAGTGATTGCTTTTTTTGATACCCGGAATTTCTACACGTACTAGCGGCTTGTCGAGGCACCACAAAGGACATGCCATTCTCGTAGCTGGCGTATATCCTGATGGAATGCTGTTTAGGTGCTTGGCTATGACGTCTGAAAACGTAGCACGTGGTCTTCCGGAGGGTAAAAGGGCCAAGTGGTGGTCGGGGACACGGCTAGCATGTCGAATGAGTGCTCAGAGGCAATCCACAACTCTATATGTCCTGACCGGATGGTCTTTGGCAAGCATGATTATGGCATAAGTAGAAGCGCATCGGGGCAGTCCTAGGCAGATACGCAGCGCCTGACCCTACAAACTCTCCAATGAATGAGTATTGGATTTGCAAGTGTTAGTCAGTACCGGCAAGCTGTAGCGCAATAGACCCAGAAATAGGCCCTGTACAGCTGTAGCATGGAGGCCACAGAAGTTCCCCATGCTTTCCCGCACATGAATTTCATTATATGCACAATAGATAGCAGTCTCTTCTTCAAGTACGCACAATGCGGGCTCCACAAAAGACTTCTGTCGATTATTATGCCCAGGAAACGATGCATCCGTGCATGTTTGACACTCTGCCAATTGATGTAAACGGGGTATGGCGTCATTGGTTTGCGTGAAAACGCCATCAACGCGCACTTCACAGTTGATATAGTTAGGCCTTGTTTCTGAAGGTAGGCTGTTGTGAGGGTTGCCGCCCGCTGTATTCGTGCACGCACCTGAGGGCGAGTAACTGCCGCACTCCAGAGGCAAATATCATCGGCGTATATGGATAGGCACACCGACTTTGGCAGAACCTTCACCAGAGCAATGAGGGCAAGATTGAACAATGTGAGGCTTAAAACACCTCCCTGAGGTACTCCACAGTAGGTGTAGTGTTCAGCAGTTGTACCCTCATCTGTTTGCACAAAGAAACCCCTGCCAGTTATATAATCTTTTATCCATTGAAACATTCGTCCACCAATGCCCATTGCTGCGAGAGAAGTGAGGATGGCATCATGAGCTACATTATCATATGCACCTTTCACGTCAAGAAAGAGTGCCACTGATATGCGCTTGCGACTTTTTTCTTGCTGAACAAACGTCGATAAGTCAAGTACACAGTCGATGGAGGAGCGGCCCCGACGAAAGCCTGCCATGCAAGAAAAGTATTTGGTGTATCGTTCCAAGTACTACTCGAGACGAAATTGACCCTTTCTTTCCATCACTTTTCCGAGGCAGCTTGCGAGGGCAATAGCGCGATACGCTGTCAAGTCCAATGGGGATTTTCCCGATTTCAGAAGTGGTATTAATCGACTTATTTTCCATTCTCGGGGAACACTGCCGCTGAGCCAGGATTTGTTGAAGCATGTTAAAAGTTCTCTTCTTGCTTTTTGTCTAAAGTGTCCCAACGCACTATAAGTAATACCATCATGACCTGGCGATGACGTGCACTTTGAAGCGATTAACGCACCTTCCAGTTCTTCCATGGTGAATGGAATGTCCATTTCTTGTAATCGCGTCTCAGGAACGATCACGGCGTCGATGCTGTCGTTCATAATATTCCGGGCAACTCTCGTGCAAAATTCTTCAGCCACCTCGAGTTCTGTTTTTCCATGATAGAGTGCCAAAGCTTTAAAAGGGTGCCGTTGTTGCGGAGAGGAGCGAAGACCACGAACTGTTCTCTAGATATATGAAAGCGGTTTATGAGGGTCTAGAGATTCGCAGAATGCTTTCCAGCGTTCGCTTTCCAGCTTGTAAATGCGCCGTTGAATCTTTTTCTGGGGCCGTATTGCTTCCCTCAGGTCGTAAATTGGTCTTGTGCGTCTGTATCGTCGTTCAGCACGCCTTCGTATAGCTCGTAATCTTTCCAGTTCGATGTCGAACTGTGTTATTTTAGACGAAAATGGTAATTTACATTCGGACGCTTGCATAGCTTCCGCGACGGTATTTTGCAGGCTGCAGGCAAGTCCTTCTTGGCAAGCGTCCTCAACACGCGATGTAAACATCGACCAGTCAGTGCCAATTACAATACCGGAAGAGAAATTTTTTATGATACCATCGATTGTCACGTAGGTGGGTATGTGATCACTCCCGTGAGTCTCAATATTGCAAAACCATTTAACTTTGTGAGAGAAGCACCGCAATACCAATGTCAGGTCAAGGCAACTGCCATACGTGACACCCCGCAGATATGTTGAGGTACCATCGTTCATGATAGAAAGTTCGTGTTCGGAAGTGAATGTAACAATGTTCCGGCCCCTGGCATTCATCCTAGTGCTCCCCCAAAGCATGTGATGGGCGTTGAAGTCACCGGTGATGATCCAAGGCCCATCGGTCTTCATTAGGATGTCTTTTAATCTGTCGCAGTCAAATCGCGATTACGGAGATATATATCCACCAATAAGCGTGAACGAAACTGCATTCTTCTTTACACGAAGACACACGTACTGATTGTCGTAATTTGAACTTATTGGGTGGGAAAGATAAGTCAAGTCCGTGCGAATGTAAACAATTACTTTGCTTCGTTCTTCGCAAGTGGCTGAACGAAAAGCTTCATAACGGGACAATCTATAAGGCGTTGATACGTTTGGTTCACATATGACAAGTATAGGAAATTGATTAGGCCGAACCAATTGGCGAAAGTCCGAGATACGGGACTTCATGCCTCTGGCATTCCACTGAAAAATTGACGCACTTTTACCTTCAGCTCGGAAGATGAGATTTTGTTGAGCAATTGTGCTTGTACGACGTTAGCAAGAACTGGATTCAGTGCATCCAGTACTTGCAGTGCACTCTTAGCAGACGGAGATTGTATGCTGCTCAGTAGCGTGCGAATTGTGGTAAATAATGATTGCACGATTGCAGTCACTTGCCTGTCTTGGTTGGAAAGATCTCGAACCGGGATCGCGGACTGGCCGTCATGAAACTCCTTCGGTTCGCTTGATGCTGCTTCCCTTTGAAGTGCAGGCCACTCTGTCGCAGTTAGGGTATGCTCACTGGCTTTGTCCTTTACAGCCTTTCCCACAGCATGTGGTCTGGGAGGCAAAGGAGGTGGTACTTATGAGGGATCTGGCAGACGTGTCGAGGAGGTAGCGGGCGTCCTTGAAGGCCGACGTCGACGTGAACGACGCCTTCTGACTTTAGCTGCGGCTTCTCGATGAGATGAGTGATCGTGCACCATTTCCTTCAAGATGGCAATTTCCTTTTGAATCCGCGGGCAGTCCTTCGATGTGGCCTCATGGGATCCATTGCAATTAGAGCATTTTTTGACAATTGCGACGCACTTATCCGCTTCATAGGGCTTGGCGCAGCGGTGGCATACCACCGAATTCTCGCAGACGCTGCTCACATGTCCAAGTTTCATGAATTTACGGCACTGGAGAGGCTTTGGAATGAAAGGCCCCACAGCATGTCTGAAGTATCCCACCTTCACATGAGAGGGGAGTGATGTGCTCTTAAACGAAATCTTCACACAGCGAGACTTGCCTAGCCGAGTGATATCAACAATTAAAGTATCAGTTGTTGACTTGACAAGAAATTGTAAGTTATTATTGGAAATAGCCACATCTATGTCGTAGATCACGCTGGTTACTTTATCACATCCCAAGAAAACATGCGAGCGCACCTGATTGCCGTCCAAGTCCGTTACACTGCGCAGAACGCCCAACGCGCTTGCGTGCTAAACGTCAACAGCCAGTATATTCTTTCTGGCGTTCACTCTCATGTCCGTGATCTCATTTGGCACGAGCGCTTCCAGAGACCTCGACACAGACTGTCTGTTTAGGCGTTTCATGCTGACGGTAGGAACTGCAGGCAGAAACAGGATGGTATAAGTGTTCGATTTTGGCGCTTCACTTACAGTTTGAATAGTTGAGGATTAGGATGTCCTCATGTTCCTCCTCTTCGCTTTGCGTCAGCACAGGTTGGAAACCGTCGTCTGAAAAGTCATCACTGCTGAGATAGTAAGCATGAGTATATTCACTGTCACTGTCACTCGCTTGTCCCATCCGCTTCCTGGAGGCGGCCGCCGCTGACGCCGCTGGTGCCGGCAGGCGCCCGGGGTGGTCTACATCCATCCCCTCCAAGTGAGCAGCGCAAACCGATCAACAGACTTAAATTACCACTGAAATTTGCCGGAGTTAGCAGAAGTAGCTCCTATTCAAAACACACTTCTTCGTCTTCCCCCTGGAAAGTTAAAATCACCGGCTAAAATGATAGGGCAGCTGTTATACTTGGTCCAAGACTCCTTTCAGTTCCTCAGAAAATTTTTCTAGGTAGTTGGGCAGCCTATATCATGCTTCGATAACTAGAGTTACAGTTGGTAAAAACATGCAACCCAAACAATTTCATGAATACTTTGCGTAAGTATCTCTTTAACCTTGATATGCTTTCTAATGGTTATTACGAGACCACCACCTTTTTTTCACGCGGTCTTTACAAAAGATACTAAAGAACTTTCATATTTGTAGTTCGCAGTTGTTATTTTGGGTGTTAAGCGTGTTCCGGTTCCGATTATGACGTCTGCAATACCTGCGTGAATGAATGAAGCGAGATTATTTTGTTTGTTAAGAAGGCTACAAAAATTGTTGCCTAAATTAAAGAAACTTTAGGTACTCTGATCTCCTTTTTTTTGTTCGTTGCGACTGCAACAAACGTTATCTTCTCGTTGGGTGCCTTCGACGACGTTTTCCGCAGAATATTTGTACCGATACGTTTTCCTGCCTTTTCGTAACTTATCAAATGATAGCTTGAACCTTTCACCGGGCTGACAGTTCGTCCGAGAAAAATCAGGAAGTTTCTTGCGCGCTAACTGTACACGAAAGAAAAAATCCTCGTCTATCCAATCTCCAAATGATTTTAATTTTTTTTTTGCTTGTAGGGCTTAGCCAGAACACTGACATTGGTCTTGTAGTTTAGAAAATTTTCTATTACTTAGCGGTGCTGTCCTTGCTTGCGAGACTCAATCCGCTGCGCACGTTCAATATCCGTTATCTTGAGACCAGGGTGGTCTTTGCAAAAGTTGGCAAGGACGACTTGAGAAGCCTCGTAGTATTCTTTTTCACCCTCAGGCAAGCCTTTAAATATCAAATTTTTCCTGCGCATTTCATTGTTTATGTAGTCAACGAGTTCAACTAATTTTGTGTACTTTTTACTTGAGAAGGTTGAAATATCGCCTTTGATGTCTTGGACACAGGATTTAAGTTCAGATAATCCTGTGACATTATCTACTGAATTTTCTAGCGAGAATTCTGCTTTCGAGGGGCGTTTTTTGATGTCGGTTATGTCCAGCAGGATGTCCTTCATTTTACAGTTGACTTCTTATTAGAATTTTCCCGTGCATCTTCAGCATCCTTTAGGACTTTAATAACCTTATGCATCTTGTCAGGGCCTGGGTTTGTTCGACATCACCACAACCTATTAGAAGATGAAAAATAGAAAGCACGAGAAAAATCATCCGCCCTCTCGGGCACCACGCAGCTATGAAACCAGTGGCTGTCTGTAAACGAAAACCTTCATGCGGACTGCACAATAGTCGGCGACTGTGGCTACCGATGCGCGCTCGATATGTAACAATTTCAAAACCCATATTTTACTGGGTTTGGGACTTGCGGCGAGCAATTTGATACCGTTCACAATGTTATGAACCAACACTTACCTAAAAAGACATGAAAGCGATGTCTAGTGATGTTCACAAATGCCGCGAATTCCAACGGTGCACAGTCTACAGGAACTTTTGTAGTAGAATTGCATGCAGCTAGTTCCGGGGTGGCCAAATCCTGTGAGGCTCAGTAGTCAATTCAAGCGCCGTCGGTGTCAATATCAGTTGATAACTGTGACGATTCACCGTTTTCGGTGTCGCGAGGCACAAGATCCCGACAGCTTCAGCGCTGATGCCTAAAAAGACAGAAGAGCGATGTTTGGCGTTGTTCACAAATGCCGCGAATCCCAGCGGTGCACAGTTAACAGGGCTTTTTGTAGTAGAATTGTATCCAACTAGTGCCGAGGCGGGCAAATCACGTGAGGCTGAGTAGTCAATCCAAGCGCCACCGGTGTCAATAGCAGTTGATAACTGTGACGATTCACCGTTCTCAGCGATGCGATGATCACCGCTGCGACGCAAGGCACAAGATCCCGACAGGTTCAGCGCTCATGCCTAAAAAGACAGAAGAGCGAAGTTTATCGCTGTTCACAAATGTCTAAAATCCCCGAGATTCTTAGGTCCAGCTCCGAAAATTGCGGTTGCATTTCACAAGGGTTGACGTGGAAAAATGCGAGCACATTTGTGTTAGAAAAGGGCTGCTGGTCAAAGATAACGATACATTCGACCCTGCGACCAGCCTATGATGGTGGTTTTACAACGTAAGATACCACAATACCACCTTGCAGTGATTATTGTGGTTTCTTATACTTTTACGAATATCTCGTGGCTCGGGTCGCATGAATAATGAAGCAACAAACTGTTACTGACCCGTTGTTCTAGCATGTTGATATTACACACGTACCACAAAGAAAAGGCAGATCTGGCGTACCAGTGTTGTGCGAAGCCCGCACCGATAAATTAGCTACGTGGTAATCTTGTAATTAGCGTTACGTTACGAGGTGAATAGATTTAGTACTAAGCAAACTTATACAAGAATTTATTGCCCATTCCCATACGTAGAACACGTGGAAATGTAAAAACCAGCTGTTTATAGTTCCCAAACCGTGTTACTACTAACGTGCGCACTGCCAGCACTAGCAGCGGTAGGCTGAAACGTTGTTCTCGTGCAGATCATGGTTACGCGCACACATTTCAAGAATGCGTGTCCACCCGCCATGTGTGTCCGTATTTCAGGAATGCGCGTCCAATAGGCGGTCAACACTTCTTTAACCTGTGGAAACATCAATGTGAAAAGTCAGCAACAGCAGAGGAACTAGAGTTGTTACTATATTAATCCGTGATTGCGGCGTTGAGGGGCCAACGCATACTTCAGAATGCCGTGTTGGTAAGGTGTTGAAAATTGTTGCAGTTACTCATGAAGAAGTCGCCATTGATATCTCCGTTCGTCGTCGTGGGCACGAGGTTGCGGAAGGCCCTGTGCACAACTAAAACGCATTTCATGCACTCTATGAACCAGTTGTTTTCTTTTGAGACATCCTTAATAAAGTCACTGGCAAAGATTAGGGCATGCTCTTCTCCCCGTTGTGATTGCTGGGAGGAGTTAGACCGGTTGTGGCGCAATAGCTAACGAACTTAGATAAAAAGCTTCTCAAGGAGTTTCAGGAACTAAGGGGCTCAGGTAAATGGCAGCGAGCGCCATATCGCTGCAGCTGTTACTTATGAGCGTAGCACATTCGTCGCTGATTCAGCTGCTCGCCTCAGTGTCTGCGGCGTCGAAGATCGATGCCGTGTGCTGCCATTAGTATTAAAGTTAAACATTTCTGTATTCTTATATATGGCCCCAACGGTTTATATGCAATGAGGCTGCTTGCTGTGGACGAGGCACTCCAATTCCCTCTTGTATATAGGCCGCTCACCGTTCTGGGGTAGATATAAATTGCCAATCATCTGTGGCGCATAGCGATGTACGGTGGGCTGTGTTACACGTGTGTGTTTTAAAGCTGTCTGGAAGAAGGGTATTATGACGTCAGCAATTCAATTTTTACGGTACTCATGCAGAGACCACAAAATCATGTTACTCAAACTCAATTACCCTAAAAGTATAAGAAGTTCGATCGTTTCCTCGCCACCGTGCAGAGTCATCAGCGGTCGAAGATTTGGCTCTTAAAAGTGTGTGAATATTTTTTTTTCGGGTGCGAAAAGCTACCTTGTCCCATAAAGGTGGGATTATTGCGTTATTGCGGTACCTGGTCCTACCTTTCATACCAAAGCCTCTACAATGCCGCAAAAGTCTCAAGCTTGGACATATGCAGAGTTCGTGCACAAGTGTTGTGGTGCATGCTAAATGTGGTGCAAATCAAAACGTACAATTGTGTGACAGCGCAAAATCTCGCTGCCATAACTGTAATGGCGAACACTTGGCAACAAAACATTTGTCTGTTGGGATACATTTAAGAGTGTCCCAAACTTAGGAAGAAATGAAAGGTCCTGAAAGAGAAAGCTGAACCGATGGCATCACGAGCAAAGGCGTAGCCATAGTACCCATCAACTAGCTGGAAACAGCACAACTGAACATGGCACCTGCCCGTCCTAAGAATAGTACAGTCAGAGTGTACACTCTTCCTAACACCCATACCCAGTGAGATGGCTGGGACGCACACAGTGTGCTAAAAAAATGCACAAGCATTCGTTTCAGTTTTATGGCGTCTTCTGGCTAGCCGGATTTCTACACTTCTACAAACGAAACACGAATGAAGCCAGTGATGTAGGTTCACACGTTAGTAGTTGTAAACATAATAAATATTCTCTAAACGTAATTTACAAATGCGAAAACTGTGCCACAAGAAAAGAAAGTGGGAGAAGGAGAAGGGGGGCTTCACGTTTCACCACCACGTGACCATTTATAAAAAAGCTTATAACGTTAGTACTATGCGCACACCAACGTTTTCCAGGGTCATATAATGAACTTGCCGCTTGTGTATATGGTGCTGCCGTGAGATGGCTGCCCACATGTGTAGGTTACAAAAAAAAAACAAATTTCAACACCTCCTAACCCCAACTTCGCTACTCAAAGCTTGAGGTGATAGCCCTTTAACTCGACTTCAAGGTTAACTTTTTTTTATCGAGGTTTTGCTTAGAGATATCAGTGTATGAAGCTCGTGTTGAATGTTTGGTCTGGACCTCTCTTGCGTCCTTTGGCCCTTATAGCTCTACTTGGTGCGGAGCAACTCTGTTGGAAGAGTATTTGCTTGTTCAGTTGAGTATAGCAAACATTCATGCCTTGCATGCACTGTTGCAAACGAGTTTTTTTTAACCGCTCTTCAGGTAATCAACATTCAACCTCAAACGAGATGCGATATTTTATTGTCTTCTTAGTGTGGCTGGCCGCCTTTCCTGCCAGTTTTATATAGTTTTGTAAATGGATAGGCAAGATACTTGAGCTCTCAAACGTCTGTTGTGTTTCGCGTTTGTTATAAACTCTGCTAGATAATGACCGCAATTTTTTAACGCGATAGCGCTAAAGGGATTGTTTCGCTGAATTCCGGTGTCGGCAGCACCGTCAATGTCTGCGTGGGCGTCGTTGTTTGTGCGAGAAACATCATCTCAGCCGTGACCAAAAATTACGAAAGGTACAAATGAAATAAATTGCAAAGTTTTCCAGGTTCCATCGGAGATCAAACCACATGTTGTCGGCGTACAAATCAGGGCTTCTACCAGAGATCCACCTTATCTGTTGAAGCTGCTATAAAAAAAACTCTATATGATTGTCGTATTGTCGAAAGAGTTCCCTTAAGGCATTATGTATTATGTGGCAGAAGCCAATTGATTCGTGCCAGCTGTTAAAGATGTGAATTGAGCAAAGAGTGTTTATTATTAAGACACACCCATTACAAAGCATCTAACATATTCAATCATCAACATCAGCAAACAAAAAGTCCAACAATGTGAACAAGTGCGTAGGGTCGCTGTGTTGCCCTATGGGCGCGTTATGGGCTTCTTTTTGCCCATTGTAAGCTGGAATAATCTTGATATAGTGGGCACTTAACAAGACTTGCACTGAGGACCAAATCATATTAGCAGTTCAGAAGGCGTTGCGCACAAGGCCTGATTCCGCTATCGCGATCGACACTTGAAGGAAAAGTTCAAGTGTCCTTCAGTTTCTATTGTAATATCCATTACGAGTAGCACCCACAAAAATATAATAATAATATTAGTGGGACAACGCAGCTGATTCATTTAGGATCGAATACGACCTCGAGCTTATTATCATTAACTTTTGACAACGGCATGTAATTGACAGGTTTGGGTACTTGGTCACGTTAGACAATTCAAAGCAAACACACTGGTTTGCGAGGTTAGCCGCACAGGCTGGTTCATTCATGCGTAACTGCTGTTTACTTATGTGGTTTAGTTAATTGCATTGTACTGTCAAAACACCTAATTGTGATGTAGGCTCAGAAACGAAACAAAACCTGCAAGACAAGAAAGAGGACGCACTAGCGGCGAAAGCACGCGTGCCAGTGTTCGAAGCAGAGCAGTCATCGAGGAAGTTCTGGGCATGATGTCTGATCCGGAGAATTCATAGACATACTCGGCGTGCTCTTCCGTCCCTGGAATCCAGTTGGGTGACTGACCCAGAGACCAGGTGGTGTGCTGCGGATCCGGCTACCATCCCTTATAGCTGGGCAACTGACGGACGAGGCCTGCAGTCTGGCTGGGTGACTGGCCCGTGGTTCAAACAAGGTGCCGCGTTACCGCCGCCTTCCACAGTGGCTGCGAGTTCCGGTCAGCTGTGGGAAACTGCTCCGGCTGTCGTTCCAGGTGGCTGGCATGACCCTGTGGAGCTGCCGGACGAGCGTGGTGGCTGGTAAGCTACTGCTACTGCTTGTGGAACACAGCCGTGCTGTGGCCTGGGTTGATTCAGGCTGAGGACACCAGCGAGTCTGAGGCACACCGTCCAAGGGAGCGGTGACCGAGAAGCCACGGGCAAGCACGGCGTGAGACTTCTAATTAAGGTGCGCATTTAGTAAGGACTGCACAGGACAGCCTAACTTTCGTTATGTGCCATTACCAATTGCATGGTAATGCACATAAGTGTAAATATATTTGTGTTTGAGCATGTGCACTCGTGAATCGATCAGATTCCTTGGCTGGCGGTCCTGGGCCCAACAAAAACCTTGACAATACATCACAACCTAGCGAGCCTGCCAGGATACCACTGCTAAAAGCCTCGAAGGAAAATATCGTACCTCGAGCGCACCCTCACAGTAGTCGGTCCGATTATAGATACCGGGAAGTTAACCGCTGTTGGCATACAACCAAGGTGTCTCAGCTTTTCGGTAGCAGGCTAATATCGCTGATTGTGGAGTTGAAAAGGCAGGAAACGAAGGAAAATAATCATTCGTGCGTGGTGCTCATGCGAGACAAAGCATGAACGGACTTCCGACTGCATGGCAGACTGGTGTTTAAAATTGATGTTTTAGTGGGGGGGGACTTAATTAGTCATTACCATTCAAAAAAATATTCGTTTCATAAACCCAGGGAACAAGACATATTTAGTTTATAAATTTCTAGGTGCTTAATCAGAATGCTATATAATGCTAAGTCGTTCAATTCATGTCAACCCATTTCGTTTAAACCTAGTTTAGGCGAATTTATGTTCCAGGAAAGTTGATGGTCGTCTCATTTTAAATCTACTTTTTTAACATTGTCAGAGAATGCTGCAGATCAGTACTCGAGGCACCTGAGAACATATTATAACAGTATTATGTTTGGAATTCAAAAAACATTTCAGAAAAATAACCAAGAATTCTTTCCTTGTTCCTTTCGTAAAACATGCAATATACCCGAAAAAGCTTCAATGTATCCAAATTCACGGCAATTGGGTAATTTGAGTATTTTGAGGTGCGTAGTTACTGTGGCCATCAAGGGAGGCTGCCACATGCCCATTGCCTCTCCGGCGATTGCTCTGAAAGTACGCCACACGTTCGAAAAAACAAAAAAAGAAAGCTCAAAGTCATGACGGATGCGTGACGTAACATTTTCGCCGTTCATTTTCCTCACTGTTTCTTCACTATCACATTTGTAGAAACGAGGAAGGAAGGAAGACAATTGCAGCGGGCGAAGGATATTTGTAACCGCCTTGTACGTAACAAATGCCAAACTTTTTTTGCATCTGCCGATACGTGAGGTGGTAAACGTTTGTGATGAAGACATCCGTTGCTCACTACAAAAGTTATTGCAGGACTGGAGCTAAGATTGATGCTATTTAAGTACATATAGCGATTAATTCTAGCACGCTATTGTGACGCAAGAAACTCAAAGACGTTCTTTTTTTGTTTTGTGAGGGCTTAATTTTCTCTTTTTCTGTCTGAGTAAGGTGCGGTGAGAATTGTTTATAATGGCGCCTTTGACAATTGAATAGAACACACAAGGCATTTCATTATCTCTTTACATTTGCATGAATCGCATGTAAATGTTATGATAAGTCAAGGCATGTAAGTGTGCTATTTAGGGTTGAGGAAATTGTAATTTTTTTCAGGCGGAGCAATATTCGAATGAAATGGCACCGTATTATAGTGGGCTGGAGTACCCATTGCTGTCTCAAATTGCTTAGAACGACTTAATGTACTTTGCCATCACGACTGACTGCTGTAAGCAGCACAGTACGTTCTACATTAGCCGGTCATAACAATGCACACCAACACTCATTTGCAGCAGTCAATATAGGGCCAACTTTATTAAAATTTTCGGTCATATTGAATTATCTGCAAATATTTTTAAAACGTACAGTAAGGACCACCTACTGAATTTCCTGAATTCAAGGGTAGCTATGGGTTTGAAACAGGATGTGCTCACGTATAAAGCTGCATGTGTGAGCCCAGGGACGGCGTTCGCCAATACAGGGTTCTTTAGCGTATGAGTGGATGCGACCACACGTTTTTTTTGTATACACTTCACTGCAATTACTACGCACGTTTTATGACAAGAAATTCAACGCGTGGTTTGGATCACTGGAGCCTAACAATTTAGCTCAATTCAACATGGTATACTGGTGCCTAGTTAGAGTGAGGGTTGCTGGTGGCACGACTGTTTTTTAAAATAGTGGAGTGACCGAATAAAAAGGACCACATTCCTAAGAAACAAAGGCGAATACCAATATAATATAGCGCAATTATTGTATATTCACAGCCACGAGAGTAAACGCTTTGTTGCCGACAACAAACAAATAAAAAGAGAAATAAATGATGCCCACGTGAGTGCGAGGGCACGTACGTATTAGGTTTCACATCCATGAAAATTATTAAGACCCTCTGGAGCAAGATTGCATCCGAGTTTTAGTGGTCCTTGCGAAATGTTGTAAATATTGAATGTACGTGTGGAAGGGGGGAGGGGATATTGTACGCAGGCGTAAATAGGTTCCTCAGTATACCACTGCTATTGCCACAGCCACTCATGTTTAGACGAAACACGCCGAGATTTCAATTTAATCTCCACGTCGCGTGTATGAGGGAAAAAATCTTTAGAAACCACGTTCAGTCGGACGGAGAAAGATTTAATTAAAAACTTTCGCATTTGCACACTCCACTGTTCACTAATGAAACTCAATTTTCGCATACGCGTGTTTTACAGTGGCATTAGGAAGATAGCAAGAAGCGTGATTAGGATATGTGCAAATACTCAATGTTCGTGCGCCAATATTCCAGAAGAGTGGAGCAAACACGAAGAAAGATGGTTGTATTATGAATCAGGGTGTAATCGTGAGTAATAAGCCACCTAATCAACGATTATATTTTGTATAAGCCTGCTTAGAAACTTATATTATCGCTTGAAAGCTCTAGGCTACAGCGAAGACACGTCCGTCCCTTTCATTCATCCAGTTATGTCTTATTTCTTGATACTTCACAGCTCGCCGTGCATTGGTCGCGCGATCAACTGCTCGCTTCGCGGAAGGCAGCGTGGATCAATGGAAACAGTACGCAGAGTGTCCGAAAGCCCTGCGTGATAGGATTCGCTTCCAACGTCCACAACTTCGTAAGTTCTTTCGTTACTGCGGGCCGACACGAAGCAGGAATTCGTAGCCTTGTGCTGAAAATCCGTTTCCTCTGTTTCACGTCGCCGATTCACACTCTGAGCACGCTGCGTTTCGTATCGACCTACTTCACGAAAACCGTGCAAGAGCTGGGTGTTTCTAAAGGGATATACTTTTATGAAACCGAGAAGGCTCACTGGCATGCGGAATTCTCGAAAGGAAGGTTTTATGTACGTCTCTTTCCTGCGGTGAAAGGCAAATTAATGCTACTAATCTCGAGTGCAACACTCCATCGCGATCATTCTTGTCAGTGCTACACGGTGTAATGGTCTTCGGTGAGGTTGACTTTGTCATCGACTTCGGAAAACCAAGCTGTGAAAGTCAAAACGAACAGTGCTGTAGACGGCCAAACATGTTACCCATAGCGCTTATATTTCACGCACGATCGTCATTTCTGATAGCAAGAATTTTCACCAATATTCTGATACGCAATAGCTAACACGGTCTCACGGAAAAAGAACCTAGATGATTTCTAAGAAAAAGTAGCAGTTCGAGTAATTTTCAATAGATGGTTAGGCAAAAATAGAATTGAAAATTCAGTGTTTTCACTGCGCCTAGAATTATTTCGGCCTGCATAGCAAGTTTGTACAAATTTTCATATAACATCTAAAATGAAGAATTCTACTGTAGAGTGGGAGATTCATTTTACCTAACACGCATTTAACCATGAGAAACAGCTGCATTTGTAACTTAAGATCGCCGAACTCCAATAATTCCTCATGTCTTGTAATGGTATTTCTTTCAATGAGTAAGTCTCGCGCTTCGTTCCCGATATTATTATTATTGCCATTACTAATGTTGCCACATTACAGTGGGTTGAAAAATGTTAGTTCGACAATTTTTTTAGATTCGAACTTCAGCAAACTTAAGATAGCAAAAGATAGCTGTTTTTTAATTAGGATAACTTATACCACCACTGTGACAATTTTTTGTGTGTCCTTCACAAAATTCATATTCATTAATATTTCAGAAGTATTCGCGTTATGACAAGGGTTACCAATGAGTCCATAAAATTTCTAAAAAAGAATTGCAGAAGTAGTTTTTTGTGCGTTAGTCACCTTGTAAGCATACTGATTTTTTTCATCACGAAAGTGCTTTATGCCAGAGTCAACCAAGACTTTAGTAATGCATATTCATCGCGGAAATGACCTTCAAATGTGGGCATGATCAGAAAAGAAAAGAAAAACGTTCTGCCAACAGTAACCTAACCCACGACCTCTGGGTCCACGACAACAGATTCAGGTATGCCATCTACGGTGCCATGGTCACATACTTTGTATGCTTTAGCTTCTTCATGCACAGAACTCTATTTTTTGCTGCAAACAGAGTTTTGTTGAAAAAACGGGAAAATCTTTTGCAGAAAATGATTTTCTCGCAAGGAACAGTTTACAACATTAGTTCAAAACATGTAAGGGGGGTCACCTGAGGTGACCACCTTGCAGTAAAGGTCTACAGGTCACTTTAGGTGGAAATTCACCTCTTCATTTTTTATAATTTTCAGCATGAGCTACTAATTCATCATGCTCTATGACACTATCAACATTGAAGGAACATGCACACACCTATATATTTATAAAGATATCTCAAGTACACCATTGAGCGAGCCTTGTGGACGATGGAAGCCGGAAGAAAGCAAACGTTACATTTCACACAGAAATCCAAAACCAGTAGCGTCATCTCTGTCAAAAGCTTTCAAATATTCGTCATTCCAAACCCAACACACGAGGCTCACGTGCACATGTTTTAAGAGAGAAAAATGAAAAAAGGTGGTTACCTGGGGTGACTACCATGCAGGGAAGAGTTAAAAAATATGCCTTCTGAATCCACCGTTGTTCTCTCACAACGTTCTTTGTAAAGTTCTGTAATACATCATGATCCTGGCTATTGCGATTAGACTCCGCGACAACTTTTCTTGGCGTTGAAGCGATGGCTACAAAAGCAAATCACGCGCATCCTACCGCCAGTGAAGGTAGTTTCTTATTAACACACATGTTTTCAACGTGAAATATAAAAGGTTCTTTTTTATTTTCTGTGGAGAGCTATACTTGAGACAAGATGGAGCTCCAAGCAGTAAGATATTTGTATCTCCTTTAAAGGGGTCGTGAAACGCTGGCTGTAAAAGGACAATGCGAAACCACCGGCATTCACACGCACTAACTGGGTGACGTCATCATAAGTAATGCTTTGCCAATCGAGGAACGCGGAACTCTTCGGTACTCGCAAGCGCATGCGATTGGGACCCCCATCAGCGTCTTTGCCATAAGCAATCGGCACTAATTCGAACTCTTTAGGTGACGTCATCATAAGCAACGTTCTTGTGGGACGCGTATTGCGTATGGCAGACGCCAATGAGCATTTTTTGCGCGCACTCGATATGCTGTAGAGTTCTGTGTTTCTTGATAGGCAAAGCATTGCAACTCCACTTGATTGATTGATTGATTGATTGATTGAAAGCTTTGTTGAAATATTTACAATATTCTCTTGCTTGTTAGATTCAGCACCATGGAAAATAATTGGGCGAATGATACAGTTAGTGCGTGTGGCTGCCGGCCGATGGTGCCGCATTGTCGTTGTAAAGCGTCTGTTTCACGACCCTTTTAATTTATTCGGTATGATGTAGCATTCAAAAACGCGCGAAAATTTCCTCCTTTTTACGTGTATTTCAAACGCAAAGCGGCATTTGTGCCTACATAAAACGCTGATAGTGTTCCCCCGTAACTTTACACAGCCTTACAAGACACGCGTAGAATCGGACTACTTCACGAAGTGCTACATGTGCACGTGTTTTGTTTCTGTAGCTTTCCCTTCAATGCCAAGAAAATTTGTGGCCGAGTGTAGTTCCTTTAACGCGTCATTGCTAAGCGTCCATATCGTTCGGCGCATTTGCGACAGAAGACGTGAACTTTTGTCAACGCCCTAACACATCCCCAGGTGCCGACCTTACCCCAAGCGTCATCGTCTCTCATAGCAATGGCTCATAGCATCCATCTCTACCAGAAATAGCTATGCGACGGCCGGTGGTTTAAGGTGTTCCCAATCATATACTATCCTAAAATTATATATAGGTGACACTGGCGCAGCGATTGTTCAGCGACCATGGGAGTTATGGGTATGACATGGATTGGCCTTGTCTTTGTGCTTGCGGGCGGTGAATCACACTTGTGTCTTCGTTTATTGCTGTGTTTTGGTTTTGTTTCAATTTAAAACACAAATCATTTTGAACTTCGTGAGTTGAATGGAATTGGCGATCCTAAATGATGAACGAGGTAAAGCACACCTGCCAAAAATTTGCCGAATGTTGTTTTGCGATAAAGCAGCTTCAAGTCACGCGAAGTCAGAAGGAACGTAAAGTACAAAATGTAGACAGATACATGTACTACCAGCGATTCCCACGCTTGCTGAAGCCCATGCATTGCAGCCTACATAGACACTAGCGCCAGAGTTCCCTCTTGTGCAAGTTTAGAAACTTTGATGTTCCCAATCAAGGTGAACCAGCGAATAACGGTGGCCTGCCGAAGGAAAAACAAGATGCGCATTGCGTTTCCTTTTTGTAGAACAGTGGTGCGCAACACTCCTTAACATGGCGCGAACAGGTGGCCTTGGCCCAAGTTAAGCGTGCAATCATTCACGCTATCTGGTTGCCACATCCCTTTCTTCGGCTCTGCTCTCTACCACAAGCATCTTGACCACAACGGTTTGCTTAATCATTGATGATGGCCATACGTCAGCCGTCGGGATGGAGGTGTATTAATTAGCGTCAACGTGGATGCGTCCACCCTAAGTGGTTTTGTATATAGCTGTCAAACAGCAATAGACACTGCGCAAGTTCTCTTATATAATTGTCCATTAAACAGTAAACTACTTCTGGAAGGACATGTTTCACTTTCGTGTTCTACCAATTTCTACGATTGAGCGATCAACTATGATTTGTTTTGCTATTTTTGTGCATATTGCTGACAAAAATGGCAAAAGTTTTCTTAATCAAAAAATTGTTTTCTCATGCCTAATACGACACAAAGTGATTCTTAGAGCAGCAAATTCACTCAGCAAACGGACCTAGACGTCATTTAGGGAGCGCTTGGCCGACAGGATCTTTTTCATGAGAATACGAAAAGTAACAATAGTTGCCAGCTGCTCCACATTTATATCTTTCGATGACAGAAGCATTTCAAGATTCCCTCCTAAACATTCCGACTGAAGTATGTTTTACAGCCCCGCCACGGTGGTCTAGTGGCTAAAGTACTCGGCTGCTGACCCGCAGATCGCGGGATCAAATCCCGGCTGTGGCGGCTGCATTTCCGATGGAGGCGGAAATGTTGTAGGCCCGTGTGCTCAGATTTGGGTGCACGTTAAAGAACCCCAGGTGGTCAAAATTTTCGAATCCCTTCACTACGGCGTCTCTCATAATATTATGGTGGTTTTGGGACGTTAAACCACACAAATCGATCAATCAATTATGTTTTACAGAGAAAGCTGTTATCAGATCACAACTAGGGTCAAGCGCAGTTGTTCACCACCGCCGCCACTGGTGTCCGTAACCAGATCACGCAAAATGAAGAAAAAAAAAGCTTAACACCAAAAACACAGCGGCGCTCGAAACCCGGGTCTGCTGGGTACCAGCCCACTATTCTACCACTGAGCTACGCCGGTGCTTGTGACTTGTTGGCAAACTTGCCTTAGGCAGGCTTGCTGTCGGGAAAACAATCGCGTCAATACATGTTATAAAGCGTTTTAAAACAGTGACAGAACAAGTAGTCGTCACACGATGCGAATAGCGTAACGAGTGGGCCATCCAAACCATTGCAAAAGCTTGTTCTTGTCATCGCAATAACTGTGGCGCATACCCACTTCAGCCATAATTCCTCATCGTCGTCAGCCGCCGCATGGACAATTGGCACAAAATTCCTTGCGAGTGTTTAGCAGATGCAACACTTCTCAGAAGAATGACAAGAAATAGCACAGCCCATATATTATTCTTATCAATCCCGTAACGGGTACCCAGCAAGTGTGCTTGCAGCAGTTACATTAAGAGTGTTTTGAAAAGGCTCTGAAAGGCCGCTGTTCTAGCTTTTCGCTGCGACTGTGCTGTGCCTTCCGCGCCGGTTTGACGTTTTTTGTGCCTTTTACACAATGTTCCACTATGCCTATAGATAATGTTTCAAAACTTTTAAAAAATAACTGAAACATTCAGACGACATTTATAAGTCATACCCTGCTCAATGGCGTCGGGAGTGTAAAGCCACATCAAGCTCAGTTACGCCTGCTTTTCTGTTGCCTTATGCTTGTGCTTAAACTGGTTTATTAATGGTATAATTAACAAAAAATATAGATGTGGACACTGGGAGCCTCCTACCTCCTGGTACTTCACAGCTCTTGGTAATTAGTATTCTTGGCAGGTAAGGGAGAGGGGGACATATCAAACAACTCCACGGCTCCCTCCTCAGGAGACAATTACTCGCTGCTCCCCAGTTTTTGGAGCGATACTGCACTTCATTCTATCTTCATGGAGGTGAAGTGCTACAGGCCTGTTCACTGCCATAGTCAGTGCCCGTTAGAAAACCCCAGATGGTCGAGACTTTTGGAGCACTGTACTACACGGTGCGCCTCGTAGTTGTATTGTGCTTTTGACACGTAAAGCCTTACAAATTAGCAAAAAAATGGCAGCATATCCACGGACTGAATGATGGGGAGTGGGGTGAAGCATTCGTCCGTCCATTCGTTCTTGCTTCCGTCCGTTCCTGCGTACGTCTGTGTAACCGTCCATGCGTCCATCTACCCGTCCATGCGTGCGTCTGTTCGTGCGTCTGTCCCTGCGTTCGTCCATGCATCCGCGCCTGCGTCCGTTCATGCGTCCATCCATGCATCTGTCTGTGTGCCCCTTCGTTCATCTATTCAGCACTCCAAGTACCACCATCTCGCATCTTTTCATCATATATTCTCCATACAGAGGCACCGCCATCCAGCGGATATTTCAAGGACTAAATGGGAGCTGGCACATGCACATTTTCATAGGGCTTGCGCTTCGGGTTTACTTCCCACCTTTAACCACCTCGAGTTCATGGTATATACTAGTTCACTGTATTCATGGCTACGCGCCCCAACGCTCGCTAAACCTTTCTAAAACCAAGGAGGTTACACCCAGCGAGTATAACGTATCAACCCTTTCTTGTCAGATAGTGCTCAATGTACATGCCAATAGCTGCTAATGGGGATCGCAGCGTGCGCGTTACCTAAAGGCCGAATGCTCCTGTCTCTCATTCCCCCTTAGCAGCCCTTAACATGTGCATTGAGCACTATATTTTAATGTTCAACAACGCACAGAAGAAATCTCTCGCCGGAACCACCTTGGAGGTCAAAATCGTAAGGACCGTTATTTCGGGTATGTGCCACTGGTGGTTACGTACTACTAGGGATGCACAAGCCATGCCATAAGGAGCTTCGCCCTCTAATAATATCGAGAAGAAGAATGATAAACAACCGATCAATTGAGCATTCTTGTAACGTGCCCTGGAACACCCACGGAGTCTTAGTGCATCTGCTGAAAAAATAAAACAATACAAATAAACAATACAACACTAGACTCTTCACCAAATTCATATGAAAAGATAGAAATCAGAGACAAATTATAAATCACAGCAAAATTGGAAGAATTTAACGACTAGATGAGAGTCATGAAAAGGAAGTGAAAACAAGGGGAATGAATATTCGTGTCAAGTAACAACATGACTACATGCCACACTTAGAACGAGCTCACGGCCGTTTCGCTAGCTTCACATATACCAAGTCTGTAATTACGGAACGTGAATGGACGACGAAGGTATGTGACTGGTGCCAACGTGATAATCATCAGATGCTTGTCATGTAACAACATAACTACATACCACGCTCATGATGCGCTCGCGGCCGATTCACTAGCTTCTTATGTACGGAATTCGCTATTACGCGACGCGAATGGACGACATAGGCAAATGGCACGTCGTCATGGCAAATGGCAAATGGCACATAAGCAAATGGCCCTTATCACGCAGTGGCGAGGAGGAGAGGATCATACGCCTTGGCTGGCCTCGGGCTTTACGTGGAACGACTCTGCTGTAGTTACCGGGCGCACAAAGGTCACTTCAATCATTGCGGCCTCCGTTCGGGAAAAGCGCATGCTTTTCAGACTTAGCGAAGTAAAAAATAAGACGCTTATTCGCGTGCATCCGTACCTGTGACTACGTTTCATGCGTTATTTGTGCACGAGAAACACGGGGCACGTTTCACTCTGCTTTCCATTCTGAGCGTTACCTTTCAAACTGTTGCTATCGCGTTCATTGCTTCGCCTTTGAGGCAAAGCAGTGACTTTCAACAACAACGACAACAACAACAACAACAACAACAGCAACAACAACAACAACAACAATAATAATAATAATAATAATAATAATAATAATAATAATAATAATAATGTTATTATTGTTATTATTGTTACCTGAATGATGCTTTGGAACATAACATGTTTGCCTATGCTTTATTTCTTGATATCTCTAAAGCATTTGACACCGTAAACCACTGTACATTGCTTGAAAAAATTTATTTTCTTGGCTTTAGGGGTCCGTTCTACGACTTTCTTAAAAATTATCTTTCTGGTCGTTCCCAGGTAGTGCGGTTACACAAACAGTTACCTTTCAGTAATAGGCTTTCCTTGAAAGCTGGTGTACCACAGGGATCCATTTTATCTTCTCTTTTATTTAATATATTCAGAAATGATTTTACTGCTGCTGTTCCAAAATATCTTGTATTTCAGTATGCAGACGACACTGTTCTGTTAACGAAACATGTATGTTACAATAAAGAGTTGTCACTACTACAAGACAGTGTTTATGAGGCTGCGTCTGGGTTTACAGATATTTGCCTGGTGATTAATCAGAAAACCAAAATAATTGGCTTTAAAAATCCATTGAAAGCAATGGTTACGAATGCACCCCTACATTTTCATGCCTATGATTGCGCCTCCTGTTAGTGTGCTCCCATTGAATATGTTAATTCTATAATATATCTTGGTGTATTCTTCGATAGTGTGATGTACCTTAAAAATGCGAGCATAGCAGACGACAGCGCCACATCACCTGGAAGATGAGAAAAATGAAGAGGCATTGCAGCGCGCCCATTGAAAAAAAAGAAGAGGAGACGCTCGCGGAGAACGAAGCCGTTCGGACGCCGGCAAGACGACGCAAGGGAGCCTAGGGCGAACCCGCAACTACGCGCGAGGTTCGAAAGGCCGGGTTCCTGTCCTCGAGCCATTGACGTCCTCGGGGCACGGCGTGTTGGCGTGGCCAGCACGAGTTCTCGGTGAGTGGTCCTGTGGACATCTCCGGTACGGCGAGCGCCCTCGAAAGACCGGAGCTGCTGACCACGTCCACCGAGCCGACGTCGCTGACAGTGTGCGGCTACGCCTAGACCTGGTGATGCCCTCGACAGTGGTATGCTGACCTGGCACCCAAGCGACGACTGCATCCGAGCACGCAACGGGTCCCACTTCGAGGCACCGGCCTACGGCACAGACTGTGAGACTGGTTACTCTTTTCTTTTGTGTGTGAACCACGCGCGTGTACGACTTACAGTACTGTACGCGCAAAAGTTTTTTTTTTGTTCATCCAATATAACTCCCGTTTGTTTTCCTCACTGTCTCCATCTTCCTCGCGTCACACGCCTTGCTATGTGACGAACCTAACACCCGACATATCTGGCGTCCGCGAGACAGGACTACTCTTGTTACATCTAAGGAGAGTACCACATCGCATATGCGTGTGTGACGGTCGATGATGGAGGCAGATAAGCTGACGGCGATCGGAAAGGAATTGGGGTTAAGTGGATCAGCACTAAAAGAATGGATGGACCAAGAACGCGCACGCGAAAAAGAGGCACGTGACGCTCGTCTGGCTGAACGAAATTCCGCGAAAGAAGCCGAGGCAGAGGCAGTCGCTAGATTACAAGCAGAGAAAGAAGTTCTTGAGCTCAAGTTAAAGTTGCATCAGTTAGGTGCAACAGCAGGTAGCACAACTACTGGGCAGCTTACCGAGGGTACGCCCGTAGGCACCACGCAGAGCTACCAAAGTCCACATAAACTCATCCCAGCCTTTAACGAGGAACGCGATGAGCTGGACGCATATATACAGCGATTTGAGCGCGTCGCTACTAGTCAAGACTGGCCGCAAGACTAATGGGCCCTATCACTAAGCCTTTGCTTGACCGGAGAGGCCTTGAGTGTAGTTGGTAGGATGGCACCAGAACATGCCACGGACTACGTAACGTTGAAGAAAACGCTACTACAACGCTTTAGGTTCACAGAAGAAGGCTATCGGACAAAGTTTCGATCAGCCAAACCAGATAATTCTGAAACGGGCACGCAGTTTGCCGGGCGTCTATTAGGTTATTTTGACCATTGGCAAGAAATGGCCAAGACAGACCGGACCTACGATGCTCTGCGAGACAAAATTGTCTCGGAGCAGTTTCTCGCGCAATACCATGAGAAACTCGCTGTGTTTCTTAAGGAAAGAAACTGTGAAAACCTTGAAAAACTTGCGGAGGCTACAGACCACTACTTGGAGGCCCAGGGGTTGATTAACCTTGGCAAATGTAAAGGCGATATCCTGAGGAAGCCTCCAGGTCAAACTCGAACGTCTGAGCGGCAAGATGACAAAGAGAGACCGCAGTGTTTCTTTTGCAACAAAAAGGGTCACAGAGCAGCTGATTGCTGGACCAACACAAAGGGCCCAGGTACAAAGCCACCCTTTTGTGGAAAAGGCCGCCGCACTGGGCATAAAACAGCTGACTGCTCCAAAAGGGCCAACAGCGTTGAGAAGGCCTCATGCTCTTTTCAACAAAGAGATGGAGCCAAGATAATTAATTCAGAGTCGCAGGCTTCCCTTTGTGTTCCTTATAGTCCGGAGGGCGCAGAAACGCGCCCAGCCAAGCTGAAGGAAAAATCGATGCCCATGGGCGAAGGTGTACTCGAAGGATATCCCGCAACAGTACTGCGAGATACCGGATGCGATTCAATCATTGTCAAAAGGTCTCTTGTGGCGGATAGCAAGCTGACTGGAAAGATTTCCTCGATTTACCTCCTGGACGGACGGTTGATGAAGCTGCCTGAAGCACACGTGGAAATTTTTTCACCGTTCTTCACTGGCAAAACTCGAGCCCTTTGTATGGATACTCCTTTATATGATGTTGTCTTGGGAAATGTGGAAAGTGTTCGAGATGCTCACAATCCTGATAACGATTGGAAGAGCCGTCTTTACACCCAGAACACTGCAGAAGAGTACTCTGGCGCGAAAAAATTCGGTTCTGCACACGGACCCTTGTATGCAAAGACTTCAACATCGGCTGCAAGGAAAACACGTTGCAAGACAAAAGTTGCTGCAGTAAACCGAAAGGCAGGAAATCCACATCTACTTCCGGCTCCAGTTATAAACCCCTTAGACATCAGCCCACAGGACTTTAAAACCAAACAGGAGGAAGACAGCAGCCTGCGGAAATGCTTCGAAGCCGTCAACAAAGAGGTCAAGACCAGGTTTGCTAAAATATTGTCCTTCACGAAGAATGGTATCCTCTATCGCAAGTACACCCTTCACTCTAAGAGGCAGGTGAATCAGCTTGTGGTACCAAGGTGCCTCCGACAATTTGTTATGAAAATGGCCCACGAAGGCATCCTTTCGGGCCATCAGGGAATTAAACGAACTACCGACCGGGTACTCGAAGAGTTCTACTGGCCAGGGGTTCAGTCAGACATCACACGATTTGTTAAATCGTGTGATATATGTCAAAGAACTATTCCCAAGCATTTGGTGGGTCGTGTACCTCTCGGCAACACTCCTATAATTGACACCCCTTTCAAGAGAGTAGCCATTGATATTGTGGGTTCATTATCACCGATGTCAGAGGGCGGAAACAAGTACGCACTGACAATGGTGGACATGGCAACACGTTATCCCGATGCTGTAGCACTGCCGAGAATTGAGACGGAGAAAGTCGCTGAGGCACTTCTGGAGATGTTTTCTCGTGTAGGTGTCCCACGGGAGATAATCAGTGACAGAGGCACGTCATTCTCGTCACGCCTAATGAAGGAGCTAAGCCGACTTCTCTCCTTCAAACAATTGCCAACAACCCCATATCATCCCATGGCTAATGGCCTTGTAGAGAGGTTCAACGGTACCGTGAAACAAATGGTAAGAAGAATGTGTCAGGAGTGTCCGAAGAAATGGGACCGGTACCTGGCGCCCTTACTCTTCGCTTATCGCGAAGTTCCCCAGTCGAGCTTAGGCTTCTCCCTGTTCGACTTGCTCTACGGCCGTTACGTCAGAGGTCCCCTGGCGATATTGAAAGAAATATGGGCCGCTGATCATCTTGATGATGATTTAAAACATCCTACGGGTACGTAGTCGAACTGCGGAATCGTCTTGAAGACACCTGCCGTCTAGCAAAGGAGGAGCTTCAGAAAGCGAAGCTAGTACAAAAGAAACATTATGACCAAAAGGCCAGACCACGTCAATTATCCCCTGGAGACAAAGTTCTGCTTCTGCTTCCATCGGATACCAACAAATTGGTTCTGACGTGGAAGGGACCCTTTCATATCATTGAGAAGAGAAACGATGTCGACTATTTAATTGACCTCGGTACCAGAAGCACGCTATTCCATATAAACCTACTGAAGAAGTATGAGGAATGGCCGCCTGCACCACCGCATGAAGCATCAGCTGTTTGCCAGGCGGATGACACCGAAAGCGACGAGCTACCATGCGTTCCATTCCAACGAAAGTACTACTGCACCCAGTCTCATACGCAAGCCGTATACTGCAACCATGCGAAGCTGCTTACTCTACAGTGGAGCGAGCGGCCCTGCTTTTACGTGGTCGGTCCAGAAACTTCATGTCGTCTTATTCGGACGCACATTCATTCTACATAGGGACCACAAACCGCTTGTGTACATCACGTCAGCCAAGCATGTGAACAGCTGCGTGTTATGGTGGAGACTCATCTTTATGGAAGTGCTTAGATTACATGAGCCGTTTGCAACTCCGTGAGCAACGTCTGCATAAAGAATCGATGCTCAGTGGTATTAAAAGCTTTAGATGTAAACCTGACAGCGCAATACAAGTATCATGATGCTTTAGTTTTGTGACTTGTTTCTTTTTTTTCCTGGTGTGTACTTTTGTGACCGAATGTGCCGAGTGTGCGGGGCTCGGAACTGCTATAGTGTGCAGTGGTGCTTACGTGTGTGTTTCCGACTGCGAACCAACGTGCCCCAGTGCCCTCAAGTTCTTCTACCGGAAGAACTTTCTTAAGGGGGGGGGGGGTGATGTGATGTACCTTAAAAATGCGAGCATAGCAGACGACAGCGCCACATCACCTGGAAGATGAGAAAAATGAAGAGGCATTGCAGCGCGCCCATTGAAAAAAAAAGAAGAGGAGACGCTCGTGGAGAACGAAGCCGTTCGGACGCCGGCTAGACGACGCAAGGGAGCCTAGGGCGAACCCGCAACTACGCGCGAGGTTCGAAAGGCCGGGTTCCTGTCCTCGAGCCATTGACGTCCTCGGGGCACGGCGTGTTGGCGTGGCCAGCACGAGTTCTCGGTGAGTGGTCCTGTGGACATCTCCGGTACGGCGAGCGCCCTCGAAAGACCGGAGCTGCTGACCACGTCCACCGAGCCGACGTCGCTGACAGTGTGCGGCTACGCCTAGACCTGGTGATGCCCTCGACAGTGGTATGCTGACCTGGCACCCAAGCGACGACTGCATCCGAGCACGCAACGGGTCCCACTTCGAGGCACCGGCCTACGGCACAGACTGTGAGACTGGTTACTCTTTTCTTTTGTGTGTGAACCACGCGCGTGTAGGACTTACAGTACTGTACGCGCAATAGTTTTTTTTGTTCATCCAATATAACTCCCGTTTGTTTTCCTCACTGTCTCCATCTTCCTGGTGTCACACGCCTTGCTATGTGACGAACCTAACACACGACAGATAGCAACCTGTCTTGGAATGATCATTTGGCCTATATTTGTGACAGACTACGACAAATGTCGTGGTTACTTTTCAACATTACATCATTTGCACCCACTAATATAAAAGTGACAATCATGCTTGCTCTTGCGTGTAGTATCCTACGATATTGCATCACTTTATTTGCTTTCCGTTCTTCGTGATGGCAGCATCGGGTTGACAACATTTTAAAAAGTATGTTGAAATCTATTGTGTATAATTGTTCTTCAACAGACAATGTAAATTTATTTTCTCTACTTCGCCTGCCATCTTTTGAAGCATCCTTTAGCCAAACTGTTGTATTACGGCATTTCTGGGTCTCTCAGTTCAAAAACGAATGCATTACCCCTCGTATATTTAGAAAATACTGCTCGCTTTTCTGTACCATTCGTCAAAACACGATATGGCAAAGCTACTACAAAGGTCTATGTCCCTTCTGTTTTTAATGACATCCCCGACAGTGTTTTTTTGGCAATGACTAAACGCAGTCTGCGAAGGAGCCTATGGTTTCTTTAATGCTGCATTAGTTTTCACATTATTATTTTTTCTAGTTTCTTGCATACTTGGTATAATCTGTTTGAAATTTTTCAGTGTTTGTCTTCAAATTTCTGCTGTTTAGGTAGTATTGCTTCAGCTAATTTGATTCTCGATTGTTATTGTGTTTATGTGTGGCGTAAATGAGTTACATGTATTCTTTCTCTGATTGTTTATATGAAAAGCTTTTCAATATATATGTCATCTCTCGTCTGCCGATGTGCCGGGCCGAGTCCTCCAAGCCACTGTCTGGCATTGACAGGCCTGTTATTCGTTTGTACAAATCAAGATGACAATAAAGATTATTATTATTATTATTATTATAACTATTATTAATATTTTTATTATTATTATTATTATTATTATTATTATTATTATTATTATCATCCTACCTTTTAATTCTCACTTATGTAAATTTGCAAATTCTGCATGTTAGCCAGAGAGAATTGATCATTACAAGCACCTGCCATCTTCCTTCACACAGATAATGTTAACTTTCATAATCTTGATGTGTTTCACAGTCTACGACATTGTTTTTATCGGAACTTTGCAATGTCTGAACATTGTTGTATACAATGTACACATTTTTTCTTTTTCCGTTTTTGAGAAAGTCTTCCAAGTAGTTGCGTGAATTTTATATAATTTTTAACTCACATTCCCTGATTCTCATCTTGTATTTATGCGTCCCATATCATGCTGATTTCCGTCTGGATGTCTTCATTGTTTCTTTTTGATTTCGCTCAAGAGAGTCTGCATTGTATTGTTTATTTGTATCGTTTTATTTTTTTATGCTCCTGCACTGTGACCTGAAGTTTTTTTTAAAGTACGTTAAATAAATGATTTATTTATGGGTATATCATAATTATAATAATAATAATAATTATTATTATTATTATTATTATTATTATTATTATTATTATTATTATTATTATTATTATTATTATTATTATTATTATTATTATTATTATTATTATTATTATTATTATTGCCGTTTTTGTTGTAGTTTTTTGTGAGGAATTAAGGTGCATCTCACAACAAGTGCTTCATTAGCAACCTCGTCCTCTTTCCACAATACACCAGCCATCTTATTACAAACAGGACAACTTTACCTCGTTTTCCATTAGGTTCACTTAACCTCTAAATAATTTATTGCACATATAAGCGAGGACACAGAAGATTTCGCTATGGCGTCGTCGTATATGCTTGTCCCTTCAGCGTGCCTTGAGCTCTTAATGGACAGTAAGTTATTGTGACGTTGAAGCCAGCATTCGCCGTTAATTATCTTTCCCCAGATTTCATCACCTCAGCGCGAGACATGCGAGACGGCGGCGTAGCAGGCAGTCCCCGTACGCCGCATTAGGACAAGGGGAGTCTTTATTACTCGTTCTTTGCTGTCCCCTTCGACCGGAATAATGCATCCCAGCAACGAGATCTGGCCAAGGCATTTAGTGCAAGGACCTCTTCCTGAGCGACGTGGCATGGTGGTCACAAAAGGAGGCATAACCTTTAGCTTTGCTTATCGCTGGCCATTTTCGTAATATCGAGGCAGTAAATTTGCTTCAGATGTAGAGAGAGACGAGAATCAATATTCCTTAATGTCACAAATTTTAGAGAAAGGCATTCGAGGAATTATTATTAACATGGAGGTACGCGTGCCTGCACCTAAGTCGTTTTCTTCGCCATCGGTCGTACGAAACTATGGCATACAAAAAAATATTCCTATAAAATGAGGTGCCTTTATGGAACCGAGAGAGCCAATGTAATTAGTTATCCGAGAAGTTGCATTCTTATTATTTTTGGGTTCGATGGCACTGGAGTAACCAGAAGGGGAGGGGGGAGGGAGAGAAAGAACGGTATGGTAGTGCACGGTGGAGCCACGCCACAGAAAGTTTACGATTTCCCGTGTTTATGTATACACGCGCAAACATACATAAAGATTGTGTTTTTTTGTTTGCCCTCCTTTCTGAAAAATTCTAGCTGCATTCCCGTTTGGTGGTATTCAAAAGGTCCCTCTCTTTCTTGTGGCTGTGTCCGACTATTTCGTTACGTGACAGCTGCCTCCACTTTACTGACACCGTCTCATAAGTGTAAATGATCTTCACTCTGCGGACAAATAATAGTATGCCCTTCTGAAGCATAGGCGGGACGCACTTTAGGATTTAGGAATAAACCTCTTGATAAGGGTAAAAAAGTGTTTGTACAGCTCAGTAACCGGAATGAAAAAGCGCTTGCTGATGCTACGAATGTAAAAAAAAAAAACAAATGCGCCAGCTTCGTGCCTGTCGTGCTAGGCCAAAAAGAAGAGTGAAGCTGGGTGGCCTTCTTTGTTTGTATATATATATATATATATATATATATATATATATATACGCTTTTATTGAGAGGGAAATCAGAACAGTGGGTTATGGCTGCATAATTAGCACAGACCGTGGCAAAACTGAAGCACCTCGTCCAAGGTACGCGTGAAAGGAATTTGCGTGTGAACAGAATTTGCCGCACATATTTATCACTTAGGAACGCGCACTTCCTGTATTCAAATCACTGCTTTTCTAATGAGTTTTCTGCATGGTGCCTTTAGGAAGTAGTTACGCAGCGCTTGGAGTACAATGTCACATTAAGTTATGCGCAGAATAGTTTGCTCTATCACAAGATAGAGCAAACGTGTCAAAGTTGTGAGTTAGCTCTTTCGCGTGGGTCCAGAAAATGCCGATTAGGGCTTACCAGTTCTGCGCCACGCTTAACTTTACGCGTTTTGTGAATGCATATAGTTAAAGTTACTGCACTATAGTTTGAGTAGCTTAATCCAAGCGATATGGACGAGTCCACGCAACGGCCGGTGCAATACGAGGTATACGAAACGCCCAATGAACCGATGCAATCCGGGGCTCTGCGTTACCAGATTGAGAGTGTAATTTTATCTGTGTCTGATCCTTACTGACTTGGAATATGGGTTAGCTTCTTAAGCGTCCTAGCGTATGCCTGCAATACACTTTAGAAGAGTACTATAGTGCACATGTAGAGCTTCATAGCGGGGGGGGGGGGGGGTAGCGAATTGCTAGTTATTAGTTACCAGGCGATCCCTTTAATTGCTCAGTCATGAAAGCTACCCTGCAGACACGTTTCGCGATCTAAAAGCGCCACTGTGAAGTCCTCGTTTCTTCGCATTACCTTCGATACGGCGCTGGTGACTCGCCTGTGCGTGCTAACGCTTAGAATCACTTCGTTATGCCTAGATTTACATACAGCTGCAGATCTAACTTTTCAAAAAGTTATTAAGCGCTGGTACTTACAGCAAACACGTACTAAGTGCAGTGGTTACTAACTATTTGAACCGGTAATACCTTTCTTTTTCCTGTTTATTAGCTGCACTCGTAGAAAGTTGACTACGAACAAATAAATAGCAACTTCAGTGCTTAAACGTACTTTTTTGGGCAGTTACTAACCTTCTGCCACCTCTTTACAACCAAAATCGCTTCACATTTAGCATCTGCGACCGTTATCAACATTTTCTATTTGTTTATTCAACCATCTTTAGCAAAACAAACTGCAAGTGTTTTGCCCCGCCGCGGTGGTCTAGTGGCTAAGGTACTCGGCTGCTGACCCGCAGGTCGTGGGTTAGAATGCCGGCTGCGGAAGCTGCATTTACGATGGAGGCGGAAATGTTGTAGGCCCGTGTGCTCAGATTTGGGTGCACGTTAAAGAACCCCAGGTAGTCGAAATTTTCGGAGCCCTCCCCTACGGCGTCTCTCATAATCGTATGGTGGTTTTGGGACGTTAAACACCACATATCAACTGCAAGTGTTTTGGCAGTGCTATCAGCCGGCACTACCTTTTTGGGGTGTTACTAACTTTTGCTACTGTTTGTTAAACAATTAAAATTAGAGTTGACGACCAATAGTGTACGAAGTTATAAGTCGAAATATGTCGACGTTTAATGTTTGAGCGGAAACTGGCGGCGAATATGTCCACGGCTTAAGCAGACGCCCACTATTTTGTAACTCGTCTAGGTCGTTGCATATTATGTCTTACGGTGGTAGTTTTATTGAAAATTAGCCTGCCACATTGATTTTTTTGCTACTATTGATTAAAAGTATTGTGGTACGTCCCTGAGCACACATAAGCAGCAGTAGTGGATGAAACTTTTATTCAATACTGGTAATTGTTTTTAAAATATAGGCATTCGCAGGTACAAGACGTGCTCTTTGAAAGTACACCTCTGAATACTCCTAAGGTCGCCTAATTATTAAGTACCTAAAATGAGTCACGCAGTGTAGTAGTTGCTACATATGTGTATTGCTCTCGTTTAAGAATCTGCATACATAATTATCCGTAGTTTGTGTTCCAATATTGGCCTTGTGAATTTTACCGGTATTAACAATTTAGAGAGAACATAACAAGTTAGTAACAGCTGCAACCTGTTTTTCTTACTTTTTAATACCTATTGTTAATAAAGGCTAGGATTGTACAACTCGGTATTCGCTGCTAGTAGTGAAAAGTGTAGTCACACGTACTGGCTTTGCCATTTCTATCCGCAGACTTGTGACATACGTGGTAAGCCGTTACAACCCGAAGTTAACAACCACTGCTGCCATATTTTGAAAAGTGTAGTAGCAACGACGATTGCACTTGTCTCCTGGCATCATAATTCACGTCCAGGTTTACACAAGTAAGCTCATAGTATCATCATATTGATCTTTTTCGTATGTATTGTAATCTTTTTTTATCCGTATGTGAAATCAGCGTTCCGAGGAACATCACAAATAACCATAATCCGAGGACGTTTAAAATGAAGGTGGATGTGTAAATGTGCGCAACGTAATAGCATTTTCAGAATTTGCTTCGCTGAAGCCTAACTACCGTTAAAGTTTAAGCGACTTTTCAAAACTTCGTCAATAGGCCTAACAAGTTCGAGCAGTGAGTTTCGCATGGTAAGTAATGCGCTGCAACATTTGATGTCATAAAATTAGGCAGTACACTTACAGTAGCAACGCTCCAGCGGCGATTACTCAATGTTAGTCTGACACACCACTGCTTGATGGGAACTTATGATTTTATCCTGCATTGCTGCAAATTACTTGCATAAATTGAGCAAAATAACTACAATATGAATTGTGGTGGCGTTCTCGAGCAATCCTTAACTAAGTCGTAATGTAATGCATTCCTACATGCACGTTCATTTAACACCAACTTAGTATAACTTCAAACTGATAGAAAAACGCCTATGAATGATAGCCGACGGGCTAACCAAAGTCATTCTAATCACACAAACCTTGAGTCAACTCTAATGGAGCTACGAAACTGGCGCACATTTTCTAGAATACGACCCAAAAAGTGGTCGCCATCACGAGCCCTGACTAAACGCTTGATTTAAGCACCTAGCTATTTTTTAGCACATCCAGCTGCCTGGAAATATACTGCACCTTGCCGGTTGGACGCGAAAAAAAAGGTAACACTTTATTGAGCTTCCTTACTACAATGCACAACGCCCTTTACTCGAAAGCAGGGAATTAAATTCATTTGACACGGCGACGTTTTCCTCTGTCTCCTTCTCTTTCATTAAAACACTGAACTACACTGCCTAGCCAGAAGATACTTTGTGTCATTTTAGGTTTCAAAGCAGCCTTAGCCCATACAAGATCATTGAGTAAGTGGCATCAGAGACGTGGTTCACGCCAGCACGTCGTATATATCTCACTTTCAAGCCAACTCATTGTAATTCAGAGCACATATATAACGGTAAAGCTGTTAATCTTCAGACTGCTCACACTAGCTTTTTCTTTCGATATAGACAGCCCAAGACTGAAACGGCCTTCCTCTTCACGTCGTGGGCAGCTCTAGTATAACCAAAGTCAAGTCAGCGACCAAGCATGTACAGTTTAACACGTAGTTACAGCCCACCACACATATACAATGCCTTCACAGGGGCCCTTGAAGTGTCACAAATAAATGAATAAACGGACATATCGGCCACACTCTGCGCAACTCGTATATAGATTACGCAATTTCGCATATATACTATCCCAGATTCGCGCGACCTGCGTGCTTATAATGTATAAGACGCGATCTTTCATCTTCGCACTGTAGCTGCGATTAATAACGTGAAAGCGCTGTTACATGCTCACTTGGCCGGGAGGTTTCTACTGCTGTGGGTGCAAGGACGGGTCGGCTACGGGAGGCGATTAACCTGCTCCATGCAATAATGTCGCCTTATCGAAAGACAAGCTGAGCGCGTAAGCATCGAGGCCCGTGACATGTGACGGCAGGTGGGCGGGTAAAGATAGGAAGGACTCGGCAGGAAAGTCGGGGTGCTTCGGAGCCAATCTAAAAGCGAAATGGCTCTGCGTCGTTCGTCCGTGAGATGACAGTTCCTCCCATCCCGTCTCTTGGGTCTTCTATATACGCGTGGTTAAGGACCTCAGATCGGTCCAGTGCACCGTTTGAGTAGCAAGACAATGTGTCATTATGCGGGATGTTATTGCACCTCTATTCTAAAAAAAAAGTACTTAAGACAAAGCAACAAAGGCGAGACCAGGTAAGAAGAATAAGGCGGAGTATACACTGTATCCATTCTACTGAGCTTGTGTCATGGGCTCTCGCTTTTTCATTTTCTTTGTGTGGGCGACTGCGGACCCGATATTGCGATTTTCCAGGACACAGTGATGTCTGATGACACTGCATAGTATGAATCGCACGCTGTGGCTTTGCGGAGACTTGAATATTGCTTGTGTATGTATTTACTCATACCTAGTTGTCCTATGAAAAGAAAAACGTTATAGAAGAATTGAAACAGAGGCCAAATGGGGATGGAATACGCTCTGCCTTAATATGTCTCACTGCCATAATGCCATGATACGGCCTTTTTTTCGGCTTTAATATAAGCGTGATATGCAGCTACGTGGCCTCTATTGTGGTTTCGGACGCTGCAACATAATGGTAAGAAATTCTGTTTGCATACTAAGCGGCGTGCTTTCCTTTGTGACTACCCACCTTTCGAAGCAATGCATACCATTTAAGCAACCGCCGGTCTCCTGTTTATAAAGCTATTTGTCTTATGGCCCGAAAACTTAACGACGACAACGTTCACAGAGTAGGTCACACGGCTGCGTTAAGTCAAAGAAAAAATTTTGTTTTCATGCGCTTTTTTGCGTTTTTATTGATTGATTGAATAATTTGTGAGGTTTAACGTCCCAAAACCACTATATGATTATGAGACACGCCGTAGTGGAGGGCTCCGGAAATTTAGACCACCTAGGGTTCTTTAACGTGCACCCAAATCTGAGTACACGGGCCTACAACATTTCCGCCTCCATCGGAAATGCAGCCGCCGCAGCTGGGATTTGATCCCGCGACCTGCGGTTTTTTGCGTTTTAAATGTAAGTATATGCACACGACACTGTAAGAAGAAAATCATAAGTATAACAGACTCTCGATGCTCAAAGGAATGCAAACCTCAATTCAGCCACGGCTCTGTGAGCCATGTTAACACCACAGTTCTTTATGCGTTCATCATTGAATTTGGGAGAGTCTACCAAAATTCTATGAAGCAACTGTAAAAAAAAAACAACATAAGGCATGATATACTGTTGAGGTAATATTTCGTCATCGAGTCTATCTCACCTCTCTAGAGGTACCGCTTTAACCTTCAGGATGTTGTGCAAGCGTAACAACGCTGCAGTAGTTCGAAAAAGTAACCAAAACAGGTGTCGAAAAACGTGTTGAAGTAGGTGATTTTTTTACCTTGGAGTGGCTGCTGGACAAACTTTCATATATTTAACAAGCACGCTGATATGAAGGCAAAATACACTCAGAAAATATTAGTTCAATCGGTTTTGATTACAAAGCATTCTGGCTTTTGCTACAGCGATGACTCATGACTGACGTAGAAGTTATCACAATATGCACAAGTTGAACAAAACCAGAGTTCTGCAACGGTGAGGAAATTTTCACAGAAAGAAATAGAAAAACAACTATTTATCACCGTGGCAGCTGATAGAACGAAACAATATACATATGCAACGTTATAGTTTACCCGTAAACTTCAAAACCACGTGGGCTTTGTTTTACACAAGCTCCTTAATGATACTAAATGAAAACATTGGTTTTTCCGTGCAAGACGAGATTTTGTTACAACCTTATTCTTAGACCAGAGTGTGCTCCAACTTTCACGCAACGTTAAAGAAAACAAAACAAAAGCATTTAGGCCAGAAGAATTAACAAACGCTGCATTTAGTAATAACAAATATAAGAGACATGCTCAAAAAAGTAAATTCGAGAAATATGCTGGCTCTTGTGGCCTGCCCTAATGGCACCCAATATTTCACTGTGGCAACTTATTGATTGATTGATTGATTGATTTGTAGGGTTTAACGTTCTAAAACTGTGGCAACATATTATTTCATATGACTGGTGTATTTATTCATTTATATATGACACAAGAAAATAAAAACATAATTTTTCATGATTAAACTCCCTCCGACCAACTAAATGCCATGAAGCTGACATAACATTAATTAAGGCGGAAATTTATGACTTCAACTAAGCACTCATGACCTAGCCGCCACGCCTAAAAACGGAACTAACAGGGTCTACCTTGAAAGGAAATTTGTTACCACGTTGCGCGCGTTGAGAAGCGGCTGCGCAGTTCTTCTATTTTCACTATACCACACGCGCAAGCCCTAAAGAGAAAAAAGCGATGTCCGAATACAAGTTAAGTGTCCCGCAATGCGTTAATTCACGGCGGGAAGATGAAAACGTATCGTTCTATCACTTGCCGAAGGATGCAGACAACGCGCGATGGAGAACGGCGCAAGTCAGAATCTTACACATTGGAAAGAAGGTGACGGACACGGTAGTTACTTCTATTCATTTCGCTCACGACTATTTAGTTCCGTTCGGCGAGTACATCATTATTTAGCGTGTCTGCATTCTTATCAATATTTAGGCTTCTAACCGCTTTCAGAAATTTGTTGCGTTACGTGTGTCACTGTATTTTTTCGAATATGCTTGATTTCTGTGCAAGTCGTAGCGCTAACCATTTTCAAATTAAACTGCTATACTTCCCCTCCCAGCATTTTTTTATTAATTCGAATGTGCGTAAATACACGCCCACAAACGCACACGCGAGAGTCACTTGTGCATAACGTGCGTTCAAGTATGTTCGTCCGTAGATATATACTCCCACATTCCTTCACCATGTTTCCTTAGCGCTCCGTTAAACTGTAAGTAATTCTCAGCTCAAGTTCGCGCCTGCGATGTTCGAGAAGCTTAAAGGGAAGCTGAAGGGATTTTAGAATTCAATCAAATTTCGTGTTTAGGAAGGACAGACATTATTGTTGATGATTTCATAATTGTTTTCGTGGTCCTAGCAGCAGGAGCTTCAGAACAAGCGAAATGAAAGCTTGTCTTGCTCCGCCCCCGCGAGCGCGCTGAAAGCATGGGTGTGAAAAAACATATGTCATCTTCGTTTCCTCTGCCGCAGAGCAAGTGTGCTTTTTCATCATAACCACGCCAACCGTGACTAAGTCATAACGTGCCGTTGCCGGAACTAATCAAAAAGGCCACACTTCAGCAGTGCTGCTGTTGCAGATGACGTGGCATGCCGAGAATGACGTCACCGTGTTCGTTCGGCGTCTCAAGAAGCCCAACAGCCACATCCACTGTTTTTTCACCAAAAAGTGATATTGGCGTTCGCTTTCGAGAACTCTCACATCGCTTTTATAATTCAGCAGGGATAAACGGTCCTTACAAGCTCTTATGTCATTTTTTTTTTAGAAAAGTGCTTCAGCTTCCCTTTAGGAACTGTATAGTCGGTCATTTTCTTAAGATTACGGACACTACGTGAACATAACAGATTATTCTGGAACCTACGTGGGCGCCAGCAATAACGCTGTAGTATTCAATGGCACATGCATAAATGCCAACGCGTTTCACCAGTTGTGAGCTCATCGACAGCCGACACTCTGTTCGCCAAAATCCGTGCCAGTGTGTATCGCTTCACTCTGACTTTCTGCTCACCGGCCACAAGTTCGGCCAAGTAAACAGTTTCATCTTCGACCTACACTCTACCCCCTTCGTTAACGTCACGACCCCATTATAATAGCATGCTTGTGCATTCGTGGCATGCGTAATGTGCGTGAATACGTCTGCAAAAAGCGAGTGTTGCGAAGCACACGACCTTATTGTATAAAAATTTGACACTCCTATTGCAATCGAAATTACGATTTGCCGTATCTCAAGATACACTGGTTAAGGTATAGCTCTGTTTATAATCGAGGGAACGGCATGCGTATATTTAGCTTATGACTGGACAACGGGTACACGTAATTCACAGCATGAGTCACAGCGTAATTACTCCGAAAACTGTTGAGGCCTTGCCTGTAGCAGTGAAGCAAAGCAGTGCAAAAGTGCTAGCCCCGTTTGGAAAGGCATGCTACACATGAGCAGCTGCATTCTTCAACATTGGGCTCGCTAGACATGTTTTTCAACTTAAAGTAATTCTGATGGCGTTCCCCGAAGAGGCTCGATGTTCACGCGCACAGCGGCATTATTACCGCTGCTTCGCTGGCGAACTCTTTTATGACAATGATAATGAGACGGTCAGAGGCCACCTACTTTTCGCCTTCGACGAAGCAATGCAATCCGACGCCACATTCAAGAAACTTTAGCACAGCGCCAAGCGAAAGTGCCACATTGACCCTGCTAAGCACAGCCATTCTAATTTTTAACCAGTGTTGCTAGCACCCGAAGCGTTCTCTAGAATTGTGAATAGCAAAGCAGGCAGAGTTATTAAAAAATTAAGCTGTGTTCTGTTTTAAAAGAGTTTACAAACAAATGCCAATAATTTATATATTAAAAATGTACCCAAACTTCCTAGTTTAAATCGTCATTTCTAAATGTTACTCTGGCTAATGACGATTGCAATAACAAACACAGATTAGAACTTCTATGCTTCAAATGAATGATTTCATGGCAATTGTTTCACACAAGACCGTATACTCACTAGATAGTTTAGCGATACAATATCAAAAGAAAGCAGAACATAAGCAAACTGCCATAACATTTTGTGGCCATGGAGACCGGAACTGCTGTAATGAAACCTCCCATACTACAGGTAACCTTCCTTTTAGTAGTCTACAAATGCAATTGTGAGGCAAAACACCAAGGGACGAAATGATAATTATTTGAAATTCTGCAACCCCGGACAACATTCTCATTGAACACCTTGACTAACAAAATTAAAATTTCATGAAAAATTCCATCTCACTCTTCAAGGCCAAGCGTCGAGGGACGCTTTAATTGTGATAAAGTAGTGCAGCAAATGTCACTTAGAAAAGCCCTGCGTAGCAAGCAAATGGCTTCACTCACAATGTTCTGACAGAAACGCCACACAGCCCTCTATTGGAATGCTGTTAGCACCAGCGATTCAACTCAACAGTAACCTACTTTTATATGCACATGAAGATTAGTTTGGTTCTTCCTTTAAAACTTTTCCGAATGCATTACAGTACGCGCATTAACTAACCATCCCTTAAAGATAACAATAAGTACCCCAGCCGCGGACTCTTACCGATCTTTAGCAAAATAAGGAGTATGGCTTGTTTGTCTAAAGTTCCTTTAGTAAAGATCGCTGTGTTCTTATCTTAAGGCGGGGAAACCTTAAAAAAACTTTGACATTGATAGAAGTAGCGTAGAAATCTTCAATCATGCAGGCCCCTGGTGTTCCAGAAACGCCGTTGCTATGTGCATTAAGACTACATCAGCCGCAGAGCTCTCTTTTTCAGTCGCCTGTCCTCGCATCTCTGCGGCCTAGCTGCAATATTATGAAACAGGGCATGCTCTTTAGCTTTGAACAGCATTACGAAAAGCGAGAAATAAACTAAATATCAAGAAAAGTGAGCTTCACAAACCTTTTTGCAGATTCTACTGAATCTGGTATATGCTGCAACCGTAGCATTTTGTCCCAGAGACGCGTTGCGATGGAGTCGCTATTATGTACTTTTTATCAAAAACGTTCGCCTTATATCTACCTTATAAACATTTCCACTTTTGAACAGATACTCCGTGGTCATGGCATGTGACGTCTTGTTTTTTTTTTACATCACAATTGTCAAGGGCTCAAATATGCTACAACGTAGGGTTAACATAAATGACGATATTTTTAATCGATAAAATGCTTTATACAACGTGAACAGTGTACGTAAGTTACACTAACACCTGTATATTTATGCCCTGTGTTGGCATCACACATTCTTTGCGGCTGAACAAATATTTCTGGGGCAATACTTAAAAGACATGTACGGTGACGTACGTTCACCATAGACTGTCAATATTTCTTAGAAAATTGGTAGTATAGGTGGTTGAATTTGTGAAAATGTCGATTTGCTGTCAGTGCCAGTTGAATAACTGATATCTGCTGGAATGGTGGAGCCTAATGTAAAGGTGAAGTTTGGCAATATTTGCCCTGTAACGCTGAAGCTGAGCACACAACAGAGAACAGTTTGTGGACATGATACATTGTAGTCACAGGGAATTCGTAAAATGAATCCTGTATATCAGTTGCGGTTTTTTTTCGAGGGGAGGGGGTGAACTATAATTTATGTATGTTCATGCATACGTTGGTATGTGTGTGAGTGAAACAGAAAAAATTCACTTGTCAAACTGAAAAATTTTCCTGATTGCGTTTGAAACACCAGACCGATATATATATAAATATATATCACGTCACTACATACAGTCGTCCAGGTGACTTGGCACTCACCTCTCTCCTAATTTATAATTCGTTTCTGCAACATCAAGTCAAATTAGGAGCAACGTTATTTGATGTAAAGTTAATATGCAAGGCATCAAGTCCTGCAGGCTAACAGCGGCGTTACGAGTTTTGCCGCATTTGAGAAGTTAAAAAGCAATTTATGCACGAATACAGCGGTATTGATCATTTATCGAGAACAATAGCAAAAGTTCTCATTGAGTGTGTTCGACATTACTGAAACCCATAAAGGCAAGTTACCACTACAGCGAATTCCATATAGGCTGACATTATTATAAAAAAACACAAATGAACATGACTGTTAAGACATTTTCATTAGTCACACTTACGCTACGCACAAAAAGAAGAGTGAAGAACACTCTTGTTTTCTAAAGCATGGACCATCATTAGTGCTAAATTATGCAAAGTGATAGACGTCTGGAGATGTTAGACCAACTTTGATCCTCGACCCATGTCATGTTTATATAATTTTTCTATAGATGGTTGGTTAAACCATGTTTCTTGGTTAAACCGCTGACTTGCTTCGCGATCAAGATAAAAAGAGTCATTACGTGTACACGGAAGACGGTTTGCAGTAATAGACTTTGGAAGTAAGGGTGAGCACTGAACGTGGAAAAAGCTGCAAGGTTATCTGTGCAGTATAACCATTACATGGCAGAAAAAGCAACAAGCAAGCCAATCAACAAAATGTCGTAGCACCTACATCTTCCCTGCCTATTCCTTAAAGCTTCCGGAATGAGCTCTCTTGGTAGTCCTGCTTGATCACATAAGACAGTCTTCTCTGATTATGCGCGCTATTCAAGAAATTCGTAGTGCTAAAATAAAAAAAATTGTGCCCTTTGCTTTGCTTCGTGTCAGCACACACGCGAAAATTGTTTATATTCATGGGGAATCACACCACACTTTATAAGTGTATATTAATATTATAGGTTCCGGATTTAACCCGCGACCTGCGGGTGAGCAGCCGAGTACCTTAGCCACTAGACCACCGCGGCGGGGCCATTGCTGCTTTTACAAGTTTTATATCTTGATTTCCGTTCTATTGGGCAAATGTTCTGTACAGTTAAAATAAAATTCCTTTACCACAAAAAATAGTGTTTAAATGTAAGGTCAGTAATGACTTATACGCGCTAGCGCTGAAGAGAAGACGAGGGTTGAAAAGTCTAGACCTAGCCTGATTAGCCATGTTGAATTGATATGTATAGATAGCACAGTGATCTATAGATGTTTTCAAATTGTTCACGTCTTTGATCGCTGTGTCGTTTTCTACGCTAATGAACACGAATCCAAACAAAAACTTACTAGCCCAATCTAATGCTCTTAGTTATGGCAGTTGCTTGAACGTTGCACTGAACTAGTTCCCGAAGGTGAGCTGCATTGATGAAACGGTGGGGGCATACCAAAGGCCCCAAAAAGCGTCAGTAGAAAGTCAAGGCTTATTCCAGATTACTATGACTGCAAATAATAAAAGACAAGTAAAATAAGCAGTACTAGCCATCATAAAAAATCTAGAATATATAAAAATGTCACCGAAATTAGAAGCTTCTGTGACAGCGAACTACATGAGGTTGGTAAGTTATGCAGTGAATTAAGGCTTCCCTCTCTCCGTCGTGGTAGTATGGCCCCCAGATGAGCTGCCATTCCCACAACACACGTCCGTGGTTCTCCCTGTAGTCTAGGAAACTTCATGGCACTTTCATGAGGCTTCATCTTCAGGTTAAAGAGTTTTTTCTTGCACCAGTAATGAGTTCCTGAGTGACTCCGTGGAAGATAAAGAAAAACTAATATGCTCGCGGTAGGTAATATCATTGCTCGCTGCAAAGCTTATCAGCCGCAACAGCTAGAAACACTCAATGATGACATGCTGCGCCGCTACAGGCGGGGCAACACAGTCTGGCGCACACGCTTACTTTCCCGTCCTTGAAGCGAAGACGATCTAATTTTGGGAGCACGCGTTGAGAGCATGAGACAATTTCCTAACATGTCTGAGTCTAAAAGACCGCCACTATAATGCTTGGAGACGCCCTGGCATGCATGCTCGTCAGTAAAAGCGTTGCGAAATTTTGGAGTTGTCGCAGTCAACTTCACAATCATTTGGGCTGAAGTCCTCCTCCCTTTTCTCGGTTGAGGCAGTTCTCTTTAAATTATGCGCAATTATGCGCAGTTCACTTTAAATTATGCTCATTGCCATGCTTGCGGTGTAGCTCACTGCGATTTCATACGTAAGAAAAAAAATCACAATATCACCACAGTGCGAAGAACCAAATGCGATAACAACCAACTGTAATGTTGTATGAAGCAATTAACGCGGACTCGCTCTCTGGATTCCGTGCCGACCGGTTGTGCCCCCGCAATCTCCGATGACAGTGCAGCTCTGGCCAACTGGCTCACCATACGCCATCTCCTGCTGACGACTAGAGTTCTCGCTGAGGGGTGCCCCTTCCTCGGACCTCTGCAACCGTGTCCATCGTTCCTTTCTTCTTCTTCATTCTGGGTGCCACAGTCCCTGCGCCTCGCTCTCTCCTTCCCCCTCTCTATCTCTATGCCTTTAATCTTATCCTTTTAATTTCTCCTTACCCCCATCTCTCGTGAGCTACTGTTGAGGTGTCGCACTCTGATGCAGACACCTATGGGGCTCACTTTTATCTTCTTCGCTCTTTTAAGAATCACATAAGTAATTAACGCTAGCAGCTAAGTTTTTCGGATCCGACTACGCTTACCTGTGCAAAACAACGCTGCCATAGAATACGGCTGCTTAAAAGTGGTTTCTTTGCAGACTCTTCGCGTTGATAGCACAGCGTGCTAATAACCTACTCACTCTTTCGACACATGCGGGACGATTCCTATATTCCTGCTCAGCAATCAGCGGCAGGCCTCACAGTGGGATGACGTTATCGCAGCGCCATCCATGCGGCCGACATGGGACAGCTTGTTCATCTCTGCTTGGGCCATGCTCGGTGCCTCCGCTAGCGCGTTTACATATGGATGATGCGCCAAAGTATGTCATTGACTTGGTTTTTACACGAAACATGATGTCAATGACGATAGCTGAAACTCTTCAGGGACGTCTATATAACTGCAATCGCAATGAAAATGCGAATAGTGCTTTCTTCATTACAGGGTATTGTAAAAGGCACCGCTTATAGCAGTCTGTCCCTCTCAACCCACAAAAACGTTCAAAAGAGTTGGCGAGAAAAGGTTCTGGTAAACGTTATCGCGATTCTGCGGAGGCCTCTCCATGTTGTAGTCTAGATGTCCCTAAGAGAGTTGTAGGCAGTTTTCACCAATTTATTATTCAGCTTCTTTGTTGATTTCGCAAACACTTAACAAAAGAATAGGTGTGCACTATAATAAATAAAAAGTACTGTGAACTATAATAGCATGCACCTTTAGCCAGACCTTCGAATGTGGCAAGTCAGGGTTCACCAAAAACTAAGTTGGCAATTTTTTTTCTACCTTACATTGTACTCTGCTCTTAATTGTAAAGTTCACCAACCACTACCTCCATTTCAAGAAAATTTGGAAGCAATTTCATCGGAAACCAACGGAAGCTTGCGGACAACTGTTCCAGTACCAGTTACTGCGCCGTGCAGTGCACTTTTAAAGCAAAGGTATGTTAGTCTGCCCTGTGCCATTGTAATCGTCGTCGTCGTAGTTGTAGTACTAAACGTAGTAGTAGTATAAGTAGTAGTAGTGGTGGTAATAACAATAGTAGTAGTAATATATAAGTATATACCAGAAGTAATAAAAGTAGTATGCTAGGGACGTAATGCCGGTCTATAGACTAGAGGAGGGGGTTGATAAGCAGTAAATTAAATGAAATGCGACAACGAAGATGGTGCTCGAAGTGATGATGATGATGATGATGATGATGACGATTAGCTTCTACACGAAATACTGTCAACGCCATTCACACTTTTTTTGTTACTATATTTAGAAACACACACTACTTGTAGTAAACAATGGCCCTGCTACTGGGCGTGATGCATGGAGCGAACATTTGGCAGCATTCTGGCAACGCCATTGGCAAATAACGAAGCTTGAAGTGTTCACTGAAACGGCACAGCTTGAGCCTGCAGGACACTTGACCTTGCTTCGTCGAATCAAGTGCGCGGGTGTGTATTTCAAATCTTGCGGCGTATTAAACACAACACGTGATCTCAGTGGCGAATCACATACACTCTCACCCTCAATGCTTTCCTATCCTTTTGCACGTCGTAAAACTGGCAGACTTTTGTTGTTGTTGTTACTTTGGCGTTGTATATATACGCCAGGACTGAGTGGTGAGGGGTGGTTCGTAGACGTTTTGTTTACTCGTAGTAAGCATGAAGCAGGGCTAGCGAAATTCAACCTTTTTAAGTAACGCTATCATTATATATGCATCTAGTTATATTTCGCTATTAAAGTACCAAACTTACAATTGTCATTTTTGATGGAAGCCAAAAGGCTGTTGGCCCATGTGCTCAGAATTGGGTACACGTTAAAGAGCTTCAGGTGGTCGAAATTTGCGAGCCCTTCATTACGGCGCCTCTAATATTCATATAAATGTTTCGGGACGTCAAACTTCCCACATCAATAGAATCAAATCGAACTTACAATTGTCAAAAACTTTGAAGTACCAATATCCATATCATATCAGGTCTATTATTGAAGATCTGGCATACATTATCAAAAAAAGTTTATGCCCTCAAAGGCCAGGGAACACGAGGGTAACCGAATGAGATGCTTCCTTTTTTTTTGCGAGGTGCAGCACAGGCGTCGCGAAATCCGCCCCAACAAATGCTCGTCACTATTTTTTTCTTATTTCCGAGATATACTATGTGTTTCATGCTTCGAGTCAGTGGAACGGGAAAAACCTCAATCATGATGACGATGTAAGCTCACTTTGCCTGATTAGAGCCGGTTTATTAGCCAGACATTCAAACAGGAATGCATAATACGGGCACCGCAAATGCAGAAAACGAGTGCGTTTTTCGATGGATCTTGTGATACAGAAAAGGTGATTCGCGTGGCGTATACAAAGAACACAAACTGTCGATCTGTCTGTAAAGAGAAGGAATATTAGTTGTTAATTGGCTGCTACAGTGCTTTGTCGTGCAGTCGCTCTCGTGTTCTTCCTACTTTCGCAGTTACTATATGGTGCGCAATCAACCACTTTCGCGTAGTCATGTATACGTTGGATACTGTGCAAAAGAAGATATGAGCGTATAGCCGACAAGCGTGAAAGCCTGGTAGGATGAATGCCTAATTCGGTCTTAGTAGACGGGGCTTTGAAAAAATAAGGGTGGAGAGGAATATACCACCCGTAGAAAGAGTTAGAAGGGCGTCTTTCAAGTCGGAGTGGTTTCAGGGCCCTCAACAATTGCGAGCTCTACTTTACAGGGTTGAGAATGGTGCTGAAATTTTCTCGTTCTAGTATTGTTCTCCGGCCTCCCAAATGGGCGTTCAGTTTTCCTTTTTAGGAGCGGAGCTCAGATCGGGGTAAATCGTTGGGTGTTCTCTAAAACTCTCCGCACCTTCAGTTATCAATAACCAAGCCTCAGATGTGCACCACCCGGGTTTAACCAATCCTAGCCGCGCATGCGCTTAGGGACAGCCGTGAGAAAGCCACGCTCGGGGGCGGAGACAGTTTGGCGTACCGAGCTTGCCCTGTGTGGCGCGAGCCGAGAACCAGTGACGAACACTCCGCGCTTCTACCGGTGGCGCCACATATAGCCAGGTTTGAGCGTTAGTTTCTGGCACTGGGGTTCTGATGACCTTGCATGATCTGCAAGAACCGATGGTTTGACTCTACCCTGTCTACGTCACAGAAAGACTTTGCAACTGACAAGAATGCCACGTTAAGCTTTTTAAATAAACCAGCTTCGCTGTTTCTTAAGCTTGACACGGCTAGTGTAAACGTCTTTTTTGTACCTGTATGCTGTATCTTCTGCTTAACAAATCCAAATGCGAAAATATGTTCACATATCCTGTAGCAGAGAGAGGCTGTGCTTCTGTACTATTTTCACAGAAGCGAAGGACTGCGATCCGGTTCCATGTGGTCTGCTTGTCTATTTTATTTTTATTTTTCTTATTTTTCTGCGTTACACACAAGAAGGGTCGGCACTATATAGATTCCGTATAGTGACGCGAATCTTAGCAAGACAGGAACCCCACAGCTGTATTTGTACAAGTCATTTCCTGGCCTTTAGCCTTCCTGTACATCTTTTATTTTTAATGTTTTTTGCATATGGAGCGCATAGCCTTACGTGAAAATTTTCAGCCCAGCCTTCCTTTTTTCTCTCTCTTTTCTCTCTGCAGCCAAAAGGTGTGCGGCGTATGTTTAATGAGGTACGCCCCACTTTAGAGACAGCGGACAGGTGTGTTTCGAGCCGATCATACCGACTTCTTCTATTTATCTTCTATTTATTAAACTACAAGTGCATACGCAGAACACTGTGTTTTCCTGACTTTTGATTTAATAATGAGTGGTCATAGTGGCTAGAAGATTATGTGTTCAATCACCTCGTGTAATCGAAACCAAACGGAACTGGTTGGCAACGGCTAGAATGGGTTATGATTGGCTTACTACTCCTTTACTCCACATGACTCTAGCCACCAGCTTATTAAAGTGAGGGCTAGTTTTAGCGAAATGATGGTAAAAGCGGCACGAAACTGAATAGTGTTGGAGATACGCAGGGTAAAGAACAACGATGCGTTCATTGAGCATCCCTACAATGATTCAGTTGTCTTTCAATTTTGCAAGAATACACATTAATTTTTAGTAACATCTCGCACATCAAAATTCAGCGCCAAAGGAGTTTTAAAGCTGTTTAATAAATTATTTGTATGAAAAATAGGTCTACGTACACTGTGTTATGTATTTCACAAGTCTGCGGCCTATTGCATAAACATAGACAACAGCCGAGTTTTGTCCTGTCTGATATCATATTTTTAATCTCCTATGCTGTTTATCGTAAAACATCCTTTCATCAATTGGATAATAACACGAGAAGGCAGTATCTTTTAGAATTTACTTTAAAGAACGGCGTTCAGCAGCCCCCTACACCAATGCTTCTCCAATCATGTTTTCTTGACGTATACAAACTACGACATTCCTCTGGGGCTAAGCGCGCGAAAGTTGAACGGGCATTGATGTTTCTGCAGCAGCAATAAGAGATTTCACAAGAGACTACACTGCCGTAGGAATGGTGAAGGTAATCAACTACGAAGAAAAGGCCAGGAGAGATGAGGTTGAGCTGAAGTCGAGCTAGAGTGACAAGCGGGCGAAACTCCTGCTTTCAAGAGTTCAACTTCCACATATCTTGACAGCTGTCAGAGTTCTTTGCCACCTTTGGCACTTCCGATGTTGCCCTTACTATTTTAAGTGTTCAAAAAATCAGTTTTTTTGAGAGCGTCAGGCTCACTTTAAATTCGTGTTATCACTGTTTTTCCTGCACAGCTCTGATGAAGAAATGCACTGCTGATCCATAGGAAAAACATTGTTAACGCGATAGCGTTAAAGAGATAGTTTAACACTAGTGTAAATTAAGGTGGTGTCGCTGGTTCCCAGCGAAAAACTGGTGTAAGTTGTTGGCGATAGTTTGAAGCGAATGCACAAAAAATACTAATAAATCCTGCATACTGCAGATGACAATCGAAGCCAGACATTCTGCGTAGCAAGCAGGGGCTGTTCCACAGCGGAATCACACCAGTGCTTCAAGCTTCTTATTAAAAAAAGCTCTATAAAACGCCACGCAATGGAAATAGTCTCTTTAACACATGCAGTATTCCACAGCCCCAGGCTTCAAAACATGAGAACTGGTGAACAGGGTGATTGCACGAGATATTGAACAAGCTTGGCCGGAAGGTATTTTTGGTTTGTCTGGTTTTCTATATGTTATGTAAGTATATTCGAGGTGCATAGAACGAAAAATTTTATTTTCATAAACTGATCTCGGCGCGTGCAAAAAATATTCGAAAGGGGCGGCACGTGCGTCTCGGCATTGCTTGCCACTACATTTTCCGATTTCGCAGGCGAAATAAACGCACCGTCTAAACGTTCCGTCAATGTTTTTTTCTTGTTTTAGAACGCATCACAGTGAATCATATTCATGTGCTTTTTAAGTTGTCCGCATAACCAAAGAATACTAAAAAAATTGAAATCTCTGTCAAAAGGAATAAAAAAGAAGTTCTGTGTCCTTGATGCGCCTTGACGAATGTATTATTTGACGTGAAAATTTCTACAAAGTGTCAATATAGAGGATTATTCTTTAAACATTCTTGCAAAAGATTGATTTCCCAGACGCAGCGTGATACAAAATATAAAATGTGTTATAGAAGCAAGTCTTTTTTTCTTTCATAAAAGCTTATTTTCGAAAAAGAAACTAATAAAAACCCTAGTTCCTGTTTTCACTAAATTTTTTTGTCGAAAGCCACTTTAGTCACTCAATACATTGTTTCAATATTATATCCCCTCATTTTCTTTCTTTCCTAAATACAGTAGGCCGAAGTAGACCTTGCTGATTGTGCTTGGTTCATGACCCTTGAAAACACACTGGTTTTTATGAGCCTGAATTCTACGGAAGCCGCCAATTCCAGTTTTTCGCAGCAGCAGAACAACCTAATTCTGACAAAATTTTCACAATTTTAACGAACCGCTCTCTAGAATGATAATGCGTGCCCAGTTTGCAGCCTACAACGTTAACTTACGCCAACATTATTTGGTTGTCAAGACCGTCCCAAGGCCACGAGAAGATTTTTTTGGATGACCTTGCCGAAACCACCAAGCCACATGTAGTACAGCCTATGTAGTTGGCGCCACTAAAGCCTTATCCGAAACTGCTGGCTTCCATAATGAGCTCGTGTGCCTTTGTTGAGGTGCTCTTTCACTGCTTATGTCTCTTGCACCACGTAAAGAAAATACGGGGACCTACAGACAGTAGCGCAACGCACAACGTACCTAAATAAGCTTTTGGAGACATCACCTCAGCTATCTACCGAGTCGGTGATATTGTTTCCCGTTATGACCTCTTCCACGTTGCTCGCAGATAACTTCTTCATGTATAACTTCAACCCCGGCGTTCCGGCTGTTTGAAAATGTTTGGGGAGCATTCTTGCAACGCAAACCCACCAGGTCATTATGATTGATTGATTGATTGATTGATTAATTTATATGTGGAGTTTAACGTCCCAAAACCACCATATGATTATGAGAGGCGCTGTAGCGGAGGGCCCCAGAAATTTCGACCAAGTGGGAATCTTTAACGTGCTCCGAAATCACGTCATTATGAGAGACGCTGCAGCGAAGAGCTCTGGAAATTTCGACCACCTGTTGTTTATCAACGTGCAGCTAAACCTGAAAACCCTTGCCTCTACCACTTTGCCACCGTAGAACTGCGGCCTTAACGGCTGGGATAGAGTACTACACAAGGACACCGGTGGCACGCGACGGATTTTGTCCTTCGACACATTTTCTTTATTTCTTTATTCATATACCATAAAGGCTAATTTGGGCATTACATAAGGGCGGGTAGTTACAATATGGCAGGGTTATTTGCAAAACAGAAATATTTACACAGAACACGAAAAAAATAGTAAAAAGGTAAACGCAGCGAAAGTCAAGAAACGAGAAGTTCGCACCAAAGAAGACGTAGTAATGCAATGCAGCACTCAGTATGGCATTAAACGAGGTGTGCGATAACTGATGAAATATTGGTACTAGACTAAAAAAACAAAGCCGCAAAATGTTACGGTTCTACATTCCACATCTCCATTAATTTGCTAACAAACGTGTCGTGATCACGCACAGTTACAACATCGCTTGGTAGTTTATTCTAATCATAAATCGCAAGAAACAATGGCGAGTCACGAAGGAAGTTATTACGGGCAAACATGGATCGTATTTTGTAAGCATGATCCACACGTAGAAAAATGCGATGAGCTGGTTTCATCTGTGAATGTAAGAAAAATGACTAACTGAAATAAAGCCTGTGGAAATGAGACAGCACTGCGACAAGCCCACGTAATCCTAGAGTACGTAACGTCAATGACGTTTTAATGGCTGTTATGTATATAGCCTTCTTTGTCCCTTAGTGCATACATCCAATTTTTTTCTATCCCAAGTTTTCTCTTCACTGCTTTGACGCTTCCTCCGTTTTTCAGAGCGTGTTCGATTCTCTCCATGTTATACCTTCTTACATCGCATACCTTACGCCAATTAATCAACTTAGAAAGATCTGCCAGTTCTATTTTGTCTATTGTACTTGAGACTTTCATCATTTGACTCTTTTTAATGAGATTCTTCGTTTCCTGGGAAAGCTTGCCAGTGTCCTGTCTAACTACCCTGCCTCGAGCTTCCCTTGAACACTTCGTAATGATACTCGTCAGATTATCATTCATTGTATCTACGCTAAGGTTGGTTTTTTCACTAAGAGCCGAGTAGCTGTTCTTAAGCAAGACTGAATTCCTGTACTTTCCCGGTCAATGCTAGCTCATTTATTGGCTTCTCACGTATCAGTTTCTGTCGTCCCTTCTTCAAGTCTAGGCAAATTCGAGACCGTACCATTCTATGGTCACTGCATCGTACCTTGCCAACCAATTCCACATTCTGCACGAAGCCTGGGTGTGCACTCATTATAAAGTCTATTTTGTTCTTACTCAGTTAAAATAGCCGAGGAGTTTTACAGAGATCTGTACAGTAGCAGGGACAACCACGACCTTAGTAATATAAGAACTAGCAGTAACCCAGATGACACTCCACCAGTAATGATAATAGAAGTCAGAAAAGCTTTGGAGAACACGCAAAGAGGCAAAGCTGCTGGTGAGGATCAGGTAACATCCGATCTGCTGAAAGATGGAGGACAAATTGTGTTGGAAAAACTAGCCACCCTGTTCACAAGGTGTCTCCTGAGGGGAAGAGTACCAGAGTCTTGGAAGAATGCTAACATCATCTTTTCATTTGTTTTATTTACCCGCAGGGCCATATGGCATTATAGAGGAGAGAGGAAATAAAGTTTACAAGGAAAAGGAAAAAACAGCATGAAAATATACAGCATAGAAAATACATATTATACAGCAGAATGTACAGCAGAGAAATTACAGCATGTGAATAAACAATGCAACAAACACATAAATAAAAAAGTAAAGAAAAACTCCTGATTATACAATAGTAGCTGTGCAACGACGGTGAACATAATGCAATATTGAGTAACGTTTAGCTCATACAATACTGAGTAATGTTTGACGGAAAATATTGTTATTAGTAATAGTGACGATGTCTTCGGGAAGGTGGTTCCAATCTACTGATGTACGAGGTATAAATAATCGATAAAAACACTGGGAGTTGCAGGATGCAATTCCAACCTTATGACGATGGTTGATGCGATGGGATATTACTGAGGATTGAGGATTAATTGGCTATGTAGGGTGGGATGATGGAATAATTTGTGAAATGTACTCAAACGAGATATTTTTCGACGGGATGCAAGAGAAGGAAGGCCTAGGCTGGATTTCATTGAACTGATACTGGCGATGCGATTGTAGTTAGAAAGTATGAAACGGGTGGAGTTATTCTGTACGCGCTCAAGTGAAGTAACCAGGTTATCGTGGTAAGGATCCCACACTGATGATGCATATTCAAGTTTGGAACGTATTAATGTTTTGTACAACACAAGTTTCAGTGCAGAAGGTGCTTTTAAAAAGTTACGACGTATGTAGCCTAACATGCGATTAGCATTATTAGTAATGTATGCATGTGGGGTGCCCAAAATAAGTTAGATGTCATAAGAATGCCCAGGTAATTATACGAGGAGACTGGATCAAGTGGGACGTTGCTTAAGTAGTATTTTGGTGGGGGTTTAGCAGATCTAGTTACGCGCATTACCTTACATTTAGCGATGTTTAAGTCCATTTGCCATGTGCTTCACGAAGCTGCTACTGTGTGAAGGTCAGATTGGAGGCTTAAACTGTCATTATTACTGATTATTTCACAATAAAACGCAGTCATCTGCAAAAACATGAATGTTAGAAGAAAGTGAACACGTGAGGTCATTATTACAAATTAGAAACAAAAGTGTACCAAGAACTGACCCTTGCGGTACACCTGAGTGGACCGCAGCAGATGACGAACTGTGATTGTTAGCAGTAACGTATTGAACACGGTTAAACAAAAACACTCAATCCATTTGAGTAAACTATTGTCAATATTTAGTAGGCTCAGTTTGAAGAGTAGTAGTTGGTGACAGACTTTATCGAAAGCCTTACTGAAGTCAAAAAAATGCAATCAGCACATTAGAACGGTTTAAAATCTGATGCAGTTTGTGAGTGAAATATATGGGCTGTGTTTCACATGAAAAATGTTTGCGAAAATCATGTTGTGCTGGTGTAAAAAAAAGAATTCGATTCAAGGAAGGTAATGAGGTTCGTGAAAGTGACATGTTCTAATAATTTACAGGAAGTGCTTGTTAACGAAATAGGACGATAATTTTTCGGAGAGTGTTTCTTACCAGACTTAAAGAGTGGGACCACCCTCCCGATTTTCCATTGTGTAGGAATGGTTGATGTATATAAGGAATGTTGAAAGATTTTTGTTAGTATCACTGAACTGCAGGTAACGGTGCTTTTCGGAAATTTGGTACCAATATTGTCATGGCCAGGGGATGAGTGAATGGGCAAGTTATCTATGAGTTTAGCGATACCGGAATCATCAATGGAAATTGGTGGCATGGCAATACATTGAAGTTTTGCACATGGGGTTGGATGACGTTATCAACTCGAGAAAAGTTGTTTTTAAAAGTGTCATTAAGTAGATCGGCGCACATGTCAGTAGGAACTGGATTGTCAAAATCATCTACTTGAACTATGCTGTTATCTGGTAAAGGGTTAATTAAGCGCCAAAATTTACGCACATTACTTGCAAGCATATCTGAGAGAGTTCGAGAAAGGAAATGTATTTTAAAAGATTTTAAGGCGGTAAGGTAAGCCTTGTGCACTGCTTTGTAAATCGCCCAACGGTCTTCAGAAGGCGCTAGTTTTGCTGATCTGTAAAGTAGTTTTTTACGGTTAGATAGGCGTTTGATGTAGGTGTTGTATCATGGTGTCTGGTGATTAGAAATGATGGTTTGGTTAGGAATGTATTTCTTAGTAAGTTAGTTACTTTTGCAGTAAAAATATCCCAGTTCGATCGGACAGAGCGGTCACTGAACTTGATAAAAAAGGAAGCAACGAAGTTCGACAGTTCGTCATTAATGGCATCAAAATTTGCATTACTGTAATCGGCTATGAGTTTTTTAACTTTGGTTCGTTTTGGGGGTGGCATTTTAAGGTGAAAAGCAAGCAGAGAATGATCACTGTTACCAGGCATATAGGTGATTTCAGAGGCTAGATCAGCCGAGTTGGTCAAGATTAGGTCAAGGGTACTTGAAGTGGTACTGGTTATTCTTGTAGGTTGGGTCACCAGTTGACACAGGCCAAAAACTCCCAAGCATTTCCCCGAGGGTGAACATGGTTAAGTGCGAATACACGGGGTGATGTTATGAGGGGTATTTATTAATTCGCACTATTATATTTATTAATCACACTATGGTGCTTTTATGGTGTAATGGTTCCTGGGAATCGCAATTTGATCACACGGGGGAGTTTACGTTAACTCACTGGCGAATGCCAACGGATTTTAACTTTACTCCCCCTCACGACCCGCTCTCGACGGGAGACTGAGAGAGAAGGCGGGCGCGCGAGAGAGAAGGGTGCGCGCGCAGCTGCAGCGAGCGAGGAGAGCGGAGGAGCGAGCGAAAGGGGAGGGGGTATAAGGCGCGTTACTGACACCGATATCAGCGTCGCGTCCGTGGCTTATTCGGTAGAGCGTCGCGCTGCGGCCCGCCAAGTCCTCTTTCTTTTAAAGATAGAGAGAAGACTGCGGACGCCGCCGATGGTGGTGGATGGTTTGGGGTCGCTTATAAAGTGTATTCACACATAAAACAGAACACATATCTACGAAATACTTGGCCTGTGCTGAAAAAGGTGATAAGCTTGGTGGATCAGTGTTTCAATTTAAGTTGGGCAGGTTAAAATCACCTAGTAGAAACAGAGGAATCGTGGAGTTCACTTATGAACGTTTCCGAAGATGAAGGCGACCGATAGCATACCCCCTAGGATAATTTTTAAGTGACGAATTGTTAGCAGAACCCATACTATTTCAATGTCGTAATTAATAATTATGTATGACGATGGAAGACATTTTGATATAGCTAAGAGCACGCCTCCCCCTTGGCGCACTGTGCGATCACAGCGATAAATAGTAAAGTTTTGCGCATTATCAAACAATTCATTGTCATGGGTATTTGAAGAAAGCCACGTTTCAGTAAGTGCAATCACATGAGCGCCGCACGAATCTATCGCGGATGTTAAGGAGTCAGACTTGTTAGCAATGCTTCTTGTGTTTGAATAAAGGAAGGATAGATTAGTTGGAGAAGCAGGTAATAGACCATCTCCCCTTTTGTTTCCCTATTGTGAACTGTTTGTAGGTTAATGTAGAGCGTGGCCTGCATAAGAAGCTTGTAATTGCGATTCTTCGACGATGCCAAGGTAAGTATTGTAGATATAACACTTGCCGTTACCTAGCATCTTATTGTAGCGAAGTTTAAAGGATGCAGAATCAGGCTTATTGTTACGAAATTGTTAGCTTTTAGCGGGCGAGGTGGGTGGTTGCTGAAAAATCTTCCGATACACCGATGTTTCTTTGCTTTAATTGGCCTCGGAGCGAAAAAAGTTGCTCTTCAGATTTGAAGTCAGTAAGCTTGACAATTATCGGGTGGCACTTGGTAGGAGAAAAGGAACGTAGCCTGTGTGCCTTCTCAATCGTGCTGCCTGTGAAGGTACTTAAAACTGACCTTATTTCAGAGGTTAGTTTGGCTTCTGTCTCCAGCCATGTTTCTTTGGAATCGGAAAAACCATAGAAGAAAAGATTGTTTCGCCGTGAGTGATCTTCCAAGTCATCGAGTCATCACTGGAGTTAAAAATTGCGTGCTTCGAGGTTGTTGACCGAAGCATGCACTTCAGACAGCTCTTCATTAACTTTCTCGAGGACTTCATATTTTTGCTTGAGGTCGTCGAGGCGCTTTTGTACGGCGATAATGTTTGCCTCTATGTTCTTCTGGCCACATTTAATTGACTTCATATCAGCTGCTAATTTGTTCTGGACCTTTGCACTTTGTAATGATCTCGTATGAATATCCTCGATCAATTAAAAAAAACAGGCATTTGATCGGTTGGGTTTTCAGGCAGAGATTCGATATCTAACAGATTTTCTGAGCGCGTAGTTGGTTCCGGGTTTTTTTCAATGTCACCAGAGCGTAACCAATGCAATGCCACTTAAAAACAGCCTAATACAATTTCACATAACATTTGTAGACACGGGAACACTAGCAGAAAGGCGTCATCTGATTTTGTAGCAAATAGTGGTAATGGTTTACACACCTGCATGTTCAAGAGTAGATTAGGAAAACTTGACGTGATACTGTTCCCTTGTCCGCTGAAAGAAGGTTGGTGAAAGCAGCAGCTTAAGTTCTTCTCTGGGTGTGATGTCAGGGTCGATGCCGTTGTAGCCCGTATTCCGCAGCCGAAGAAAGCTTAGCGGGCAAGTGCACATGCCCGGAGTCGATACTGGACGAAAGCACTATCGGTACCATCGGCGCAGCAGGTGCGGTTATCGGGCTGGCAAAGGCAACCGCTGACCACGATAGCATCTTAATACGTAAGAAAGGAGATGACAAGGACTTGAATAATTACAGGCCGATCAGCTTGCTCTCTGTAGTATACAAGCTATTTACAAAGGTAATTGCGAACAGAGTAAAGAAAACATTAGAATTCAATCAACCAAAGGAACAAGCAGAATTTCGAACAGGCTACTCAACAATCGAACACATTCATACTATCAATCAGGTAATATAGAAATGTTCAGAATATAACCAACGACTATACATAGCCTTCATAGATTATGAGAAGGCGTTTGATTCAGTAGAAATAGCATCCATCATGCAGACACAGCGGAATCAGGGTGTCAATGAAGAATATATAAATACCCTGGAAGAAATCTACAGGGGAATAGCTGCTACCATAGTGCTTCATAAAGAAAGCCACAGGATACCAATCAAGAAGGGTGTAAGGCAGGGGGACACAATCTCCCCAATGCTATTTAGCGCGTGCTTACATGATGTTTTCAGGAACCTAGAATGGGAACAGTTAGGGATAAGAGTTAATGGAGAGTATCTTAGTAACCTGCACTTCACTGGTGACATTCCATTGCTGAGTAATTCAGGGGACGAATTGCAACTTACGATTACGGATTTAGACAAGGAGAGCAGAAAGGTAGGTCTCAAAAGTAATCTACAGAAAACAAAAGTAATGTACAACAACCTCGGAAGAGAGCAGAGCTTCGAGATAGGTAATAGTGCACTTGAAGTTGTAAAAGACTATGTCTACTTAAGACAGGTAATAACCGCTGAGCCGAACCACGAAATTGAGATAACTAGAAAAATAAAAATGGGGTGGAACACATTTGGCAAGCACTCTCAAAAATACGACCGGTAGATTGCCACTATCCCTCAAGAGAAGGGTATATAACAGCTGTATCTTGCCGGTACTTAGCTACGGAGCAGAAACCTGGAGAATCACAAAGAGGGTTCAGCTTAAATTGAGGATGACGCAGCGAGCAATGGGAAGAAAAATGGTAGGTGTAACCTTAAGAGACAAGAAGAGAGCGGAGTGGATTAGGGAACAAACAGGGGTTAAGGATATCATAGTTGAAATCAAGAAGAGAAAATGGACATGAGCCGGGCATGTAGCGCGTAGACAGGATAACCACTGGTCATTAAGGGTAACTAACTGAATTCTCAGAGAGGGCAAGCGAGTTAGGGGGAGACAGAAGGTTAGGTGGGCAGATTGCGGGTATAAATTGGCAGCAGCAAGCACAGGACCGGGTTAACTGGCGGAACATGGGAGAGGCCTTTGTCCTGCAGTGGACGTAGTCAGGCTGATGATGATGATGATGATGTATATAGCCGACTATTCCTGTAATAAAGTGGGCTGCTTTGTTTTGAATGGCCTCAAGTTTATGAATAAGCATTGCTGGTTTGTATTCCAAATAAGGGCGATGTATTCCATTTTCGAGCGAACTAAGGTTGTTTATGCGAGAAGTTTGGTGGACTGGTTAGCAGAGTGCAAAATTCGTTTAATGAATACTAGCGCTCTTAAATCCTTGCTGGCTATCGCCTCAACGTCAGCATTATATGAGAGGTTGTGTGGAAGATGAACTCCTAAGCATTTTATTATGGTCACATTTTAGACTAGCCTAATGTTTATCATGTAAAAATGCAGCTCAGGTTTCATAGTTCTGGAAAATAAATATACTTCGTTTTTGAAACGTTAATTTCATTTGACATTGGAAGCACCCGCGGATAATTTCGTTCATGTCAGACTACCGCACACTCATATCAATATAACTAGTAATTTGTCGGTAAATAACACAATCGCCTGCAAAAAGTGTGACTGGGGATGACAAATGGTTACTTATATCATTACCGTAAATTAGAAATAGGATTGGCTCTAGCCTGGTGTCTCTAGGAACACCTGATTTTACCTTACGAATAGAGACAAGGTATTACTAATAAAAACAGACTGATAGCGATCAGACAAGGAATTAGCAATCCATTTACAGATATTAGGATTGATGTTGAGGGCGCTCAGATTCCTATTTAGGCGGTTATGGGGAAGCTTGTCAAAATCTATAAAGAGACTATCAATGTCTGTTTTATAATGTATCGCTTCATGAATAACGGTTATTAGTTTGAATAGTTGAGTTTAGCATGAAAGGCCACGTTGGAAACCATACTGACTTGGTAAGAAGAACTTGTTTGTGGTTATATGTCATAACTGCAGATGATATATTGTGCTCTAATTGTTTACATGGTATGCTCATTAGTGAAATTGGTCTATAGTTACTGAACGTATAGGGGTCACCTGATTTAAAGATCGGAGTAATGTGGGAAATTTTCCAGGCGTCTGGTACGCTACCACTATCAACACATTGCTGAAAAAAAAAAGAAGCTAGAATGTGAGAAACAACAGGCTTTGTTATTCTTGGCATTTTGATGCAGATACCGTCCGGGCCGGGTGCCGAATCGTTTAGGTGCATTTCAATAGCTCGGTAAATACGTTGGTGTGAAATCATTCATGACCAAATTGTTCATGACCGAATCTAGAGTCGTGAAGTAAGCGTCAGACGGAATCGGATTTTCTTCTGTAAGGAAAGGGGGGAGGGGGCGCACATAAGGAAGGGGGGTGCACACATTATATCCTAAAATGGGAAACCACGAGGAGTCACTGCAGTGTCGTAGGTCATGCGACAGAACGAGTGTGACGATGTTCAGTACAAACGTCTCGTCTTGGTATAGCTGTTCACTCTACACAATGATTTGATATATGTGGTTCAACGTCCCAAAACCACGATATGATTATGAGAGACGCCGTAGTGGAGGACTCCGGAAATTTCGACCACCTGGGGTTCTTTAACGTGCACTCAAGTCTGAGCACACGGGCCTACTACATTTCCGCCTCCATCGGAAATGCACCCGCCGCAGCCGGAATCCGATTCCGCGACCTGCGGGTCAGCAGTCGAGTACCTCAGCTACTAGAACACCACGGCGGGGCAACACTATACACAATGCATGGAGCTCGTAGCTTAGACCGATTATTCTGTGCCGACCATTTACGCGTTCACAACAAGACTACTAAGGGAAAACATTTCATCACGTAAACGTTCTGAATGTTGCGTCTCACGGAAGCTACTGCTAGAGCCTCAGGCTATTCGTCGTACCGACGAGGTTTGGCAACCCTGTTTTAGCGCCTTAAAGAAATCATCTCTTTATCTACCTAGAAGCGCTATCAAATAATACCTTTCTGAGTTGTAAATCTAAGTAAAATTGTTCGAGTGCTACAAGAAGTGTCCGGTTCTGTTTTCAGTCCGACAATATAAAACAGAAAATACGTTCCCTGTAAATTGCATAATAGGAGACAAAAGTAAATCTTTCCGAGTTTATGCCAATCGTTGCCTGCTATTTTACTTCTTTATTTAAGAAACAACGTAAGAACTCGCAAGCCGAAAGGTGTTATCGCAGCACGGAAGACACGCGTTCAGCAAAGCTCTTTTGACCCACTGTATTTCGTGAACAAAGAAAATCCATGTATTGAGTGACATAAACGGACTTCAGTAAAACATGTTCGACTATATTGAGATAGTGTTTTAATTTATTATGTTTTTGGATAATGAACTTTGTTCTTTGAAAAATGACTCGCTTCTTTAACTTTGTTTTTCTTCCATCATGCTGCTTCTAGAAAAACAAGCTTCTGCAGAAATTCTCGAAAAATTGTATTCTCAATGTCACAACTTTTTTAAAGTTTTTTTTTTGCGTGAACTAAGTAATGCGCCAAGGCGTACCAAAAATAGCAAACGTATTTTCTTTTAGTGTAACCGAGTTTGCCACTTTTTGAGAATTATTTGGTTTGCCAGACAACATAAATAAAGCGTGGATGTAATTAACTGCATTGCGTATTGAATCAACAAGAAAAAACTTTCGACACAACGTTCACAGTGCGCATTGAATTCACCTGCCAAATCGGAAAATGTTGCGACAAAACCAAGCGAGACGTGCGCCTCGCGTGCCTCCCCCCCCCCCTTCCCCTTCAAACACTTTTTCGGCATGCTGGGATCTGTGTTTTTTTTTTTTTGAATAAAGTTTTCGGTTCCGTGCACCTCCAATATACTATCGTAACACATAAAAATCCCACAAAACAAGAATATCGTCCCGCGGACACGCAAGTTCTACGTCTCGCGGAATCGCCCAACTGAGGGAGTGGTTTAAAGCAGTCCACTCATTACACCTGAGTGTGCCACTCCGCAGGTGCACGTGCGTGCTTCCTTCCTTGTGGACGTGTAGGGGCCACTCCACCAATTTTCAAAAGGAAGAATGTTGGCATATTTGCGGTACGTCACAAATATATTTGCGGTAAGTCTTCTAGAATAGTTTGGAAAGACACAATAATACGCGCGCAAGCGTTGCTTCCCTTAGGGCAATATTGAAGGAGATTAGCACAGAGGCTGATCACGTCATCACTGTATACACACTGGAAGGCCCAAGCATTTGCTATTTTTTTCTCTTTCTCCAATATAAAACCTTGTATAAATGTACCCACATACACTTTCCAAAAAAATGTGGCACATACCAGGGGGTGGGTATGTGCATACCTTCATAAGGTATATGTAAAAAAAGTAAATATGAGATGTGTTTTCAAATGCGAAGCAATTTATTGCATAGGGTGGGCATTTTGAGTATCTATCTATCTATCTATCTATCTATCTATCTATCTATCTATCTATCTATCTATCTATCTATCTATCTATCTATCTATCTATCTATCTATCCGCTTCGTCTCGGTGCTCTTGAGCCTCTTAACCTGCCGTAAAGGAAAAACATATTACGGGAGGGCAAAATGGCTTATCGAATACGACTCGCTCGTCATGACATGAATAATGTCACAATCCCCTTGCTTACGTAGTCAAACACTTTCCGAAAAACACTGGCACATACCAGGTGGCAGGTATTTGTCACTGGCATGCGAATATGTGCCACAAGGGTTTGACAGTTTACATCTACCAAGGAATAGTGATCCCACCTATAGGTAATTTTAACGCTTGATCGTTCAGAAAAAGCGGGCATCGGCAGCATTGACGGGAAGAATGCAATGAATAAATGTCATTGTCGCAGCAGAAACCGGAGCCTAGCATTCTGAGTGGAAATCAAGTATTCTACTATAGAGCCGCGCCATGTCTTGGAACTACCTTTCAAATATACCCTAATGATCGTGAAACGCCCAATGCGGTTGCAGTGCTGGCTTTTTAATTTTATAAACATTACATATGCGCTCTTACGATACAGTAAGAGCGCATATGGAACACTTTATCAAGTAACCATGGACATGATTCACTGGAAGAGCGTATTGCCTCACGAATTCACTGCCGTAAAATTTTAATTATCTTTCCAGTGCGGTAGGTGTTACAAAGGTTTGTCGCATGCCACAATTGCATTCTCTCTTCTCCCGTCTCGTCGAAAGGACTGGAAGCTAAACAGGGAGCGATGGCAGTGCCACGGAAAAACTTTAGGCGCGACTCGTGATTTTAGCACTTTTTTTTTCGATTGCGTGGCTTTGTCAGTGTAATCGCACGCTCACGCTGGATAGTAGTGGCCTCCCGAGGCAATCTCTGTAAGAAGGAAGCTTGTCATGTTCTAATTAGCCAATGGCGGAAGGATGAGCTTTTTGCGAGCAATTACGTGGCTTATTTCATGATTTATTTTTGGGCCTATTCCATGATGAGAGAAGAGAAACAATTTTAAACTGACAGATAATTTATTTTGAAGTTGAGGCCGCGTGCTGTGTTATAATATTTGGCTCGCGTGTTGTCGGGAGCCTCTACAACCGATCGGCAGCGTTTTCTGACCATGCTCAAAGGTGTTGCAGGGTCCTTGTAATATGAATTGTAGTCAGGTGTCATCCACTCAAGTTCATGTATGTAGCAGCGTCCAGGGCTACGATCCTGGAGAACAGCAGCGCTTTATATCAGCTTACCACTCCTGGTGTTATTAATATCCATGTTGTTGTTGGCATCGTTACTCAAATGAAAAGAACTCACGATATAAAACTTATACTGTTTACCGTGTGTGTGTGTGTGTGTGTGCGTGCATTTGTGCTTATCTTTAGCGCAAATTTACAGCATTTCACGCAATAAAAAAATACAACACAGTCGGCTTGTATGCACATGCTTCCCGTAACATCGATTTCTAGTGTAGGGTTCTGCCGAAGTTTTAACACAGTTGAATGAATGAAGTAAAATCCTAATAAACGCGTTTAATTTCTTGACGATCATCAATCTGCAAGCACCTAAAAATCTAAACAACAGCACACCTGTTGCAGTTGGCTGTAAAAGATATGAATTATCTTATCATAATGGTATGCGCCGTCGATATTGTGCAATTCCCACTGCTCAACGCTCTTATCTCAACTGACGTGTCTATTCATATCCCATAAGCCCACTAATATATCACAGTGTGTCTTCATCCTACTGGTCTGTCTGTGCCTATAAATGGCATTTTCGAACGTTTATTCATTCACAACAGCAAAGGCTGGAAGTGTACCTTTTGCGCCCACTGCCTTTGGATGCTGCGGGAGCAGTAAATTAAGTTAGCACATTGTCTATTAGTAGACCTGCTTCACCTCCGAAAGAGCAGCCATCTGAACCGTATTTCCCAAACAGAGCAACTGCCCTCTGACAGAACACAATATTCAAAGGTAATGGCCTACACACAGACTCCCTTGCAAGCCGCTATTGGGCCGTAGCTGTAGACAAAACTGTACCTATTGGCTGACAAGTGGATGCGTAGTTCTCGTACAGTGACCGTGGAATCACACCATAATCTCATGACACACTCTTCTTTTATTCCTTCACGTCACCTCCCCTTCACGAATACAGGGTAGCCAACCAGAAACTTTCACTGCTTAAATTCCTCGTGCTTATTTTCCCTTTCTCTCTAAACCTTTTTAAGGTATTGGTCCCACCTTCCCTTCTTGTTGGCAGAAATAGAACGTAGGTACTCGAAAAGCAACGATGTGTGAAATTGATGTATCGCGTCACTATGAATGACTATGAATGGGTCTTTTCGTTTTCTGAAAAAAAAAATCTCGCTATAGTAGTCTGCCCTTGTGTCAAGATCATCGTTCTATAAACGGCTGCAGCACTTGACGTGTGAGTGAAGAATGAAACGATGACGCCGGCTAATTTCATAAGGGCATGCATGAACCTGTTATAGGAAGCTTTCACTTTAATATATTAAGGAAAGTACACACCTCTTACTTTCACCACTGCCAGTAGGTGTTCGCACAAAGACGCACTAATCTGAAAAATTAGGTATATCTATTGTCCCTCACTATTGATTAGGTGATTCTTCGTCATAATTGATTCACTCAAGGAAAACTTTGTGGTCTACTCAAAGATTTGTTAATGTCATTAAAATAGTCTGATATTGACGCAGCAATATCAAAAAAGATGAAAATTATTGTATGGATCGATACAACGTGCTTTACCACGGACGAGTGCCAAGCGAAATCAAACACTAGAGTGCCGGTCGGGAGGTAGCATATTTTAATAAATGCTTCAGCGCCGGACATTTAAGGTGGATAGTTGACGATAACGTGTGAGATTGGTGCTTGAAGAGCGACCTTAGAATACAGATGAAAAACAAGGCTTGATACGTTTTGCAAAGTGTAGCTTCTGCAGAATTTACTTCAGCGAATACCTAAACATTCTCTTTATTTCTTTCACAGTGGCCTCTTGTGACAAAAGCTTTCAATATTGCTTATACCAGTTTCTCTCTGTAATATACAATCTTTATCGTTTGCATTATTAAGCCACAGTTTTGGAATTGTGCGCTCAACCGAGCCAGATGGTAATGCTTTCTGCGGAACCTCGTAATACTACGAACATTCGCCAAACAAACGCATGTTACCTTTCTTTACGTACTCTCATGCGTTAGCGGCAATCCTAAGCGCTCGAACGCTCAAATGTTACTTCTCTGACACTTTGTATCAAAAGCACTTTTTTCAGTAGAACAAAAAGAATGCTTTTATGTCTAATAAAAAGCTTTAGCTCATACCACCTGTCTCAAAACAAGGGAATAGATAAACCATTTTGTTCTGCATTCACAGAGAATACAATAGTTCCATTCTTACTTCGAAACCATATGTAGTGTTCTTGTTCTACTACATTTCCATATCAATTGAATAATACACACCGAAGTTACGAAGCAAATACGTTTTTTTTTTGTATTTCGCATGGGTGTTCTATGCAGACACGGTGTACAGACGCAAAATACTGCTTTGCCGTGACTCGACAAGAGAGGATCTGTTCTTACAGGCGTGCCACAAAACGTGTCTCGTACTGACTGTTGTTATTGCACTCTTTTATTGTTCAGAAATATTTGTCAAATAGAATACATTAAGGTTCGAATTGTCCTTATTCTCGAAGCTTGAGGAGGGAGTCACAATGACCTTATGGGGTGAAGCTCCTTACGCCATGGGTCGTGCGTTCCGTGTTTGTAGTAATAGCCACCTCTTGTTTAGTCTTAATAATGTCGGCTGGATGGCGGTACTTGTATTGATAAATATATGAAGAAAAGATGCGATATGGCGGTACTTGGAGTGTTCACTAGATGGATGGACGAATTGACAGACAAACACATAGATAGACGTCTGAACACACGGACGGACATACGGATGGCCGCATGAATGGATTATCACACGGATGGAGGAGCGAACGTACGGAAGCGCGGACGGACTGGCGGACGCTACGCTCCACTCATCATCATTTACTCCAGAAACATGCGGTGACTTTTTATTCAAAGAGAAACAAAACGAAAGAGGTATACAAAGAGTCGTAAGCAGAAGAGTTATCTCTTCTTTGCCACATTGCAGGTGCAGCGGCATGCCTCAACCAAAGCTCGTGATGCCCAAGAATGGATCCTAAAAAAAGAAGGTCTGAAATACTATCAAATAACAAAAATAACCGAAAATCAGTAACAATGTTTACCCTAAATGGAAGGATCATTTACCAGCTACTGCAATATTGTAAAGATGCAATATTAGACTGCTAAACTGCCTTCCGTTAGGTCCCTGAAAACGATGGTGTTGGGTGTCTGTATCTGTCATAATTTACTCAAGCACTACACATAAGCATTGCTGATCCTATTATTAGTCCAACCGCACCAGGTAGACACTCCGCCCGTCTCATACACTTATCAATAATCACTCAAAGAAACAAGAACGTACACTTTTTAAATTTTTTTAGAAAACTCTTGTGTGCCTCTTTTCACATTCCTCCCGCACATGTCATTCAGGAGTAAAAAAAAAATTGAATTCGCTATGCGGTCATACCGATCACACTTTTTCATGACAATTACATTTTCGTTTTAGAAATATAGTGGTGCTGGTCCAGTTCTTCAATGAAAACATATCATCTCTGTGCAGCACAGCGAAGACTTGTAGTTTATTTTCATTTTTGCATATTATTCTGCTCACATTATGAGGACCGTCTGTCTACTCAGAAACGTAACACATAATTGGAAGCTAGTTATTGCACATTCAAAGTCAATGGAATAGAAAAAAGAATAAATATTCTTTATTGTTTTTCAGATCACGCGTACAGGCAGCGCAGTGAAATAAGGTAAAGCACTAAAAAGCCAGGGTTATCCCACCAGAGATGACACGGAACGTGCTCAGAAACATAAGTTCACTTACGAAACGTCGGCCAGACTTTCAGAGGCACATACTTATATATACTGCACACTGCTTCCATATTCGGCCCCCCGCACTTACAGTTAATTGCGATGTCGTTGGAGGAAATACTTCCCAAGATCGATCATGCACACTTCTTTTGAGGACCAATACCATAAATGACGCCGGAATATATTACACTCAACAGATAACATGTTTTCTTATTCACTCCCACCGGTAGTTAGCTCCCAAAGTGACGACCATGCTGCCAGAAGAATGTTTCTAGAGCCCACTCGAAAACGTGACTTTAACTTGTATGCGTCCGCTGAGCTCGAGAATTCAACTTTCATTTACAGCCACAGCATCCGCATTCTGATAGGGTAGAACACATCCATGTATTTTTATGGAAACTCACGTTAGAGAACACAGGGTGTTAAAAATTATAGTGTAGTACCGAATACATTTACGTACTTATTAGAAACACGATGGCTGTAGTAGATGAAAACCAAGAATAGTGTCATCTTTTATATTTTGATGAGTGTTTACTGCACGAACCGCAAATAAAAGACTGGCAGATCCTATTAACAGTGGTAATAGATGATACGCGAAGCATGAATGATAAATGTTGATATGTCACTTCAAAGAGAGAGAGATTAAGATGCAAGGAAAAGTAGGGAGGTTAACCAGACGCACATCCGGTTTGCTTCCCTGCACTGGGGAAGGGATGAAGGGGAGAAAAGAGGTTGCAGAGAGATGAGAAGGTACACACAATCACGAGCACACTCGGGGAGCACACACAGTCTACAGGCGGTTGCTCAGATTTGTTGAATTTAAGTCAAGTAGCAGTGCTTTAGTCGCTTTCTGCGCAACTGAGGCAGATGCCCAAGGTCCTAGTATCTTCTGCACACAAAATGTCCGGGGTCAAGTTCATTCAAAACCATCCGGAGCTGGCATCGCTGTGTGTCGTAGCAAGCGCAGCTGCACAGGGCGTGTTCGATGGTCTCTTCAGCTCCGCAGTAGTCGCATGTAGGAGTGTCTGCCATACCAATCCGAAAGGAGTACACCTTTGTGAATGCAACACCCAACCAAAGGCGGCATAACAGTGTCGCATCGGAGCGAGAAAGTTGTGATGGTAGCTTTATATTGAGCGAAAGATCCAGTTCATAAAATTTACACCTTTGGAAGCTGGTAGACGACCAGAACGTGCGTGTGAGATCTCGAGCCAGCAGGTAAAGTTGTCTTGCTGCATCATTCCTTTATAGAGGAATCGGGACTACACGAGTACCTTCAAGGGCTGAGCGGGCTGCATCATCGGCTAATTGATTTCCGGTAATACCGATATGTCCAGGCAGCCATTGATATATAATATCATGCCCTCGTGCTAGAGCTTCATGATGGCAATGTCTTATTTCTTGTACCAGTTGGTCATGACTCCTCCTACGCATGGCAGACTGCAAACTCTGAAGCGCAGCCTTCGAATCACAGAATATGACCCATTTTCCTGGACGTTCTTGAACGAGATATTGTAAAGCAGCCCTTATAGCAGCAAGCTCTGATGCCGTAGATGTAGTCACATGCAACAACTAAAATTTGATTGTCATTGCTGTAGCCGGAATTACAGCGGCACCTGATGAGCTGCTGGACGAGACGGACCCATCAGTATATCTGCATTCGGTCCAAGTACAACTCATGTAATAATAGGAGTGTTGCTTGCTTCAATGCTACTCTGGAGTGATTGCTTTTCTTATTGATACCCGGACTTTGTAGACGTACTTGCAGCTGGTCGAGGCACCACAAAGGACATGCCATTCTCGTAGCTAGCGTATATCCTGATGGAATGCTGTTTAGGTGCTTGGCTATGACGTCTGCAAACTTAGCACGTGGTCTTCCGGAGGGTAGAAGGGCCAAGTGGTGGTCAGGGACACGGCCAGCATGTCGAATGTGCGCTCTGAGGCACTCCACAACTCTATATGTCCTGACCGGATGGTTTTGGCAAGCATGATTGTGGTATAAGTCGAAGCGCATCGGGGCAGTCCTAAGCACATACGCAGTGCCTGACCCTGCAAACTCTCCAATGAATGAGTATTGGATTTGCAAGTGTTAGTCAGTACCGGCAAGCTGTAGCGCAATAGACCCAGAAATAGGTCCCTATACAGCTGTAGCATGGAGGCCCCAGAAGTTCCCCATGCTTTCCCGCACATGAATTTCATTATATGCACAATATATAGCAGTCTCTTCTTCGAGTACGCACAATGCGTGCTCCACGAAAGACTTCTGTCGATTATTATGTCCAGGAAACGATGCGCCCGTGCATAATTGACACTCTGCCCATTGATGTAAACAGGGTATGGCGTCATTGGTTTGCGTGTAAACGCCATCAACACGCACTTCACAGTTGATATAGTTAGGCCTTGTTTCTGAAGGTAGGCTGTTGTGAGGGTTGCTGCCCGCTGTATTCGTGCACGCACCTGAGGGCGAGTACCTGCAGCACTCCAGAGGTAAATATCATCAGCGTATATGGATAGGCACACCGACTTTGGCAGAACCTTCACCAGACCAATGAGGGCAACATTGAACAATGTGGGGCTTAAAATACCTCCCTGAGGTACTCCGCAGTAGGTGTAATGTTCAGCAGTTGTACCCTCATATGTTTGCACAAAGAAACCCCTGCCAGTTATGTAATCTTTTATCCATTGAAACATTCGTCCACCAATGCCCAATGCTGCGAGAGAGGTGAGGATGGCATCGTGAGCTACGTTATCATATGCACCCTTCACGTCAAGAAATAGTGCCACTGATATGCTCTTGCGACTTTTTTTTTGCTGAACAAATGTCGATAAGTCAAGGACACAGTCGATGGAGGAGCGGCCCCGACGAAAGCCTGCCATGCAAGAAGGGTATTTGGTGTATCGTTCCAAGTACCACTCTAGACGAAATAGAACCATTCTTTCCATCACTTTTTCGAGGAAGCTTGCGAGGGCAATAGGGCGATACGCTGTCAAGTCCAATGGTGATTTTCCCGATTTCAAAAGTGGTATTAATCGACTTATTTTCCATTCTCGGGGAACACTGCCCCTGAGTCAGGAGTTGAAGCATGTTAAAAGTTCTTTTCTGGCTTTTTGTCCAAGGTGTCCCAACGCACTATAAGTAATACCATCAGGACCTGGCGATGACATGCGCTTAGAAGCGACTAACGCACCTTCCAGTTCTTCCATGGTGAATGGAATGTCTATTTCTGGTAATCGCGTCTTAGGAAGATCACGGCATCGATGCTCTCGTTCATAATATTCCCGGCAATTCTCGTGCAAAATTCTTCAGCCACCTCGAGTTCTGTTTTTCCATAATGGAGTGCCAAAGCTTTAAAAGGGCGCCGTTGTTGCGGAGAGGAGCGAAGACCACGAACTGTTCTCCACATATATGACAGCGGTTTATTAGGGTCTAGAGATTCGCAGAATGCTTTCCAGCGTTCGCTCTCCAGCTTGTAAATGCGTCGCTGAATCTTTTTCTGGAGCCGTCTTGCTTCCCTCAGATCGTAAATTGATCTTGTGCGTCTGTATCGTCGTTCAGCACGCCATCGTATAGCTCGTAATCTTTCCAGTTTGATGTCAAACTGTGTTATTTTAGACGAAAATGGTAATTCACATTTGGACGCCTGCATAGCTTCCGCTATGGTATTTTCCAGGCTGCAGGCGAGCCTTTCTTGGCCAGCATTCTCAACACGCGATGAAACATCGACCAGTAAGTGCCAATTACAACACCGGAAGAGAAATTTTTTATGATACCATCGATCGTCACGTAGGTGGGTATGTGATCACTCCCATGAGTCTCAATATCACAAAACCATTTAACTTTGTGTGAGAAGCCCGTTTAACGCTAGAACCATATCTAGTGAGAGAAGTCTAGCTGTACTATTCGAGGAGCTAGAGGGTGCTAAATGGGATATAATAGGGCTCAGTGAGGTTAGGAGGACAGATGAGGCCTATACGGTGCTACAGATTGGGCACGTCCTTTGCTATCGGGGCTTGCCAGGCAGAAGAGAACTGGGAGTGGGGTTCCTAATTCACAGAAACATAGCCGGCAACATAGAGGAATACTATAGCTATAATGAAAGGGTGGTAGGTATCGTAAGTAAACTGAATAAAAGATACAAGATGAAGGTAGTACAGGCTAACGCGCCTACATCCAGCCATGATGACGCTTCAGTTGAAAGCTTCTATGAAGACGTGGAATCGGCAATGAGTAAGGTAAAAACACAGTATACAATAGTGATAGGCGACTTTAATGCAAAGGAATGGAAGAAGCAGGCTGGAGACCAGGCAGTAGGAGATTATGGCACCGGCACTAGAAGCGCCAGAGGAGAGCTACTAGTAGAATTCGCAGAACGCAATAATTTACAGATTTTGAATACCTTCTACCGAAAGCGAGACATGGAGTGGACATGTCTCGACAACCGAGTGGACAAACGAGTGGACATGGAGGAGCCCTAATGGCGAAAATAAGAACAAAATAGGCTTTAAATGACTGCACACCCAGGAATCGTGCAGGATCTGGAAGTGGTTGGCAAGGTACGATGCAGTGACCATAGAATGGTAGAGTCTCGAATTCACGTAGACTTGAAGAAGGAACGACAGAAACTGATACGCAAGAAGCCAATCAATGAGCTAGCACTGAGAGGGAAAGTACAGGAATTCAGAGTGTCGCTGCAGAACAGGTACTCGGCGCTTAGTGAGGAAACTAACCTTAGCGTAGATACAATCAATGATAATCTGACGAGTATCATTACGGAGTGTGCAGTGGAAGTTGGAGGCAGGGTAGTTAGACAGGACACTGGCAAGCTTTCCCAGGAAACAAAGAACCTAATTAAGAAGCGTCAAATCATAAAAGTCTAAAGTACAACAGACAATATAGAACTGGCAGAGCTTTCGAAGTTGATTAATACACGTAAGCTATCCGATGTAAGAAGGTATAACATGGAAAAAATTGAACACGCTCTGAAAAACGGAGGAAGCGTCAAAGCAGTGAAGAGCAAACTTGGGATAGGCAAAAGTCGGATGTATGCGCTAAGGGACAAAGAAGGCAAAATAACTACCAATATGGATAGGATAGTTAAAATAGCGGAGGAGTTTTACACAGATCTGTACAGTAGCCGAGACAACCACGACCTTAATACTAGAAGAACTAGCAGTAACCCAGATGACACACCACCAGTAATGATAGAAGTCAGAAAAGCTTTGGAGAGCATCCAAAGAGGCAAAGCTGCTGGTGAGGATAAGGTAACATCAGATCTGCTGAAAGATGGAGGACAGATTGTGTTAGAAAAACTAGCCACCCTGTTTACGAGGTGTCTCCTGACGGGAAGAGTACCGGAGTCTTGGAAGAACGCCAACATCATCTTAATACATAAGAAAGGAGATGACAAGGACTTGAAGAATTACAGGCCGATCAGCTTGCTCTCTGTAGTATACAAGCTATTTACAAAGGTAATTGCTAACACAGTAAAGAAAACAGTAGAATACAATCAACCAAAGGAACAAGCAGGATTTCGAACAGGCTACTCGACAATTGATCACATTCATACTAACAATCAGGTAATAGAGAAATGCTCAGAGTATAACCAGCCACTATACATAGCCTTCATAGATTACGAGAAGGCGTTTGATTCAGTAGAAATATCAGCCGTCATGCAGACACTGCGGAATCAGGGCGTAGATGAAGTATATATAAACATTCTGGAAGAAATCTACAGGGGATCAACTGCTACCATAGTACTTCATAAAGAAAGCAACAGAATACCAATAAAGAAGGGTGTAAGACAGGGGGACACAATCTCCCCAATGCTATTTACCGCGTGCTTACAGGAGGTTTTCAGAAGCCTAGAATAGGAACAGTTAGGGATAAGAGTTAATGGAGAGTACCTTAGTAACCTGCGCTTCGCCGATGACATTGCATTGCTGAGTAACTCAGGGTACGAACTGCAACTCATGATTACGGAATTAGACAAGGAGAGCATAAAGGTGGGTCTTAAAATTGATCTGCAGAAAACGAAAGTAATGTACAACAACCTCGGAAAGGAGCAGCGCTTGGAGATAGGTAATAGTGCACTTGAAGTTGTAAAAGACTATGTCTACTTAGAGCAGGTAATAACTGCAGAGCCGAACCGCGAGATTGAAGTAACTAGAAAAATAAGAATGGGGTGGAGCACATTCGGCAAGCACTCTCAAATTATGACAGGTAGATAGCTACTATCCCTCAAGAGAAAGGTATATAACAGCTGTATCTTACAAAGAGGGTTACAGCTGTATCTTACAAAGAGACTTACAAAGAGGGTTCAGCTTAAATTGAGGACGACGCCGCGAGCAATGAAAAAAAAATGGTAGGTGTAACCTTAAGAGACAAGAAGAGAGCAGAGTGGATTAGGGGACAAACGGGGGTTGAGGATATCATAGTTGAAATATAGAAGAGGAAACGAACATGGGCCGGGCATGTAGCGCGTAGACAGGATAACCGATGGTCATTAAGGGTAACTAACTGGATTCCCAGAGAAGGGCAGCGGGTTAGGGGGAGACAAACGGTTAGGTGGGCAAATGAGATTAAGAAGTTTGCGGGTATAAATTGGAAGCCGCAAGCACAGGACCGGGTTAACTGGCAGAACATGGGAGAGGCCTTTGTCCTGCAGGGGACGTAGTCAGGCTGATGATGATGATGATGATGATGATGATGATGATGATGATTATGATGAGAAGCACCGTGACACCAATGTCAGGTCAGGGTAACTGCCTTACGTGAGACCCAGCAGATATATTGGGGTACCATCGTTCATGATGGAAAGGTCATAGTCGGAAGCGAATGTAACAATGTTCCGGCCCCTGGCATTCATCCTCGTGCTCCCCCAAAGCATGTGATGGGCGTTGAAGTCACCGGTGATGATCCAAGACCCATCGGTCTTCATTAGGATGTCTTTTAATCTGTCGCAGTCAAATCGCGATGACGGAGACATATATCTACCAATAAGCGTGAACGAAACTGCATTCTTCTTTACACGAAGACACACGTACTGATTGTCTTCATTTGAACTTATTGGGTGCGAAAAATAAGTCAAGTCTGTGCGAATGTAAACAATTACTTTGCTTCGTTCTTCGCAAGCGGCTGAACAAAAAACTTCATAACCGGACAATATATAAGGCGTTGATACGTTATGTTCACATATGACAAGTATAGGGAATTGATTGGCCCGAACAAATTCGCGAAAGTCCAAGATACGGGACTTCATGCCTCTGGCATTCCACTGAAAAATCGACGCACTTTTAACTTCAGTGCGGAAGATGAGATTTTGTTGAGCCATTGTGCTTATACGACGTTAGCAAGAACTGGATTCAGTGCATCCAGTACTTGCAGTGCACTCTTAGCAGACGGAGATTGTATGCTGCTCAGTAGCGTGCGAATTGTGGCAATGAATGATTGCACGATTGCAGTCACTTGCCTGTCTTGGTTGGAAAGATCTCGAACTGGGGTCGCGGACTGGCCGTCATGAAACTCCTTCGGTTCGCTTGATGCTGCTTCCCTTTGAAGAGCAGGCCACTCTGTCGCAGTTAGGGTATGCTCACTGGCTTTGTCCTTTACAGCCTTTCTCACAGCATGTGGTCTGGGAGGCAAAGGAGGTGGTACTGATGAGGGATCTGGCAGACGTGTCGAGGAGGTAGCGGGCGTCCTTGAAGACCGACGTCAACGTGAACGACGCCTTCTGACTTTAGCTGCGGCTTCTCGATGAGATGAGTGATCGTGCACCATTTCCTTCAAGATGGCAATTTTCTTTTGAATCCGCGGGCAGTCCTTCGATGTGGCCTCATGGGATCCATTGCAATTAGAGCATTTTTTGACAGTTGCGACGCACTTATCCGCTTCATGGGGCTTGGCGCAGCGGTGGCATACCACCGAATTCTCGCAGACGCTGCTCACATGTCCAAGTTTCATGAATTTACGGCACTGGAGAGGCTTTGGAATGAAAGGCCTCACAGCATGTCTGAAGTATCCCACCTTCACATGAGAGGGGAGTGATGTGCTCTTAAACGCAATATTCACACAGCGAGACTTGCCTAGCCGGTTTACATCAACAATTGGAGTATCAGTTGTTGACTTGACAAGAAATTGTAAGTTATTAATTATTGAAAATTGCCACATCTATGTCATAGATCACACCGGTTACTACATCACATGTCACTTCAATATCAGCACAAAGTTACGAGGTGCAGGTAAATGATGCCGTACATAACTTACGTGTCTAGATTATCATGTTTGGTTGTGTCGTTTACTATTGTCATTATTCCCGTCAGATGATACCAAAATTAGTATATATGGAGCTAGCAAAACGGCCGCGAGCACGCTATGAGCGGCGTGGTATTTTGTCAGGTTCTTACATGGCACACGTGTCAGGATTATCATGTTTGCACCAGTCATATATTAAAAAATCCATTGACGTCACGTGACACCCAATTTGGTATAAGCGGAGCTAACAAAACGACCACGAGTGCATCATGAAGGGCTCAATATACTCCAATGTAGCGATGAGGCGCGCGCACGCTGGGTACAGTGGCACTACATTAGCAAAACGTGAGCACTCTAGCCTGAGGCCATAAGCGCGACCAGCGCGACCAGCGTCCGTCGGCACGGCCCGACGACAACCGGCGCAATATGCGACATGCTGCATTTCGCGCCGATGCCCTAAAAAAACATTATTCTATGCCGATGCGTTACCGAGCCAAAACAGCGTCTCCCTTTTTTTGTGACGGAATACGCTGGACGTGCTTAAACGCGCATGCGTTAAAGCAATGAAGCACGGCACGCGCCTGCAAGTATATGGCAGGACCGGCGCCTGGCGTGGCAATGCCGGTGTGACGCGACGAAATGAACGCCGGCGAGCACGCGCACCGCATCATGTAGAATTGTATTGGCGCCTTGATTGTGGCATGTAGTCATGTTCTCACATGACACGCATCTCATGATTATTATGTTTGCACCAGTCACATACCTTCGTGATCCATTCACGTACCGTAATACCAAATTTGGTATATGTGACGCTAGCGAAATGGCCGGGATTGCATCATGAGCGTGTCATGTAATCATGTTGTTACATGACACGCATGTCATTATTTTCATGTTAGGGTCTGTCGGTTGTGTTCGCCATGCAATCATGTTATACCATACCAGTGTTGCAACATGTCAAATGACCGAAACCACCATAAGAGCTGCAGGACAATCAAATGTAAACCATGGCACTCATGACATACATATAATTTTTTTCATGTTATGACTAGTCAAGTATGTTCTCCATACAGTCATGTTATGCCATACGAAGTTTGTTATTGATACTAATATCGAAAGGGCCAGGAGAGCTAAAAGTCGTAGGTGGCTAGATAGATAGATAGATAGATAGATAGATAGATAGATAGATAGATAGATAGATAGATAGATAGATAGATAGATAGATAGATAGATAGATAGATAGATATATAGATATATAGATAGATAGATAGATAGATAGATAGATACCCTCAAAGTTGCCGAAGTTAGCTAAAAAATGCTTCAATTTTAAAACCTATGCAGGCAGCAACACGTCGCGGACAAGTAACCAAATATGGGTATTGGTATCACGTTAAGGTAATGTTCAAACAATATGTTCTAGATATTGTAACATGGAAGACCCACCTGGAACACCTGACTGAGTTAACAAATGTACAATTAGAGTTTATTATATTACACATTGAAGGCTTGCTTTCAGCGAAAGCGTGGTCATGTGAGCTTATACATGACTGCGTAATACGCAATGCATGATCCTGCCTCTCGTGTCACCGGAGAACACGACCGCACTGCAAGAACGAGACGAATGAGCGCCATCCGCTTTGTCGGTGTTCATTACGACGCATTAAGCAACAGAGTGAACAAATGATCTGAAGTGGACACATGTTTTTTAATGTGCGCCGTCTGGAGCAGCAACGTGCATTACATTACGCTAATGTAAGCCGGATACAAGCCCCTCTCTAGTATAACGAGAAGGCCTCTCTGAAATACGCTCCTAACATAATGGGCTAACAATGGGCAAGTATGCATGTCCCAACAAGTTAGTCACACCATGCCCCGTATAGAGTTTATAGTTAAAAACTGAGCTACAACGTCAGGCATGCTAGCCTTGACCATAATTATGCATTATCATGATTACTGTGCAAAGCTAGCTTTTTTTATGTGTGGCATAGATACTATACTAATGCAGTACATGAACATAAGAATACATTGGAAAGTAAGACAAATCGAGTCTGATACAGATTAAGTAGATGGGTGTCCCTAACTTATTTTCGGAGGCTATCCCGTGGATTCTCACATGTAACGTTAAAGCTAGTTAGCAAAACTCTGGGTAGCTGTCTAAGCAATAAAAGCCGTTTATGATACTCTATGTATGTTTAGCAGTCGTAGGATTTAATTATTTCGAACATGCTAAATACTGCCGTAGTAGTGTTGCTGTCAGGCTAACTGGTACATGACTCAAGTACAATTGATGGCCTAAGTACTCGGGCAAGGACGAAGGAACACAGACGCTGACAAGCGCAAAATGGCGAATAACATTTGATCTTCCAGCAGCTCTGCTTCACAGCACTCAGGCATGTGCAAAACAGCAAAATGTAAACACTCACAACTATAGCAACATCTCTTAATCAAATTCTACCATCCAGACCACAATACTGATTCAGAATAATGATCACAGAAGGAACGCTGACACAACAATTACCATATTTTTGTATGTACATAGCCTCAGCCACTTTCCGAGACACCTTTTTTTTATCTCTTCTGCGAAATGCATGTGTTGCCAACAGTGGTGTGCGCATGCATTCCTTGCAATGATGCGTCAATTGAAGTCCTGTCCCATTTTTGATAGACAAGACGTTCTCTGCTAAAACTGGATTAATGCGACGGACGAAATCCCAATTCAATCCCGGAGGTCTTGTGCTACATCACCATATCACCTCTTTCTTCGCTTCTCGTCCGGTCCGCGGGGAGTAATTCGTATAATGGCCGAGACACAAATCGCACATGGGAGAACTTGGGATTTTCGTCGAAATATACAAAACTCCTGGAGGCAAAACGCCTTCTGCCGGCAAACACGGTTCTTTCCAATTCAATCAGAGTCACTTGTAAAGTTCGGGATAACTGACGAATATAGTAAACTAGAACCATACTGGCGAGTATACTCGGCGACGACTTTTTATTAGTTTAGTGGATCGTCTCCACATGTAGCACAATGCGAAGTCATCCGATTCAGCACGCACCTACTAACGCCATGAAAAATGACGGAGGCGTACCGTCACCGTTTCATGTAGATGTAGATACCGCTTAGCCTTTGAAGTACACGTATAAAGGCGGGACTTTCTCACGAGTCTGAAAATGCTGCAAGAGAGAGAGAGAGAGAAATAAATAGAGAGGAAGGCAGGGAGGTTAACGAAGCTTGGCTCGGTTGGCTACCCTACACTTCGGGTGGGGGAAAAGGAGAATAATAGAACGGAAAGAGACAGAAAAGATGAGGAGTAAGAAAAAGAAGCATAAATAGTCAGCTCGAGACTACACAGCACGGCCTCGCACAGTTCTTTCACAAGCGGTCGTGAAGTTTGGTGGTCCTTAAAAAGTACAAGCATTGCGCAGAGGTGGTGTCGTACCCAATGAAGTGAAAATGCTGCAAAGTTAACTAAATAAAATTGATTTCACGGTGTGGGTGGCGTCTCGTCTCAAATAGCTCCACGTAAAAAAACTGAAGCAAGAACTTTTATACTTCACGTTCAAAATATGAGTGCTATTGAGGAACTGCTTTTAGTGGCCGTGGGATGCACGTGATTTGGCTCTGTAGCCTTCATGTCAATGTCGAGAAAAGTGTTCGCCGAGTGTTGCTTATTGTAAAGCTGGTTTCGCATCGCAAGAGATCGCTTGGTAAGCCACAGCTTAACCCAGATAATTATGTTGTATTGAAGTAGTCCACTCTCATTTTGTCGTCTACTGCATCGTCGAAAGCCACCGAGGCAAGGCCCGCGGCTGCTTGCTCAGTCGCCTATGACCCCGGGGGACAAGGTATAGCCGATCCATCCCCGCCATCGTCCGCTTATCTCCGAAGGCATGTGAACGCGAGCCGTGGATAGATCCGAACACGTTACATGTCACGCGACTTATCCGTCTGCGATCACGTTCGTCGTGTGAATATCTGATCTCAAAATCGTCCCAAAACCACAATATGATTATAGAGACAAGTCGTAGTGAAGGGCTCCGGAAATTTCGACCACCTGGGATTCTTTAACGTGCACTCATGTCTGAGCACACGGGCCTACAACATTTCCGCCTCCATCGGAAATGCAGCCGCCGCAGCCGGGATTTGATCCCGCGACCTACGGGTCAGAAGCCGAGTACCTTAGTCACTAGACCACCGCGGCGGGGCGTGTGAATAGCGGGTTAGTTGTGAATAATGCACGTGCCAGTTTGGTCAATGTTTTTCTGGCCGTCGCTCAGAGGAGCCGTGTATACTCAACACCAGTTCCGTAATTTGAACTTGAAGGCATTATTACTGTAAGTATATTTTTCATAGGTATTAGAAATTGACCATATGCAGTGAACATATTTAGCATTATTGGTAATGTTAATTTTAATAATATTATTCATATTATTTTTATCAATTGTAATAGGATTAATATTATTTTCTCCAGAATAAACAGACTACAATATTTATTAACTGAACGCTTTCACATTTCTTTGCATGACGATAACTGCGCATGTTTTTTCCAGAATTTAGGTCATGCTCTAAAACTGATGTTTCTAATTACTGCTCAATTTCTCTACTGTGTGCCGCATCAATAATGTTTGAGCTAGTTTTTCACAATATATAATATCTTCGCGTCAAAAATAGAGGATTTCTAATGAACACGGATTTCTCGCTAGCCGCTCAACTACCACAACTCATAACGTAGGACGTAAAAACTGTAGGTGTAATCGATTGGCAGATTTGGATCGAGTGGCTGACGAGCTCTGCGCTGGAGCACTCTGGCGGAGAGAACAGGAAAGAATCCACCTATGGAACGCATGCACTTCCTCTGGAGGAAATGGCAGGGTAATAATGGAATACGATATGCGCGTCTCTCTTGTCGCATGCGTCGGCGCACTGCGTACAGCGACTCTACGCCAGGCCTGTGGAAACATGCCACAGGCCTTTTAAATTCTTGGAAAAGGTTTTAGCGGATACCACGCTTCTCAGAAGAATGACGAAAAATAGCATATCGAATGCCGGCCTACTAGCCAAAAGAATATTCTTGATGTCCTAGTGTGTATCAAACAAGTTTGCTTGCAGTAGTTACCGAATAATGTTTTAGAAAAGGCTATGAAAGGCCGCTCTTCTAGCTTTCGCTGTGACGTGCTGCGCCTTTCTAGCAGGCTTGGCGTTTATTCTGAAGATTGTCTGTATTTTATTGTTTATTTGAAGTGTTTGATTTCTGCGTGCACCGGCATAAAGATATTACGTTTGCTCCTGGGCAAACTAAATATTTCAATGATTGATTGATAGACCAATTATGCACTGATTTATGGATTGTTTAGGTATTCTACACCGCTTTAATACCATGCAGAAGGTGAATGTCGAAAATCGACAGGCGCCCGCCTGAAAGAGAAGAAAACAGAAGGAAAACAAAGCAATAAAGAAACAGATTTCTCTCAAGTATTTCTGCTTTTATGAGCTCTGCGCCATGTTTTTTCTTCCGCTGTCGTGAAGCTTTGCGATCTGACGGTATGTAATCCCCCCCCCCCCCACCCCGAGCATTGGTTTTATTTTCTTTTTTGTCCAAGTGAATCTAAGTGCAAAGCAAACCTATACGACAAAGCAAAAAAGATACACAAAACGTCGAAGGATTACCATACGTGCTGAGCCGTCGATAAACACGGCCTTTGCATTTACAAGCCCTTTTCAGTCCCGCACTAAAAGGTTCTATTTGGAGCTTTCATCTTTCGCTGCTTTATAACCCCGGGCACTACAGAAGACAAACAAAGGAAAGCCGTTGATAGCTTTGAATCCCAGCGGTGATCGTGTGCGCATCGAAGATTTCCTCTTCCCACTCGATGCAATGCATTTTGCAACAACTACAACCAACCGGTCCCTCAAAGCAGTTCAAGATGAAAGTATAAAGAGCAGAGAAGAAACAGTTTTGAATGTCTGATGCATCGTGTGTTGCGTGCGCCTACGCTTCGAGTATAGGTTTGGTTCTTCATCACCTCTACCTTACTTCACTCCCTTTGGTCTCCACACTCTCTTCGTGACTCGGACTGTACCGTGAGAGGTGACGCCAAAAACAGCATGAGCAGCAGAAAGAGCCGATCGACGCTACTGCATCCCCGTCACAAGATGCTATAATGGATTTAGCTCACTTGTTTCCAAAATGACCAATCTTCCTTAGTATGAGGCCCTCGGGCACGCAAGTTCTTGTTTTCGCTCAACTAGTCGTCAACACACATGTACATTTGTTCTCCCTGCTCGCGCTGTTGCAGTGAAAAGAAACTCGGCAATTTTGTCAGCTGTATCTGCTGTTAAACCTAAAACAATTCAATAGTTTACTACGTTGTACAGATTCATGTAAACTAACTAAACTTTACTCTTTAAGACCATACTTTCATAGAGGGACGAATGCACTGTTGTATACGCTACCATGGATAAAACTGCATTTTCTCTCTTTACTAGGCGTGCTTGCTATTTCTGTCGCATATCTGTTCATTTTAACATTGCAAAAAGACCCTTGCTTCGTGCACCCTAGTTTTCAATGCGATCGCGTTAAATAGCTTGTTTCACGAAAATTACGATGTCAACGTCGGCGTCAATGTCGGCGTTGGCGTCGTTGGTTGTAAGCGAAAAGCTATTGTCAAGTTCTCCAGCAAAAAATCGCGATAGATGTAAATAAAATAATATTAAAAATGAATGATGCCATCTGCATGGCAAGCAGGATTCCACCACAGAACCACAGCTTTGCTTCAAACTACGTCGGAAAAAAGATCCCTCTGTGAATGTCGCACGACAAACGGAACTTCCTCAACACATGTAAGGTAAGGTGGGACAAAATAGACAGACATATAGTCACATTTATTCTGGCCCAGAAAATCTTTGCCCCAATTTAGAGGGGCAAAACTGTGGGCCACTCCAACGTTGCGACAGGAAGACCAAGCCATACCGCCGCATTGGGGGCCTTCTCGACAGTCCGGAGTTGGTCAAACCAGTTGTGCTTTTGAAAAAAAGAATAAAACTCTTTCTCTGTCAATCTGTGGTTCGTGTGGTGCTGCAAAGAGGGGTACTCCAGAACATGAGCTTAAACTCAATAACTGCCACACAGTCGTGACTTAGAGGGGAGACCTCCATGTACCTGCAGAACGCGGAGAGTGTTGGATATGACTTCGTCTGCAGCAGATGAAGAGTGACGACCTGGTGACCTGGGGCCTCACAATATTTCCATGCGGGCAAGTGTAAAGCCCTGCAATTCATCTGGTAGTGGCTAGTGATCCTGTTGAAAGCAGAAATAATGCCTCTCAAACGGGGTGGGTTGGCGTTTAAACAGACCGGACCAAGCCCGTCACCAGCCCCACCCGGCACACCGGTGTCCCAAAGCCCGGCGCGGACAGCAAGACCTCGCACCATCGCATGGGACAACTCACTAACGTTAACCAGCCTACCCACTATGGTGCCCTCTTGCGCCGGGAACTATGTAATGACGTGATGATTAATCACGCTTCCCTGAAGAGCTCCAGCAACCTCCTCACAGACCGCTTCAGTCGAGAAACTCTAGGGGCTGACCTGCAGTCCGTAATAATTTCCGTCCTGTCTGACTTGAGAAGCGTCAGAGCAATGACCAGCAGCTTCGCCTTGGAAGCCAGAAGCCAATGATTGGCACGACCTATAATACCAGGCCCTTTATCTCTCTCTCTCTCTCTCTCTATATATATATATATATATATATATATATATATATATATATATATATATATATATACGTTTCCAACACAGTGACTGAAGTCGCCTTCGTACTGGGCAGCGTCTAAAGGCCATGAATCAGCTTCGTGCACGCGAGCTATTCTAATGCCAGTATTGAAAATCCGATGCACGTTCAAAACCATAATAGCCTACCACACATGATTTGAAAGTTTAGCGCTCCTGTCTTTTATTGTGGTCTAATTTATCGCAATCTTAGCCAGGATACCACTTCCCGTCGCAGAAGTCGAGAGTCTGGCAATATGTGTGGTCTGCTGTGCTTCGATCAGTTTCTTTAATGGGTTGTGAATGCCGAGGTTCGCTAAGTTCTCTGTGCTTGTGCGCATTGGGAGCGCTATGAATCGTTTAATAATCTTCCTGGTGAGCGTGTTCAGCTTGTTAATTTTGTGTTTTTGTCATCTGTGCATAAGGATGACTTAATTCACATGGCTCAATAAACACTTGAAAAATCCTCATGAGATTATCTTCCTTAAGTTCTCTTTTCCTGTTATAAACCTTGGTGATAAGTGTGATTACCCCTGCTGCATACCTTGTAGGTTTATCTATAGTACGATCTTGCTGACCGTTAGCTTCAATAATCATGCCTAGCATCGGGAGATAAGGAACTCTGAATATCTCATAACCAGATGACATTTACACTTTAATATTTAGCTCCTCGGGAGGCCTCCACCCTCTAGGATTGGGTCCCCTTTTAGCTGGGTGATACAGTACACTCTCATTTAGAAGGTGAGAGTCGGAGACACAGGTTTCTGACGTGTTTCTCTACGCAATGCACTGCGTCTTGTATTGTGTCTTTCACATAACCGTCCGACCCGCCATAGCACCATATGGTGATGTTGTTTGAATATATTGCGGAGCCAATACCCGGCATCCGTTCAAGCTCGACGGCCAAGACCTGCATTGGTACGTCAAACAGTAGCAGTGAGATAACTGACCCCTGTGGTATATCCCGTTGCTTAAGATCGTAAGGCTCTAACCTAAGGTCATCCAATTTCGTGGCCCTCCAGCCTCCAAGAAAGGACTGTACAACAAATGTGTAAAACTTTTCCTCCATATCAAGGCAGGAGATACGAGTCTAGAATACATCTATCGGACAAATTGTCGAATGCTTTCGGCAAAATGCGACACAAATTCGAAAAGAGGGGATGCGTATTTTTTATTTCACTAGCTACCAATAAACGTCAATGCAGAAACTTCTCTCTGGGCTTCAGGTGTTTTTTACATAAATATGATAATGCTGCCACTAGAGCACTGCACTGACCCGGCCCAGCCCACGGGCCGGGTAACAAATTGTTGATTTGGGTTCGGGTGGGCTTAGCCTCGTGGTATTTGCGCTCGGGTCAGGCCCGTAGTAAGCCCGGTTCTTGTACATATCGGTATACGAGAGTGCGTATGCTGTTTGACTTTGTTGTTTGAACTTATCGTTTGAACTTATCATAATATTTTGACAACTGAAAGCTGACGCCTTCAGAAATGAGACCTTCTGAAGCAGTAGAATATGCTCTATCCGCGTGCGAATTCCATTGACACGGGCGCTAGCCCTGTTGAAAGTTGGATTCTTTGCCTTCTATCTTTCTTTCGCCACTATAGTAGCCACTTTCGCCATTTTTTTTTCTCTTTATGCCACACATCTCATTCTCCTCCATTGTAGCTGCCAATAGCTGCAAGCCTTCAACCACAACCGAGGGCCACAGGCACTCGGACTTCACTCCAGTATTTGCACCGAGGCTTTCGGCCATCGGTGATAAAGCAACCGATTCTCCCGCTTCCCGTCCATTCTCGGCGTCACTCTCCATGTCGAACGGGGTGGGGCGTTCGTCAAGAAGCGCTGAAAAAGCCACCAGCTGATCAACACAAACGCTCAAGTATACAGTTATTTTGGAATCTCTTAATTTGTTTTTGTTTTAAGACAAACTTTTAAAAGTTGGAAGGTTCCTACACGAAGACGACCACAGAGGCATCTTCAGGAAAGAGCGAAGGCGGTGGCTTGCTAGCAAATGGGTGCTGCTTGCTTTGACAGATCCATGGTAGTGTGGGGTTGGCGAATCGGGGAAGAAGGGTGGGTCAAAGAACTTTCCTGTTCTGAGCGTGAAAATGTACTGTACGTCGGAGAGAGTCACCTGTTGCGGAGTGGACACGACAGCTTCAATTTTTAAAACGCTGCCCAGCCTGGCGTATTCCTCTCGGAAGCAGCGGGAAGGCGTTCTTTTTTCGTTTTCTTTTTTCGTTGATTTGTGCAATAAGTCAAATTTGCAAGAGACTTGATACTTCTACTCAACAGGCCCTACGCATATTCAACCTATAAAGACCCAGACTACAAGTGTCGGCCATTTTTTCTTACTTTATGTGGTCTACGTAGACGAGAAGCTAGCTATGACTTCATTTACCCCTTGTATTTCTTTGTAATTATTTCTTTGTAGCTAACCAAAGTGTATACACAGTACCCGCGCACGTCAGGACACTAAAAGAAGTTCTTAGAACACCAGCATATATTTTGTGTGCGATAGGTATCTTCGCAATGACCGAAGTTGGGACAGCGCCTAGTTTATGCTCAAAGCGTAATTGGATGAAATCGGCTGGTCAGGGCTGGGCCCAAACCTTTCAGGCTGGGGCTCGGTACGGGCCACATTTAAAACACCAGTACGTGCTCGAGCGGGTGGGAGCACGCCCTTTTCGGGCTGAACAAGACCCAAGACGGAAAAAAAATGTCCCGTGCACTTGTCTAGTTGACAGTTCGAAAATTTATTATAATAACAAATAAGAAATACACCACATATCTCACTTTTCCCCAAGCCCCAAACCAGATGAGAAAAACGAAACAGTCGGGGAAAAAATTTCATCTCTTCTGTTGCTGCAGTACACGCACTTGAAGTTCACTCCGTGGGTTTTATTGCACGCAGTATTTACAAGCCCAGTACTTGCACTCCAGGAACTGAGTCCAGGCAGACCATGGCACTGTGTTGCTTCAAAACGCTTTGCAGATGAAACACCGTCAATCTTTCTTTTGCCAGTTTTGTTGAATGCTTGCCCTTGATTAGATTGATAAACGACTGAAAACTAGCTATTTTATGACGCGTCTTCTTCGCTTACTGTTGTTTTCATGCAGAAATCCATGGGCGTTTCGGGGATTTCAACTTCGCCAGTCGGGACTTGTGGGGTGATAAACTTCAGATTTTCTAGCGCTTGTCAATTTTAAAATTTCGGCGTAAGCAAAATGTCTTCTAAAGTCGACAATTCTCAGAATTTTGTGTGAACGAATTTAGCTGAAAAATCTTTCAATTGTTTATGCGCTTCTTTTATAGCATACTCAAGAGCACGGGACAGCTTCAATACAGGATCATTAGAGTGTAGTCTGTCCTCAATGCAATCAGTGCCTTTTCATGTCGTTATCCTCCCAGGAAGCTTTATTTGATATTCTCTTGAATGTTCGAACTCTCCTATACAAATGAATATAATATATATTTAGTTTATAGAAATGGTTTCCTAAGACACTCTCTAAGGCAACTTCATGTCACTTTGTCCCGTTTTGCTCCATGTACATTATCGAATTCCGGGAAAATTCTGCTTTTGGGGCACCAAATCAACTAAACTAACATTTCATGTTATGTACTAGAAGCATAAACGAGCATAATAAACACCTACGTTCTTGTAATAACGCCGCAACAGCTTCGTATATATATGAATGTTTGGTCGAACAGAATTTCATCCCCTTTTTGAAGAGGTCACTAACACACTGACATCAGCCGCGTAATTTTTCCCGCGTGAGTGCTGTGAGATATCATCGGCATTCGCACATGACAACGTGAACAGGCTCCAAAACCTATCGCTAGAATAAAGAAAGAAAAGAAGGTGCCTTTTGTATTAGCTACAAAGGTCAGCAAATCAAAATGTCACATTTTGCCCCGCGTCTTAGTTTGCCCCGCCTTAGACTAATATTATTTGGCAGAAGCGTAGAATTGCGCCAGGAGTGAGAACATGTGAACGGCACATCGAGTTGGTGTTTAAAGGCCCACCCTTCACAAAGTACTCTGATATATTTTATGATCATCAGAAACAGAATCAACAACAAACTGAGCAGCTGCATAGGTTGGGTTGTTGACTTATGAACGCGTAGTCGGCCGTTGAGTGATTCGCAAATGGAATAATTATGGAGTAGTGGTCAGGGTGCAATTACATTTACAGTAGCCACTATAGTATAGTGTGAAACAGCTGATGTTACGTGCGCAAATGTTTGTATCCTGAAGGCATGTTCGAGTCACGCACCGAGATCAGGAGCTAGGCTAGCGCATGGGGTCTGACTACGCTGTCATTTTCAACTTTTGAAGTCGAAGCCGAAGCATCCTGCAAGCTTTTCGTTTAGCACAAAAGTGCCCTCTCTTCTGTTCTGTTTATTCGTGCGCTTGAACTGACCGTTATACCACAAAAAAAGTGCGTTGTGCCAGGGAATTCACCAAGACTTGAGAGACGTACATTCTAAAAAAAATTCCACGCCTAATGTCGCGCTAAACTGTGAATTCGAACGTGATGCGCATTTAAACGAGTTGTGGATGACGTTTAGAGCACCATGCAACCAAAAGTAAGCATACCATTCCTTCCGGTCGGCGTGAGGGCAAGTCTGCATGCCGTGGTTCTGTCATGTGCAAGCGTGAGTGAGCTGTGTGCGTGTGTGCAGCGGATATCAAACGCTCACGATTCGCCATCATTACCATTGAAACGGGGTGTTGAACCAGCAAGAGTTGACTCGGCGAACAAATGCTTTATTGAGCGCAAGGGCTAACTGATCGCAAGCCTGCGATCACAGCGTCTTCTTCTTTTGCTATATTCGAGCTCCATGTCCACTGCCCTCGTTACAATCACTCCGGGTGATGAGGGAGTCATACTGGCGACCTAAGGACAGGTGTACACAGAAGGGTCATGGTTTGGCTTAGGCCAAGAGATGTGTACGATTTCTTGTCCCCGACGGCGCTTGTCCGGAGATGCATCCAGCGGCTCGACCAGGTAGTTGACAGGGGATGTTTGGCGTACAACTCGATAAGGGTCATGGTACCTGGACGAAAGCTTGTGGGAGAGTCCTGGAGGAGTAAAAGTAATCCATAACCACACCAGTGAGTTCGGAGCAAAGCCCATAGGCGTGGTTGACGCGTCGTGGCGATGTTTTTGGCGCGTCTGGTCATGTGACGTGAACGCACGAGCAAGCTTCCGACATTCTTCAGCGTGTGCTGCTGCTCGAGAAACGGTAGTCATCTCTGAAGGGTCCGGTCGATAAGGAAGAATAGTAATCATTGTTGATGATGGCTCGCGTCCATAAAGAAGAAAGGCGAAAATCCAGTGGTGCTTTGCGTTGCAGTGTTGTAAGCATGTGTCACAAAAGGCAGTATGCTATCCCAATTTGACTGGTCGGATGAAGCGTACTTGGCCAGCATATCCCCGAGTGTACGATTAAAATGCTCTGTCATCCCATTAGTTTGCGGATGATAGGCTGTGGTAGTGCGGTGTACGATGCGACACTCGCTCAACAACGCTTTGATAGCATCGGAGAGAAAAACGCGGCCGCGGTCGCTTAGTAACTCTCGAGGTGCTCCATGCCTTAAAACCAGGTTTTGCAGTATAAAACACGCAACGTCTTTTGCGGTAGCAGAAGGTAACGCAGCTGTTTCAGCGTACCGCGTTAGGTGGTCGATATCGACAATGACCCAGCGGTTGCTACTCGAAGTATAGGGAAGCGGACCGTAAAGGTCGATTCCGACACGATCGAAAGCTCGTGCCGGACATGGCAACGGCTGCAAGGGACCTGTGGCATGCTGAGTGGGCATTTTGCGTCGCTGGCACGTAAGGCAAGACCTTACGTAACAGCGAACGAAATGGTACATACGGCGCCATTAGTACCGCAGCTGCAAGCGAGTGTATGTTTTTAACACACCAGCGTGGCCACATTGCGGATCTTCGTGGAACGGGGCACAGATGTCAGAGCGCAGATGTCGGGGAATGACGAGCAACCACTTACGACCCATCAAGGTGTAGTTTCGGCGGTAAAGCAGGTTATCCCGAATAGCGAAGTGTCCTGCTTGACGGCGAAGCGTCCTGGAAACTGGAGCGGGCGTCCGGTTTGAGAGCATGTTAAAAAGAGAAGAAATCTAAGCATCTTTGCGTTGCTCGGAAGGCATGTCCGAAATGCTGATGGCCAAGGCAGCACTGGTGGAGATAGGCAAGCCGACAGGCTCTGAAGCCAATGGCAAACGTGACAAAGCATCGGCGTCGGAATGCTTACGGCCAGAACGGTAGAAAACACGGATATCGAACTCCTGTAACCGCAATGCCCAACGAGCGAGCCGACCATTAGGGTCTTTTAGTGAAGATAACCAGCAAAGCGCATGGTGGTCTGTTACAATATCAAACGGACGTCCATATAAATAAGACCGAAATTTTCCGATTGCGCAAATAATGGCAAGGCACTCCTTTTCAGTTACACTGTAATTCTTCTCGGCTTTACTGAGGGTGCGGCTGGCATAGGCAACGACGTACTCGTCAAAGCCATCCTTGCGTTGGGCCAGTATAGCCCCTAGCCTGACACCACTAGCGTCTGTATGAAGCTCCGTTGGAGCAGACGGTTCGAAATGTCGGAGTATGGGAGGCGGGGTGAGGAGCCGTCGGAGTTCCTGAAATGCATCATCACACGCCTGCGACCATGCTGACAAATCAGAACTTCCGGCAAGAAGATTGGTCAAGGGGGCGATAATGGAGGCGAAAGTGCGGACGTAGCGCCGGAAGTAAGAACATAGGCCGATGAAGCTTCGAAGCTCTTTGATGGTGGTTGGCTTTGGGAACGCCGCGACTGCATTAAGTTCCGTAGGGTCCGAGAGAATGCCGTCCTTAGAAACAACATGGCCGAGAATTACAAGCTTGCGAGCGCCGAAGTGGCATTTCTTCAAGTTAAGTTGAAGTCCCGCCGTGGAAAGGCCCGTAAGAACTTGCTCGAGGCGGCTGAGGTGGGTCGCAAAGTCGCTTGAAAATACCACAATGTCGTCCAAATAACAGAGGCACGTTTTCCATTTCAGACCTCGCAAGATGGTATCCATAATCTTTTCGAAAGTGGCAGGCGCATTGCAGAGGCCAAAGGGCATAACGGTGAATTCATATAGTCCATCCGGTGTTACAAAGGCTGTCTTCGGGCGGTCACCCACTGTCATGGGCACCTGCCAGTAGCCGGAGCCTAAATCTAACAAAGAAAAGAACTCTGCACCTTGTAGGCAGTCCAGAGAATCATCGATGCGCGGCAGAGGGTATACGTCTTTGCGCGTTATCTTGTTGAGTCGGCGGTAGTCAACGTAGAAACGGATGGATCCGTCTTTTTTCTTGACGAGAACAACCGATGAAGCCCAGGGACTGTTGGAGGGCTCGATGATGCCACGTTTCAACATGTCGTCCACTTGTTCGTTGATGACACGGCGTTCAGCAGATGACACACGGTACGGACGCTGTCTTAGCGGGGCTTGTTGACCGGTGTCAGTACGGTGAACGACCGCAGAGGTTCTGCCTAAGCCTGACTGGTCACGATCGAATGAAGAGCGAAAGCGGAGTAAAAGATTTATAATCTCTTCGCGCTGAGTTGGTGCGAGCTCAGAGTCGATGGCATCCGAGAATACGTCGAGAACATCATTACGCGTGTTGGTAGGAGTGACAGCACAAATTGGGAGCGAAACCGTAGAATCGGGTATAGTAGCCGGAAGAATGCACTCGTAAGGTTCGTAGCTTCCCAGGCATTCTCCACGTAGTAGGGATGACGGGCTGTCCGAGGGATTGCACACATAAAGAGCAGCGTGACCGTTGCGAAAAACGACGACGGCAAACGGAAGCATAATATTTCGACGGCACGCAGATGGGACCGATGGAATAAACAACACAGGCGATTTCGGGGGAGAGGCACACGACACCGAGACAACAACAGCTGAGAAAGGCGCAATGTCAACGTCAGAAGCAGCAAACACTCTACACGAAGCACCATCGTCGGGGTCATAGCACGGCACAGACAACGCGAGTTCAGAACGAGCACAGTCGACCAAAGCAGAATTTGACGAAAGAAAGTCCCATTCAAGGATAACGTCATGCGAAGAACGGAATAAAACTACAAATGAGACGACGTACATTGCACCTTGAATGACGACTCGTGCAGTGCACAAAGCTGAAGGCTGATTATGATGGGACGTAGCTGTCTGCAAAGATGGGTCGGTAACTTGCGTGGTCAATTTCTTCAAGTTTCGGCACAGTTTTTCGCTAATTACAGATACGGCAGCTCCAGTGTCAACAAGTCCGTGCACCTTAATGCCATCAAAATAGAGTTTGATTTCGTTCGGGGGACCGCAGTTAGGCCTTGAAATTTTTGCTGCCAACGCAGTTCTTGCCTCCGGAACTGCGCCCGTCAGTTTTCCCCTCGCGGTGGGCTGTTGCGACGTAACATTGGAGAAATAGATCTGCCATGAGGAGAGGGCGGACGGCTTGAGCCGGATGGGCGGTGACCGGTACGTTCGTCTAGAGGTGGATCGGCAGGAACGGGATATCGCGGCTGAGTGGGCATGTAGTGTGAGGCCCCTGCAATTTCATGAGAAGGGAAGCTGTGACGGCGGCAGTGACGAGCTATGTGGCCTGGGATGCCACATGAAAAACATATTGGCCGATTATCCGGAGTGCGCCATTGGCTGACGGTAGGGGCACTTGTCGCTGAATAAGGTGCCGGAAACGGTCGTGCAGGCGGCGGCTTCATATAAACGTTCCGAGTTGTCTCGTATACAGCTGGAGACGGAACAGTCAACGGGCGGGCAGGTGGCGTCGACGAATAAACGTGGCGAGTTGCTTCGTAGATAGCCGAAGACAAGGGAGCGCGTGGCCGAGCAGCAGCGGCTGCATATGTTAGTGGTGCGGTAACAGATGGTGGAGCCTGAGCTGGTGGCAATGCTTCGGCAACTTGCGATTCAATGACCTGGCGAAGCGAAGGTCATAAGGGTGTCATCGGCTCAGTAGTTCTGGTGATTATAGATAGCTACCAGGCGACCTCCTCGCGTATTAATTGCTTTATGAGTGGCATTAAAGCAGAGTGGTCGGCAGTGTCATGGCAATAGTCGAGGAATGAGAGGTCCGCGGTGTCTTGAGCAGCGCAACATGTGGAAGCACGTTGCCTACGCAGCTCATCATAACTTTGGCAGAGCTGAATTACCTCGGCGACCGTCTTGGGACACTTCGCAGCAAGCATTTGAAATGCACCGTCGTCGATTCCTTTCATTATGTTTTTTTATCTTGCCTGCCTCATCCAGAGTCGGGTTGACGAGCTGGCAGAGGAAGAGCACATCTTCGATGTAGCTCGTGAAAGTCTCATCTGTTCTCTGTATTCTGCCACGCAAGCGCTGTTCAGCACGAAGGCGGCGGACAGCAGGACGTCCAAAGACTTCCGAAAGGGTTTTTGCCAATTCCGACCAGGTACTGAAATCACTTTGATGATTCCTGTACCATAGTTTCGCCACGTCAGTCAGGTAAAAATTCACATTTGTGAGCTTATCGGCTGCGTTCCACTTATTGTACGCGCTCACCAGTTCATACTCGGCACCCCAGTTGTCCACATCTTGGTCCTCTGTGCCACCAAATATGGGGGGGGGGTCGCGCTGCCGGAGAGCGCCAGCGCAGAAGACAGGTATGGGTGCGATACCTGGAGTGGCGGCCTGATACGGTCCCGGATCAGTCATCGCAGAAGACAGGTATGGGTGCGATACCTGGAGTGGCGGCCCGATACGGTCCCGGATCAGTCATCGCAGAAGGTGGTTGGAGTGTGCGGCTACGAAGTTCCAGGGTGAGGACCAGATGTATCCCAGCACTTCCACTACTTGATACGGGGTGTTGAACCAGTAGGAGTTGACTCGGCGAACGAAAGCTTTATTGAGCGCAAGGGCTAACTGAACGCAAGCCTGCGATCACAGCAAGTCTTCTTCCTTTTCTATATTCGAGCTCCATGCCCACTGCCCTCGTTACATCATGTTCGCTGAACAACCGAAGCGCCAGAGCCCCCTCTAGTAAATTTTAGGAAACTTTATGGATGTAACCTCTTTAGATAACACCCCACGCTCCCAGCTCATGCTCGGCTCGCGAAAAATTGATGACTGTCAACATAGAAGGCTCAGCGCGCGTTCCTTTGCCCTCTAATGGGGCAGTGGTATTCAATAACTCTATCATGCCGTGAGTAGGTGACCATAGCTGAAGTTTGGCGTACAATCATCAGCCACACTCCCCCCTTGTGGCTGTCCAACCACTTTCTTTGGTTTTCCTCTCACCATTCACCTACCACAGGCATCCACGACCTCAAGGACATCAATAGTCAGTCATTAATCATGGACGTTACTGACGTTAGTGATACATATTGGTATCGATATGTATCACTAAGTTTCAACGTGGATGCATTTGCGTTAAACGATGCTTTAGCTGTCAGACAAAAACGGCCATTGTATTAGCTGTCTTATATCAACGTACTGAACATAATAAACTATTTCTGCAAAAAGACGTTCCTTTTTCGTGTTACACCTTTTCTTAAGATGGAGAAATCAACACTGTTCATTTTTTCTTTATTTTGCGTTTGAAGTATCTCTCCTACTCAGAACTCGTTTGCGTACCAAGTCTTTGTCGAAACTTAGCAATATCATTGCTTATCTAGGTAAGCATCTTTAATTTAAACGCCAACTTGTGAGGGCTTTCCTGATTTAATGCGAAATGTCTCGAGTTGGTTTAGGTAACTTTATTTATTATTACTTATTTTGTTGCGCTGTATTGTGCCCAAAATACATCCTCTGTTTTGCGTGCTCCAAGAGCATGAAAACTAACAAGAGGTATGTGTTGTGTAAGCACATTGTCGTGCAAGACACCGACTCATTTTTCTGTTTTAGATGATCTATGGTTACACGTAGTATAGAGAAATCAAATGTGCCTTTAATAACACCTGAAAAAGCAACAAATGAAGAAGTTATCAAAAACTTAAAGAAAAACAAAGCGGTCATTGCGAATTGTTGCGAAATCACCACAACAAAACACACGTACGTTTGTAATGCGAACGCTCGCCCGCACTGTTAAACATTTAAGTATATAACTAAGACCGAAGTCTACCCATGCTAATCTGCCATCATGAATAAAGAACTGATGTTTTTATATCTGCTTAAACGGAATCCTGACCAAAAGTATAGTTATTTTTATTCCAGGTACAAGGCAAATGCACATTTTGATATTGTGGGTCGACGTGCTGCTTCACGCTTAAGTATAAACGCCTATCTCACGCATATATACTTTGTGCACATATAAGCAGTGCATATACTGAAAGCAGTTATATACATTGTTGCTGCAACATGCCAGTAAGCGAAATAAAAAATCTTCCTGTCCGCCTTAGTAATAAATTGAAGCCACTTGAAGTTTTGTTGATGTGAGCCCAGGTTGAAAAGAAGTGGTAAATAAATAATGCAACCTGGCGTGCTTTACCTGCTTCATAAAACAGGGGTGTTTCTTTTTATCTTTCCATTCTCTTTAGTTCCTTGAATACGTTGGCTGGCAACATAAAGAGGGCGTGATCGTACACCAAGAAAGAGAGAGAGAGAGAGAAAAACTCGTGACTAACGAACTTCGGCTACGAAAATTGCGGAATATTTACCCTCTTTTTGCCCCCACGGGCAGAACGAAAAACTGAAAGAAAACGCTTTTCGTCCACGAAGTTCATTATTCATTAGCTTCTCTCTCTCTTTCTCTTGATGTACGATCACGCCCTCGTAAAGTTGTCGGCCAACAAGGGCGGCGTTCACATTTTTTCTTTGTCGTTTCATATTTGCTGGAGCAATGGTTTCCCTTCTCCACTTCTGCCTTTTGTTCGTTCATGTGGCTGCAACTTTTATACAGCTATTTTACAGCGTTTTCTTGTTGTTGTACTTGTACTGTTGTTCTATGGTGCCCTTGTCGAGTGTCTTTATAAAATGCTCAACCTTTTGAGGCATGCAAAGTGTTCAAGAAAGGGAGGCGTAATTTAACCGGCATATATTTTGGATGCGCTTCACAGTAATTAGTAAGAAGTGCCGAGGAAGTAAAAAAGAAAATGATGGTGACGAAAGATCACATTCTTCACGCGCTTCGCATCACATATGCTGAGCTAGAACGGTGTTTACTTCATCAGCATAAAGCAGCAGTTGTTGCTGCAATATGAAGGTGTGATTCAGTAACTTTAAATAAAAATACCATAGCCAGGCTTACACGAACGTGTGGGTGCAGATACGTAGTAATTCAAGTTCGAGTGTAGAGTACCCAGTACTCTAAATTGTTAGCCACAGTTTCTAAACACACAGTTCGAGTGTTTTGGAGACTTCTAGCATTTTTTCAAGATGCCGGTTTCTGTAAGTATTGCACTCCAGAGGTACAATGTACGCATTGACGGAGCGAATGTCACTAAACAAAAAAATGATTTTTACGAAATTCCTAAAGTTAACAATTACACAGATTCACGTGCGCCGCAACGGCCACCAGCGTACCATTGCTTCTTCACTGCGTCACCCTCTTTGATTAAAATTCATTATTGACACCTGAAATGAAACAGTGACAAATCGTAAGATTACAAAAAAGTTATCGTATCGTATTATTGGTTGGATTAAATCACGTTTCGCAGTTCCAACACGCGCCGTACCATAGCAGCGCCTGAACCGCTTCGATGCCCACGCGCGGAGGAGGTTCCCCCAATTGTTTTTCCTCTCCCTATATCAAAGTTTCGCAGAAGCTTCATGACCAGTAAAAGTATTGAAGGACTCTGGTGATACTACGTGATACAAGCGTACATTGGCATCAGGCGTCAGAACATGGGAATACCATAACAACTTGGTGGTTTAAAGTAGACCACCAAACCAATTACAAAAAGACACACACGTTACTGCGTGTATTTCTTAAGAGGACATAGTGGGTGCACAGCAAGATTCAAAACATTTCACGCGCTTAGTTACTAGTTGTTTAAAATATGCTACCCAATAAACATAATGTAGTCATAAGCGAAAACTTCAATGACACAAGCCATTTTAAACTTTATCGATTACGTGGTAGTTATCCACACTTTTAACTTTCAGGTTAACAACATACAATAAAAAGTATACACTAAGTGGTTGAAAACGCATCAGGGATAGGATATAGCTATTGCGTTCAGCGTTAGGGTTTCCCCAGAGTGATAAAGTGTGAGAAAGTGCAATATCAAAGAGTGAGCATCAAAGAGTGAGAAAGTGTCATACATTAGGCCCATGCCAAGGCGTTTGAAATTTTTACATTTCGCGTCTGATAATGCCTCCCTTTTCTTAATTTCCGGGTCTAACTCTCTAAAGGAAATTTTTCCTTTAACTTAATTCCTTTAGATGCACACAGAGGTCCTCACGGCATTGAATAAAAATTTGGGTACGTTCCTTGCAGAATGAGATAATATAAGACCTAAATTACATATGTACACAGTGCCTGAACATTTAAAAACACGAATGAATAATTGTGTAAAAGATCGGTAATACAAAGTCTGTTAATTAGGAGTTACAGTTAATTCAAAATGACACCCTGGTCTCAGCACAGCCCTTTATATTCATCTTTACATTCATCTTTACCACCCAATTTACTCATTACATTCATCTGCGTAAAACAAGCGCAGTGATTGACTTACACGTATGTTGTGATTGTAAAGGTTGCATTTCTGCCGATATTGGTGTGTTGGTCACATGGCCAAGTAAGGCAATGCTTGCCTTTAGCTGTGCACCCTTGGACAATTTCTTCATTGTTCTTAACAAACTGAAAAACACATAACGTAAATTTGTATTATGTTAAGCCTGCCATGCAATTGAAAGTAATTTGAAAGCACCAATATATTCATGTATTTTGGCATTAAGGCTTACTGCTCACGTGACTGCATGTCGTTGCCTGTTTTTGGTGTGTCACTGACTCACCAGTAAATTCAGTTCACTGGTAGAGCGTGGACCTAATTTACAAACTCCCCAGCTACAAACATGTAGTATAGCCTGATTTGCGGCAGCGAGTCCAGAGGTGGCTTCCCTGGACTCTATTCGCACCGAGTGGCACAATTCTCGTTCATTCTTTCAATGGTCTTCCGATTCGAACTCCGCTTATTTCGAGCAATTTTATAGTACCCTTCGAATTCAAATCAAGCACCTTTTATTGTACGACTAGAAGTGTAGGTAAACATGAGATAACCTTAGCAAAAAAACTCAGCTGTAGTTATAGAACGCTTAAGATGCACTGATTTACAATATTAAGACAGAGATATAGAGAATAAGATTGAGTGAGAGGCATGGAGGTTAACCAGAAAAAAATTTCTGGTTTGCTACCACGCACTAGAAAAGGGAAATGGACATGAAAAGGCAACGTGGTAAAATGGACGGAAAGGAATAGAAAACGCACACACACTCAAGCACGAGAATGCCACCTGTTGTTTTATAATAATAATAATAATATAAAATACTACTACTACTACTAATAATAATAATAAGAAGAATAATATAACAGTAAGAAGAAGAAGAAGACTATGTGGCAAACGACACGATTTGTGCAAGTAATCCTACTGAGTTTCCCTAGCTCTATCACTTGACTGTCTTCTGGTACCTTTCCTTAATCCTTCACTCCATTGTCGAAATAACTTTCTTGAAGGCGTAGATTGTGAATTATATCTCATTTCTGCTGTTATTGAAGTTCGATTTATTGTGAACAAACTAACGTTAAGTGGTTGCAGATGTTCAAGCAGCACTGTATTTTTTAGGTAATCCCTAATACCATTTATGATTCATTGATAATGCTAAATAATTGCAGCGCATAATATATCTGAAAGTGCTCACTGTCTCTCCGCGCACGACGCCCTTAGCAAGCAGCAAGTGGTGGCCTGACGCCTCCTTCAAACAAACACGCATCCGTACGCAGTGTCCTGCAGCCGCTACTGCCCGAATCAATATTGAGACACGCCTAGCTTACGCAAGAGCAGGTCACAGTTTGTTCTTTCTGTGTCCTTGTCTTTATTTGCAGACACCAGTTTACCTTGATGTAATTTGTCTTTAAGAGGCAAAGAAGGACGAATCCCACTTCATTCAGACCCTCCTGGGATGAAAAAAAAATCATGGATCGATGATGTATCCTCTTTTCCCGACAAAGCATTGGATTGTTTTTCGTCTGTAACGTCAAGGCATAATTAGGTACCACACAGCTAATTAGATGGCACACACCTCTGCCACCAAGCACACAACCATAGACTTTTCCTTTATTTCACACTAGGCCCGTAGTGAACCTTGCTGATGTCGTCATACCCTACACGGTACTGCTTGCAGAAAATCAATGTATACCACAGCTGAACGAATATTTCTCGTTAGTGCCTGTTCGTGCCTGTTTGCACGTGTCCCTGTTTGTTCTTCCTGTACCCCCGTCTTCATTAGCGCACACGAGTTTACCTTGAAGTATGAACCAACTTACCCAGCTACAAGTTTTATTGATGCAAATAACTACATGGTTGATATGATGATTGGCAGACAACTTTAGCAGTTCTCATGTTATGTGCCGCAGATGTGAAGTCCCACACACCTTGCGACACGTAGTCCAGTAGCGCATGGCACATCAGTAGACACGTCATCTGCAGACGCCAAGACAGCTCCAAATGAGGACAGCTGATTTAACTGCAAGGTGAACACTCCAACTCGGCACACTTTTACACCACTACAGAAAAATAGGAGGTAAAGCATTCACGTGATGGTCCAAAAATGGCCTAGGTAACTACGCAACGTGAGCTAAGGAGGCCTCTCACATCATAGGCTTCAAAGAAAAAGAAAACTTGCCAGCTATTGTGAACCAGGTCGGTTCTAAAATTGCCTTTTTTTGAGGAAGCGTTATCTTAACCGGAACATTTATCAGCCAGAAAAGAAGAGAAAGAATATTGAAGCACGATCATCTTTCTATCCCACACCTGCTTCTTTCTGGCTTGTGTGTTCAACACCTGATTTCACCTCAATACTGCTTTATTAAGGCAAATAAGTTATACTTCTCGCTAGCGAAGATGCCTTGCGATATTTGTCGAGACCAGACGATGCTCTGTAATATCTTACCGGCAGTGGCATGAACGTCAGTTGTGGGCAACTAACGTTCAGTTGTGGGCAATAAAGTCTATGCAATAAAATTTGGTCAAAACTAATGTCATGTTCAAGTAAACGAATGTGTACTCGTGTGCAAAGAAAATACCGTACATCGTCGCCAGAGACGTCCCTTTCTGACGATGTGGTGACGGTATCGGAAGTAGTAGCCATGCTCAGTCAGAGGTAGGCCACGTGAGGCTTTAATGCTACAAAACGTGTAGCAATAATTGCAACATAATTGCAAGAAACAATGAGAGATTGTGAGTTTACGGTTTTTATCCTGGGCAGTCGTGCTGGGCAAATTCCAGCTTCGCCATTCACTTTCGAGCCAATGTCGTGAAACAAAAACAAGAAATCACCAAAAGCCACTAATTGTCTTCAAACTTTGCCAACAAAGTCGGTACTCTAGAGATGCGCAGCATGTATAGTAATGAAACTTGCCAATTTAGTAGGGTGCCGTAAAATGCAGTACCATTCATAAATTTTTAAGTTTATTGTCGTTTTTTTAATGCTAGCCGTATCGCGCGCTTCACCATGGGAGTTTTCGGTGCGCCCAATTCTCTGTCTAGCCGTGACATTGGCTTGGCGCCAGGGTTACCACCAGTTAGGAATGAAACGCCATCCTTTCATCACTGTCCACCAGACTCAAAAGTGCAAGTGTGATAATTCTCGCGCATAAAGCTGACGCTACACAACCGTCTAGGTGCAGTTTCATAAGGCTGCATCAAAAATCAGACTTCTTGGTCTGCCCAAAAAGTATGCTAATAACAAAATGAAGTACATATCGACATTGGTGGTACTACAGCAGTGAAAAAGTCAGCAAGCTATTCAGAATAGGTTGAGCTGTATGGCCGGAACAAGTGGCTCAACTGTCGTATAGCCATCTCAGAAGCGAAAGCTCAGAGAAGCCAACACCACCGTCTCGCGCACGCAAAGCATTTTGACTACTTACATTTTTTAGGATGTTGCTGTAGGATGTGCCAGTTTTTCAAAAGTATAGGTGAATTGAGAAGATACACACGAGAACCAGGATACAAATGCTGGATCGCACGTAGGGGGGCGGTAATTGGTGGTACTGGAGAGAAAAAAAATTAGAAAATGATGTAGCTCGTTTGTTAGCAATCCACAAATCCATCGAGACCTAAGCCGAAAATCACCAAAAATTCGACATATACCCATTTATCATTCTAGGTTGCTACGAGTGTCCCAAGTTTTGCAAAAAATACAAGAAGTTGCCCCCAGTGGCAACCGTTGACAAATTCATAAGAGACCATGTTACCTTTTTGTACCATTTTCGGGAAGACATTCAGCAAGATACCCCATCATACAGTTAGTTACCCCCTTCACCTCAATACTTCTTCTTGTGTAAATAGGGACACATTCACCATGGTGATACTTTTAAAAAGGGATATGCATAACGATAGGTTTCAAAACAGGTACAGAACAAGTTTGGCCCTTCGTTCCCATCCACCAGTGTAGGATAGCAAGATGGACGCACGTCTCCGTTATCGTTCTGCCTTTCCTTCCTCTTCATCCCAATCTTCTTCCTCTTTGGCGCTATGCACTAAAACTGATACAGCAGCTGGGACATGTGTTGATTTTGTTTCATTTCCAGTGCAGCCCAATTCACAGGAAGTTCGGCACGACACGCTTACGCAGATATTCCGGCTTCTCTCTTCATCACCTCCATATTGGCTAATTTGTTATGGTGCATGCTTTAAAAGAAAATTCGGCTTCATGTGATGGTTCGATGATTCGGCTTCATGATTCGGCTTTATGTAATATTACCTTCATGTGATATTAAGTGCCCTAATATAGGCTCTTGCTACAGACATTGTCACTCTCGTTTCACCTCAATAATGCCTTACTTGCAGCATTGCGTCGTTCAACCCAAAGTCTTTGAAAGTTCGCTTCACCTGAATAACACTATAGCTGCAGTGGTGCATACTCTACAGCTAAAAGTTCCACTGATGATTGTTGAAGTTCTGCGGTAATAACTGTAGGTGAACCAGCTGAGCCACGGCCTCACCGATAAACTGTGGGGCCGTCCGGTACGCCAAGGCTTGTGCCAGTGTTCAAGGACTCGAAGCTTTCTCCCCGGCCGGAGTGCCTAAGGGAGCGTGTGGGGCGTAAGGTCCCACTTCTGAAGTGCCGGATTAATTTAGAATAAAATTTCTGGTATCCTACTCTTTTGTTATTAGCACTTAATCCATATTTTATCATTCTTTAGGGAATGTAAAAAGGTACTGGTATTTATAACAATCAATCCCTTACGCAAATTTAAAAAACTATATTTCTATAAATAACGAATATGTAAGGACTGGTATCATTACTGGCCGCCTAGAGAATTGTTAGTGCAAAATAGGGCTAGGTGCGTATTTTTATGACGTTTCTGTAAAAATGTCATAACTCTAAATGTGAATGTCACATTTTTTTCACTGATGGTGGCGGGTGTAACTGTCCCCCCTCCCCCTCCGTCTACTGTTTTAGCTTTGGGGCTCTTTGTGTATTACCAATATTGTACCCACTTTTCTGTAATACAGTATAGTTTATGTTGAATATTACTTAACATTAAGTGAACAGCGTGTTCCACATGTAAAATATTTGTTTTGTCAGAAAACACATAGTGATTTGACAAGCAACATATCTTGCTTGTGGCATAACTTCTGCCTTGAAACACACGTGTAAATAATTATTGGTGAGTTACTTTCACATTGATAGTTCTGAAAAATGGGTTCAGATATTGCACAACATGCCATTTTTTAATGTTCATAAAATGTTTAGCGAAATAGCCTGTGGAATGTGTAGGGCATTCCTCTTCACCACGACGTGGTTGTGGACCAATCGTATACTATCGTTCTCAATATTTGTCCTTGCTGTCCAGATCTGAATATTGCTTACAACGAGAATTGGGCACAAAGCAGCCCAACCACTGAACACGAGAAACTTGCTCGGAAAGTAACAGATAAGCTGAGTAGCACAAAGGTCGCGCGATACTAATCCACCAACACGAGCTTTGATTCCAGGTTGCCAAGGACTTGCTGTCGTATAGTGCCCCTGCTACATAGGTGTCAGTATATTTAGTGTTCATTGCCTTGTCTGTCCTTTATCTCACATCTTTATACTCGCCTTTCTCAATCTCCCAGCGAAGAGTATCACACCGGGCATGTATGTGGTTAATCTCCATGCCTTCTTTTGTGTTGTCTTTTCTTTCTCTTTTGCTGAAATAAACGCTACATTGTTTATTAAGAGACCAGTACAGGGGCTGGACGTCGTGGCTAAAATACAGTCATTGTTCACACCGTATAAATGCTTTCCTTTCCTGTTCATTCCATATAGAGTACCGCCTTATCAGCCCGTTTGTTTCTCAACGTAAACATGGCATTCATAACGTAGTGGGTCAGTGTGCGGCCGCGATCGCACGTTTTAGTTCTCCAAGAAAATTGTCTATAAAGTTTTATAGACGCGCCAACGATGCCAGCGAGCAAGACCGGAACCATTCGCATGCTGGCGAAGCCCTCGCGGACCAACACGAAAGTTCAGAAGCCCCACCGCTGCTGCCTTCGTTTCTCTGTGAACATTATCTGTCGCCGAGTTTAACAGATTAAACTGTACGAGCATCAATGGCGTTGTATAAGCATGTAAACCAATGCACATAGGCAATCAATTTTAAAAGTGTGAAAATTATCGTCGACGACACCTCTCGAAGACGTAAAAACTTGAAAGTTAGTGACCTTATCTTTCATTTGCCAAGCAGCTTTTTCGACCTGATGGTCAATAATACACATTGTTTTTATATGCCTCAATTTGACCCGGGTAATGCTTCGGTTATTCTTTTAAGCAGCCCTGAAGTGTAAATCTCTTTCACATATATTTAGGCCTCTCTCAACTTCAGAGTTATGGGCGTTGGTCACGCTCCATTATCGATTATCCCGATAAATAATGTGTCTCCGCACTGTCTTCATTGCTACGTGAGACGACATGGCGTGCGGCTTGACCTCTTTTGCCGTTTCAGCCTCCCATGAACTTTCGCACTAGCACTCTACTTTTTGTTTTGTTTGTACTCGAAACTCAGTGGCCTTGTCATGATAGGCAAGAGCGCAGAGCACGAGCTGCTTCACTCGTGGCTTCAATCGCGACTGTCATCGGTACATGTGATTCCCAATGTAGCCGTGAAAGTAAAATGAAACCAAGCGTGCCATCAGTAATTTGAAAACTTCAATACGCACTTGTGTTCGAAATTGCAGAAATGTCCGAGATCCTCAAGAATCACAAGTATTATATCGTGTTCTGCCATTACACCAGTTCAGTTCTAGAGCTTGCTTTTCAAGGTAAATGTAACAAATTCGAGTTCATAAAGGTAAATTATTTAGCGTGATGCTTCTCCTTTTACGAGCAGTCAGCTGTGGCCGTTGTTTTGACCATCGAGAAAGTACACTAGGGCCTATAAAAGAAAAGAACCCTTATGAAGAAAGTATACTTGCGTTACCATGTAATTGGCTAAAGATGATGACTTGGAAACTCTGAATTTCAGCTGCTAACGCGTTCTATAGAATATTTGATGGGCTGGTGCCGTACGATGACACATGGTTTTGTATGAAACTCGTATGTTGTGCATCATTACCGCTGCTATAGCTACTGCATACCTGTAGAGGCAATCGGATAATTCCACAATGAGTCAAGGCATAAAAATCACGGTCAAGTAATGTCAACCTGACTATTGTACTTCTACATTATATTATATCGTTGCTGTTCATTTCTACTTCAATGTTTCTCTTGTCAATACTAGAAAGTGAGACAAGATAAGAGGATAGTCGTAAGAATTTGAGCGTCAGATAAATGACGCCTTAATAAACGTACTTTGGACAATGTGGCATCTACTTATAGTGCATTCGTTTCACCTGTTCATTATGCAGTACTGCTTATACAAAGTTAACAGCATAAAATTATTGAATAATATTGTATAAGTTCGCAACGAAATGTGACCACTGAAGAGGAAGCCTGTGTTCTTATATAGTATACGTGGTGCCAAATACGACCTTTTAACGCAGTCCTACCTCCATTGTTTTATTTTATTTTCACGTGCTGCGTGAATATGCATTCTTCTAAAAAACTGTACAAATATAAAACCTAATTAAATAATACAACAAATTACCGCCAAAACAACAAAAATGTGAAGAGCAAAGTGACGTATCCGGAATCTCATCTTGAGAGTACGTGTTCATGGGGCAATTTGTTTACTGTCCATTGGAAAACTCATTATTTTGCTTCACGTTATCTTACATATATAAGTCAGTTTTATATTAGGTACTGCCATTCGTTAGCGGCTGCAACATTCCAGCCGAGAACATATATTGCAGTGAATGTCACCCTGCACTCACGTTACCTGTTATACTTTTTTATAAACCGAGTGCTCTCCCGCTCAAGTATAAGTACAATACATTCGTCTCGCCAAGCAGATACAATTTAAAGAAGACGTACTGGGAAATCAAAATATAGTTGCATATTTTCGTACCCTCGCGTATATGCATGGTGTATTCTTCAAACCTCGCGAGCCAGCAATAACCATGGTAGTTTTCTACAATTTAGCGTAACCTTAGTTGCACTTTAAAACATGTGAAAAGTTCTGATTTTGTAGTTTTATTTGCAATACCAAAATATTCGAGCCATATTGGGGATTTCAGGGTTTCTTACTTTCTTCAGAATTGAGCTCCTAGCTCGTATTGTTTTTTAAATCGCAAGAACTCCCAATATGTCTTACGTGGAACACCCTTTCATTCATTTCCCGAAGAAAAAAAAACATGAACAAAGCCAAAATTATTGGTTCTCTTCTGGTTCAGCGCACTGCCGTCACACAAAGCAAAAGCAGGGGGAAAATAGGTTTACACAGTGAACTACAATTGCCACCTTTTGTTTTATATTTTTCTCTAACAGCCTGCGGCTAATATCGATTATCTTCTATGCCATACATCAGTCTGAAACATTCGTAAGACCACTACTTCTGTGCTAGCACGAATAAAAAGTGGTCAGGCACGAGAATACGGTGCATGCCAAAACTGCCAGAGAAGAGAAACTAGACAAAAAAATATGAACAAAAAGCTGCGACACTGCACATTGTCTCTGCTCTTCTATCTGTGGGACAGGGCTTCCACAGCAATTAACCGCCCCCATTAAGCTACACATCATTCCTCTTTCTTTGGAAAGTGCCAGGTACGATTTGTGTTTGTGTCTTGAAGAATACAGATTCATTACACAGGCAATGTAAAAAAAAAGTATAACCATTCAACTCTGAAAAAAAAAAAGAAATTGTACAGACAAGTGGGTTTATTTTCAAGCATCTTATTTCTGTGTTGATAAGATTCAAATTTATTTTTAGCATCTAAGCATGTCTCGCCAGTGCTACGACACTGTTAAAAATTTATGCGCAATGTAAGGGTTTATTAAAAGGGCATTTATTAGAAATGCGCTGGTATCTGTACTTATTTCAATGAAAACAACTGCTATGCTTCGCGTTAAGACTATTTTTAAAGGAAATTGAAACAGGATACTTCACATAACAATGAATTTGCAATTTACAAAGCATTGCGAAATAACGTACGTAAAAACACAACGGGTTTATGAGAGACAACTTAGAGTAGGCGACCCCGAGCTAGCCTTGACAACAGTGGAAAAAGTTTTGGAAGAATAGACGCGAATGCTACGACTCCTTTAGGAGGCATGCCGTAATGTTGGACTCCAAAATAATCCTGGCCACCTAAAGCTCGTTAACATGCGCCAAGATTTAAGTACGTGGGTATTAAAGAATTTCGCTGGACGCTATTAAAAGCAGTGCCCTTGTCCTACTGGTGGAGCTCACTATACCATTAAGATGAACGCTCTGCTCGGATGCAAGTATTTGGTTTCTTGCGTTTGATGAAGTCAAACAAACTGAAGATTTCCTTTTTTGCCCATTTGTGAAACAACAGCAAACAGCAGGAAGACAATACCATAACTTGGGGTTTTCTATTAAGAGAGATGACGTCATAGAGCGCTCCGGAAATTTTAAACATGTGGTGTTCTTTGGGTGACCGGGCTTTGACAGTGCTCAAGACACGGGCGTCAAGCATTTGGCCTCCATCACAATGCGACTGCCGTGGCTGCGTCAGCAGCCTGATTGATTGATTTGTGGGGTTTAACCTCCCAAAACCACTATATGATTATGAGAGACGCCGTAGTGGAGGGCTCCGGAAATTTAGACCACCTGGGGTTCTTTAACGTGCACCCAAATCTGAGCACACGGGCCTACAACATTTCCGCCTCCATCGGAAATGCAGGGCGTCAGCAGCCTGCAGCCCACCTTCGGTGCACAGCCGGGCATCATGAGCACTACTTCACCACGACGAAAACAATAAAACGAAAATAAATCTGCCGTTCTAGAAACAAAACAAGCAAATAGTAATTATAAACAACTTTATTAAGACAGCTGATAATTTTCTAAGTCCATTCTATCATCATCCATTCCATTATCTGTACAGTTTTGGTGACTTCTATTACTCCCGCTCCCTTTCATGCTTTCTCAAAATCTAACGTTAACAAAACCACATCATCATCCTACATTGCTGATATCAGATGTCACTGTTTAGTTTTCTTTTCTCGTAGTTTATTTTTACTCTCTTTCACCATGGTAATTATCTGAAAACTACTTAGGAGAGTTGAATTACCTCTATTTTTTATGTTGTCTCATTTCAGTTTTTGTTGCTGCTTTCTGCCAATGTTTTTTTTTTTTTAAGAAGAACTCCTTTTTCGTTTCTACCTGCGATGTATTTCATTACCTGTTTTCTGTACCACTGTTTGCTGCATCATTTAATATTTTTTATACTCACTACTGTAGAAGGTCCCGATTCAGTCTCTGACTATGGGACATCCTTCTGTATACACACATTTTTGTAGTTGATTCGATGACAAAATAAAACCATTTCTGATTTCTGAATTAAGTGGCGAGGGCTGTCAGGCCATGCTTGGTCGCCAACTCTTCAGCGCGTTTGATGGCCCGGAGATGGGTGTCCAGGCTTGTAGTCGTGAGGATTTTCTCCAAGGCCTCACTTGAAAGTTACTGTCCTAGGAAGTTTGGTGGGGGAGGGTCCTTGCTGCATCCCCAGATGATGTGGTCCAAGGGTGCAGCTTGTGTCTTGCAAAGGGTGCACGTATGAGAGACACCTTAGAGTAGGCGACCCCGGCTGTATATAGGTGTCTGTATATGTACGGGAAGGAAATGAGTTCGTTAGAAGCCACCGCCGAGTGATTTGTTGAGCTTTGTTTAGTTGCGCTCGCCGCGTCTCTCTGAAAAAAGCAACTAGGAAGCACAACGTTAATTTCAATTTCTATACGGCTTTGAAAGAGAGGCTACTTTCTTTTTAGTTGCTTGATACGGAGCGGGAACGCCATGCCTTAACTTGCAGAGATAATTATGGCCTACAAGCTCAGGGGCAAAATTTTGTTGAGGTACTTTTTTTCGCAGCTGCATCACTTGAAAATTTTAATCCCAAAGCAAACTGCAAAGAACCAGAACAGGACAAAAAGTTTTTATCGAATTCGCTTATCGAATAAGTCGTAAAGAGAAATCAAAAACTTATGGCGACCGCTAGGGTTGCGACATATTAGCGATCTCTCTTTCTCACTGTGACACACTTACGAAAAAGCCCTCGCATGGCTACCAATGTATGAACGGATGAAAACGCACACTTATACAGCCCCCCGCACGCAGGCGTAAATTATGCGCAACAAATGGGAAGTCGTAGATCCCAGGGATTGATATTATGGAGCAGTCAAAACACTCCAACCTAATTGTATTCTTGAAGCTGTCATCTTGAAAAGAGCTGGAAAATGTTGCTCGTGTGTTATTCGTGGAGGTACAGTGCTACTGATATACGTTTTCTTAAGATACTTCTTTTAGGTTGAGGAAACATGCTTAAGAACGACGAGGGTGAAATCGTGAAACCATATTTTTCTCATGTGCTGTATGAAAGATATCAAAGCAACTGTTGTAATTGCGCAGTTGAAGCTTTCTGTGTAGAAACACATGACTAGTGCGCAAGGTTGTTAATGAAACATAACTAAAGTTGTAATTTTCAATACCACCAATCATTATGCCGAAATATTTTATTATCAGTTTATCTTACAGCTAGGTTGAGCCATTAGTCTTTTAGCTTTGCCGTGTTACTATGCTTTTTCGCCATCTTGCTACGTCTACCTACTTAAATTACGAGTCATCTGCTTTTTGTATGGCCCTGCCTATTGAAAATCAAACGCGATATAGAAGCTTTTTTTCTCGCATATTGGAAGCCTTCCCAAGCTTGCGGCAATCAAATGCTTCGTTGAGAAATCTTTGCTCCAGATTATGATTAACGGTATCTTCTACTCTTCCTAATGCTGCTCTTTTTGCTGTGAATAGTCTACTATGGAACCGGAAATTTAAAACAAAATTAGGGTTATTACACACTATAAGCATACGGCTGTCCAGCAGAATAACCACATAGCACGTATGAAAGAGCTATAGCATAGTGAAAGACACAATGGCGAAAATTCTCGCTTATAATTGCTTCTAACTGGAGATAATATAGATCTACATTTGCATTTGGTTGGGTCTCAGACAGTAGTAAAAGTCAAGTAGTATATTATTACATCAGCAGGAAACGTAAGAAAATGGTTGTTGGCATAATACAAGAGATACATTAGTGGATATCGCCCATAAGCAATCTAACCTTTCCCTACAGGTGAACATAATATTTATGCACAGATGACTTAATGAAAGTGCTCTAAAAATGTACAGATTGAACTAACCTATGCAAATTTATAAAAGTCGATTGTGCAGAAGCGTTTTTTTTAATTGTAAATTGTGGCAACAAATTAATAAGGTGAAGTCTATAGACCCGTCTTTTATATTTCAGTTGTTTGGCACACTGGCAGCTTTTCTTTTTGCGCATTTTCTGCTTTGAGTTGATGCTCGCGCTAGCACAAGAGGGTGCTCACACAAATGGAAGAAAAATATGGGCGGACAGCATTCGCATTCAGTCTCACTGCTTCTCATTCAACGCGGATGTATATAAACAACAAATAAACAGAAAGTCAGCATTTCCTCTAGAAAATCAACACACTCCACCAAAACAAACAAATATCTAAGGGGGTGCATGCTCCAAACAAAAGGATGAACCACGAATTATTACGCTAATGTATATATATATATATATATATATATATATATATATATATATATATATATATATATATATATATATTTATTTATTTACTGTCCCAGTGCCTAAGTGCCGCGCTAGCCGCCTTACGATACCTATAGACGGCAACCTGCTCTCATTGGAGAAGGCTTGCCAGATTCACGCGCCTTAATAACACGCCGAATGTACAACCAAAAGAAAGGTGTTGCCGCCAGCTGCTGGAATCAGTGACACAACCTGATGGGCCGCACTTCTGTCATGCACGCGTAAACCCTGACAAAAGATATCCTATGTCAATGCTGTTAGACACCACCAGGGGCGACCGCATTTCGACATCATGCGCATTTCTTTCTTTTTGTATCAGCATTTCAGAAGCTTGCGTTTTTTTTTTCGAGAAGAACCGCTATTTGCGTGTCGCATTCTCCTCGCCTTATTGTGTTCCTCTCGTGGTTCAGAAACCACGGGTTTCCTTTCCACGTACTCCATTTCTTCCGACCGCGACAATGTCATCGCATCGACAGAAGGTTGACAAGTGCTCGCACGTGTGTGGGTAACAAGGAGGCGCCCCTGTCGTATGCTTGATGCGGCATGAGGATTCGCCCAGAGTGTGTGCGCGTGGCCTACTAAGCAGATTCCTCGCGTGACAGCGAGGCAGTGATATGCTGTCGTGGCGTTATTTTGTGACGGCATCCTCTCGTCGCGCGTCGTTAGGCCGGCTGAGACCTTTTCGGGTGATCTTTATGCACAGCGGCTCTTATATTTTCTCCATGCTCTTTGTGGTGCTTGCTCTCGCCAGTGCCAGGCTGCTGGTGACACTCGGGGCTGCCATAGACGGAAGACGCGGCAGCAGCTACATTTTCTTTTTTATCGATGTACAAACAGAGGTGTTGATGGTTCGCATAGGTGGTGCGGCTTCCGACTGATCAGATTATCACCTACCGAGGTCTGTGGTTGCCGCTCTCGTTGCACTTCGACTGCTATATCTTTCACTATATATCCAGGTTCACCCATTAAAAAGTTTCATCTTTATCGGCTGTTTTTTTTTCTTTCAGTTCACCGTCACAACCACGTGACAATATTATAAAACAAAGACTGCCCGAGCACTCTGCACAGATGATTAACCAGCGAATCCCAAACGAACTACCCCGGTGTTTGTCAATCCGTTATTCATAGGTCTCTGTGTACTTTCTTTCCTTCGTCCTTGTTTCTTGCGCTCACAAAAATACACAATGTACAAACAAGCTCGCATCGCTACCCTCGTCAGGTTCATTAAAGGCTTTCTCAATTATTGGCTTCGCCCATCCAAAGTATTAATTGACCTCCTTTTCACCTATGTGTTCACTTTTTCATTTTTATAGGACCGATGGTGAGTAGGGGTGCTTGTCCAATTTTCGTCGTCCATATCCGAAGGCAGTTTCTACATGCATGGCATGGATAAAACTTGATCTCGTTCAGCCGAATACAGCCCCGCCGCATAAAAAAACATTTGAAGAATTGAAACTACAACACAAAATAGCACCTAACGAGAAGCTCTTGCAAGCAATTAATTTCTCATTAAGAGGACAACATTTGACAGAAAAGCAATAAATAGAATATATAGCTGCAAGTATATTTTCCCTAAAAAGCTGCCATATACGAACTATTACATCGCTGGCAGCCAATGATACGAGTATTACGACGTACCGTTAGGGTACAAATAAAAAATGCCGCCATATCCACGAAGTGAATGATGATGAGTGGGCGAAGCTCCGGAGGTAAACCTGGTAAACCTTGAATCCTCCGTACATTTTGCCCACTCGATTTTATTGCAACGCTCCCCCTAGCCTACGTCGCCGCACTATATCGAACGATGACACGCGCCATATGTGGCATCATTCCTATTTTATAACACCTCGCATCTTTCATAATCAACTACACGTACCGCCGTCTAGTTTATAACATCTTGCATCTTTTGGACGGACGGACGGACGGACAGACGGACGGATGGACGGACGGACGGACGGACGCACGGACGGGCGGACGGACGTACACACGGACGGATGGATGGATGGATGGATGGATGGATGGATGGACGGACGTACGGACGGACGGACGGATGGACGGATGGACGGATGGATATGGCTGTACCCTTTAGATCGGGCGGTGGCTAGCGTAATACTTAGAACTGAACGAGAGGTGGCTACATACAGGGGACGCACAACCCACGCCTTAAGGAGCTTCGCTCCTAAAAGTTTAGCCAGCATCATAACATAAACTTTGCTGTCAGTGTAGCGGCAATCCTAATGCCAATGAAAGATTATCTGTGAACATGTTCATGTGCAATTAGAAAAGCAAACAATGCTCCTGTAAAAATTTATGACCCATGACATGATTTGGAGCACAGACAAAAGTGAACTAGGTTCAAAAGAAAACACGAGAACGTCAAGCTTAATTCGCTACGTTGCACTGACTTGAAAAATCTGGAAAGTGGACGTAAGGAGACGTGAATATTATTCAACTCTCCGACTTTACACTGGCGCCTTACCCGACGCATCCCGTCTACTCAGTTTACCTTGTACCCCGCCCGCGTCTTCTCAATCCGCCTTTCTCCTGGGCTTCACTTTAACGCATACCGTCATCGACATTATGTCGATCATTTGAGTGCCGCGGCTGTTCCACAGAACTGGGTCTCCTCGGACACAATTACACTGACGCGACACTACTTGCCCGGGGTGCGCCAGATGTCAGCGCTGCGAACCGCACTTGTATGACGTAAGTTAGAGAATTCACGTTATTTCGAGTCGTGGGGCCACTTAGGAACCACCGTCGTGGTTTAAAACTCGGCAAACAAGCAGTTCAATTGGTTATCTTGTGTGTATTGGCTACCAACATTGTTCTAATAACTATGGGTGTCTGCTTTTAACGCACGTTTTAAAAGCACAGCGCTTTGTTTCTTAAAATTGCGGCCGCTTGTCTCTGCGGCGAGTTCTTCGCAATGATGGAGTACTGTTCTGTGCCTCTATATGATCACCCACCCGTTTAAAGGGCGTTAGCTTTCACCACTGTACTAAGGAGCCGAAGCTGAGGAAGAAGTGTATAGTCAAACAAAGAGAGAAAGCGCCCTACGCCTTCATCGACCGCGTGCAGCAATCAATTCGCTCACCGATACTTTTGCTATACCCGCCTTACGCTCTACTTTTCGGTAAACTTGCAACCATGTTTTAGCGCCTCACCAGTTCTTCAGCCAATCATTGCACGCGTACTACAGGTGTACTAGACTTACACCAGTTGAGATGTCGTCCCTATATCTACCGCCAAGGCCCCTGGATATGCAGTCGAAGACGCAGCCTCCGAATTCCCTCAGGTAAGCGGGCTTCGTGAGCGCAGCTCAGCGGCGCAGGACATCTGACACTACCGCTTCATTTGGTTAGTGTACGCACACATATACCTAGTTTACTGGTCAAGATAAGTGCGCGCCTTGCCTCTGCCTACCATAAACTCATAAGCGAAACCCGCTGTCGCTGTTTAGTGCGCATTCACTAAAGGTTGTCACATCATCTCTGCGGCCCTGTGCGCGGTATATACAGTCAGCGACAACTATGTATTATATTCTGATGCCCGAGTGACAGCGTTGTGCGGTATTAATATCAATGCCTGCATGATGTATAGTTATCACTGAACAAGTATGACTTAGACAAACTACAGTCATTTGCATTGGCACCAGGGGGTACATTAACGTAGAACTTGCCCCCTTCCTGAGTCACACCAGCACCCGCCCTTCAAGACTCCTCTTAGTGCAGTACGACAAAAACTTGCGCCCTTCTGACTATACAAGGGCAATCGAAGCACGATTATCCCAAGTTTGGTAATTTGATGCAGCTTTGCATTTTTATCAGATTCCATGAACAGTGGATTGACTGCTGAAGCAGCAATTTAAATGGCAGTAATTATCTTCAGTAATTATTTGACGTGTTGTTTGTAAATGCCAGAGAAATCACGCACGAATTTCACACATATCCTCGTCTTCACTGTCATTTTCATTGCACTGCATAAATAACTATCCTATAGGAAAGCGCAGGCGTGCCCTTCTCTTGAGGATTGTTGTGAAAGTTAATGCCTTTTCTTTTGGGTGGACGAATCACACCGAGGCACGCAGCAGTACTTCATCATTGCGCAGCACTTGATCGCCACTGGGACGTTGTGTGGCGGGTTCACAAGACCCCGTGTTTGCAAGACGAGACCTGCGACGGTGATGCAATCTCCATTGACGGCATTGGCTGCGCACATTCAACAACGTGGTCTGCGTCGTACACCACCGCGCCATCGTTGAGCCACCGCGACGTTCCGCTATCTGTATCTACATGCTTGTTGATGCTGCAGAAAGGCACACTTGTTGATATTTTGAAACACCCGAAATAATTTGTATCGCACGGCGCAAGCTGCACACGACGTGAGTGAGTGAGTGTGAGTGATAATTTATTAAAAGGCTGAGAGGTCGGCCTGAGCTAGTTCCCTCTAGCCTGCTGTCGGTGGCATCGGCCTGCTCATCGGCATCTATGAGGTTCCTTGGCCCTGTCCATTGGGCTGCAACTAAACAAACTCACAACTGCACTCGAGAACATTCCTTGTCGACTTTGGTTGACGTTGACCATCGCGAGGCTTCTCGTACGACAAAGCTCCCGCCAGAAGCAGATGACACGCACGCAGGAGCAGCGGCTGCTGCCGCGCTTTTCAGAACGAAGTCCACAAACTGACGTCACACGTGAGAGGGCGCCACTTCAAGTCCAAAATCTCGAGGCCATACGAGAAGCGTGTCTTCTAACATTATGCATCCGCCGCTGGAGAAGGATTGGGGGGGGAGGGGAGGGGATCACCGACAAGTGTCTCGGAAGGCGGCAAAAACAAAAAAAAATCTTCCGTTGCTCAAGTGTATTGGCGGCGCTCAAGCTGGCCCACCACTCGTTAAAAGCCGAAGCACCGCGGCTAGCCGGCCATCGCGATGGGGTATCGGCCTGTACTGTCGAGGTGCCCCGAGAGAGCTTCGGGACTCGACGGTAATGGTTGCTTCTCGGGCGCCTAATGAAGCTCATGATGTCCACTGAGCGAACCTTACGAAGTCGAAGAAAGCCTTGTGTGCGAGGGCGAGATAAGAAAAGGAGCTGTATAATATATCTGCCAAGACACTTGGGCCCCCATCTTCTCAGAAGGTCACAGCCCTTTGAGATCTGCCCTTCTCCTGCGTCTGGACGATCGCTGGCCTTAAGTAGATTTATATATGATCCCGTAACGCAGGTTTCTATTGCCTACTAAAACTGAAGTCTTTGCCTTTCCCTTCCCTCAGTTGCAGTCTTTTGGTATTTGTGTCACTGGTGCCTGAGTTCCTAACTACGCTTCGAGAACACGGCGGCAAAAAGAGGATTAGGTTATGCCTAACTATTCAAGAAAACTCGGTATCGCGCATTCGGGTTGCCTCACAGAGCGCGTTTGGCAGCTGTCGTTCTGGAGTTCGTCGAACCGAGGCTGATCCCATCTGGCTATAAAATAACACGGCTGCACAGCGCTCTCCTTCGCTTCGACGCAGTCTTTCTTTTGACTCAGTCTCTCTTTTGACCTCGTCTATATACTCTGCTGCTGCACACTGTTTTAATGAGCCTAGGTAGAAGAGACTATTCGAATCATGATTCGGACAGTGTGGCAACACATGAGTCAGCGTTAGTGCGGCAGTAAAGCATTACGTGCCGAGAGTGCAGGTCTAGCGAAGGAAAATATTAATATGTATGGATTGGTTTATTTTATAGTGTATTCAACTATATGTTTGCTTTACGCGTCTATCCTTGCCGTATGTTACCACCCGCCATGACACGGTGAATACTACGACGGAACAAGCAATAACACTGTCAAAATGCAAGGCCTTGATTTCTTTTGTAGTGTACACTAAAGGCATCTTTAGTGTTTGGAAGATTTATCTTTTATAGTAAGCATAACGTTTAAGGCACATGTAAATTAAGCCTATTTTGGCAAGGCCGTAGCGAGCATGACGCTTTATGCGACTTTTTTTTCATTAACAAAACGTGATTATACGAACGCCTGAGAGGTTTCTATCTAAATGCACCAGTGCGCAGAAATATGCTTCTCAACAAGTACCAGGCCGATAAGAGTATATTCCTTGTAGATATAGGTGTTACTTCAAGTTGAGTGGCTGCGCGAGGGGAAATAAATGCTAAATGTTAAGAATTTCCTTGCGTACCACAGGCACTTTCAACATCTATCTAGGTATCTATCTCTCAAGTCTATCTGTCTGTCTAGTCGCTCACGTCTAGGTGCTCTATCACGTACTTAACGCCCAAGGTGAACCAAAATTAGTATGGGAGGGTTAGAAGGATCGACGAATATTACTCGCTGGTCTGAACATTGTTTACTTCACATTCCCATCGCGCACGTCGCCAAACCATTTCCATCAAACATGTGACACATGTTCGCTGGCGGCCATGTGCCACAAGTATGCGGCTGTGTGTCACAGGTGATTGATAACTTATATACCCAGCAATGGGCGAGAACAGACATGGGAAATTTAACAAGTGAGCGTGAAGAAATGTTGACGCGAGCACCATCGACCCGACGAATGCAAATAATAAATATCAGGGTCCCAACAAGAATCGAACCCCAGCATTCTGCGTGACAATCAAGTATTTTACCACTCAATCACGCCAGGTCTCGTAACTACGTTTCAAATTGGCCGTAATGTTAACGAAACGTCAACTGTTGTAGCAGTGCTTGCTATCCGATTTCATAAACACTACTTATGTACTCCTATGATACAGCAACGGGTGAGCGTTAACTGTAGTTGAGAGTTATCAACTAAGGTAAAATTTTTTAGCTTTTTCCGGGGCTACCATCCTCGCTGAAGCAAGCTCTACATATTAGTTTATCCTTTCTGGTGTTTCTAATCCACGCGTTGATGTTGGCATTACTACGCAACAGGAAACTTCTGGTTATAAAAACATATACGACTGTTCAACACACGTCTGTGCGTACACCACTCGTACAAATTGTAACTTCGTTTTGTCACGTTTAACGCAACGAAACAATTACAATAGTCACTTTCCCTCCACTTGCTTCCCATAACGTCGTTTCCAAAGGCACGCGGAATCTGCAAAATTTCTATTCTTATAAACAGCGAGGAAGTTTTTCGTCACTGTAGGTCGGTGGCTTTCGTAGCCCAGAAAGTCGTCAGATATTGCCCGTCCTCTGCCTGCTCTACCACACTTCCCAGGTCTTCAAGGCTATGTGTTGTCAACACTGCCTCTATTGTTTTTTGTTTTTGTTTAGCCTGATGGTGTACTGAAGATTCATCTCGATTGTTTTGAGCGTCATGCGGTCATTGTCAGAACATGCGTTGTGGACCGAGCGACGCATCACAAAATCAACCTAATTATGAATTTTTGGTGGAGTTCTATCTGTACTTAATAATTGCGTTGATATTTTGTTCATTAGTACTGTACAAAAAATATATTTAAAAGCTTCTTATGCTCGCGCCTTCTCCGGCGGAGGTGGCCGGCACCCGGCATGTGCACCATCGTTAGGACTCTACACTTCTTCGGTCGCCAATCACGGCGTCGTTTCGGGGATTCTAACAATGCTCACTAGATTGCGCGCCACCACCCAAGGCGTCGAGGTTTAGGGGCAGTGAAGGCAAAATAGACTTTAAACGCGTGGAAATATTAAGGAGGAGGTTAACTGATTGGCGGCTACAATAAAGGCACGAGTGAAATTCAATCCTTAAACACTGGTAGTACTTAACTTTATGGCTAGGTGGCGGAGCCGCCGCCCGACTCAAAGGACACAGCCGCATTCATTCATTCATTCATTCATTCATTCATTCATTCATTCATTCATTCATTCATTCATTCGTTCGTTCGTTCGTTGGTGTTTCATGGCAAACGCGCTCGCCTACTCGCGACTACGTCCACTTCGTTCTCGTTGCTTCATAGGCGTGGCAGCGCTTGATACGTTTCTACGATGAGTGTTGCGCACAGGTATTGATATCTTTCCAAGCCCGCTCACCTGCCTGCTCTCCACTTCGTTGAAGAACGCCCAATAGCTCCACGCCTGCGATTTACGAGCGTTAGGCATTTGACTAATGGCAGCGGCCGGTACGAAATAAAAATGCACGTGGTTAACGTGTGGATCAACGTGGCGAACAGGGTGCAGTGCTGGCCATCAACGAACACGCTGCCTTCAACGTACACATCATGAACCGGCTCGTTAACAAGCCTCACTATAAAAAAAAAGCCTCACCAAGAAACGCCCCGTGCCCCTCCGATCAAGTCCTCTAACATCATTCAATTCTTTATATACACCATCAACTTACTTCACAAGACACTTACTTGTGAAAAGAAAAGTGAGTGTCTGTTTTATTTTTTTTATATTACCCTACAATATCTTAGAACCAAATATTAGTAGGTTACCAGTTACAGTCTGGCATTAGGTAATTCCTTGCAAATTGTTTGCCGTAAATGGCCTACGTGTCAGAACCTCGAGATGAATATGAAACGAGCTGTAGTGAAGAACTCGGCAAATTTCGACACTATATATATATATATATATATATATATATATATATATATATATATATATATATATATATAGGCTATGTGGGGTTTAGCATCAACGGCAAAGCACCGTACCACGCGGCTCTTAAAAGTCACTTTATTAGCTGGTATTTACTTCTATCGAATATGGCACGATTTACAAAGAGACAACCCTAAGCCAAGACATTTCAAGTAAAGCAAATTATATATGTGAAAAAAATATTGTCGTCAAACCATTTGAAGCATGCAGCCCGATAGAAGTTAACACATATTTCACTGACATGTATGTTTGGAAATAATGAAACACTCGTCCTCGTACGACGTGTCTCAAACACCCTGTAGACAAAGTTTTTTTAGCTTGTGAAATCCATACAAATCCTTGTTCCTTGCTAAAAAATAAAGCCTCGTGCTATAAAAATATGGACTACAATCATGTCTTTTAGGAAGAGTGCTCCGATGCGCCGGCTTTCGCAGAATTTCTTTGCGAGGGGTTTTACCGGCAGATTCCTCTTGAAGCGTGTGCAAGCCATTTTGTAAACCGAATCAGCAATCCCCTTACATTATGTGCTATGTAAACGGGATAAGACCATTCTACGAGGTCTCATGGGATTCTACGAGAAACTGCACGATGATTTTGACACCTGGTTCCGTTGGTAGAAGGGATATTGCTCGGTGTCCAAAGACGTCTTCAGCGCATGGTGCTGTTATATCACCTTCTTGGCCTATTCGTACTTAACTTCGGTTATGTGTGGGCCTGCTTGGTAGCAGTAAGCTACGCAGTGTCACGTAGGCCTTTTCTTCTATGATGGTAATGAAAACTTCAAGATCCTCTTTCACAATAACTTTCGCAAATAACTCAAACCCTTCTAGGTAGACGTCGATGTCAAGGGAGTCCGGGTAGAACTACAGCAGCTTCCGGAAAGTGGGGGCTGCCACGTGATACCATCCGCGTGGCCATTGTTATATAGGAAGACGCCGATATTCTAAAGCCGTTTATTGCATCTAGTGCTAGAAAGAAAAATGACGTGGCACAGCTTGGTCATCGAGCTTTTAACAAGATAAGAGCGCCAAAAAGCATGCGCGTGGATGTTGTACGCATTGAACAGCAACAGGGCAGACAACATCACAGACACGTTCCTCGCGATTACAACAATATCTATCTTCAGATACCTCTTAAAGCGTTTGCTAGTCGTTAATTGAAGCGAATCCACATTTGCCCTATGACATTATATCCGTGATTAAAGAAGACTCTTGCGAAAATCGCGCACAGCACGTGCCACTCACAGAAATCACGTTGAAAGGGTAATACTACAACGGTCAAGCATCCTCTGCCCCAGACGCGCAAAAGTCATTTATAAAAAAAATATCTGGCCGTGCAAACCCACTAATTACATAGACAGGCTAATAGCAGCGATATTTTTCTGGTTCATTTGGCTGTGATACCATCCTTGAGACATTAATAATTGGCTAAGTGGGCAGTGATTATATCGACCAAACCGTCCTTTGTCTTTATGGAAAATTAACCAGCATTTAGACAGAGAGGGCGCCGGTGTGTGTCATCAAGTGCTCATTATGGGTACAAGTAAGCAAATTGAAATAGGAAGAAAACATCACAAATCATGAT